>NC_053489.1:217818349-218418349 GCF_905171775.1 Rana temporaria
CAGACCCCGCGCTCATCGAGGTTCTTTCTCAGGGGGGTTTGCAACTGCCCGTACCTCCCAAGCCAGGTGGCAATGTCCTCCGGAGGGAGCGACTCATTCCTCACCAGGATGGTGATGTTCTTTACCTCCTCCTGTCTGGAGATGGGAATGAGCCTGTACTTCTTCCAAGGGTCAACGCCCCTCACCAGCCCAAAGCTGGTGATGAAGCGTTCCATACACACGGGAGTGACAAAACTGATGTCAAACTCCCGTGTGTTGGTGGGGTGGATGACAGCAAAAAGGTCACCCACCCCAAAACCCAAGGAGAGTACCAGGTCCACCACCTCCCCTCGGGCGGGGCAGGGGTCCGGACCCTCGTACCGAAGCTGGACAACATTCCTACGCCTCCTCTCTGGACCACCTGTACCCCTCGTCCACGCCGACCCCTGCGTCCTCTCCTGGTCAGCAGGGGGGGCGCGGAAATTCTGGGCGCCAAACCGGCTGTACAGGTGGTCCAGAGGGGCACGAGAGCCCGCCACCTGGGCGAAAGAGCGACCCCCCTTTAGGGCAGATAATAAGTTGGCCTCCGGAGACCCCCGAAAGATGTTCTCCGGAAGCGGGGCACCCCCCTCAGCACCCCCAGAAGTGGGGGGGAACGGGGGGGCCCCCATCCCTGCCGGTGGTGTTGCACCCACCCCCACTGAACTACCCTGACCCCCCTGACCCACCACCCTTGGCCTGACTACAGGCCCCTCCCCCCCTGGGGCCACAGCAGAGGGGGGTACCTCCCCCACCAAACTCCCCCAACCAGACCCCTCTGCGACCTCACCAGCCCCTTGGGACTCAACCCGTATTGGGGGGATGCCCCCCTGGGACCCCTCCAACTGCCGGATAAAGTCATAAGCTGCACAGTCCACCGGGAGGGGTCCCACCTGACATTCCCCCCACCCCGCCTGTCCTGCAGGGAGCCCCTCGGGGCTTGTGGTAATGTCCATGGGGACCTGGGGGGATGGCAGCTTACCGTCTATGTTACCGTCCATATTACCGTCCATGCTGTCCATTACTTGCCGGGGGTGCCTGGAGGTGCCTGCTGCAGCATCCGGGACTAGGCACCCCCGCACCCCCGGCCTCTCATCCCCCAGGTCCTCCAAGCCGGTGACACCAGCCGCAGATTCGCAGGGGGGCAGTTCTGATCGTGGTGGGTCACTTCCGGTCGCGGGGGGTGTACTTCCGGTCGCGGGGGGTGCACTTCTGGTCGCGGGGGGTGCACTTCCGGTCGCGGGGGGTGCACTTCCGGTCGCGGGGGGTGCACTTCCGGTCGCGGGGGGTGCACTTCCGGTTCGCGGGGGGTGCACCTCCGGGTCCCGAGCACTGGATGGGAGCTGGCCACATCCCCCTTCCCTGAAAAGGGGTTGGTTCCCACTGGGGAATGTGGCCTCAGCTGCTCCTCCCCCAGCAGCCGGCGCCATCTTGGTCACACTACACACCAGCTGTTTGCCTGAAGCTGACTTTGTTATTATACCTCCACCACGTACCTGCCTCTCTCCCGGTGACATAGCAGCTGCAGGAGCAGTCCCTGACACTTTCACTGCCAGATCATCCCGCTCTACTGCACGCTGAGGGGTCATGGAGGCCGGCACATGGTGGGCCCCAGCTGTGGCAGCGTGACCATCCTGAGGGAGCCTGGGCATGCTGACCCGAAGACACCGGGGGGGTACCTCCGGCGGCGCCTGGGCCCTGCGGCCTCCTGGATCACTGGGCTCCCCTGTCATAGCCAACCCCCCAGCCCCTTTTTTCACGGACCGAGGGATCGGCTCTCGGGAGCCCTCCCCAGGTTTTATGGCCTTACTGGGCCCTGCACCACCAGAGCTTCCACCCCCCCCACTACACCCAGGCTCTCCTGACTTCCCCGGCTGCTTGGAGGGTTGGGACCCCGACCGCCCGCTGCTCCTCCTTGCCGTCTGACTTCCTTCCTGGCTGGCCTGCTGGAGGGTCTTCCTGAGCTCCTCAAGGAAAGCAACTTCTCCAGCCCCACGTTCAAAAAATCCCCCAAGATAATCCCAAATCTCCTTCACCTGCAGCCGGTGGGTGTTAATGGCCTCCCTGTACTCCGACCTCTTACTACTAGAGCACCTGTCCCTCTTGTCCCTCAGGCCTGCGAGAGCTGTCATTTTTTCCACGCAGGCCTGGGCTATCCTAACCAGCAGGGACTTGATCTTATCACACCTCTTCCTGGCTTTGGCCTCAGTCTCACCTGGTAGTGTGGTGGTCCAGTCTAAGAGACCCTGCTGGGTGCCCAGGAAGAGGCGGTCATCCCTGCTGATCTTCGTCTGGCTGGAGGAGGGCAGGTGCTGCTGGTTACTCCGGAGGCCGGAGGCAGGTCCTTCTCCTGGGCTGAGGGAGGCCATCCCTCCCCTCTTCCGGGGCCAGGGGCTGGGGCTGGAGGCTGGTCCTGGTGGCTGGTCTCTGGAACACAGGAGCTCTGGAAGACAGGTCTTCTCTCTACTCCAGCAGGAAGTGGAATGACCAAACTGGGAGGAGCTGGAAGCTTTTTGGTCTGGAGCTCTCCTTCATGCACAGCGATCTGTCATTTACACATGTCAGTCCCACCCCCCCCCTACAGTTAGAACACACCCAGGGAACATATTTAACCCCTCCCTCGCACCTAGTGTTAACCCCTTCCCTGCCAGTGGCATTTTTAGAGTAAGCAATGCATTTTTACAGCACTGATCGCTAGAAAAATGCCAATGGTTCCAAAAAAGTGTTCGATGTGTCCGCCATAATGTCGCAGTACCGATAAAAATCGCTGATCGCCGCAATAACTAGTTAAAAGAAAAAAAAAAAATATTTTGTAGACGCTATAACTTTTGCCAAAACCAAACACTAAACGCTATTTGCGATTTTTTGGAACCAAAAAGATGTAGAATACGTATCGGCCTAAACTGAGGGTTTTTTTCTTTTTTAGAATATATATTTTTGGGGATATTTATTATAGCAAAAAGTAATTTTTTTTTTACATATGTGGGCGGGACTTACGCAAGTCCCGCCCACATATATAAACATCGTTCAAACCACACATGTGAGGTATTGACGTGTGCGTTAGAGCGAGAGCAATACTTTTACCACTAGACCTTCTTTGTAACTATAAACTGGTAACCTGGAAAAAAAAGAAAAAGGTCGCCTATGGGGATATTCACGGAATTAATTTTGGCCCCATTGCAGGAGTGTTTCCAATAGTAAAGCGTGACATGTAAGGTATCTATTTACTCGGTCTAACATCATCTTTCACATTATCCCCAAAAATTGGGCTAACTTTTGTGTTTTGTAAATTTTTAACCACTTGAGCCCTGGACCATATTGAGCATGCTCAAACACTTAGAAAAAAACCTTTCTTTTAAAAAGGTGAAAATCTCTTGGATGGTCAGAGAGCGTGGGTTGGGTTAATTAACCAGGTGTAAGCTCACCCACACTAGAGACTGCAATTTGTTCATGTGATTTCAATTGCTTCATTACTAGCACATGTTATAAAAACCGTGCATCGATCAGTCCTCAGCTGCCCTCATAGGGGCAGGCAGAAATGCTGTTGTGGAACACAAATGTGGTTTGTTGCATGGGTTTTTATTTTGCCAATGGTTTTTGTTTATTTTTAAATGATGTTCACTTTGATGTATTTGTCTCTGCTGCCTTATTTTATGAAAAAATTGTGAAGATGTTGCGACTTTAAATCTGTTTATTTTGAGTTTTGAAATGTATTTTTGTTTGTGTGTGTTTGTTTGTTTTTTTTCTTTCCTTGTTTTGTTGACCAATAAAAATTACTTTAAAATTTTGAAGTTTGTTTTTTGTTACTTTTTCATGCAACATATTTTGACAGCTGCAGCTGAACTAGGTTAGGGCCTAACAAATTAGGTGTGATTTTTGTCTAAGCTTCTTTCCTGGTGTGTAATCATGAAATGTTTGCCATGTTTATTCCCCATGACTTTAAAGACAAAAACTGGTAAGTATTTTCTTTTAACTGTAGTGGTCCTCAGCCCTCAAGTACCCCCGACAGGACATGTTTTGTGGATTTCTCTTAAGAATTGCTGTCCAGACTGTCTTTTAAAGCACATGTGCAAGATGAAGGAAAACCTGCAAACATGGCCTGGGGGGGGTTGCTATTGGTGGACAGGCTTGAAGTGCTGATTTACAGCACTGTGCTTAAATCTAGCGCAAGGCAATCCTATTCTAATTGTGGGTGTTTGAGGGAAGCCAAGTGAGTGTTAGAACCCCTGCTTGTGTTTTTTTTTGGTGTTGAGCTTTGTGTCCCTTTTCTTAAAATTGGCTTCACTTCCTGTCACACAGCTGAACAGGAAGTGAGGTTAAAACCCTACCAGTGTCTTTTCTTGGGGACACAGGTCAATCTAACTAGTGTCCCCATTTAGCAAATTGCACTCCAGCACTGCTGTGTACACCCCAAATCATGGGTCTTCAAACTACGGCCCTCCAGTTGTTCAGGAACTACAATTCCCATCATGCCTAGTCATGTCTGTGAATGTCAGTGCATTACAAGGCATCATGGGATGTGTAGTTCTACAACAGCTGGAGGGCCGTAGTTTGAGGATCCCTGCCCCAAAGGATTATTTAGTTTGGGGTTTAGTAAAGGCAAAGCCACTCTGCAGTACAAGCATAGTTGCTGAAAATCAGAGAGGAAGCACTGATGGTTTTAACATCCAATCCTGTAGAAGCAAAGTTGTTTTGTTTTCTTCCTTGCTTTGCACTTGTAGTGCAAAGTGGATTTGCCTTTAGTAAATGGACCCCAAAGTCCAAGATCCCTAATAATTTGGGGTGTACACAGCAAAATACTAGAGTGCAATTTACATAATGGGAAACTATTTAGATTGATCTCTGTGTCCCCAAGAAAAGATATTAGTAAGGTTTTACCCTCACTTCCTGTTTGGCTATGTGACAGGAAGTGAATGAATTTGAATTAGAAAGGGTGAAGACACCTCACAAATGTTCTCACTATCAGGGGTGCAGACATCCCCAAACAATAAGCAGATAATACTTATTTGCAAATTAATAATTTTTTTGTTAACATTGGGTGGGGTGCTCTAACACACACATTCATACATATTAGCCACGCTGTATCCTGGCCTATTGGCATGGTTATATTTTCTTAGGCCTCTCAATAAAACTCTATGAAATTTGTGCTTAAACTAGAACCAGGGGCGGACTGACAACTCATGGGGCCCCCGGGCAATAGAAGAGTATGGGGCCCCTCTGGCTTACAGATGGCCACCACGCCAGGAGGTAGTGCAGAGGCGGGCAGCTAAAATCTTGGGATATTCACATTAAAAGCATGTCATTTTCGGCCATATCGGGGACAGATCTAAAAAAAACACAGATTTTTGCATACTGTCCCTGGTTTTACTGAGCCTGGCAACCCGGATGGGGCCCCCTAGTGGCATGGGGCCCTCGGGCAGTGCCCGAGTGACTCAATGGTCAGTCCGCCCCTGACTAGAACTATAATCAACACTTTTTATTTTCTTTAATTTTGGATAGAGTGAGGGAGGGTTATAGGCCCTGTCAGTTAATTTTGTATTATCTGTGTCCAATTGGGGAGATTTGCCTTCACTTCCTGCCCCATAGCCAAACAGGAAGTGAGAGAAAAACTATGCAAATTAACCACTTCCCGCCCAGCCTATGGCCGATTTACGTCCGGGAAGTGGTTACACAATCCTGACAGGACGTCCTGCAGGATTTCATGCCGCGCGCGCCTGTGGGGGCACGCAGCGCGGCGATCGGTGATGCGGGGTGTCAGTCTGACACCCTGCATCTCCGATCTCGGTAAAGAGTCTCTCACGGAGACGGAGACTCTTTACCACGTGATCAGCCGTGTCCAATCACGGCTGATCACGATGTAAACAGGAAGAGCCATCGATGGCTCTTCCTCACTCGCGTCTGACAGACGCGAGTATAGGAGAGCCGATCGGCGGCTCTCCTGACAGGGGGCGTTCGCGCTGATTGTTTATCAGCGCAGCCCCCCCTCGGATGACCACACTGGACCACCAGGGATGCCCACCCTGGACCACCAGGGTGGGCAAAAAAACAAAAAAAATATGAAAAAAAAAAACAAAAAGCATTAAAAAAAAAGAAAAAAGATGCCAATCAGTGCCCACAAATGGGCACTGACTGGCAACCTGGGAAAATCAGTGCCACCCCACAGTGTCCATCAGTGCCACCCCACAGTGTCCATCAGTGCCACCCCACAGTGCCCATCCATGCACAGTGCCCACCTATCAGTGCCCACCTGTGCCACCCATAAGTATCCATCAGTGCCGCCCATGAGTGCCCATCTGTGCCGCCCATGAGTGCCCATCAGTGCCGCCTATGAGTGCCCATCAGTGACGCATACCAGTGCCGCCAATCAATGCCACCTCATCTGTGCCCGTCAGTACTACCTCATCGATGTCCATCAGTGCCATCTCATCGGTGCCCATCAGTGCCGCCATATCAGTGCCCGTAATTGAAAGAGAAAAACTTATTTACAAAAAAATTAACCTAAAAAAATAAAAACGTTTTTTTGTTTCAAAATTTGCAGTCTTTTTTTAGTTGTTGCGCAAAAAAAAAAAACGCAGAGGTGATCAAATACCAACAAAAGAAAGCTCTATTTGTGGGGAAAAAAGGACGCCAATTTTGTTTGGGTACAGTGTTGTATGACCGCGCAATTGCCATTCAAAGTGCGACAGTGTTGAAAGCTGAAAATTGGCTTGGGCGGGAAGGTGCGTAAGTGCCTGGTATGGAAGTGGTTAAGGGAATCCAGTGCCCCCCTCCCCCCCAGAACTAGTGTGTGGGTCCCCTGAAAATTCCTGGGCGGGTCATACAAAAACAGAGTGTGACCTTGACAGGAAGGGGTGGGTCATTTTTCTATTAGGAGGTGCAGATATGTAGTCAGGCCTAGGGCAGAACAAAACCTAAATATACTACTGCGTATTAGGGCTTATTTAGACCGGATCCGATTTACATCGTGTTTTTATATTGTGGGAGGAAACCCACGCAGGCACAGGGAGAACATGCAAACTCCATGCAGATGCTGTCACGGGCGGGATTCGAACCAACGACTCTTTTGCTGCTAGGTCAAAGTGCTATACACTACACCACTGTGCTGAACGAACATGATTGCAGCTGAAAGCATGAGAACTTTTTTTTTTTTTTTCAATACCATGCTTTCCAGCCTTATTGACCCCGCCTCTCTCCATAAAGAGGACCTGTCACACACTAGTCCTATTACAAGGGATGTTTACATTCCTTGTAATAAGAAGAAAAGTGATCCAAAATCAAAAAAAGTTTCAAAAAAATGCAAGAATAAAAATATGAGGTAAAAAAACAAACAAAAAAATAAAATAACGCCCCTGTCCCTAGAAGCTCGCACTCAGAAGCAAATATGCATGTAAGTCCCGCCCACATATGTAAACACCATTCAAACCACACATGTGAGGTATTGACGCGTGCGTTAGAGCGAGAGCAATAATTCTAGCCCTAGACCTCCTCTGTAACTCTGAACTGGTCACCTGTAAAAAAAAAAACAAGCATCGCCTATGGATATTTTTATGTCCCGAAGTTTGGCGCCATTCCATGAGTGTGTACAATATTAAAGCGTGACAAGTTAGGTATCTATTTACTCGGTGTAACATCATCTTTAACATTATCCATACAAATTGGGCTAACTTTACTGTTTTTTTTTTTTTAAATTCATGAACCGTGTTTTTTTTTTTGGGCCAAAAAAAAGGCGTTAATCAAATAAAAAATGACCACTAACTTTATTCCCTAGGGTGTCTGCTAAAAAATTATATATAATGTTTGGGGGTCCTGATTAATTTCCCAGGAAAAAAATATAATTTTTACATGAAGGAGAGAAGTGCCAGAATAGGCGCGGTATGGAAGTGGTTAAAGTGAAATAATAAAAGTGAAATATTCCTTTAAATTTCATACAGGGGGGAGGGGGGTACACGCATGTTTCCCGTGCTTAGAACTGTCCCTGTACAAGATGTCATTTCTGAAGTGAAACAAAAAAAAGGAAGTTTAAAGTACTCATGGCTATAAAGAATACAGTCATTGCTCATTAAAAATAATAAAAAAAAAAAAAAAAAAAATGGGGGTCCCTTCAAATTAAATTACCAGGCCCTTCAGGTCTGGAATGGATATTAAGGGGAACCCCGCCGTAAAAACCCCCCCAAAAAATGGCGTGGGGTCCCCCCAAATATCCATTCCAGGCCCTTCAGGTCTGGTGTGGATTTTAAGGGTAACTCCACCCCAAATTGAAAAAAAATGGCGTGGAGTCCCCCTAAAAATCCACACCAGACCCTTATCCGAGCACGTTGACCTGGCCGGCCGCAGAAAAGAGGGGGGGACAGAGTGCGGCCCCCCCCCTCTCCTGAACCGCACCAGGCCACATGCCCTCAACATGGGGAGGATGTCCCCATGTTGATGGGGACAAGGGCCTCATCCCCACAACCCTTGCCCGGTGGTTGTGGGGGTCTGCGGGCGTGGGGCTTATCAGAATCTGGAAGACCCCTTTAACAAAGGGGACCCCCAGATCCTGGCCCCCCCCCTATGTGAAATGGTAATGGGGTACATTGTACCTCTACCATTTCACCCCAAAAAAAATGTCAAAGTGTTAAAAATGACAGTAGCCGGTTTTTGACAAATCTTTTAATAAAATCTTCTTTTCTTCTTTCCTTCGGGTTTCTTCCGCTGCTTCTTTCTTGGGTCTTCTCGTCCACATCTTGCCCGACGTGTTCTTCTATCTTCTCCGTCCGTCCTTCAGCCTTCTGGTCCCGCATCTTGCCCGTTGTCTTGTCCTGTCTTCTTCTCCGCCCGTCCGCCAGCCTCCTCGTCCGCATCTTGTGTCTTCTCCGGTCTTCTTCTCGGTCCGCCAGCCTTCTCGTCCCCGGACCCAGCGTTTGAATTTGATTTGGCCGCCGTGTTCCCGCTCCTGGGACCCGCCCCCCTCTGACGCCACAAGTAAACTCATATGAAAGTCCGCGTGTGGCATATGTGCGTCAGAGGGGGGCGGGGTCACATGAGTGTGACACGGCGGGAACTTCTTCTCCGGGCGGCGCGATTGAAATTGAATTCCCCCGCTGTGTGACGCTCTGTGACCCCGCCCCCCTCTGACGCACATGACCTTCTAAGGAGTTTACTTGTGGCGTCAGAGGGGGGCGGGTCCCAGGAGCGGGAACACGGCGGCCAAATCAAATTCAAACGCTGGGTCCGGGGACGAGAAGGCTGGCGGACCGAGAAGAAGACCGGAGAAGACACAAGATGCGGACGAGGAGGCTGGCGGACGGACGGAGAAGAAGACAGGACAAGACAACAGACAAGATGCGGGACCAGAAGGCTGAAGGACAGACGGAGAAGATAGAAGAACACGTCGGGCAAGATGTGGACGAGAAGACCCAAGAAAGAAGCAGCGGAAGAAACCCGAAGGAAAGAAGAAAAGAATATTTTATTAAAAGATTTTTCAAAAACCGGCTACTGTCATTTTTAACACTTTGACATTTTTTTTGGGGTGAAATGGTAGAGGTACAATGTACCCCATTACCATTTCACATAGGGGGGGGCAGGATCTGGGGGTCCCCTTTGTTAAAGGGGTCTTCCATATTCTGATAAGCCCCCCGCCCGCAGACCCCCACAACCACCGGGCAAGGGTTGTGGGGATGAGGCCCTTGTCCCCATCAACATGGGGACATCCTCCCCATGTTGAGGGCATGTGGCCTGGTGCGGTTCAGGAGAGGGGGGGGCCGCACTCTGTCCCCCCCTCTTTTCTGCGGCCGGCCAGGTCAACGTGCTCGGATAAGGGTCTGGTGTGGATTTTTAGGGGGACTCCACGCCATTTTTTTTTTCAATTTGGGGTGGAGTTCCCCTTAAAATCCACACCAGACCTGAAGGGCCTGGAATGGATATTTGCCGGGAACCGCACGTCTTTTTTTTTTTTGGTTTTTACGGCGGGGTTCCCCTTAATATCCATTCCAGACCTGAGGGGCCTGGTAATTTAATTTGGGGGAACCCCTACACATTTTTTTTGTTTGTTTTATGAATGAATCCCTTTAGAATTGTCAGAGCCGAGAATTCATTATAGCCGCGTGTGAATTTTTAAATGACTTTTTTCCTTCTGAATGTCACTTTGTGCAGGGGGAGTTCTAAGTGCGGGGAAAATGCGCTATTTCACATGCTGACATTACACCCCCCCTAGGTACGAAATTTAAAGGAATATTTCACTTTTATTGTTTCACTTTAAGAATTATTAATTTCACTGCTCCCGAAAAAACGGCCGTTTTAAAAAATAAAAAAAGCATTGATACATGTTCCCTGGGACAGGACTGAGGTCCCCAAACACTTTTTAGGACAAAACTTGCAGATTAGCCTTTAAAATGAACACTTTTGATTTCTCCCATAGACTTCTATAGGGAGTTCGGCGCGGCTTTACATATTACTTTCAATGCGCCGGCTGCTACGCTGGTTCATGCGCCCAATTAAGCCTCCACCCGGAGTACTAATTAACGCATGAACCAGCGCAGCGCACAGAGCATAGTAAATCAGGCCCATTGTCTTATCACATTGATCTTTGAAAACATTTTATGCTTTATAATGCTTTTATAGTGCCAAAGCAAATTGGTTAAAATAATAAACTGTATATATTATTTTTTTACTAGAAATGGCGGCGATCTGCGATTTTTATTGTGACCGTGACATTGCAGCAGACATATCGGCCACTTTTGACACATTTTTGGGACCATTCACATTTATACAGCGATTAGTGCTATAAAACTGCACTGATTACTGTGTAAATGTGACTGGCAGGGAAGGGGTTAACACTAGGGGCGAGGAAGGGGTTAATATGTTCCCTAAACTGTGTTCTAACTGTAGGGGGAGGGGACTCATGTGTGTTCCTCTGTACTGGGAACACACATCGGTTTCTTCACCACTGACAGGACATGGATCTGTGTATTTACACACACAGATCCATGGTCCTGCCATGATTGCGGGCAATCGCGGGTGCCGGGTGAACATCGTGGCCGCCGGGCACACGCACCGGGTCCGGAGCAATGCGGCGGGGGTGCGCACGCACACGCCCACCTAGCCGCCCGAGAATGCAAGGACGTCATTTGACCACTCTGAGGGAGGGAGGGTTCCCGCCGGAGTCATTTTACAATGACTCGGTAGGGAAAGTGTTAAGGATGTCCTACAGGGATCAGCCAAAAACATTTGATGAAGCAGAAATCACTGCTCACATTACAAATATGTATATACCATAATATCACTTTCGGGCCAGTGACTAGGGCAGCTGGGTTACAGGTGAAAATGCCAAGTTTCAAGATTTACTAACTGTTATATGTTTCCTTATTTGTTTACCTCCTCTTACCACATATGGATTTTTGTGGTTATACTTAGCAAATGAACCACAAGGGGAAGTGTGTGCAGGGGATTTTGAGAGGAATTAGAAGACTAACTATAGCTTAAATAATTATTAAACCCAAGAGGAAAGGTGTAATATATTGCAGCTTATCAATTCTTGATGTGGTAGCTGCAATCATTTTCTTTTACAGGCTTTCTTTATTTTATTTTCACTTGGTAATCTAGCCAGTAGGTCTCTTGTTTTTCAACAGAGCAAGCTGTCCTGCAAATGTAGCAGTTTAGAAGTTTGAGACAAACCATTTAACATTGGCAGGGTTACTCACAATAGTTAGCCTTTATTTTTATGTAAAACCATAACCCCATAAAGAAATACCTGTTGCTGTAACGGCTTATAAAGTGTGATCTACAGTTTGTCTTCCATTTGTCTAGCTTCTCTAAATCTGATAATGAATTTAACAATCCCATTCCCCACCTCTACCCCAGACTGACAATGCTGCTGTCTGTTGTGCTACTGTGTCCTTCATCCAGAGTGGGTGTACTCTTATACAGGAATAGCCGGATTCAGGTAGGGGCGCGTATCTTCAAGGTAGCGTATCGTATTTATGCTACGCCGCCTTAAGTCAGAGAGGCAAGTACTGTATTCACAAAGCACTTGCCTCCTAACTTACGGTGGCGTAGCGTAAATGGTGCCGACATAAGCGCGCCTAATTCAAATGAGGATGGGGGGCGTGTTTTATGTTAATGTTTGGTGACCCGACGTGATTGACGTCTTTTACGAACGGCGCATTCGCCGTCCGTGTACATATACCAGTGTGCATTGCTCCAAAGTACGCCGCAAGGACGTATTGGTTTCGACGTGAACGTAAATTACGTCCAGCCCCATTCACGGACGACTTATGCAAACGACGTAAAATTTTCAAATTTCGATGCGGGGGCCGATGGCCATACTTAACATTGGCTACGCCACCTAGGGGGCAGCTTTATATTTACGCGGTGTATCTCTTACGGAAACGGCGTATCTTTACTGCGACGGGCGCATGTACGTTCGTGAAACGGCGTATCTAGTCATTTACATATTCTACACCGAACTCAACGGAAGCGCCACCTAGCGGCCAGCGGAAAAATTGCACCCTAAGATATGACGGCGTAGGAGACTTACGCCGCTCGTATCTTAGCCTAATTTAAGCGTATCTGGTTTCCAGAATACGCTTAAATTTATGACGGTGCAGATTCAGAGTTACGACGGCGTATCTACTGATACGCCGGCGTAACTCTCTATGAATCTGGCTAGAGGTGTGTTAGAGGAAAGATCACCGGGTGAAAACAGAGAGGAAAAAAGCCTAAAGAAAAGGAAAACCAATGCAGCCACCACATCCAATGATTGATAAGCTGCAATATATTATATTTTTGGCTTTGAGTTTAAAACATCACTCCTTTTGCTGGTTTGTTGGTGTATACCATTAAAAAGTAGTTATAAATTTAAAACAGGCAGCATGATTTTGCATTTTAATGTTAGGTATAACTAAAATAATCACATGACACAAGGGGGTGGAGCTGGTAGAAAACAAATTGTTATTAATGTCTGCCAGAAACAGCAGGATGTCGAAATACAGCCCTGTATGTTAAAGCGCATAGTCATTTTCTCTCAGGCTTTTCTAAGGCTGGGTTTACAAATATGAAAATTGGAAGCGGTTTTCCTCCACATCCAATTCACATGACAGGCAAGTGTGACTGGCTCTCAATGGAGCCAGTTCACACATGTACGGGGAGGTCATGGTCTGGAATAAAAAAGGGTCGGTGGGTCTTTGGGTCCGGTTCAAGTGCGAATTCAGGCTAAAATTTGGACCTGAATCGCACCTGAACCAGTGTACAGGAACGCGCCGGACCCGAAAGAAAAATGGGTGGGACTTTAGATGAGGCACAAAAGACGTGTCTCCATCACTGTATTGGTTATAAGAGGAAAAGTTTGGTACTTTATATGAGGCATATGACAGACCATATTGTGTAGCGGTATAAAAGTATTTATTGTCAAAGTATATCTAACATATAATACATTCATGCAGAGTAAAATTGTATACAAAACATGAATACATTGGATATATGTAAATGCATATATTGCATTGGTGTCAAAACACAAGCTGGTGGTTAAGGTATAGTGCTCCATGTATTGAGTATAACACGCCGGACCCCAGGCACGAACCCGTGGCCGCACATGTATGAACCTGGCCTAAAATAAGGATCGGTGTATTGCATTTTGATAAAAAAAAACATACTATTACTTTATTCTTCCACCAAGCTTTTTATTCACTCATCCACAATTATTCCCTTTTGGTATTATAGTGATAATCACTCTGAGAAGACAAAATTATGAGTAACGATTGTTTATTATTCACAGCTTTTGGCTTGCATAACCATTTTTCTTTTATTATTATTTAAATACTTTGACCCCAATACATTATCTCTGACCCTGAGAAATAATACTTTTTAGTGGCTGCTTGCCACTGCCAATGTCTTGTTCTTGATTTGAATAATAGGAAACATGATGGGCATAGAAATGTATCTGGCATCCTTCCTCACATCCACAGACTGATATAATCTTCAAAGACTCCTATTAGCTTATTACTTTCCCAGCACTAACCAATGTGTCTACAAATGCTGGGTACTCATCAATGTTTGAGAAGTCAGAAAAGTGTGTATTTTTTTTTTTACTATCAAAGAACATTTTACAGTGAATACTTTTCACATGAACTGCATAGAACTTAACAGTCAAGAGTATGAGCTTACACAGGAATGGGAACGGTACTGCTGGCAGGATTTATTTCTCAGCTCTTTATAGCTTACAGCAGTGTTGGATAATGTTGTGCATGGGAGGGGGTTAGTAAACTATCTAAACAAAGAGACAATAGGATTAATACAGCCCAGTGGAGTAAAGTAGAAGTTGACTTCAAGCCTTTCTTAGGGTTTTCTGTTCTTCCACTACTACTCTGTCTTTGCTGTTTGCTGCTTTTTACTTAGCCTTGCCTACAGCTGCTATTTTATCACTGTACAATGTAGGCTTTAAAAAAAAAAAAAAAAAACATAATCTAGGACTTATTGGGGGGGCTCTAGATAAAGTGAACAGACTAAAATATAAACAAATATAAACTGTTGCTCACAGTATCTGATCACAATTCTTGTTTTATTTAAAGTGGAGTTGCACCCATAAATATAACATTACATCAGTAGTTTTAAAAAAATGTCATTAGTCCTTTAAGAAATTTTTTTTTTTTTAGATGCCTTCAAATTGTTGTTGCTAGGCAGAATAGTTAATCTTCCCTCTTCCTGCATCTAGGTGCTTAAGCTTCACCGCACAGACTCCTGGGAATGTGGTGGGTGTAAATTTCCAGGAGTCTGTGCACTCCCCAGTCTCGAAGAATCATGTGACTTGGGAAGTACAGGTGCTGAAACCTGATCTGAAACCTATTACACTGCGTGTGCAGCACTGAGCATGTGCGAGATCTGCAAGGCTGAAATCCAGGAAGTCATACAGTCTGGCTTCATGATGCCCACACTTAAGATGGCCCCAGTCAATTTCTATTTTATCAAGTGTCTAAATGCTGTAACAACCTAACAAAACGGACCTTAGTTTACAGACTAACTTTACTAGAATATATTAAGCTTGTGTATTACAGGGGTATTTATATTTAAAAAGTGAAATTGTGGCCGGAACTCCGCTTTAACTAGAGAATACAACATGAAACCTGATTGGTTAGTATGGACAATGATTATGCTTTTGTTCCCAGTTTGATTTTCTGGTCCTCTATAAATAACTCCCCTAACTAAACACTGGAAACTGTGCAGTGCCTATGTTCCTGTCATATTAGACACCATAGATACATATAGACACTACAGAAAAACAAACTCAGTGCTGCCCTTGTCTAAGCTACCCTAGGCTGTGCACAGGTTGGCAAATGGACAATTATCCATATGTACTCAGGTAAATTAACATCATATATTCCCAGAAGTTAATAATAAAATAATAATCTCAGTCACTGGCTAACAATCAGGGCTCATACGATGCTGTCTTCTCAAGTAGGGCTGGGAAATCAGGTTCTGTAACAAAAGAGGGGAGGGGAATAGAGGCACCAAGCAGCTGCTGGTGTAGCACAATTGTATTATTAAAAAGAAGTACCGTATTTGCCGGCGTATATGGCGATTTTACAGCTAAAATGTTGGTTTTGAGATAAACTTGCCATATAAGATGACCCCCTTCCCTCCTCACTGTGCCATTGCATACCTCACTGTGCCACTGCATACCTCACTGTGCCATTACCTGCCTCACTGTGCCATTGCATGCCTCACTTTGACGATCTCCATACCTTATCCCTGGCCTCGAGAGGATGTTCCTGATAGGCGGAACACTGTACACAGGCTCTGCTGGGAAACTGAGTGTTCCGCCTATCACGGAACAGCACGAGGAGGAGGCGCGGCTTTTGAACAATCGTCGCCCGCAGTCTGACTGACTCTGCATCCGGCGTATAAGATGACCCCCGATTTTTGAGGCATTTTTTTAAGTATAAAAAGTTGTCTTATACGCCGGAAAATACGGTACACAAGTATATACATTTACAATGGGTAACAGGCTTTGGGATGCAAGGGGAAGTCTCTCTGGAGTAGTCCAGGGAAAGCCAAAGCCGACAATGCAGAGAACCGCTAAAGCAGCAAATCGGGAGCTCGGATGTTCTTATCAGTAGATGCCACAGAGAGAGAGCTGTCAAGCTCAACAAATGGCCTGTTAGCCCAAGTAGAAGTGGAGCCAATCGGGACACATTTCCGAAGCAAAGCACGCCTCCTTCAAGTCGTTTGTTGGACTTGACAGCTCTCTCTCCGTGGCATCCACTGATAAGAACATCCGAGCTCCCGATTTGCTGCTTTAGCGGTTCTCTGCATTGTCGGCTTTGGCTTTCCCTGGACTACTCCAGAGAGACTTCCCCTTGCATCCCAAAGCCGGTTACCCATTGTTAATGTATATACTTGTATACTTACTTTTTAATAATAAAATTGTGCTACACCAGCGGCTGCTTGGCGCCTCTCTTCCCTTACCCACTTTTGTTACATATAGTCACTATACTTTGGAATCATTATGGATACCATTTGTATTGAACAAAGGAGGGAGTTGTGTTGTCCAGAATATTCCTGTCAGTTTTCTTGTGCAGATAAGAAAATGTACCGTATTTATCGCGGTATAACGCGCTCCCGCATATACCGCGCACCCCTAAAGTTGGCCCCAATCCTGTGGAAAAAAAGTTTTTTTTGTACTTACAGTTTTGGTGTCTTGCGTGGCGTCCATCTGCGGCCTCGTCGGGTCCGGCGTTCGTCTGCGGCTTCGGGTGTACTCTTCGTCGGGTCTGGCGTCCTTCTGCGGCTTCGGGTGTCCTCTTCGTCGGGTCCGGCGTCCTTCTGCGGCTTCGGGTGTCCTCTTCGTCGGGTCCGGCGTCCTTCTGCGGCGTCCTCCCAGCTCGTTTCCCACGCGGAGTTTTGAATACTGCGCCGACATATACAGAGTGCAGTACACTCGTGTATTGTCGGCAATGCTCGGCTACCCAGGCTGACGTCCTGTACGTCCAGGACGTGAGTACGGAAGGAGCCGAGACTGTCCCCTATACCCGAATGTACTGCGCTCGGTATATGTCGGCGCAGTATTCAAAACTCGGCGCGGGAAAGCGGGTATCGGCATATACTGCGCACCCACGATTTTGCCCTGATTTTCAGGGCAAAAAAGTGCGCGGTATACGCCGATAAATACAGTAAATCATAATTTCGCTGCTCTGGCAGCACTCTTTACAGTTTACTTCCTCAGTACTTACAAATAAACTTAGTTCCACCCTGTTGTAGCCCCAGGACCTGCAGAGTTACTTTTCTCAGCAGCTTACCTCCATGCTTACTTGCACAGAAGGGCTTTGGTATACTTCTAATGTAAACACAGAGCAGGTGCTGTGGTAGAGGGAGCAGGGCCTTGGGTAAAAAATTGGGTTTTCTGTAAGCTATGAGCATGAATTGCTTCACAGTACAAATAGTAAAGTCCAGCAGAGTATTTGTAAATATTACAATGAACAGCAGCCTTCAAAATCGCATTAGTCATTCATGTCATGGCAAGCATAGAGACACTACACCATCCAGCATGATATGCCAATCTATAATATGCACCTAGGTAGCTTCAATGCATGCAATAATGTATAGGCCTGTGCTTCCATACTACTGAAGAAGAAGAATATAACAGCTTAAACTTCCCTCTGAAATATCAGTGAGTAAAGCTGGAAGGGGTTTGTGATTGGCTGATCAAACACTTTTGATCTTAATATAAAAAGACCCTACTAATTACTATAAATAAGATTTTAGCCAGTTCCCGACTAGCTCAAGCACCGCTGGGCAAAACTCTGCACCCATACGGCGCTCACGACAGTTTAGGTCCATGCCAATGATTTTTGGCCTGGTCCTGTTGATCGGTTCTGGAAAATTAAATGCTTCCCCTGCCTGTAAGTGTAATGTCACCTCCCCTCCTGGAATTATTTTCTGTTCCAGAGAGAGGAGAGAGGACATCTAACTGTGAGTTGCACAACACTACACTAACATCAGTACACATAGGCACACTTTTCACCCCCCCCCCCGATTGCCCCCCTACCCAGTTAACCCCTTCACTCCTTGTCACTGTGTCACCAAGTGCAGTTTTCAGATTTTTCAGTGATCACGGCATTGGTGTCACTTTTGACTCCAATCAGAGTTAGGGAAGTTAGTAGTAGGCACAGGTAGTTTTAGGGTACCCCCATAAACCCCCTGATAAAGGTTTAACCCCTTGATCACCCCCAATTAACCCTTTGACCCCCTGTCACCAATGCCACTGATATAGTGTATAGATCTATATTCTGATCACCATATTAGTGTCACGGGTTAGCCAGTTAGTTTGGTAATTTCACCATCAGGTTTTTATAGCGTCAGGTACCCCCATATATTACCTAATAATGTTTTTAAACCCCTATTTGCCCCCTAGTTAACCCTTTCACCCCCTGTCACCAGTGATCACCGTATTAGTTTTATGGGTGATGCTGGTTAGTTTTTTTTATAGCGTCAGGTTACCTTCTGTATAAAGGGGAAAGGGTGACATCAGTTAGGTTTTAGCGTCAGTCCCAGGCAGAGTCAGATAAGTGCCAGTAACGCTGACACCCACACACGCACCATACACCTCCCTTACTAGTATAGTGTCTGAACAGATCAATATCTTTTATGATTAGATCTATACTAGTGTCCCCAGTAGTTTAGGGCTCCCAAAAACACAGCCCAGACACCCAGCAGTTTTTTGGTAGCGATTGAAGCAGGTTCTGACAATCAGGTGCTCTTATTGCCTGTGAGTCGCACTAGTTGTACCATTGTACCAGTACATTTAGAGGCCAAAATGTCCAGACAGAGGTATACTAGTGAAGAGGCCTACACATTGCTGAGCATGACAGATGAGAGTGAAGAGGAAGTCACCCATCTGTCAGATTCAGGTTCAGTATACGAACCAGTAGACAGCAGCGGCACCCTGACAGATAGCTCTGATGACAAAGCAGTGGTCCCTGCTAAGATTAGGCATATCCGACCCTGTTCTTCTGTTGTTGAGGTGCAAGAACTTCATGGCTCTCATATGGAGCAGAGAGCCAGTACTAGTGCCGCTCATCCTTCTGGTGAACTGGCAAGCACCAGCGGCCTAGTACATCCTGGTCGTACATCCAGAACTGCAGTATCACATGGTGACATAAGTTCAATTTAAGCTGGTGCGGTGGCTAGCACAAGTAGTGTCCTGCAGCCACCAAGAAGACAAAGACAGGACCGTCGAGCCGATAGTGCCCTTCCTGCAGAATATGCCAATCTTAATTGGGAGCCCACCACTTCTGCAGCACCCTTACTTCCCCCATTCACTAGTCAACCTGGAATTCAGGTGGAAACAGTTGATTTTACGTCACTTGTTTTTCATGGAAGATCTCTATAGATCTATTGTGGATCAAAGCAATTTGTATGCTGGTCAATTCATCGCCGCAAATCCCCAGTTGACCCTTGCCAGAGATTGGAAACCTATTACGGTTTCTGAATTTAAGACCTTCCTGGGCCTATCCCTCCTCATGGGCATAACTAAAAAAAAGTGAATTGCGGTCATATTGGTCCACTGACCTAATTTGCCATATGCCTGTGTTCTCTGCTTCCATGACCAGGACACAATAAGAGCAGATCTTGCGATTCATGCATTTCAATGACAACAAACTCTGTCTTCCTTGGGGTGACCCTGGATATGATCGGGTCAACACAAAATTCAGCCCCTCGTAAACCACTTCAACCCACAATTCGAAGCCTTGTTTACTCCAGATCAAGTTGTCTGTGTTGATGAGTCCCTGATTAAGTTTTCTGGCCTCTTGTCATTTAAACAGTATCTTCCCAGCAAGCATGCCATATATTGGGTCAAGATGTATAAGCTATGTGACAGGGTAACAGGTTATAGATAAAGTTTTATGGTTTACGAGGCAGGAGATAGTCATGTGGAGCTCGAGAAATGCCCAGGCTACATAGAGAGCGCTGGCAAAATTGTTTGGGACTTGGTGTCACCTTTTATTTGTACGTGGACAATTATTACTTTTTGGAAAGTAGACAGTCCAAGCTATTTGCTGATAGGCATGTTGAGTCCATGGAATATTTTATATTTTGCCACAAGTTTCAAGAATATTACAATTTTGTCACTAAATTATATATTGCTCACACATGACATGGGTGTACGTGAAATTACACCACAAAATATTTTTTTTTGCTTTTCCTGAGTACGGGGATACCACATGTGTGGGACTTTTTGGAAGCCAAGCCACGTACAGTACCCCAAAACCAATCACCGCCTTCGGGATTTCTAAGGGCGTAAAATTGTGATTTTACTCCTCACTACCTATCACAGTTTCAGAGGCCCTGAAATGTCAAGATAGCACAAAACTCTCCTAAATTACCCCATTTTGGAAAGTAGACACCCCAAAGGTATTTGCATGTTGAGTATTTTGCAGCTCTCATTTGTTTTTGAACTGAAGAAAGAAAAGCAAAATGTTTTTTTTTTCTTTTTTTCATTTTCAAAACTTTGTGACAAAAAGCGAGATTTGCAAAACACTCACAATGCCGCTCAGCAAATAGGTTGAGGTGTCTAATTTCCAAAATATAGTCACCTGAGGGGTTTTGTGCTATCTTGACATTTCAGGGCCCCTGAAACTGTGATAGGTAGTGAGAAGTGAAATCACCATTTTACGCTCTTAGAAAGCCTGAAAGCAGTGATTGGTTTTCGGGGTCCTGTTTGTGGCTAGACTGCCAACAAAGTCTCATATATGTGGTATCCCTGTACTTAGGAGAAGCAGCAGAATGTATTTTGGGGTGTAATTTCACATATGCCCATGGCATGTTTGAGCAATATATCATTTAGTGACAACTGTGTAAATAAAAAATATATATGTATTTGTTTGTCATGTGGCAATATATAAAATATTCCATGGACTCAACATGCCTCTCAGCAAATAGCTTGGTGTGTCTACTTTCCAAAATGCTGTCATTTGGGGGTTTTGTGCTATCTTGCCATATCATGCCCTCTGAAACTGTGATAGGTAGTGAGGAGTGAAATCATTATTTTACTTTCTTAGAAAGTCTGAAGGCGGAGATTGTTTTTTGGGGTCCTTTATGTGGCTAGGCTCCCAAAAACTCTCACACATATGGTATCCCTGTACTCAGGAGACGCAGCAGAATGTATTTTGTGGTGTAATTTCACATATGCCCATTGCATGTTTGAGCAATATATTATTTAGTGACAACTTTATAAAAAAAAAAAATCCCGAAACTTGTGGCAAAATATGGACTCAACATGCCTCTCAGCAAATAGCTTGGGGTGTCTACTTTTCAAAATGAGGTCATTTGGGGGGGGGGGGGGTTATGTGCTATATTGGCCTATCATGGCCTCCAAAATTGTGATAGGTAGTGAGGAGTGAAATCAGAGAGAAAACCATTTTACGCCCCTATGCCGCGTACACACGATCATTTTTCGGCATTAAAGAAAAAGTCGTTTTTCATCATGTCCAAAAAAGACGATTCATGCTTTTTTGTCTGTTACAGCGTGATGAATGTGCTTACTCCATTATGAACGGTAGTTTACCAGAACGAGCGCTCCTATCTCATAACTTGCTTCTGAGAATGCGCGGGTTTAAAACGTCGTTTTAGCCCACACACGATCATTTTAAATGACGTTTTTAAAAACAACGTTTTTTCATGCCGAAAAATTATCGTGTGTACGCGGCATTAGAAAACCTAAAGGCTTAGATTAATACGATTGGTCCTCAAGGGCCCAGGTGGTCTTGCATAAATTGATAAAATTATCATAGCAAAGTATCATTAGCTATCATTTGTTATGTAGAATATAGCAGGCTTGGACAGACGCTGGCCTGGTTAATATGTCAGCCCCTAATCTATGTATGATAAGAATGTACTGTATGTATGATATACACTGTATACTGAGTGTTTATATATATATATATATATATATATATATATATATATATACATACACACAAAATTACACCCATAATGAAAGGGTTAATGTACAGGCTGCATACAGTAGTATGATGGGGATGAGGGGTTATAGTGCAAATGTACAGTATGAGAGAGGTAATGGTTTAAAAAAAATGACCCTTTTCTGCTGCTGTGATCTGTGCTTTGCTCTGGAACCAATGAATGACTGATCCATGCATTAGTCCCTCCTCCCTCCTTTTACTGCATTGCAGAAGGAAGGAGCAGACCCACTGCACTGTTTACATCTGTAATCACTGTGACTGGTCTCTCTATGACCACTCTCAGATATCACATTGTACAGATCCACTCAGACTGACTCTGTGCGCTGACAACTCAGACATTAATGAGCGCAATGACTATATAATGTTTTTTTTATCCAGTGGCATTTATAAACAGCACTAGGTAATTAACCAACGGTTTGCTGTTGATAAACGTACAAGTAAGCAGTTATGGTTAATAGGATATAGAAAGACATTAATATTTGTTTGGCCAGAAATTCTATTTGAACTGGCAATGATGTTAATGAAAATTATTGCATGGATTGATATGACAAATACTATAATTATTTAAGTTATACTGTATATTCTTCTCTTTTTTATTTTGTTTCTTTTCAGGCTTAGAAGGAATCCCTGGTGTTTTCTCGATGTTCACACTTAAGAAAGTGTGAAGATGAACTGGAAAACAAAGTGTTGTTTTCCACAAATTCATTCTCACCTTACAAAATATCTCCCTTTCTGCACCTGATCAGAAATGAGCTGTGCCTCACCACAAAAGCTGGAGAACTGCAGGTTTCAGACTATATTTAGTTTATGTGCTATCATCTTAAAACAGATTAATGGTTTGCAGGATGCAGAAAGCTAGATGTAAAGCATTTATCCAACAGCATTTAATATACTGTAATTTCGAAGGTCTACACAGATATTTTAAGGGTTGTTTAATAAGCATTAGCCTAAAAACACATTTCAGTTTTTATTTTCAGTAATCAATTATTCTTTACTGAATTTTTTTGTGGGAGAGTACAATGTTGCAAGCTGTTTCACAGTGGTGGTACAGAGATTTGTGACACACAGTAAGTATTATGTCTTGGAAGGAGCAGAACAATATCTTGACAAGTATATGTAAACAGTGATAACTTTATTAGGTAGACACGTGGGAAGGTAGATGAAATGGGCAAGAAAGGGAGTGGATAAGGAAAAAAGGATATTGAACTGGTAAATTAACCTTTAATAACAATGACCAGTCAAATGTGATAAATGGGATGAGGATAGTTTTAAATGTTTTGGTTGGTGGTTTTAAATAGTACATCTTGGATTGCCTAGCCATGCAGACCACGTTGAGTGAATTTTTTAAAAGAGTTATTTTTTAAAGCTAGGATTTTTTTCCACAGAGCGTTGTTGATTTAGGTTGTTTGCAGCAGCTAGTGATCCTGGGAGGTATTTTATTGCAAAGCCCCATGATATTCAGTTTAGCAGACAGTCACAAGTGAATAATAATATACCTAAATAAGGGGTTATTGATCTATACCTATATGCAGAAGAGCAAGTTCAGGTATGGGGAGTACAGAAGTTGAAGCAATCTTGGTGGAATATTTGGTTTCAAGTAGCATAGTTATTTGCAATACCAGAGTACATATGATAAAGAATCAATGGATCCACAAAGTCTACACAAAGTCTTGAGTAGCTGAAGTACCAGGACAGAAGAAACACTCACAAAATGAAGACATTTTAGAAAGCAAACACTGTAACATATTTTCTGAAAAGGCATAGGAACAATTGAGTACTGTCCGTGCACTAAAATACAGTTTTTTAGGACAAGCTTTCAGGGTATGTCCCCTTCTGCAAGGTCCAAGCAGTGCTAATACACAAAGATTTAGTAGCATGTTAAAGTAAAGCCCTGTACACATGACCCGGATTCCCGGCGGTATAAAGTCTGCCGGGAATCCAGAAAAACCGAGAACCTGCTCGGTAAGTTTCCCGTGTACACACGGCCAGGTTTCCTGTCAGGAAAACTGCGGGGAGAGTTTTCGCCGGGAATTCCGCATGTGTGTATGCTCCCTCACAGTGTTTCCCCATAGGAAAACTGCTGGGTGTAAAACCGCTGAGAATCCCGGTGGTAAATAGAGAGCAGGTTCTCTATTTTCCCACCGGGATTCCCGACAGTTTTCCTGTTGGGAAAACTGCGAGGAAGCATACACACAGCCAGTTTTCCTGGCCAAAAGCTCTCCTGGCAGTTTTCCTGGCAGGAAAACCGGTCGTGTGTACGAGGCTTCAGACAATCTCTGAGGGGGGAAAAAGAACACAAAATGTACACAGCAATGATAATTAGTGACATATGACAGAGAAAGTGCTATAGACTGGGGGGTGGGATTGACAGTAACAAAAGGGGGTCGTAAAACTGTTGGCTAATGATTAGGAAAAACCCAGGTCTAAATTTGGCCCATTATCTTTTGTGTCAAATATATTTTTCATTGTTAGTTCAGAAGTTTACCTTTCCTGAGTGGTTTTGAAATGTCCTTTAAGAACTAAAACTTTAAGTTTTCCATAGTGTGGTCTGGTTGTAAGAAATGATGTTCCACAGGTGTGCAAAATTCATCTTCCTTATGTCCATTGATGATGTGTCTGTGCAAATTCATCCTTGTTCATAACTTCTGTCCTATTTCACCAACATAAGATCCTTTGCTAAATTTTTTGCATTGGATGAGGTACACAACATTACTGGAGGTGCAGCTGTATGATCCTGTGATATTGAAGGTCCCTTTTGAGTGTATGACACTTTTTGATAGAATAATTTGGTTGCACAGTTTACATCGTTCTTTGTTGCAGGGCCTAATTATTTTATCTGTGACTTTATAATCAGAATAATTTTCCTGCTGATTAGTTTAAGTCTAGCTTAGGTGGTTGTCTGAAAGCCAGTATTGTTGGCTCTTGGAATCTTTCTTATACCT
The DNA here is from genome assembly GCF_905171775.1 of Rana temporaria. Taxonomy (NCBI): domain Eukaryota; kingdom Metazoa; phylum Chordata; class Amphibia; order Anura; family Ranidae; genus Rana; species Rana temporaria. The sequence goes on from NC_053489.1 coordinate 217,843,260, forward strand.
TCTAGTGCAGTGTTTTTTCAAACTTTTTTGTTTTGCGGCTCACCAAAAAGTTCTAAAAATTTTCATGACACACCTGAATAGATTTATCAATTTTTGTGGTGAAGAACTTATTTATTTTTACATATATATTTAATTTTAAATTGAATGTGAAGGATGTGCCTGCTTTCAAGAGCAAGTCAGATTGAAGCGATTGTAATCTTTCTTCCTTGCTTTTCATTTAACAGTTTCTCTTTCAGAGTTCCAGACTTGATTAAGTCTGGAATTTCTCAATCACTAAACAATGAACAAACTTTATTTATAAGCATCAAATTTGGAATGGAACGGTCTCTATTATTATAATATATTTAGAGCGATCAAGTTCTTACGAGATCTCGCACATGTCTCACGTTACGAACAGAACCAATGAATGACAAACTGACAGAGTTTGCATTTTTATATATGTTACTTGTTTAACTTTTGCAACATTTATTTACCATTTAATTTTTCATTATGTTCAAGGTTTCAAAACGCTAACAATTTTAAATATGTTTCAAAACTCCCAAGGCACACCTGCAAATCTCGCGGGGCGCACTCGTGTGCCACAGCACATAGTTTGAGAATCACTGTTCTAGTGCTGGATTGTATGTCATTACTGGATTTTATCTTTGGGTTTTCAAGGCCGTGTTTATGGTGGCATTGATTGTTTTGTCCGTGTTCTGAGATATTTATTTCTGTCTTCTGGGTCTGAACATATTCTGTGGTATCTTATGGCCTGGCTGTGTTTAGTGTTGGGGGTGAATACTGGAACTATGGAGATAGTTGCATCTGTCAGTGGGTTTTCTGTATATTGAGATGTGCAGCTTTTCATCTCTGTTGTATACAGTAGTACCTAGGAAGTTGACATGTGTTTGAATAGTCAATTTGTTGTTTGATTGATAGGTGAAAGGTGTTGATTAAGGAGTAAAATTGTTTTAGAATTTCTTCATATTTTGTCCATATGATGAAAATATCATCAATATGTTTTTGGAAAATGCAGGAAAGAAAATGAAAATGTGTTTTCTACACAAAGTTGTCAATTAATAAGATATCTTTAACACAAATAATGGGTATACTTAGAATTGCACCCTAAAACACATTTTGCTACTTCTCCTGAGTATGGTGATACCACATATGGGAGTAATTTTTAGAACCTAGCCACATAGAGGCCCAAAATCTAAGGAGCACTTTAGCACTAGCACAGTGGAAATGCCCATAAAGTGAACACATTTTGGAAAGCAAACACCTGAAAGTACTTTCAAAAAGGCATGGTGAGTCATTTGAAGATTTTTTTTGCCACAAGTTTTTGAAAATGCAGAATATATATATTTATATATATTTTTTACACAAAGTTGTTAATAAGATCTTTCAATCACACAACATGTCACGGTCTAAAGTCAGGCTCAGAGGCCAGTAGCTATAGCAGCAGAGCGGATATTCACACAGGTCACCCTGGCTGATGACACAGGTTCACCTGAGGTGCGAGGTCTAAGCACTAACCGGTATTCACCAGAGCTCCTGATGGTGGAGATGGGCTTTGCTGCGTGTTAGTGCCAGGTCGCAATCCTCAGGATAGCTCCACCAGGAGGTGAGTAAGCCGGGGTCCGGAAGCAGATATAACATGTAGGGATCAAGCAGAAGCGTAGTTGGGGAACGAGCCAAAAGTCGGTAACAGATAGTTGCAGGTTGGGATTCAGCAGAAGCGTAGTCGCGTGACTAGCCAAAAGTCGGTAGCGAATGGTAGCAAAGATCGGTCGGCAGCAAGAGAGAAAAGAGCAAGATATTGGCTGGTGAAGGCACAATATTCTGGCAACCAGGAAGTGCAGGGACATGGCTTTTATAGGAAGTTCATGGGAGGAGCAAAAGGGTTCAAGGTTCAAGGCAAACAAGATTCAAGACAAGATCATTCAAGGAACTATCTGGCTTTATAGGGGCATAAATGAGGCATCTAATTTCTAGATTATCCAATTTTTGGTGGCTCTGGAGCACCAGGACAGTAAAAACACCCACAAAATGACCATATTTTGGAGAGTAAACAACCCAAGGCATTTTTTAATAGGCATGATGAGTCTTTTGAAGACTTAATTTTTGTTGCCACACGTTTTTGGAAAATGCGGAAAGAAAATTTAAATATTTTTTTTTAACACACAGTTGTCAATTTAATAATATATTTTTTATGCACAGTTTTTTTTTTTTATAACACATTCTGCTAATCCTCTTAAGTATGGGGATATCACGTGTGAGACTTTTCACTGTTTGGACTGATTATGTACCGGGTATTGTATCTTATGCATCACACAAATCAACCAACATTGTGTAGAAAACAATGTACTGTAATGGTTGCCTCTATATTAGTGGTCAGTAAATGTAGCTTAGTGTAGTGTCACCTATATCAGTCCTTGTTCCTATAAGCCAAGCCAGCCTAGCCTACTGGTACATGGCTGGCCCCAGGAATCCCATGTTTACTGGCCAGGAAGTACAGGAGGCTGAAGAAAGCAAGAACAAAAGAGTTCCTGTGGTTCCAGGAGTGCTGTTTTCCACAGGGGATTGTTGGGACTGGTGTCCCACAGGAACGTAGCACAACGGCCAACTGTTCCCGATTTTGAGGGACTGTCCCTCATTTGGAACAAAATCCCTCTGTTCCTCTTTCTTTCCATACACTTTGTTCACAGCTTTTACAGTTGCTGTATAGCGATTCTAGAAAAAAATAGTTGATGATATATGTAAACCTCCAGGAGGTGCTATTGAATTTGTTAAATAAAAGGAATGAAGCGTCAATGATACTTCTTAGTAGATGGGTAATTAGTCAAGACAGGCAGAGGAAACTTCCCTTTTGGACCTCAGATATGGATAATGATCTCCATTTCTGGAAAATTAAATAATAGTAGCATGGTCTTGTTTAGGGGTTGGCTCCAAAACATGCTATTAACAATTAGATAATGTACTATAATGATGGTACTTTAGCATCTTACTATACCATTATTCCTTGTGGTAGGTAATCTAATTTTGGAGGCTAGATTAACCAATATTTAGTGTGGGGTCCAAATAAATAGAAAGTGATTAATGGTGCATACAAGCCATAAGAAATTATTACTATGGAGGTTAAAATGGGAAAGGAAAGGCCACATGACATACAGTATATCTATTATAGTAAATAACTCTTATGTATGAGTCAGAGTAAACACAGGACTCTCCTTTAGAAGTTCACATGGAAGTTCACATAGAGACAATGGCAATAATTTCTAGGGAATAAAAAAAACAATAGAAGAATCCCATACAGTTATCTTAGTGGGGGCATGCTGATGGGCACATGCTATGTTAAGGGGCATGCTGATGGGTAAATGTTATCTTAAGGAGCATGCTGATGGGCATATTTTATGTTAAGGGGCACTCAGATGGACACATTTTGTTGTGCCCAAGAGTGATCTTAACATAAAATGTGCCCATCAGAGTGAAACTTAACAAAATAAGGGGCAGCAACCAATGACTGTGGAGCAGAGATGTGGCACTTAAGATGAAGATAAGAGATAAACCACACTATAGCAAACTGACAATTAGCATTCTGATGCTTTTCAATGCCTCCTTCAGCCTTCAATCCTACACAGCAGACACCAGATGTAGGCTTTAGACAATGATGTTCCATTAACTAGCAGCAGTGATCCCTGCTTACTACCGCCTTCATGGTGGTCATTGCTTTTACAACTCTCCCCACTCAGGGTGATCACAGTTTTCTTATGCTGTGGACATAGTGACATATTTACACACTCCAGCTGGTTCTGCCACACTCCATGTTTCCTCCTTCTTTGACCTCTCCTCTCCAGACACTTCAGGCTGCAGGCTCCAAACACACCACACGTCACTCCTCACTTGTTGATGTTTAGGAGAAGGCTTAACACAGCTCCAGCACTCGGCACTCCACTGTGCCCATCTCACTGTCACAGGCTGCAGGTTCAGGCTTGCCTCACTCACAACTTCGGCTCCTCTGCTTTACGACTCTCATAGCTCTCACACACTCAGTCACCAGCCGCTGCATGCCACCAAACAGAGAAGACTTTACACTGTCTGCCTGAAGGTCTGGACAGGAGCATCGCTCGGTTCGTGTTCGGACCGCGGGTCACCATTTAATGACGGCTGCTTTAGAGGCTGGAGCTTACATTTTACAGCATTCCACAATGCAGATTCACACGCAGAGAAATAGCCATGTACCATCTGATATATACCAAGATAATATCTTGGAGGTGTGAACTTTGGGAGATCAGAAAGTGTGGAATTCCTAAAACAAGTTTGCCTTCCTGAGTTGTCTGTTAACCCAAAAGAAATAAAAAAAAACATTTTCTAATTTGAGCTGGTGTTTCTTTCCTTTTTTTTTTTGTAGTCCTGGTTACCGTTATTTTCACATTTATGTCTGAAACTTAAATGAGGATTTCATAAAATGAGTACATCAGTAATCACATTGAGGGGCTAACAAACCATGTGGCACAAGAAGGCAAGGCAATCAGAAAAAGAAATGCATGACATGACCACCAGATGATCTAGCAAGGTTTCTCTTGTTTTATTATATGAACATATTTTATTGATGTGTAACCTTGCAACTTTTAACATGTATACACCATACAGTTATTTCATTATTATTGGACACCATGGAGGAGATTTAGGGCTCTTTCACACGTCCGTTCCGTTCGTCCGTTTTTTGGATGTCCGTTAACGGACCGCAATGCTTCCCTATGGGTTAACGTCCGCTAGCGGATGAGCATCCGCTAACGTCCGTTAGCATCCGTCTGCGTTAAGTTTCATTTTTTTGAATGGAAGAAAACCCTATTTTTCTTCCTTCAAAAAAACGGAACGGACGAAAAACGGACGTTAGCGGACGATCCATTTACAATCCGTTCCGCTAACATCCGTTTTTCATAACGGATGGAAAAACGGACGAAAAACGGATGTTAACGGACGAAAAACGGATCGGAAACTGATGTAAACGGACGAAAAACAGACGAAAAACGGATGAAAAAACGGATCAACTGATGAAAAAAAAAATGATCTAAAAAACTGAGCTGACGTGTGAAAGAGCCCTAACTATAACTGGTGCACACAGAATCTGGTGCAGCTGTGCATGCTAGGCAATCAGCTTCTAACTTCAGCTTGTACAATTAAGCTTTGACAATACAAATTAGACGTTGATTGGTTACTATACATCAGATGCTGTGTGCACCAGTATTAGTAAATCCCCCCTGTGGGTCAGAAGCCACGAGAAAAGCTTAAAGTACAACTAAAGGTATTTTTTTTTTAGTTTTGGATAAAGTGTAGAAGGATTAGAACACCTGTGAGTTTTTTTTTATTTTCTGTGCCCCCATTAGGTAGATTAGATTCACCCTCTCTATTTGTCTTATTTACCATTATCATTGAAAGTGAAAGTAAAAGAACATCCCAAATTTTGCATTGTCCCAGAAAACTAATAGAGGGGAAATCCTCCAATGGGGACACTAGTTCTGATGACCTGGGGTCTCCAAGGGATTCCCTTAATTTGCAGGGATTTCCTCTCACTCCCTGTATGGAACAGGAAGTGAAGAAAAATCTCCCCAATGGGACACGGATAACAAAAAATAAACTGATAGGGGTTAAGACCCTCCCTTACTCTACTCATAATGAGAAAAACTTTAATACAAGTGGTGTGTGTGTGTGTGGGGGGGGGGGGGCGCTACACAATTGAAATCTGGCCCTGTGGAAGGTGGTTGCAGCTTGGATTCAATCCATGCCAATGGGTCACAACTCTTAAGACTGGAGTACTTCTACTAGAGAGATGTCACATTATCAATATGGTTGCTCTTGCAATAGCCCTGTTAAATCATCTGCTCATATGCCCCTACTGTGTCGCTCCCTCTATCTACACTCTTGCTTGCCAGTGAGGGAGCTACACTGAGATAAACCTTGCTGATTTAGTCAGTGAGGTAACAATATCACAAGAGCAGGTGAATGCCCTCAGCAATCCTGTTACCGCCAAACTGAAAATGGCATAACAAACAAAACTATGGCAGATCCTAAACCCTCTCTAATATATATAATGATTTCTCTTTGAATATCACTTTTAAGTCTTTTTATGAAGTCATGAATTTTGACTTTCAAAAACATTCCCAAGTGGTGAATCAACCATTGGCACTTAAAATACATGGACCTGGAAGGTTATCTACCAGACAAGGTTTGATGAAAGTCACATTCAATGCTTTTAAATTTGTTTTCTTAAAATAAATATAATACATACCAATACCATTTTACAGTGACACTCAAAATTAATTGAGTGTAAAAACGAACTCTTTTGAGACTGGAAAAATATAAATCAAATCATTTATTACATATTTTGTTAACACTGGAGCCATGTAAAAGTTAATGACCACGCTATTTCTGAATTCATGCAGAAAAGTCAGATTTATTTTCCTTTTCAACACGATATATATATTTATCAAAGAAAAATGTCAATTGATTTATTTTACCCATGATTCACAAAAGTTCAGGACAATGCTAGAATGCTCATGATACTCACCCTACCAATAATTAATGACTGCACATATCTGCCACAGGGAATGCTATTCATTTTTATCTAATGACTAAAGAACTGCATAGATGAATCCCCTTTTCCCTGATCGACAAGTGCTTTGTGTATCCCGAGGAAAAGGATTTGTTAAATTGCTTTGCTTTTTCTTCTTTAATGCAAAACAGGTAATTGAACATTTCACCTTGAAAGGGCTCTAGTTTTACTTCTGTCATTTAATATTTATGTTTTAAACATTGAATGATGTGTCTTGATTTTTGTTTTCAGACTTAGTATTCTGATGGCATTTTACCAATATTTGAATTGGTTATAACTTCAATAGTCGTAATAGCTTTTTTGCAAATTCAAGAGATTGGAGGTACTCAGAGGATGACACACAGGCAGTCTCCTTTGAGAGGATAAAATATTTATTAAACCGAGTCATTCATTCAAAAAATCTTTTTCTAACTTAGCAGGCACAGCTTCATCTACCCAGCACGATTTATTGGTTTTTGCTTTGACTTATTAGCAGAATCAAGTAATCAACAAACAATTATCTTTCATTTGCTTAACCAGATTTAAAATATGGAATTTGGCTTCCCATTTAATTACATATCTGAGACATATTTTAAAATCCCTATGTGAGGGTCAGTAACTAAGTGAATTTCTTTAAAAAAATAAAATAAAATTTAAGCACGAATTTACCATTAGTAAAAACTGCATGGCAAAAGGTACCGAGATATAGACATTTAAGAAATGACATGCAAATGTTACTTGTTTTTGTTGGATGTTATGTGCTGGGGAGGAGGGAGACCAAACTGGGTAAACTGGGTCCTCACCCTCTTCAGGGGTACAGCTGAAAAAATTCTAGCAAGTGCAGGGGCCCCCCAACACTGTATATTTGTAGCCCCCCTCCTTTATATTTTCCCAGGTCCCTGATTTTATCTAAAACAGACCTTAAATAAGAGAGTTCTGTTTCCTGAGAAAGGTATGAGGGCTACTACTATATGCTATTTTCCTGGCTGTCTCTGACTTCAAAACTTTCTGAGTCATTGATGCAGAGCAAGTGTGCAGATCAGGTAAATAAGAGCAAACTCAGAAATTACTATTTGCATGACAGCCAGGCAAGTAAAATTTACAGAATGTAAAGCGAACAATAGTAGCCTCCATTTTTTTGTTAGTTATGTGCACTCTAAAAACTTGCCTTTTTGAACAGTCACTTTAATATTTGTTTTATATTCACATAATTATAGCTCACATGGTCAGAAAATGCTACACTGTTAGGCCCTGTACACACGAGGAGACATGTCCGCTGAAACTGGTCCGCAGACCAGTTTCCACGGACATGTCCGACCGTGTGTACGGCCTAGCGGACAGGTTTCCAGTGGACAAAAGTTTCTAAGCATGCTTTTCCGCTGGAAACATGTCCGCTGGTTATTACGTCTAACCAGCAGACCGAAATCCCGCGCATGCGTCAAATTGATTCGACGCATGCGTGGAAGCATTGAACTTCCTGGTTTGCACACGTCGCTGCATCACCGTCACCGCCACGTCACCGCGTTCTCTGTCCACAGGGATTTTGGTCTGATGGTGTGTACACACATCAGACCAAAATATCCCAGAAGACATGTCCGATGAAAACGGTCCACGGACCGATTTCATCGAACATGTCTCCTCGTGTGTACGGGGCCTCAAAGTATATCTAACATGTAACATTTTCGTTTTTTTTTTTTTTTTTGGCGGGAAGGTTAAAACTCTGTCACGTTCTTTTTTTTTTCTCAATTTTTATCCCATTGGGGAGGTCTCTCCTTATTTCCTGTCCTAGCAATAAAAAACAGACAGGAGTTCTAACCCTCCAGCATTCTATTCAAAGATAAAAAAAAAGTTTTGCTGCAGATGCTATTTAAAATTTGGTAGACCTAAATCTTGTATTACTTTTTTATACAGCTACAGTTCAATCCATGTTTCATTGTTAAGACTTTAGTAAGGAAGTTATCTTTAAAAAAAACTGTTCCAGTGTTTTCACTGCTTTAGATGACCATAATCCACAAGTCCAAACTTCCTGACAAGGCTGAATTACTCTATAGTGCGAAACATGGCCAAAGAACCTAATAAAAAGAGCAGCTAATAACTTCCATTTGGCTGCCATGATACATTTAATAGATAAAGACGATGTTATTACACCTTCCAAAATTATAGTTTGTCCAGTGATAACTCAGCATGCTCTTGATCCAAAGTAAGAGCTCTAAAAGTGGCTAGACTTATAAAACAATACAAGATAGCCCAAGAGGGAAAGCAGCAGTTATGGTTCTATATCTGTGCAGCAATTAACTGTTCATAAAGGAAACGTTGAGATGAGCTTTACTTTGATAGTCTATAAATTTAATTTCACAAATGATTAATGTAGGTCAAAGTTCTTAAGCACCCCAGTTATAAAGAGGATGACTCCTACTAGGAAATACTAATTAATATTGCCTCACATCTTCTCAATAATTCAAAGAGTTACTGGAAAATGAGTAAATATAGCAGGTAACCTGACCTTTTGGTAGACCTGCTGGATATGATAATGGGAAGAGAGTATACATTACATTACAAATTTAAGTCAATTTATACTTGAAATATTGCTGTCAGACATATGTATTTTACATGCACATACGTATTACAGGTTTTAAATTATAGAGTAGCTATAAGAGGGATATATGAGCATGGGTGATTAAGAGCAAACTAAGGTCAGTATGAAAAGACCGCACAATATTATGTCCACTTGTGCTCTGCATTTGTTTTGCTACTGAATTCACATATGGGTTTGCATAGTAAGGCAGTGAAACAAGAGTTAACCCATAGTAGTATATCACAAATACTTTGACCGATGGAGCAGTCATTGTGGGTAGAATTTTAAAACCATCCATGTCTGGCCCACAAGCACAATGCCTCCCACTGTCATTTGAATGGCTTGTTGCCTTGTAAATTGTTATGATGGCCAATCAAAGTGCTCACAAATGTAAACAGTGTAAGCCGTTTACATGTGAGAGCCCTACCCTTCCTGACAAAATGGAGGAAGAGAAAGAGGAGGAAGGAGGAAGTAATGAATGAATGAATGACTCAGTCCTTGATGAAGTTTTCAGACAGCAGCAAATTCAAGGTATTATTTTGATTGAGGGATAATTTTTTATAACTTTTATCACCCTCCTCTCCTGTACACAGTGTCAATGCAAGGTCATCCAGGGAAAAGATGCCAAACTGTGCCCCCCCATTCACCCAGAAGTCACTCGCTTGTCAAAATCACTGCCGCGGTCACTACTCCTTTTAGCCTTGTAACAGAAGGAAGGCCCCACATCCTTACAGTAAACCATTGCACCCAGGGCAGCCGCCACTCCTGCCTACCCCTTGTCCTGGCTCTGCCTAAACATCTTAGCTCTATCCTGTCTCTGTATGTGACCTGTATATGAACCACTCCACCTCCCTTATCCTGTGCATAAGCACAACTCCCTAATTTCCTTCTGTCCACTATATGTGACCTGTTGATTAACCCCTACACCTCCTCTTTCCTCTGTGTATGACTGGTATATTAATGATGCAATATATCTAGTGCACCACTACCAATCTCTGTGTTTTAAAGGCTTCAGTTTTGCATGGGGGCATGTAGGCTCAATCACCTATTTTCCCAAAGACACTGAAGGTAGCATTTGTGCCATGGTCCAAACTTAGCCATTTTTTTTGCCACCATGATTGATGTTATGGGGAATGTAGCAAGAGGAGTGAGTTTGTTTGTGGCATTAGGGCTAAGCACAGAACCCAGGTGGGTATGTCTGTCTGACATACCCAAAATATTGGTTTGCAGTGGAGTGACCATTTAAATGCATTGGACTGTAATAGAACACAATACTAAACACTTCAATAACAGCATTTTTCCTAATTTTCAAAAGATTATGGAAAAAAGTCAGATCACCGTGTTTATGCTCTAAAAGGGGTCTGTTTGTAATGTCCTGGTATTTTTAATTTGAAAAAAATGCAAGTGCAACAGTTTTTTTTCAAAATGTTTGGTAATTTTTCCCTTCGTATATTAAGAAATAAAAGTGGTGTTTAAATATCACCAAAAAAAGCTCTATATGTATCAAATATATATAATATTAATTTGAGTACAGTGTTGCATCAGTAATTGTCAGTCGAACTATCACAACAAATTTTTTTCTGGAAACATTTCCCAGAAGGGGAGTACGATGTTAATATTGAGGTGGTTTAAAAGGTCAATATTCTTTTAAATATCATGCCTGGGGGGTCTCCTTAATCTGCCTGTAAAGTAGTGCATATTTCCTGTGTTTATAACAGTACAACAGCAAAATTACAATTCTAAAGGAACAAATGGAATTTAAAACTGCTTGCGGCTGTACTGTATTGTCGGATCCTGGCAATATACATAATTTGTTTTAAAAAAAATTGTGTGGGGTCCCCCCAAAATCCATACCGGGTCCTTAGATAAAAAGGGGAACATGTAAAAATAAATGGTGTGGGGGTCCCCCCCAAAATCAATACCAGGCCCTTGAGGTCTGGTATGGATTTTAAGGGGAACCCTGCGCCAAAAAAAATGGCGTGGGGTTACCCCCTAAAAAACAATCCAGACCAGACCCTTATCTGAGCACCCAACCTGTCAGGCCACAGGGAAGGAGGGGGGGGGGGGGGGCGGTGTCACTTGTTTTTGTCATCGAGTGGCAGTTTTTACGTTTTTATTTTTCTCGGGTCATCAGTGCTGTGATTGAAGATGGATTTACATCCATTACATTTTTTAATAAAGGAATTGTCAAAAACTGTCTCTCTCTCTTTTTTACACTTTTTTAGGTGAATGGGTAGGGGTACCATTTACATAGTGGGGTGTGGGATCTGGGGACCCCCTTGATGAAAGGGGCTTCCAGATTATGATAATCCCCTGCCCGCAGACCCCCACAACCACTGGGCAAGGATTGTGGGGAAGAGGCCCTTGTCCCCAAAGCACCCTCCCCATGTTAAGGACATGTGGCATGGTACGCTTACCCCCCCTTTTCCTGCACCCTGCCTGGTTGCGTGCTCGGATAAGGGTCTGGTTTGGATTTTGGGGGGAACCCCACGCCATTTTTTATTTTGGTGCAGGGTTCCCCTTAAAATCCATACCAGACTTGAAGAGCCTGGTAATGGACTGGGGGGAACGCTGTTTTTTCCAATGATTTTTATGTATATTGCCGGGATCCGGCAATACATTGAACCCGCAAGCAGTTTTAAATATTTTTTTTTCCTTTAGAAATGTAATTTTGCTACTCTCATATATAACACTATGTACAGCCGCTATGTAAGCAGCCTTACATAGTGTGGGGCATGGACTTAGGCCCCTGAACCATGATTGGCCAAAGGCACCCTGCCTTTGGCCAATCATAACTCTCACAGCAGAGCACGCTGTGATTGGCCAAAGCATGCAGGTCAGGTGCATGCTTTGGCCAATCAGCAGCCATTGACGGTCTCACAGTGCATTAGGGGCGCTCCGCGGGTACTCAAATTTCCCGCAAACGCTCCATAATGTGCTAAATTCAGTGAATGGACCAACACCCGATGTTCAAGTCAAACTTACATTCGACTCGAATATCGGGCTCATCCCTACTCCTCTCCTGTGCTAAAATTGCCTACCCTGATTTTTATGCACACTGTAAAGTTCTCACAGTGTTCAATGGGAGCTGCAGTAAGTCAGTTAAATCCTTATTTCCTGATTGGAGGCTGCACAGCATTATTGATTTATTTTCTTCCCAGCCTGACTGTCCCTGGCTCACCTCTTTCATCCATTGGATTTCAGTTCTGTCAGTCATGGAGGCTTAGGATCAAATGTGGGCATTACATAGGGCAGTCTGAATGCAAATACAATCTGTCTAGGAACACACACTCCTCCAGACTGACATCCATCCATTAAGGCCTTTTTATATTAGTATATCTGCTCCCAAGAGACTGCCAACAGCTTACAACAGAGCTGTTATTGAGAGGAGTTTTGAGGTAGGGAGCTGTGATGTTTTCAGCAATCTATGCACTGCATCCTATTGACTCCTCCCAACAGCCACAATCTGTCTGCATTACATAAAGAAGCACCCAGTTATGAATTTGGGAGTACTTCTTGGTGGTCAAGATGCACTTGCTGATAATTCTGAGGCCCCGTACACACGACCGAGTTTCTCGGCAGAATTCAGCCAGAAACTCGGTCAGAGCTGGATTCTGCCGAGAAACTCGGTCGTGTGTACACTTTTCAGCGAGGAACCCGTCGAGGAACTCATCGGGCCGAAAAGAGAACATGTTCTCTATTTCCTCGTTGTTCAATGAGGAAAGTCGGCCCGCCGAGCTCCTCGGCGGCTTCCACACTGAACTCGCCGAGGAACTCGATGTGTTTGGCACGTCGAGTTCCTCGGTCGTGTGTACGGGGCCTTACTCAATATTTGTTTCCGACAGTTGATGCATTTGTCAATTTCTCTTTCAAAGGACTGGAGGATTACAGAGATAATGTCCTCTTCATCAGTTATGATGTTCAAAAAAAAATCTAGGGCTGTATTTCCCTGTTTATTTAGCAAAGTTGCTGCTTCACTTCTATAATAACTATAACAAAACTCTTGTCATGCTAAGTGCACTGTTTTGTTTCTAATCTGACTGCTTTGTGGAGGATCTGACCTTTGAGTGAGCTGCTGCACATATAGCTTTATACGTCATTTTGTGCTGTGGGTTTTTCTTTGACTATTCAGATAGAGTTTTCTGTGTAATTTCAGATCCACCTTTCTCCTATTACCAGTCTTTTTAACTCTCTGTACGTCGACTGATATATCCTCAGCAATATCTTTTGAACAATCAGCTGGTATTAAAATATTTCCTATTTCTTCTTTAGTGTATGTACAACTAGTGAATCTTTTAGTTCCATATCACTTATTAATATAGGTTCACAAGGAAAAGCAAGTTAGTGTGGCCATATCAGAGTGTCAACCAGCCAAGCTAGACACTCTAAATCAGGGATATGCAATTAGCGGACCTCCAGATGTTGCCAAACTACAAGTCCCATGAGGCATAGCGAGACTCTGACAGCATCAAGCATGACACCCAGAGGCAGACGCATGATGGGACTTGTAGTTTGGCAACAGCTGGAGGTCCGCTAATTGCATATCCCTGCTCTAAATGGTGTAGTGACCAAGCTGAAGTGGACCAAAGGTGGATTGAGAAGCCATCTAAGAGGATCACAAACAAATAACAAGCTCAGTTAAAGAGGAGGCCCAGCCCCCCAACCAAAAAATGTAAAGTCAGCAGCTACAAATATTGTAGCTGCTGACTTTTAATATTAAGACACTTACCTGTCCAGGGATCCCACAATGTCTGCACCCCAGCTAATATTTCCACTGGCTCTTGGGTAGTGCCTCCGACATTAATTGTAAGAAGAAAGGGCAGTAAAGCCTTGCAGCTTTACTGCCGGTCTCCTACTGCACATGTGCGAAGCACGCTACGCTTTCTGAATGGCCCGGCGGCGAGGGAAGGAGGAGGGGGCCGAACTTCCGAGGGACCTCACCACGGTGCAGTCTCCTGGAAGTGGGTACAGGTACCTGTTATAAACAGGTACCCCCCCCCCGAAAGGTGCCAAATGTGGCAGCGGAGGGGGGAGGAAGTAAAAAAGCATAGCTTCCCCTTTTGAAACCAATAAAAATGTCAGCAATGTTTCCGAGTACATAGCAGCCCCTTCATCAGGCAATAAGTAGTGCGGTCTAGCTGCTAGTGCTCAGGTCTAGCCAGCAATCACTAGGCCTGCTGGAGGGAGCAACATCACCAATACTTCTAGGCTTTGACACTAGCTGGCACTGGGTATTTTAGTGCCAGTTTCTCCATTCCCTTTCCCTTCCCTCGTATGCAAAAATTTCATAAATGTTTCTTGTTAAATGGTGAAAATATGACTGTGCACGATGAAATTCCAAAGTAGAGGAAAAGGTTTCCAGAGTAGACTGCTTATTTGTTAAATAATAAATGTTGGGGTATTACAATATTTTTATAGTGGCATGACTCATTAACATCATTGGCAAGTTGTGGGATAGCTGCTGCAGATATGACTCTTAACAGTTAGATGGCACTGGAAACATGGCTCAACCCTTCTTATTTTGTTGGAAAAAGAACAGGAGCACAGAGACAGAAAACTACATCACAATCACGCAGCTCCACTAAGCAGAACAATGAGAATGGTCATTGCACCTCAGCTTTGTCTGCTAACACAAGGTGTTTCTGTTTTGCCACTTGCTGCCATTTTATATGTTATACATCAGTTACAACTTAATTAACAATCTTACACTTTGTAATCTATTTATTTTCCACAGGTTATAGTGTTTTTCATTTTATATTATCCATGAAACATCCATTTCTACTGATAAAATATAAATGGTACATTATTCACACAAAGAAAAGACATCAATGTTATTACTACAGAGGTAAGCTCTTGGTGTATTCACTGAAATTGTATTTTCTTATCTGAACCATCAGTGAATTTAATTAGGAAAGAACAGAGTTCTGAAGGGTTATCTAAAAGCTACGTGAATATATGAAATCTTCACTTTTACACCATAGTCAACATGCATCTTTAGGTTGTGATATCGCTTTTGTTGAGGAAATAATTTTCTTCTATTCTCTAAATTAAGAAACACATGACTTCTCGACTGTGGAAAACAAACCAGGAGAATGGTTTTACCAGAAAATCTTTTGATTGCTTTAAAAAGATCAGTTCTTTGATCATATTCTTAAATTAAACGGAACATAAAGTAGAGTTTTTTCTACACTCTCTCTGAAAACCTCACACAAAGCTTTTGCTTCATGGTGCAGTTACAATGAAACCATGAGTCATCTGTGAGTCACTATATACGGTACTTAAAGTTGTCACAGATTGGGAAGTAATGTTAACATGTTGGAGGATCTAATTGGAAGTCATCAACCAAACTAGAAAAAAAGTCAGCAACCTAGGTCATTGCTGAGATGACCTGTGTAATTGCAAGATCAAGTTGTCAGCTTCAAAAATAAAAACTTGTATGAACTTCTTTGTAACATATTGCCTTTGAAATGGCATATTAAACATACAAAAAAAAGAAAAAAAGTTAAGTTAGTCTTACCTATATTAGTTTGGTATGATACTGTATATTTACAGTGAAATGGCAATAGGTTACTACACATTCATAGCTCCCAACTGTCCCTTATTTCTAGGTATTGTCCCCGATTTGGAACAATGTCCCTCTTCCCTCATTATGGTCTGATCTATATAGTTGTATATAAAATGCACTTTTTATCTTTAAAAAAGTCTTTCCCAGTGCTAAACCTTTCATCCAAATTCAAAATGTCTGCATTTTTAAATTTTAATTGGCAGTATAAAGAAATAGTAGTGTGGAAAAAAAAGCACTTTTGGGCTTAACTAATAATTTTTTGTGTAATTCTCCTTTAAGGGGACGTGACACAAGGTGTGTGTACATTGCCTACCTGACATTCACAAGAATAGTGGGTTTGCTACAGTTGTTTTATATGATAACCATTTCTCTTAAGATGGCTGTTGTAATTAGGTTAGCTTTCAGGGACAATATTGTTTACTTTTTGCTTGTTTTTACTGCCTAAGGCTAAGGGAGGGGGGAGAAAAGTCTGATTTATCTCTTAAATGATATAGAGATATAATAAAGGATTTACAAAAATTGCCAGTAATGAGGAGGAGGCAGGCAATCTTTATAATAACTAGCCAAACAGAAATAAGACAGTCCATCCTTTATTAAAGTAAACTTTCCTGAAGAAAACAAAGATACTGAACTCTTTCTGAAAATGAAAATCACCTGGATGTCATGCTGACCCTCTGGTCTCCATGTCTTCTGAGAAAAGGACCGTAAACAAGTACATACATCAAGAAAGTTGGAATAAGTCAGAAACCTTATCTGCGTACTTGTTCTGAGTTATACATTGATGCCTTGTACACACAATCGGTTTTCCCCCGAGGTAAAAAGTCCACCGGGAATACCGAGAACCTGCTCGGTAGCTTTTTCCCCCTACACACGGTCGGGTTTCCCCTGCAGGAAAACTGCCATGAGAGCTTTGGTCGGAAAACCCAGCCGTGTGTATGCTCCACCGCATGTTTTCCCCATAGGTAAACTGCTGGCTTAAAAAACGCTGAGAACATGTTCTCATTTTTCCCGCCGGGATTCCTGTTGGGAAAACTGCGATGGAGCATACACATGGGCGGTTTTCCCAGCCAAAAGCTGTCATGGCGGTTTTCCCGTCGTGTGTACGAAGCATTAAATTGAAAGGATTAGCATGATAGCATGTTCATAATAAAAAGTCAGCAAGCCTTTATGTGTCCAAAAAGTTCTTAAGAAAGACCTGCACACTAGAGTTCTATCAAGCAGAACGTTTTACTCAAACCATAATCATGAACATGTGTGCCATGAACCAACATTGTGGGGACACATAATGATCATGATAATTAAATAATTAAAAAAGAATGAAAACATGATCTTTTGATACAAATCGGGACTTTATAATTACATTTCACCTTTTTGGAGACATGCACATTAGTGTCAAGGAGGGATGTGAAATCAAAGTGGTTTGCAAGGATGCAATGGACTTAAATTTCTCATTCTAACTATCCTGGACCAGTTCTTGTACCAAAACCAGTCCCTCAATTGGCCTCATTATTTTATATTTTTTCACATACAAAATATCATACAAATAATGTTAAATAAAATAAACTTTTCTACCCTAAATGCACAAAAATAAATAGCTAAAAAACAAAAACATAATTTAAATTAAGCAAAACCAGAGCACACATATTTTTTTCTCAATTCTTTATTTTTGTTTTTGGACACTACAGAAAGAAAGGTTTTTATTTAATTAGTACATGAGGGTATCATGATGACATCATAGAGGGAATAGGCGGCCCTACTACTGATGAGTTTAGGCATATTATTATGAGTCCTGTTATGACTGTGTCCTCAGCAAAAGTAGAAAGGCTGTCTAAACCAATTTCCAGCTTAAAGAAAGCTATTTGGTTGGAGTTTGGGACACAGAAGTTAACCAGTTTCACCAGGGTGCCTTCTAGTGTGCCTTTTAAGAACAGGTAATGCTCCTAGTTGTTTGCCCATGACTCCTTAAGATCCAATTTGGTGCATCATGCTAATGGAGTGCTGATGCCTCTGGACTTTTTTATTTGTTGCTAAACAAATTAAAAAAGAGCGTAAATGTGGAAAAAAATATGTTTTTCTTTGTTTCTGTTATAAAATGTTGTAAATAAGTACGTTTTCTCCTTCACTGATGGGCACTGATGAGGCTTCACTGATGGTTACTGATAAGGTGGCACGATGAGGTGGCACCAATGAGGTGGCACTGATGAGGTGGCACTGACAATGGGCACTGATAGGCAGCACTGATGGGCACTGATAGGCAGCACTGATACGTGGCACTGATATGAAGCACTGATGGGCATTGATACGCGGCACTGATGGGCACTCATAGGTGCCACTGGTGGGCACTGATGGGCATTGATAGGTGACACTGATGGACACTGAAAGGTTGCACTGATGGGTGGCACTGATAGATGGCACTAATAGGCATCACTAATGACACTGGCAGGCATTGTTGATGGGCACTGATTGACATCTGCCTGGGCACTGATTGGCATCTGCATGGGCACTGATTGGCATATCATTGGTGGTCCAGGCTATCTTACGTGGTGGGTGTTTTTGTGGGCATCTCTGGTGGTCCTGGCGGCATTCCTGGTGGTCCTGGGCGGGGATCCTTGGGGGGCTGCGCTGATAAACAATCAGCACAGACCCCCCTGTCAGGAGAGCCACCGATCGTCTCTCCTCTACTCGCATCTATTAGACGCGGGTAAGAAAAAGCTGATAAATGGCTCATCCTGTTTACACTGTGATCAGCCATGATTGGACATGAGTGGTCACATGGTTAAGAGCCTCCATCAGAGGCTCTTTACCGAGATCAGTGTTGTGGTATGTCAGACTGATCGCCCGTCATGCTGCTCGCCCCCCCTAGGGAGCGCGATCACGGCTTATCCTGCTGGACGTCATATCCATTCGGGATAACTGAACCACCGCCCAGCCGTCATTTTCTTATAGGCAGGGCGGGAAGTGGTAAAGATTAAAAGTTGTTTTTAACACAAAGTTGTCTAGCACACAGCATGGCCATACTTAGAAATACACACCAGAAAACTATTCAAAGGCTGCAGCATACCTCACACATACCTCACACATTTCTAAGACTGTAATGAGGGACACCTATTAGCAAAAGTATGTAGGCATAGGACATGTCCCCTGCCACACCCCTTTAAAGGAGAATTGTACAACAAATTATAAATTCTACCCTCAAGTGTTTTTTTTACCATTACTATTCCTTTATACTGACTTTTGGAATTTACAAGTGCATCAATTAAAAAATTGGATTAAAGGAACACTAAAGGTTCCTTTTGTATTAGATCAATTGATTGCTGTAAGCTAGAGCATTTAAATATCACTTACCTCGTTTTTCCTTTTGACCTCCAAAATACAGTAATCCAGGTTTGAAAATTCCATTTCCTGTCACTCCTCTTCTTGCTTTCCACCAGCATCTGAGCCGTTTTGCATGGTGGAAAGCATCTCTTTTCCCCTCACAGGCATGGAGGCTAAGCCTAATGGAAACTGTAGTTCCCATTAGGCCGTGATGTAGCAAGAATGAATGCACAACGCAAACCAGAAAGTCAGTGAGAATAATGATTCAGGAGTGACGGAGGTGAATAAAACCGCTCGATTTCAACAGGTATCAAACTAGTTATAATGCAAAACATTACTTTTTACTTTATCAGCTACTGTCAGACTTTAATTTAAGAGGAACATATTTTTGTCTTTACAACCCCTTTAAAGATTTAGCACAAAAAAAAAAAAACACTTTTTGATAGATAAGTAGTGCATTTTAAATACAACTATATAGATCAGAACAAAATGAGGGAGGAAAGAAGGACAGAGGAATAGTCCATTGAAATCAGGAAATAAAATTACTAATGGAAATGTTTACTTTGCAAAAGGGATGTTAAGGCGAGGGAATAAGGTGAAAATGTGTTCATTTTTAGTCATTTATACTTTGGAAGTGCTTTTAGTTTTTTTTATATTTCTTGAACATAACTGGGCTTTAAAGTGTTCATTGCTTTCACCTCATTCACCTAACGTTAAAGTAGACCTAAACCTCAACTGGGTGACATTTATTTTGCTAAATCAAAGTATATACACTATAACTGCTATAGCTTTTTCCATATAAAATACCATTGGCGCCTTTTCAATATTTTTCTTATCTCATTGTTGCTGATCTCCAGCCTCTTTCAGCCACTTCCTGTCTACATAAACTCACTCCAACATTGGTTGCACATTATAGTTCTGGATCCACCTTCTGACTGGACAACAGTGGACTGCGTAATAACCCCACCAGGAGCACATGTGACAATGCAGGAGCACAGCTGGGGGAAAACTAACATCCCATAACAGAAATCGCCTTGGAGCTCTTAAAAAGACTGAAAACAACAATTGGCATAGCATTAACATATTACAGCTTAAATGGGATATTGGTAACTGTGTTTAGATCTACTCTAGTGAAAATTCACTTTGTTCATAGAGCGGGTTCTCCTTCCTTAGGCCCCTTTCACACTGAGGCGGGGGCGGCGGTAATGCGCCGCTATTTTTAGCGGCACTTTACCGTCAATTTGGGGGCGCTATTCGGCCACTAGCAGGACGCTTTTACTCCCCCGCTAGCGGCCGAGAAAGGACAATCAATTGGCACTGCAGAGGCGCTGTGCCGGCGGTATAGCAGTGATGCCCATTGAGTTCAATGGGCAGGAGCGGTGGAGGAGCGGTATACACACGGCTCCTTCACTGCTCCAAAGATGCTGCTAGCAGGACTTTTTTACTGTCCTGCTAGTGAACCGCTCCAGTGTGAAAGCCCTCTGGGTTTTCACACTGGAGAGACAGCAGCGGCTACATACTAAAATAATCTAAATCTGCACTCAGCCATGCTCTCAGCAGAGAGGGTAACTGAAAAAAGAAGTTTGTTTTTACTAATGTTGCCATTTCTCTAAATATAGTTGGTTTTTAAATATTATACTATTTCTTCCCACACCACCAGCTAATTTTTGTTGCCGACTGATTCCAAAAGAAGAAATTGTATTATATATGCCTGCATATTCAGACTCACCATTTATTTAAAGGAAATATTTAATTAGAGAAAAAATCATCAGGGATGGGGAACTGTTCTATTTTATTACTGTACTGCTTATTTATTTATTTTTATTTGCTCTATAATGGGAACAAACTGGCTTAATGAGCTTTCCCATTGAATTGTTTTAATGTGGTTTATTTTGTTATGTGCCGTGGTTATTGCCGTCTGGCTGTAAGCGCTCGTAGTATTGTATTTCTTTACTAAGGTTATGGCATTATTTGGCCTTACAAGATTTAACAGGGTTATTTTTTAAATTGCATCTCTATTATTCTTGTAGATCATTCTGCTGTAATGAAGCCGAGGACATTAAGACACTTTTCTGTGGTTTCTGATACTCAATACTGAATTGGAAAGAAGACAATTTTTAAAATAATTATCTTTAGAAATTAATTTCTGGTCGGCAAATTTTACAGTATGTCTGATGGCAATTTCAGGTGGATTAAGGAATTGGCAAAAACAGTTTAAACTCTGTTTAATTGTATGTACAGTGGATGATATATAAAACTGAAGCAAAGATAGGTGCAAATGTTGACTCCAGCAACCAATTGTATACTAGGATTTGTTTTTAATGTGAAAGTTAGAGAACTACTGCAAAACCATGGCTTGTTGCTATTGGTATAAGTCTATTCCTTAGGTTATAAGTGGCCCTCTTACACAAAAACTTAGTAGAATCAACTTCACTGGAGATTGACTGTATGAGTAATGTAAAATCTTCACCTAGCAGAAAATGGCTAGCCAAATAACCCAAAGTGATGCACTATATAACACTTGGTAGAACAAATGATTGCCAAAATGTTATTGTACATAAAAGTTGCACCTATGAAACACTCATTAATACCAAGGAAAAAACAATCACTATAGTTTTAACTCTATAGCATCTGCAATACCTTTTAAAATAGCATTTTTTAGTACATTATTTTTTATCTCAGAAAATTGTTTTGTTGGTTCTGCTGTGGGCATTTGGTGCCAGAAGTTTCCACAGAAAGGCTGGTTTTGCTTGTGTTATGTCACATTCAAAAAAATTTTTTATCGCACATGAAAAGTTAATTTATTTCATCCAAAATATCATTTGATGCTTAAACTCAACATAACCCTTATACCTAGCATATTATCTTAATCCTTAACCTAAAATTTACTTGTAAATAGAACCCCAATATATCTCATAACACTGAATAAATGCCCAAAAGAGGTCCACATTTTTACTGATATTCACATCTTTAAAATGAAACCCGTAAAAAAAATTATAAAATGATCATGTGCTTTGCCCATGCAGGGCAAGGCAACATGTTTACTCAAATGTCGACTTTCATAGATACTTATAGTTACCATTCATTTGCTTCCCTGGCTGTCTGGTCAGCTGCTGGGGGAGAAAGAAAAAACTTGTGTAAGTCCCTAGGGCCCTAGTTTATGTGGGACTATAGAATTCCCCATGTGACAGCACTGTTTTCTCCAATGCTGTTACATGGAGTGAGCCACATGGCCCTCCATGCCCAAAATAACAGGTTTTTTTTTCATTTCCTTTCTCTACTCGCATTAACTTTGCATAATGCAGCTTTGTATTGGTATGGACAACATATAAATATGAATTTTATATCCACCTATATTAATGGAATTATTGACTAAATCTTCAGTACACTTGGAAAGAGTAAAAGACCAGTACGCAGGGTGTAGCCAATAACCATGATATCTAAGAAAGTGTCTGAAATTTACCTGAACAACAATTTCTTTGGATCACACATGAACACAGTTTTTTTTTTTAGTGATTGCTCAATGTACAGCAAAGATATATATTTTATAGCTACATCTGGAGAGGGAAAGAAAAGTGTATCCTACTGGGATTGAGGGGGTTATAGTAAACCTACTGTTTTAAATCTAAGGTAAAATGTACAATTTTAGAGAGATAAATACTACATTGCAAACATTTAATACAGGGTGCACCTATGGTTTGCACGGAATTATAATTTTTCAATTTCTCTTCCAGATGTTATATAAATGCAGGGAGTTTCACAAAGTAGTGAGATATGTTGTGAGGAAGAAGATGAATCACAATGAGTCACTTCTCTGACTTGAGATCTAGCAATTCAGCTTTGGACAGTTTTTTTTCCCGAAAAGCATTTAAAAGCCTGGTAAACATATGAAAAATAGCTTACATCTCCATCTTCTGGCTGAAGATAGTAACAATTAGGTTTCAAGGTATGTATGTAATATTTAACAAGCCTTTGCAGCAAGGTGCAAGTGGAAGGACAATGCAGATCATAAACAAACACACACACACAAAAAATTCCCAGCACACTTACTAGCTAGCCTGCAAAAAAACCCTCATTGACTATGTCTAACAATTCATGTTAAAAACAGAGGGTTTGGTTGCACACATTTGCAAACATACGTGAATGCTGCAGAGCCTCACCAAGGCTCCAATGTATACTGAGATCCTAACTCTATATTTGTGGGTCTCCAAGTTGGAGCACATATATGAGTGAATATATTAGGGGCAGGTTTGCCTAGAGGGGGTACACTGCTCTTTAAAGGCACAGGGACACACTGGATGCCCAGCAAGAGCACAATAGTAGCTGGAGGCACTGAATGTGTCCCCATGTCAAATCTGCCCTTATTTTATCCACTGTTATAGTTGCTCCAACTTGGAGACTCTTCAGTGCCTTCCAGACATGTGGGCTTGCTCCCGAGCTGGGCTAAGTGTGTCTGATGCTGCTCTTAGGCACAGTGCTGGATCGAGATCAGGCTCAGGTAAGTATTTATGGGGCTGGGGGATAACTCATCTTGGAAGTTTTATTAACCTTAAAGCAGAGAACACATTAAGGTAAAAAACCTTTATCCTCTGCAACCACTTTAATTCATCCACTGCTATATGTGCTTCAATTTGGCAACTCTCAAATATACAACAGAGTAAGGGCCATGGTATACAGAGGATACTTGGAAAGGCACTGTGGCTTTAACATATATTTGCAAATGTGTGCGATTAAACTCTCTGGGGCAGATCCACAAAGAGAGTACGCCGGCGTATCTACTGATACGCCAGCGTACTTTCAAATTTCCCACGTCGTATCTTTGGTTTGAATCCTCAAACCAAGATACAACGGCATCTGGGTTAGATCCGACAGGCGTACGGCTTCGGATCTTAGATGCAATACTTCGGCGTCCGCTGGGTGGAGTTTGCGTTGTTTTCCGCATCGAGTATGCAAATTAGCTATTTCCGACGATCCGCGAACGTAGCGCGGCCGTCGCATTCTTTTAGGTCGTCTCTAGTCGGCTTTTTCCGGCGTATAGTTAAAGCTGCTGTTTTGCGGCATATAGTAAGACTTGCCATGTTAAGTATGGCCGTCGTTCCCGCGTTTTAATTTTAATTTTTTTTTTGCGTAAGTCGTCCGTGAATCGGGATGGACGTAATTCACGTCTATTTTAAAAAAAATGATGTCCTTGCGACGTCATTTAGCGCAATGCAAGGCGGGAAATTTAGGGATGGTGTATGCGCAGTTCATTCAGCGCGGGGACGTGCTTTATTTAAATGAAACACGCCCCCTAATCGCTGATTTGAATTACGCGCCGTTACGCCGCCAGAGATAGACTATGCCGCCGTGACTTACGGCGCAAATTCTTTCAGGATTCGAACCGAGGACAAGTAAGTCACGGCGGCGTAGTGTATCTCAGTTACGCTGCACCGGGGGAGATCTTTGTGGATCTGTCCCTCTGTTTTTTAAAATGAATTGTTAGGGTCGGTTTGGTTCTTTTACAGATTAGCTGGTAAGTGTGCTTTGATATTGTTTGCTTGTTTGTGATGTATGTAATATTTTTCCTGACTAAAAAATTCTAAATAAAGTGTAATAAAGAAGCTATATAAAAGATCTATACACTCCCATCAAAGAAGCATGACACAAGGAAATTAAACTTAACTGTGCTAATTTTAAATGGCTGAGTAACATTTTATTATTGACTACTAAATTTAGCTTATATCACTAGTGCATAGCTATATAGTCTAATTGCAACAGGACGAAATGGCTAAGAAACTTCACTCATTGAAAAATAGACATTAGCTAAATATTAGTGATTTGTTAAGAAAACTAATATTGTCAGAAGAAAGAACCGTACTTTACACAAAGCAAAAATCAGATCAGTGTTAAGCTGACACTAAGATCCAGTGGTAGTATAAGTACAATAGCCCTTATTTGTAGGTATAAGCATACTTTTCCAAGACCAAGTGAGAAACTGGGACCACAGTTAGGCAGTTAGGTGACTACTGGTGTTACTGCATGTGTACAGGCTACAGTTATTTTCCCTACTGTAATAAAACACGTTTGATACAGTCAGTTAATTCCAGCAAAAAAAATTATAGCAGATAATATTGCCAGACTTAGCAGTCCTTCTGGCAATAACTAAATTTATTGGCAGTCTGGTCCTAAATCAGATCCTTTCTTTATTCCCCCAATTACCTAGTACATTTTCCTTTGCTTTGGACAACAATAATTTTTCTCCCTATAGCACTTTTGTAGAACAAATGGAATATTATCATAAGATTAGTGATAGTATTCAGTGTGAGTTTCCTTTGGTTATGGTAAGGTGGAGGTAAATGATTTTTGCGTAGTTCAGTTTTTCTCAAACCTATTCTTAAATGTCACCAACATGACATGCTTTGCAAGTAACCTCAAAAATACCCAGATGAAATAATCAGTGGCTCAGCAGTGCAGTGTGTGGATGCAAAACATGGCCTGTTGGGCATCTTGTAGAACAGATTTTGGAAATATTGTCCTAAGCTAGTCACAACTATAGTGGTCAGATGGTCCGAAATTCAGGTATTATCCAACCACACTTATACTTCAGAGCCCAATGTCCTCTTGGGCAGCCACTCATCTGTATGCCTTTAGATCAGGATGGGGGGAGACATACTGTGGACACCTTTGCTAGCTGAAAGCACTGGCTATTTTCCTATCTTCCCAGCTGAGCATTGGCTACCGACATTTACATATAGCTCAAAGATGTAAGACTCATCTACTGTATTTAAAAATAGCTAAATATGGAAACCATTTACCAATGTTTATGGGCACCTTTAGATGCAACCACAGAAGTGGCCAGGACCCTTTGATATAATTTACAAGAAAATATACAAAAAAATTAAAACTTCCTTTGCAAAGGTTTCTATTTTACAATTTGGTGCCTATCTGGTGCCTACTTGATAGATTATCACACAGTTTTTTAAATACTAACATCATGCTTGAGGTGATTTTAGCTGTATTCGTGCACCTGCAACAAGAATAATCTGAGAAGGTAGGGAGAGGGGAAGCAACAGTTACAGAGGTGGTGGGAGGTCTTAAAATTGTTGGATATTGATTTACAAAACTGAAGGTCAACATTTAGGGCCTGATTTACTAAGCTATGTGCGCTGCGCTGGTTCATGCATTAATTAGTACTCCGGGTGGAGGCTTAATCAGGCGCATGAACCAGCGTAGCAGCCGGCGCATTGAAACTAATATGTAAAGCCGCGCCGAACTCCCTATAGAAGTCTATGGGAGAAATCAAAAGTGTTCATTTTAAAGGCTAATCTGCAAGTTTTGTCCTAAAAAGTGTTTGGGGACCTCAGTCCTGCCCCAGGGAACATGTATCAATGATTTTTTTATTTTTTAAAACGGCCGTTTTTTCGGGAGCAGTGAAATTAATAATTCTTAAAGTGAAACAATAAAAGTGAAATATTCCTTTAAATTTCGTACCTAGGGGGGGTGTAATGTCAGCATGTGAAATAGCGCATTTTTCCCGCACTTAGAACTCCCCCTGCACAAAGTGACATTCTGAAGGAAAAAAGTCATTTAAAAATTCACACGCGGCTATAATGAATTGTCGGCTCTGACAATTCTAAAGGGATTCATTCATAAAACAAACAAAAAAATGTGTAGGGGTTCCCCCAAATTAAATTACCAGGCCCTTCAGGTCTGGAATGGATATTAAGGGGAACCCCGCCGTAAAAACCAAAAAAAAAAAAGACGTGCGGTTCCCGGCAAATATCCATTCCAGACCCTTCAGGTCTGGTGTGGATTTTAAGGGGAACTCCACCCCAAATTGAAAAAAAAAATGGCGTGGAGTCCCCCTAAAAATCCACACCAGACCCTTATCCGAGCACGTTGACCTGGCCGGCCGCAGAAAAGAGGGGGGGACAGAGTGCGGCCCCCCCCCTCTCCTGAACCGCACCAGGCCACATGCCCTCAACATGGGGAGGATGTCCCCATGTTGATGGGGACAAGGGTCTCATCCCCACAACCCTTGCCCGGTGGTTGTGGGGGTATGCGGGCGGGAGGTTTATCAGAATCTGGAAGACCCCTTTAACAAAGGGGACCCCCAGATCCTGACCCCCCCCCCTGTGTGAAATGGTAATGGGGTACATTGTACCTCTACCATTTCACCCCAAAAAAAATGTCAAAGTGATAAAAATGACAGTAGCCGGTTTTTGACAAATCTTTTAATAAAGTCTTCTTTTCTTCTTTCCTTCGGGGTTCTTCCGCTGCTTCATTCTTCTCGTCCACATCTTGCCCGACGTCTTCTTCTATCTTCTCCGTCCGTCCTTCCGCCTTCTGGTCCCGCATCTTGCCCGTTGTCTTGTCCTGTCGCCTCCTCGTCCGCATCTTGGGTCTTCTGCGGTCTTCTTCTCGGTCCGCCGCCTTCTCGTCCCCTGCGTTTGAATTGTAATTGGCCGCCGTTTTCCCGCTCCTGGGACCCGCCCCCCTCTGACGCCACAAGTAAACTCCTTAGAAGGTCATGTGCGTCAGAGGGGGGCGGGGTCACATGAGTGTGACACGGCGGGAACTTCTTCTCCGGGCGGCGCGATTGAAATTGAATTCCCCCGCTGTGTGACGCTCTGCGACCCCGCCCCCCTCTGACGCACATGACCTTCTAAGGAGTTTACTTGTGGCGTCAGAGGGGGGCGGGTCCCAGGAGCGGGAAAACGGCGGCCAATTACAATTCAAACGCAGGGGACGAGAAGGCGGCGGACCGAGAAGAAGACCGCAGAAGACCCAAGATGCGGACGAGGAGGCGACAGGACAAGACAACGGGCAAGATGCGGGACCAGAAGGCGGAAGGACGGACGGAGAAGATAGAAGAAGACGTCGGGCAAGATGTGGACGAGAAGAATGAAGCAGCGGAAGAACCCCGAAGGAAAGAAGAAAAGAAGACTTTATTAAAAGATTTGTCAAAAACCGGCTACTGTCATTTTTATCACTTTGACATTTTTTTTGGGGTGAAATGGTAGAGGTACAATGTACCCCATTACCATTTCACACAGGGGGGGGGTCAGGATCTGGGGGTCCCCTTTGTTAAAGGGGTCTTCCAGATTCTGATAAACCTCCCGCCCGCATACCCCCACAACCACCGGGCAAGGGTTGTGGGGATGAGACCCTTGTCCCCATCAACATGGGGACATCCTCCCCATGTTGAGGGCATGTGGCCTGGTGCGGTTCAGGAGAGAGGGGGGGCCGCACTCTGTCCCCCCCTCTTTTCTGCGGCCGGCCAGGTCAACGTGCTCGGATAAGGGTCTGGTGTGGATTTTTAGGGGGACTCCACGCCATTTTTTTTTTCAATTTGGGGTGGAGTTCCCCTTAAAATCCACACCAGACCTGAAGGGTCTGGAATGGATATTTGCCGGGAACCGCACGTCTTTTTTTTGGGGGGTTTTTACGGCGGGGTTCCCCTTAATATCCATTCCAGACCTGAAGGGCCTGGTAATTTAATTTGGAGGGACCCCCTTTTTTTTTTTTTTTTTTTTAATGAGCAATGCCTCTATTCTTTATAGCCATGAGTACTTTAACCACTTGCCCACCGGGTTAATTCTGGCACTTCTCTTCTTCATGTGAAAATCACAATTTTTTGGCTAGAAAATTAATCAGAACCCCCAAACATTATATATTTTTTTTTTAGCAGACATCCTAGGGAATAAAATGGCAGTCATTGCAATACTTTTTGTCACACCGTATTTGCGCAGCGGTCTTACAAGCGCACTTTTTTTGGATAAAAATCACTTTTTTGAATTAAAAAATAGGACAGCAATACATTTTGCCCAATTTTTTTCTATATTGTGAAAGATAATGTTACGCCGAGTAAAATGATACCCAACATGTCACGCTTAAAAATTGCGCCCGCTCGTGGCATGGCGTCAAACTTTTACCCTTTAAAAAACTCGATAGGCGACGTTTAAAAAATTCTACAGGTTGCATTTTTTGAGTTGCAGAGTAGGTCTAGGGCTAGAATTATTGCTCTCACTCTAACGATCGCGGCGATACCTCACTTGTGTGGTTTGAATACTGTTTTCATATGCGGGCGCTACTCGCGTATGCGTTTGCTTCTGTGCGCGAGCTCGTCGCGACGGGGCGCTTTAAATTTTTTTTTTGGGGTTTTCTTATTTATTTTTATTTAGTTTTATAATGTTTTACACTGAAATAAAAAAATAAAAAAAAAATGATCAGTTTTCTTCCTATTACAAGGAATGTAAACATCCCTTGTAATAGGACTAGTGTGTGACAGGTCCTCTTTATGGAGAGAGGCGGGGTCAATAAGGCTGGAAAGCATGGTATTGAAAAAAAAAAAAAAAGATCTCATGCTTTCAGCTGCAATCATGTTCGTTCACCACAGTGGTGTAGTGTATAGCACTTTGACCTAGCAGCAAAAGAGTCGTTGGTTCGAATCCCGCCCGTGACAGCATCTGCATGGAGTTTGCATGTTCTCCCTGTGCCTGCGTGGGTTTCCTCCCACAATATAAAAACACGCTGTAAATCGGTTCCGGTCTAAATAAGCCCTAATATGCAGTAGTATATTAAGGTTTGGTTCTGCCCTAGGCCTGACTACATATCTGCACCTCCTAATAGAAAAATGACCAACCCCTTCCTGTCAAGGTCACACCCTGTTTTTGTATAACCCCGCCCAGTAATTTTCAGGGGACCCACACACTAGTTCTGGGGGGGCACTGGATTCCCTTAACCACTTCCATACCAGGCACTTACGCACCTTCCCGCCCAAGCCAATTTTCAGCTTTCAACACTGTCGCACTTTGAATGGCAATTGCGCGGTCATACAACACTGTACCCAAACAAAATTGGCGTCCTTTTTTCCCCACAAATAGAGCTTTCTTTTGTTGTTATTTGATCACCTCTGCGTTTTTTTTTTGCGCAACAACTAAAAAAAGACTGCAAATTTTGAAACAAAAAAACCTTTTTCTTTTTTTAGGTTAATTTTTTTGTAAATAAGTTTTTCTCTTTCAATTACGGGCACTGATATGGCGGCACTGATGGGCCCCGATGAGATGGCACTGATGGACATCGATGAGGTAGTACTGACGGCACAGATGAGGTGGCATTGATTGGCGGCGCTGCTATGCGGCACTGATGGGCACTCATAGGCGGCACTGATGGGCACTCATGGGCGGCACAGATGGGCGGCACTTATGGGTGGCACTGATGGATACTTATGGGCGGCACTTATGGGTGGCACTGATGGATACTTATGGGTGGCACAGGTGGGCACTGATAGGTGGGCACTGTGCATGGATGGGCACTGTGGGGTGGCACTGATTTTCCCAGTCAGTGCCCATTTGTGGGCACTGATTGGCATCTTTTTTCTTATTTTTTAATGCTTTTTGTTTTTTTGTTCTATATTTTTTTTGTTTTTGCACACCCTGGTGGTCCAGGGTGGGCATCCCTGGTGGTCCAGTGTGGTGATCCGAGGGGGGGCTGCGCTGATAAACAATCAGCGCGAACGCCCCCTGTCAGGAGAGCCGCCGATCGGCTCTCCTATACTGGCGTCTGTAAGACGCGAGTGAGGAAGAGCCATCGATGGCTCTTCCTGTTTACATCGTGATCAGCCGTGATTGGACACGGCTGATCACGTGGTAAAGAGTCTCCGTCTCCGTGAGAGACTCTTTACCGAGATCGGAGATGCAGGGTGTCAGACTGACACCCCGCATCACCGATCGCCGCGCTGCGTGCCCCCACAGGCGCGTGCGGCATGAAATCCTGCAGGACGTCCTGTCAGGATTGTGTAACCACTTCCCGGACGTAAATCGGCCATAGGCTGGGCGGGAAGTGGTTAATTTGCATAGTTTTTCTCTCACTTCCTGTTTGGCTATGGGGCAGGAAGTGAAGGCAAATCTCCCCAATTGGACACAGATAATACAAAATAAACTGACAGGGCCTATAACCCTCCCTCACTCTATCCAAAATGAAAGAAAATAAAACTTGTTGATTATAGTTCTTGTCAGGGGCGGACTGACCATTGAGTCACTTGGGCACTGCCCGAGGGCCCCATGCCACTAGGGGGCCCCATCCGGGTTGCCAGGCTCAGTAAAACCAGGGACAGTATGTAAAAATCTGTTTTTTTTTTAGATCTGTCCCTGATATGTCCGAAAATGACATGCTTTTAATGTGAATATCCCAAGATTTTAGCTGCCCGCCTCTGCACTACCTCCTGGCGTGGTGGTCATCTGTAAGCCAGAGGGGCCCCATAATCTTCTATTGCCCGGGGGCCCCATGAGTTGTCAGTCCGCCCCTGGTTCTAGTTTAAGCACAAATTTCATAGAGTTTTATTGAGAGCCCTAAGAAAATATAACCATGCCAATAGGCCAGGATAGAGCGTTGCTAATATGTAGGAATGTGTGTGTTAGAGCACCCCACCCAATGTTAACTAAAAAATTATTAATTTGCAAATAAGTATTATCTGCTCATTTTTTGGGGGATGTCTGCACCCCTGATAGTGACAACATTTGTGAGGTGTCTTCACCCTTTCTAATTCATTCACTTCCTGTCACATAGCCAAACAGGAAGTGAGGGTAAAACCTTACTAATATATTTTCTTGTGGACACAGAGATCAATCTAAATAGTTTCCCATTATGTAAATTGCACTCTAGCATTTTGCTGTGTACACCCCAAATTATTAGGGATCTTGGACTTTGGGGTCCATTTACTAAAGGCAAATCCACTCCTACAAGTGCAAAGCAAGGAAGAAAACAAAACAACTTTGCTTCTACAGGATTGGATGTTAAAACCATCAGTGCTTCCTCTCAGATTTTCAGCAACTATGCTTGTACTGCAGAGTGGCTTTGCCTTTACTAAACCCCAAACTAAATAATCATTTGGGGCAGGGATCCTCAAACTACGGCCCTCCAGCTGTTGTAGAACTACACATCCCATGAGGCCTTGTAATGCACTGACATTCACAGACATGACTAGGCATGATGGGAATTGTAGTTCCTGAACAACTGGAGGGCCGTAGTTTGAAGACCCATGATTTGGGGTGTACACAGCAGTGCTGGAGTGCAATTTGCTTAATGGGGACACTAGTTAGATTGACCGGTGTCCCCAAGAAATGACACTGGTAGGGTTTTAACCTCACTTCCTGTTCAGCTGTGTGACAGGAAGTGAAGCCAATTTTAAGAAAAGGGACACAAAGCTCAACACAAAAATAAAAAAACACAAAGCAGGGGTTCTAACACTCACTTGGCTTCCCTCAAACACCCACAATTTGAATAGGATTGCCTTGCGCTAGATTTAAGCACAGTGCTGTAAATCAGCACGTCAAGCCTGTCCACCAATAGCAAACCCCCCCCCCCCCCCCCCACAGGCCATGTTTGCAGGTTTTCCTTCATCTTGCACATGTGCTTTAAAATAGTCTGGACAGCAATTCTTGATAAGAGAAATCCCCAAAACATGTCCTGTCGGGGGTACTTGAGGGCTGAGGACCACTGCAGAATAAATAAAATACTTACCAGTTTTTGTCTTTAAAGTCAGGGAGAATAAACATGGCAAACATTTCATGATTACACACCAGGAAAGAAGCTTAGACAAAAATCACACATAATTTGTTAGGCCCAAACCTAGTTCAGCTGCAGCTGTCAACATATGTAGCATGAAAAAGTAACAAAAGACAAACTTAACAATTTTAAAGTAATTTTTATTGGTCAACAAAACAAGGAAAGCAAAAAAAGACAAACAAACAAAAATACATTTCAAAATACTAATTAACCATAGCTTTACACATTTTTCATAAAATAAGGCCACATAGACAAATACATCAAAGTGAACATTATTTAAAAATAAACCAAAACCATTGGCAAAATAAAACAAAACCCATGCAACAAACCACATTTGTGTTTAGCAACAGCATTTCTGCCAGCCTGCCCCTTCTGAGGGCAGCTGAGGACTGATCGATCCAAGCTTTTTATAACAGTGCTAGTAATGAAGCAATTGAAATCACATGAACAAATTGCAGTCTCTAGTTTGGGTGAGCTTGTAATTGGGCACACCTGCAATTAACCCAAACCACGCTCTATGAGCATCCAATGAGTGTTTTTCACCTTTTAAAAAGAAAGGATATTTTTTTTCTAAGTGTTTGAGCATGCTCAGTTCATCACACATGTAGGAACCAAGCTGCAATGGAATGAGAGCTTTTTTTTTTGTTTCCCCTGATCTGATGCTTTCCAGCCTGAAGGGGAGGTGTTAAAGACAGAAGTAAACACGCACATTTAATAATCTATTTGTGTGAAAAAAAAGGTTGCCAATTTTGTTTGGGAGCCACGTCGCACGACTGCGCAATTGTCAGTTAAAGCGACGCCGCGCCGAATCACAAAAACTTGCCCGGTCATTGACCAGAAATATGGTCCGGGCTCAAGTGGTTAAAAATTAACAAAACACAAAAGTGAGCCCAATTTTTGGGGATAATGTGAAAGATGATGTTACACTGAGTAAATAGATACCTTACATGTCACGCTTTACTATTGGAAACACTCCTGCAATGGGGCCAAAATGAATTCCGTGAATATCCCCATAGGCGACCTTTTATTTTTTTTTCCAGGTTACCAGTTTATAGTTACAAAGAAAGTCTAGTGGTAAAAGTATTGCTCTCGCTCTAACGCACGCGTCAATACCTCACATGTGTGGTTTGAACGATGTTTATATATGTGGGCGGGACTTGCGTAAGTCCCGCCCACATATGTAAAAATTATTTTTACTTTTTGCTATAATAAATATCCCCAAAAATATATATTCAAAAAACTAAAAAACCCCTCAGTTTAGGCCGATACGTATTCTACATCTTTTTGGTTCCAAAAAAACGCAAATAGCGTTTAGTGTTTGGTTTTTGCAAAAGGTATAGCGTCTACAAATTTTTTTTTTTTTGTTTTAACTAGTTATTGGGGCGATCAGCGATTTTTATCGGTACTGCGACATTATGGCGGACACATCGAACACTTTTTTGGAACCATTGGCATTTTTCTAGCAATCAGTGCTGTAAAAAATGCATTGCTTACTCAAAAAATGCCACTGGCAGGGAAGGGGTTAACACTAGGTGCGAGGGAGGGGTTAAATATGTTCCCTGGGTGTGTTCTAACTGTAGGGGGGGGGGATGGGACTGACATGTGTAAATGACAGATCGCTGTTCATGAAGGGGAACTCCAGACCCCCCCAAAAAAAATAAGGTGGGTTCCCTCCAGGTGCATACCAGGCTCTTAGGCTTGGTCTGGAACATAAGGGGTTAAACCGGGGCCCAAAAAAATAGCGTGCCCCCCCCCCAAGATCCAAACCAAGCCCTTATCCCAGGCACGCAGTCTGGTCAGACAGGAATGGGGGTGGGGACGAGCGAGCGCCCCCTCCCTCCTGAGCCATACCAGACCACATGCCCTCAACATGGGGGAGTGTGTGCTGTGGGGGAGGGGGGCACTGCCCCCCCACCCCAAAGCACTCTTGCCCCCATGTCGATAGGGACAAGAGCCTCTTCCCGACAACCCTGGCCGTTGGTTGTCGGGGTATGCGGGCGGAGAGCTTATCAGAATCTGAGAGACCCCTTTAATAAAGGGGTCCCCAGATTCCGGCCCCCCACCCTATGTGAATGAGTATGGGGTACATCGTACCTCTACCCATTCACATGGGGGAAATGTAAAGTAAAAAAAACACACCACACAGAATAAAATATTTTATTAATCTGCTCCGGAGCCCCCCCTTTCTTCTTTAGCTCTCTTAGAAGGGGGGGTTTCTTCTCTCCCGATCTTCCGCCGGGACCCTGGGCTTCGGTGATTTCTGCCGGGGGAGGGCGCCATCCCTCGGTCCTCTCCGGAGCCTTCCGCCGGATGCCCCCACCCCATTTAAGCTCTTTTTCATTAGGGAGGGGCATCCGGACTTCGGGGTCTTCTGCCGGGGGATGGCGCCTATCCCCCGGTCTTTCCGGTGCCTTCCGCCAGGGTTCCGGTCTTCCTGGTCTTCTGCCGGGGTGCGCCAACTCCCCGGTCTTTTCTCTTCTGTCTTCTCTGCTCCCTCTTCTGCCTGGCTCCCCCGCGGAGCCAGGGCTTTCTTCCGTCTTCTTTCTTCTCTCTTCCTTCTTCTGCCTGTCTCCTCCGGGAGCACAGGGCTTGTCTCCGCTGTCTTCTCCCTTCTCTTCCATTCGATGTTGACACGACGAGGTTCCGCGCTGACATGCCGTGTCAGCGGCGGGCATGGACTTATATAGGGTAATGCCACCATGTGACCTCAACCCATGTGACATCACATTCCCTGGGCATGATGGGAATGTGATGTCACATGGGTTGAGGTCACATGGTGGCATTGCCCTATATAAGTCCATGCCCACTGCTCAGACGGCATTCCAGCGCCGGACCTCGTCGTGTCAACATCCAATGGAAGAGAAGGGAGAAGACAGCGGAGACAAGCCCTGGGCTCCCGGAGGAGACAGGCAGAAGAAGGAAGGGAGAAGAAAGAAGACGGAAGAAAGCCCTGGCTCCGCGGGGGAGCCAGGCAGAAGAGGGAGCAGAGAAGACAGAAGAGAAAAGACCTGGGAGTTGGCGCACCCCCGGCAGAAGACCAGGAAGACCGGAACCCTGGCGGAAGGCACCGGAAAGACCGGGGGATAGGCGCCATCCCCCGGCAGAAGACCCCGAAGTCCGGATGCCCCTCCCTAATGAAAAAGAGCTTAAATGGGGTGGGGGCATCCGGCGGAAGGCTCCGGAGAGGACCGAGGGATGGCGCCCTCCCCCGGCAGAAATCACCGAAGCCCAGGGTCCCGGCGGAAGATCGGGAGAGAAGAAACCCCCCCTTCTAAGAGAGCTAAAGAAGAAAGGGGGGGCTCCGGAGCAGATTAATAAAATATTTTATTCTGTGTGGTGTTTTTTTTTTACTTTACATTTCCCCCATGTGAATGGGTAGAGGTACGATGTACCCCATACTCATTCACATAGGGTGGGGGGCCGGCATCTGGGGGCCCCCTTATTAAAGGGAGCTCACAGATTCCGATTAGCCCCGCCCGCATACCCCGACAACCAATGGCAAGGGTTGTCGGGAAGAGGCTCTTGTCCCTATCGACATGGGGGCAAGAGTGCTGTGGGGTGGGGGGGCAGTGCCCCCCTCCCCCACAGCACACACTCCCCCATGTTGAGGGCATGCGGTCTGGTACGGCTCAGGAGGGGGGGGGGCGCTCGCTCGTCCCCTCCCCCATTCCTGTCCGGGCCAGACTGCATGCTTGGGATGAGGGCTTGGTTTGGATCTGGGGGGGACCCCCGCGCCGAATCGGCGCGGGTTTAACCCCTCACGTTCCGGACCAAGCCTAAGAGCCTAATGTAGCCCTGAAGGGGGACCCGCGCCGATTTCAAGTTTGAAATTTGGCGCCGAGTTCCCCTTCAGGGCTGAAAACAGCTCGGAGATTCCCGTGCGCCGCGTCACGCAGCGCATTCACTGGTACGCCGCTTGGTATTTACCAAGATTTTCACGGCGTACTGACAAGGCGCACGGGAATCCCTGACTTTTCTCTCTGCGCATGCCCAGTATGCAAATGAACCTCCCGAGGTTCAGGCGCACTGTGCAAGCGTACGGGGATCTGTTTTCAAAAAACACTTTCCCTTTCAATTCGGCCCGCCAAACACTTCAAAACACATGTCACTTCACTTCCCCTGCATCCCCCCACCTCCCCCCTTAATAAACTCCCGCCCAAACCCCCGCAATTTATAGTTTAATGTGCCGTGCGCCAGGTCTGTACTGGTGCACAATGCACCCTCTCCTGGGCGCACGGAGCACATTAGTAACTAGGGAAATACACTGCACTAGCAGCGTATTTCTTTAGTAAATGGCCAAACGGCTGCTACTCCTGCTTTTACTCCATGAGTCATGGAGTAAAGGCTTGGTAAATCAGGCCCTTAGTCTATTATTTTTTGTGTCAAATAAAATTATCATTCTTAGTTCAAAATGTTTCCTTTCCTGAGTAGTTTTGAAGTTCCCTTTTAAGAACTAAAATATTTATGTCTTCCATCGTGTGGTCTGGTTGTGAGAAATTATGTCCTACAGGTGTGCATCTTCCTTGTGTCCATGGTGTGTATGGACTAAATGTTGACCTAGGTTTTCTAAATCATTATCCAACAGTTTTATGACCCCCTCTCACCTTGGTCATAGATGGATTGAATCTCAGACCAGTACTAATGGGCACTGGTAGACTGCACTCAGGGCCGATCCACCCTATAGGCTCACTATGCAAGCTGCTTAGGGCCCCGCAAAGCTGCATGCCCCCCCCAAATTACTAGAGGCCCCCCCCACTTCTCAACTTTAATGTGACATGTCATTTTGCTTAGGGCCCCAGGGAGGTCAGGATCGGCACTGACAGCACTAATAGGCACTGATGGGCACTGATGAGGTGGCACCTATGGGCACTGATGAGCAAGCACTGATGGGGCTGTACTGATATGTGGCAATGATAGGCGGTGCTAATGGGCACTGATAGGCATCATTGATGGGCACTAATGGACACTGATAGGTGTTAATGATGAGTAGGCACTTATAGGCGACACTAGTGGGCACTGAAAGGCAGCACTGATAGGTTGCATTGATGGGCAATGATAGGGCTGCACTGATAATCAGAGTGCTGCTGATCAGTACCCTGATATCAGTGTAAATGTCCCCTGTCATAACTCCTGGATACTAGTGACAGCGTGTGACAGCGTGTGAGGAAAGGAATGTGGAAAACTGGCAAGTTTGTTTTCAAGTCATCAGCTGTGATTGGACAGCTGATCACATGGTAAAGGACCTTTGTGATTGGCCCTTTACCCCAATCTGTGATCAGCTGTGTCCAACGGGGGCAGGGTTCTGGGAGAATGTCAATTGCCCTCCCAGAACTGGATGACCGCGCTGTAGCCTTTTTTGGCTATAGCATGGTTGGGAACTGGTTAATAAATATGACTATTTGCGAGAAACTTAATTTAGTTGCCTAACATATCTTTATATTTGTACCCTTTCATATATTTTATGTAAAAATACACGTTGTTGACCTTTTACAAACAATTTAGTAAATTACTATTTTACTTGTAGTACACTGTAATAAAAATAACAAAGAAACCAAAGCATTTTCTCTAGAAGTCAAAACTACTACAATATGTCACACGGTTGCTGCTCTCTTTTCTTTATTTCATAGTTTCAAGTTGAATATGATTATCACTAAGACACACATTTTGCTATTTATTTTCATTTCTGGTTATTCCAAATTGTGTTACAATGCAAATCAAGTGGTACCATTTTTTTCTGCAGTGGTTTAATGTTCTGCATCTTTGTAATTATGACAACAGCTGTAATTACCATAGTGAGTTATAGTATTTAATCAAATTATATGTAAAATAATTTTAGGTTTCTGTGTTTGATGTGGCTGTATAAAACTACCCTTTTTATTCCATAAGTGTTTTAATGTAAAAGTGATACAAGTTTTCAACTGTATTGAAATGATTTGATATTCTATGTGAAATCATGAACAGAAGAAATAGCAAGACAGCCATCTAGTGTAAAATCACAAGGATAACAATTATTAAGAAAAACTGAATAAATGTAACCTTAGGTAAGGAAAGTATTGTGGATGCTACTTACAGTGTCTCACAAATGTAAGTACACCCTCACATTTTTGTAAATAATTTATTATATCTTTTTATGTGACAACACTGAAGAAATGGCACTTGGCTACAGTGTAAAATAGTGAGGGTAGCGTACAGCTTGAATAACGTTGTAAATTTGCTGCCCTCTCAAAATAACTCAACACACCGCTATTCATCTATGGTAACTAAAGTGAGTACACCCTTAAGTGAAAATTACCAAATTGGCCATTTTCTCTCCCCAGTGTCATGTGACTCGTTAGTGTTACAAGGTCTCAGGTGTGACTGGGGAGCAGGTGTCATAAATTTGGTGTTATCACTCTCACATACTGGTTACTGGAAGTTCAACATGGCAAAGAACTCTCTGAGAATCTGAAAAAAAAATTGTGGTAGGAGTGTCATGATCTGGGGTTGCATGAGTGCTGCCGGCATTGGGGAGCTGCAGTTCATTGAGGGAACCATGAATGCCAACATGTACTGTGACATACTGAATGATCCCCTCCCCTTGGAGACGACCCCAAACACACCTCCAAGATGACCACTGCCTGAGGGTAAAGGTGACAGACTGGTCAAGCATGTCTCCAGACTTAAACCCTATTGAGCATCTGTGGGGCATCCTCAAATGGAAGGTGGAGAAGCACAAGGTCTCTAACATCCACCAGCTTTCTGATGTCGTCATGGAGGAGTGGAAGAGGACTCCAGTGGCAACCTGTGAAGTTCTGATGAACTCCATGTCCAGGAGGGTTAAGGCAGTGCTGGAAAATAATGGTGACCGCACAAAATATTGACACTTTGGGCCCAATTTGGACATTTTTACTTAGAAGTGTACTCACTTTTTTTGCCAGCGGTTTAGACATTAATGGCTGTGTGTTGAGTTATTTTGAGGGGACAGCAAAATTACACTGTTATACAAGCTGTACACTCAATACTTTACATTGTAGAAAAGTTTCATTTCTTCAGCGTTGTCACATGAAAAGATATAATACAATATTTACAAAAATGTGAGCGGTGTACTCACTTTTGTGAGATACTGTATATGATAAAAAAAGTTTCATGCTAAGTGAACAGTATTGATAGATTCATCAATCGTTCAATGAATCTTGTTTGAAATTGTCCCAAAAATATGGGAAGATGGTGACAAATCTTGTTGTAAAAATGGAACTTTGCAAATTTTTTGGATGATCTTCTCTTCTGCCTCCCCTCTCTCTCTCTCTTACACATTGGAAACCGTTTTTGTTTTTAGTTAACCTTACCTAAGCCAGGATGATGTTACAGTCTACCCATGCTATGAGCCTCTGCCAATATTGGCAGAGACCCCAGAATGACATCTCCCAAACTGCCTCCTGAGTTGTGTGATGTAGCACAGAGATGCTGTGGGATCTCTGAGGCCGTGTACACGCGATCGGTCCAAACCAATGAAAACAGGCTGAAGTTCAGTTTCATCGGTCCAAACCGCCCGTGTGTACGCCCCATCGGTCTGTTGTCCTTCGGTCCAAAAAAAGAGAACTTGCTTTAAAATCAGACCGATGGACGGCTGACCGATAAGTCAAAACCGATGGTTAGTACGCAAAAGCATCGGTTCAAAACCCGCGCATGCTCAGAATCAAGTCGACGCATGCTTGGAAGCATTGAACTTCGTTTTTTTCAGCACGTCGTGTGTTTTACGTCACCGCACATCAGACCATCAGTCTGCTTCAGCGGTGAACCGATAAAAACGGTCCGTCCGACCATTCTCATCGGATGGACTGATCGTGTGTACGCGGCCTGACAGGTCTTGTAGATCTGACAGAGACTCAGAACGAGTCTGCACATGTGCTAAATCTGGACTCCATTGTCTCCGTTGTCTATGCGTGCGTGTTTTTTTTTTTTTTCATTTTATTTTAGGACAGGGCCTTTTCGTGGTGGAGTAGGCAGAACAAAGTTTGTCCTTGCATTTTGTCAATTTTTAGTGTTAATAAGCAAACTATTAAAATGCATGGACAATGCCATGGGGGACATAAATCAATGTAAAACATAAAAAAAAAATAATAATAATTACTGAACAGCAGGGAGAGGGTCTTTTTCACTAGTTCAAAAGCAATATTGAAAATCCTTTAAATAGCATGCTATATGATTTTTATGGACAATCTCAGTGACAGTGTACTCTGGCAGCCAATATTTGGCATTGAAATTGATTTTTGTTATTTACACTTAGCTTGACTTACATATAGCAGCACCCCAATTTAATTCACTTTGATTTGAGAGAAAATATGTGACACATGATTTTTGATCAAATGGTAATAGACCTGACTTGACCAGCAAAAAGGAATTGGCTATTAGTTTTCTGTGGCTTTCCCTGTTCTCACTGATGCAAAACTTTCCTATTGCTTGCCAATTTCTGCCAAGCGCTCATTTAGAATTCAGAGATGTGGATGATATAGCAATTTAAAATTTCCCAGCAATCTGAATGACATTTTCAATAAGTGAGAATTGGCCAAAATGTACTAGAGAAAAAGACAAGTGATTAACTACAAAAAAATAAGAAACCGCAGAAAACACAGAAATTTAAAATCTGCCAGCAGCAAGACAATTTTAAATAGTGTACCTAGACCCAAATTTGGTAAAAAGACAAAGACCACAGGCTTGGATTTTAATCAAGATTAGTGGACTAAACTATGCTAGAGATAAAGAGATCATAGATGATACAGTAGTGTAAAGCTGACCGACAGCAGAACAATTGTAGGAGCAAGGCTAGGCCTAAATTAAAATTAACAAAAAGTACGGACTAGAATTTATACTACAAGACACTGCAGAAGATACATCAGTATACAAATGAACAGCAACATGCAGTTGTAATCATGTATAATAGGCTCAACTGATATATGCTGCAAAGAAAAGACAGTTTCAAGAACCAGTTTTCAAGACAGTTTTCAAGAATTGTCAGTGACAATCTGCTCTGATTTGAGCACCCCAAACTAAGAAAAGCCATATCAACATATAATAAAAACAAAAAATACACAATAAATTAAAACCCCAAAATACCACTCCTGAAGCAAAAGCCCCTTAACCACTTAAGACCCGAACCAAAATGCAGGTTAAGGACCAGGCCCCTTTTTGCGATTCGGCACTGCTTCGCTTTAACTGACAATTGTGCGGTCGTGCGACGTGGCTCCCAAACAAAATTGGCGTCCTTTTTTTCCCACAAATAGAGCTTTCTTTTGGTGGTATTTGATCACCTCTGCGGGTTTTATTTTTTGCGCTATAAACAAAAATAGAGCGACAATTTTGAAAAAAATTCAATATTTTTTGCTTTTTGCTATGAATAAATATCCCCCAAAAATATATAAAATGTTTTTTTCCTCAGTTTAGGCAGATACGTATTCTTCTACCTATTTTTGGTAAAAAAAATCGCAATAAGCGTTTATCGATTGGTTTGCGCAAAATTTATAGCGTTTACAAAATAGGGGATAGTTTTATTGCATTTTTATAAAAAAAAATTTTTTTTACTACTATTGGCGGCGATCAGCGATTTTTTTCGTGACTGCGACATTATGGCGGACACATCGGACAATTTTGACACATTTTTGGGACCAAAAATGCATTGTTTACTGTGAAAATGACAATTGCAGTTTGGGAGTTAACCACTAGGGGGCGCTGAAGGGGTTAAGTGTGACCTCATATGTGTTTCTAACTGTAGGGGGGCGGGCTGGACGTGTGATGTCATTGATCGCCTTTCCCTATATCAGGGAACAGACGATCAATGACAGCGACCCACGACCCGGTCCGAAGCTCCGTGATCGTACCCGCAGACCCAATCGCCTCCGGAGTCCTGCAATCGGTCCCCGGAGCTGAAGAACGGGGAGAAGTGTGTGTAAATACACCTTCCCTGTTCTTTGTTGTGGCGCTGTCATTGATCGCCTGTTCCCTGATATAGGGAAAAGTGATCAATGAAGTCACACGGCTGGGCATTTAACAATCACGTACAGGTACGTGATTGTGCCCAGCCGTGCCATTCTGCCGACGTATATCGCCGTTAGGCGGTCCTTAAGTGGTTAAAGGGGTTTAACTTAAAATCAACCTATAAGCTTACATTTTGCCAAAATAAATGAAAACCACATAATAACCCTTAATCAAAATCCTTGCAGCAAAATGAAAAACAGTTTGGTATGGATGGGACAGAAGCTAAAAGTGACTGCTGGCCTCAAATCAACCACAAAATAAAAAGAAAGACAAAAAAGCCCTCAAAAATAAGAACAAAAATGGCAGAAAGGATGTTGACTGACCAAAGGGCTAGAAATCAGAAGTAAAGTATGGCTTTTCAACTAACCCTAATCTCTGCCTGAGGTTTGTTTCCCTATGCTTTCCGTAAAACAGCTTCCAATTCACGGACACTATGACTTCTCTGCACCCCCCCCCCCCCATTTTATCCTGAGAGGGCTAGCTTAAACAAAAGCCCCTTATGGGCAGTTTTAAGCCTGCTTACTATACTGCAAAGGCCATATAGTGCATTTTGGTTTAAAAAAAAAAGAAAGATCCAAGGCCTATCTGCACATAACTTTGCTGGAGCTGCAAATCTCAAAACAGGGGGATGTGCCTCAACCCCATGGTAGCAGAAAACCCAAACCTCATCCCTAGTGAGCAATCTGTAGCTAAAGATCATATCACAGCCATTGTTTTTTTTTCTGTCCTACGGAATAAATCTGAAATTTTAGCTCGCATCTATAAGTTAGAACACACCAATAATCCATGCATTTATGAAAACATCCTCAGTAGATAGATGTGTATGTGTATAAAGTGAATGAAGGCGAAGAACATATTTCCAGTCAAATCCTTCAATTAAAAATTTAGATTGTCAAGGTGCAACAGGAAATTTGCCTGAAGGGTGAATGCCAAACCTTTATTACGATCTATAGGCACAACAGATTATGAATTATTAAGGGTGTCATTTTTGCCAGCAAAACTTCTGTTTACTTCAGCACCCAGCCAGGCTTAAGGTAATTTGTTTTTGTAATGTTTCCTTGATCTGATTGATTATTTAAAATGAAACTGAGAACTTTAGTAAATACGTCTGCTTATCATATAAGGGGAAAGAATGATTTCCTAAAGGACATATGTTTTAATGTCAGCTCATGAAATTCATCTTTTCTGCTTATGTACTTTCAGATTCAGCAAATCCCCATGACTCCAGCTTTTAAATGGAGCTAAATTTCAATCAAATAGAGAAACATTTAATCTGTATTGAAATA
Organism: Rana temporaria; assembly: GCF_905171775.1. NCBI lineage: Eukaryota > Metazoa > Chordata > Amphibia > Anura > Ranidae > Rana > Rana temporaria. The sequence continues at coordinate 217,887,134 of NC_053489.1, forward strand.
AAAATGTTATTCAATGCATTTATGTATCTGAAGCTATGGATATGCACTGGAAGCTTTTTTATTTTTTAACTGTAAAAATAAAATATACATATTATGTAGTGTTGAATCCAATCCAGCCAGTGAGTGGAGCTCCAGTCTCTTTTTCATATTGTTAGCTTTATACTTTTCACTTGTGATGAAAAATAGCTTGTTGGTTCAGTAATATGGATGAGCTGAACTGCCTTGGGTTTGGTTCAAGCAGAGTTTGACAAATTTGAAAAAAGCTTGGATGCCAAACCTGAACCCCACTGAAATCAATTGGAGCCAAATCTGTCAAATTACACATGTTCTGGGCTAAGAGGCAAGGGGGTGTAAAAAGAATACCATGGTGGGGTTGTCCATTGCCCTGCGGAACATGTACAAATGATGCAAAAAAAAAATTCAGTTCAATTCGGCCAGGAGTAGAGATTTTTTAATGCTTAAATTGAAACACTAAAAATGCCCAATATATTTAAATAACATGTCTGAAGGTTGCCCTAATCCTGCTTGTGAATGGGGCGCAACTCAGTGATGTGCGAAAATTTTTGGCGTAGCACCGATATTTACAAAGGAAACAAATTTGCAGCAGGTTGGCCGCTCTGTGCCAGATCACGTACCTAGTGCTTGAACTGACACTCCCGAGTGCACGTGCTAGCACTGGGTACAGTGGACTTGATGTCTGCCGGCACCCACCGATTACACAGTACACAGGAAGAAAATTAATCTGCCTATGTAAACAAGGAAGATTGCCGTTCTGTCAGAAGCAAAGGTATTGATCCTGTGTTCCTGAAAAACAGGAACACAGATCTTTGCCTTCCCCTAGTCAAATCACCTCCCACACAGTGAGTAAGCACAGGCTAGGCACACAGTTAACCCTTTGATCACCCCTGATGTTAACCCCTTCCCAGCCAGTGCCATTAGTACGGTGACGTTGCATATTTTTTAGCACTGATCACTCTATTAGTGTCCCCAAAAAGTGTCAGTTAGGTGGCCGATTTATCCGCCTCAATATCACAGTCCCACTAAAAAAAATATCCTATAGTTTATAGATACTATAACTTTTGGTCAAACCAATCAATATACCGTATTTATCGGCGTATACCGCACACTTTTTTCCCCTTAAAATAAGGGGAAAATCGTGGGTGCGTGATATACGCCGACACCCGCTTCCCGCGCTCAGTTTGAATGCCTGCGCCGACATATACCGAGTGCAGTACACTCGGCTACATTCGGCCAGGCTCGGCTTCGCTCGTGCTCACGCATTAACGCCACAGAGCGTGAGCACGAGCGAAGCCGAGCCTGGCCGAATGTAGCCGAATGTACTGCACGACGGTATATGTCGGCGCAGGCATTCAAACTGAGTGCGGGAAGCAGCGATTTGATGGGTAACAGCGCAGGAGGACACCACCAAAGCCGCAGACGGACGCCCGACCTGACGAGGACGACACCACCGAAGCTGCAGACGGACGCCGGACCCCGGACCCAACAAGGAGGACACCACCGAAGCCGCAGACGGACGCCGGACCCGACGAGGAGCACACCACCGAAGCCGCAGATGGATGCAGGACCCGACATGGACGCTGCGCAAGACACCAAAACTGTAAGTACTAAAATGTTTTTTTTTTACAGGAATGCTGGTCCACATTAGGGGTGCGCGATATACACCGGAGCACGCAATACCCCGATAAATACGGTACGCTCATTGGGATTTTTTTTACCAAAAGTATGAAGCAGAATATATATTGGCCTAAACTGATGAAGAATTTTTTTTTTTTTTTTTTAAATGGGCTTTTTTTATAGCAGAAAATATTGTGTTTTTTTCAAAATTGTCTAACTTTTTTGTTGATAACACAAAAAAAAAAATACGTGATCAAATCCCAAAAAAAGAAAGCACTATTTGTGGAAAAAAAGGACAACATTTTTATTTGTGTACTGGATCGCATGACCGTGCAATTTTCAGTTAAACTAACGCATCGCTGTATCGCTAAAAATGGCTTGGTCAATCTTACTAGATCTGACTAGAAGCTATATTTGGGCAATGATGTCACTGCTATCCCTGTCCCTTTTCTTTACGTGGCTGGGATTCCCAGTGACATCAGCTGTTCCTAGAGATGTGGTGGGTGCAAGAACCTGCTGCTTCTTTAGGAACCAATGACAGTGGGACACTGTAATATGTGTAAGCAGTAGAAATACTCCTTCTACATACTGTATGATGCTTGGTATCTTTATCCATTTTTTTAGGTCATTGGGGTGATAAACAACTGGTAGATATAGTAATTCCCCCAACTGGCAGTATTACATTGTATTCTCTGTTTTCCAACTTACTGAAAGTTTTATTATGTCATTGATGGTGATCTCTAAAGTGTCTAAGGGGAAAGAGCACATATGGGCAATATGACTATATGTCATCCCTGATGGAAAAAAAGGGATGGGAACTATACACTCATCAGCCACTTTATTAGGTACACCTGTTTAATTGCTTGGTTTATCCACTCAAAGCATTTAGGCATCTAGACGTGGTGTAGACAACATGCTGAAGTTCAAACCGAGCATCAGAATGGGGGAAAAAGGGATTTGAGTCAATCTGAACATAGAGTATTTCAAAAACGACTAATCTATTGGGATTTTCACACACAACCATTTCTAGGGTTTACAGAGAATGGTCCAAAAAAAAGAAAATATCCAGTGAGTGTCAGTTGTGTGGATGAAAATGCCTTGTTGATGTCAGAGGTCAGAGGAGAATGGGCAGACTGGTTTCAGTTGATATAAATGCACCACTGACTAAAAATAACTTGTTACAACCAAGGTATGCAGAAAACCATTTCTGAATTCACAACCCAATCGAACCCTGAAGCAGATGGGCTACAACAGAACAGGAAACTGAGGCTACAGTTACCACCAAAATTAGACAATAGAAGATTGGAAAAATGTTGCCTGGTCTGATACGTTTCAATTTCAATTTCAGCTGTGGCATTTAGATGGTAGAGTCAGAATTTGGTGTAAACAACATGAAAGCATGGATCCTTGTATCAATGGTTCAGACTAGTGGTGTAATGGTGTGGGGGGTATTTCCCTGGCACACTTTGGGCCCCTTAGTACCAATTGAGCATCATTTAAACACCACGACCTACCTGAGTATTGTTTCTGACCATGTCCATCCCTTTATGTCTACAGAGTACCCATCTTCTGATGGCTCCTTCCAGCAGGTTAATGAGCCATGTCACAAAGCTCAAATCATCTCACCACTAGTTCCTTGAACATGACAATGAGGTCACTGTACTCCAATGGCCCCCACAGTCACCAGATCTCAATCCAATAGAGCCCCTTTGGGATGTGGTAGAGCAGCCAACAAATCTGCAGCAACTGCGTGATGCTATCATGTCAATATGAACCAAAATCTCTGTGGAATGATTCCAACACTTTGTTTAATCTAAGCCATGAAGAATTAAGGCAAAAGGGGGGCCAACCTGTTACTAGCCAGGTGTACATAATAAAGTTTAAAAATGTAAAGAATAGACTGCACTCAGGGCCGGATTTTCCACAAGGCCAACAAGGACAGGCCTCGGGGCGGCACTGTGTGCAGGGGCGGCGGAGGAGACAAGTAATTTTTCAACGGTGCGGGCCATGCGGCGGTGAAGAGAGATTAAATCTTCTCTCATTGCCCTGACTGCTGTTCCAACTTCCGCCCTTACAGGGCCGTGAAGGCTCATGTGCCTCTGTTTCACGGTTCACCTGCAGCTAGTTTCCCCGCGTGGGAGAGGATAGGCTGACAGCATTGTACCTGGCTGCAAGTACTCTGAAATGCTGGGGGGGCTTCATTTTACATGCAATTAGTGACAAACTGGTACTTTTTGGGTGGCAGGTGACACACTCAGGGCTCCCACTCATTCTGCTTTGCGGGTTGAACTATTTGAATTTTATATTACAATGTAATAACAACCATGGTGTCGGAATGATTGAAGCACTAAGTCGCTTACCCCACTGCGCGCATCACATCCCCCCCTATGTGATGGTGGGGAGGGGGACATTGAAGGACCTGGCCTTGGGGCGGCAAAGGAAGTAAATCCGGGCCTGACTGCGCTGTGTATAATACAAATATAAGCCGCCACACAACTTAGGAAAAAAGCAAAATCAAGATAAAATGGAACCTAATAAAGTGGCCAGTGAGGGTAGAAGCCTTGCCAATAAACATGGCTTAAAGCAGAGGTCTCAAACTGGCGGCCTTCCAGCTGTTGCAAAACTGAGGCATTGCAAGGCTGACAGGTACAAGCATGATGGGACTTGTAGTTTCTCAACAGCTGGAGGGCCACCAGTTTGAGACCCCTGGCTTAAAGGATGGGGACTTTTATTTAAAAAAAGGAATGGAAAGATTGTTTATGCAATAAAAGTAGATCAGGCCTTGTCTCATGACTTGAATGGAATGGGGCCATGTAACTTTACATTACTGACAATGGTCAGTGTAAAGTATACTGCTTATAAAGACAGGCCAGTTCTATTCTTAGCAAGAGGTTTATTTCTTGTGCAAGAGGTTTGTCGCGTGTGTCCCTGCTTTGGTGATTGATGAGGGCCTTCCAATTTGTTTATCCACTGATCTGCTGCGTGAAGTCTCCTCCTAAGCAGCTCCCAAGGCTTTTTCTTTAATCACAGCTGCTTTGATTTTCTTAGCACAAAGCAACCCAGTCCAAGGAAAAAAAAAAAAATCAGTGGGTCTCCAAGGGTAGGTTGTTTCACATTAGAAAAGCCACATATCCACAAATTATAAAAGCATTGTAGCTGCTAGGTGGCTCACTTAAAATACCTAATGAGGGTTATTGCTAGCAGAACCATACTGGTCAACATTAGTGGGTCATGTGAATAGAATTTCTAGTGTATAGACATGAACAGTTAACAATGGATACATATACGTGGCTCTGAAACAAACCTTTTAGTTATAAGTTATTATTATGTATTATTATTATTTAACCTTTATTAGTTTACTTTTATCTGTCAAGGTTTAATGTACCTTTTCTACTGCTGAGTACCAATCCATACAATACATTATTGCTGCTTCTGTTCTGTTGGCTCATTTGATGAAGAATCTTGCTTCCGAGACAATATCAGGTTTCTGAAGGGTATGTTAGAGTCCATTTTTGCAAAAATTGACATTCTGCACACAGCAATATGTTATGCACACACCTAACAGTATATGTTTTCTGTTAAGGACAGGGACTTAATTATGTGCAGGGAAACATCTTATTTATTTCACATATTACATGAGCAAATATCTATTTGGGGGTACCCTGCCTATGAAAGGTACAGTAAAAACTTGGATTGTGAGTATAATTAGTTCCAGAAACATGCTTGTAATCCAAAGCACTTGTATATCAAAGCAAATTTTCCTATAAGAAATAATGGAAACTCAAATGATTCGTTTCACTACCATCTATTCATAAATCCTTCGGTTTATAGTCCATATAAAAAGATTATAGCAATGTGATAGGTTGTGTAACCATAAAATGTCCATCCACAAATGGAAACCTCCACAAGGGTATTAGAAACAAAATCCAGCAGGAGCTACAGAGTATAAAAGAGAAGAGAGGCGCCTCTAAGTGTAGCAATATGTTGCTAAATGTTGTACCTTCATTAAATGTAACCATATTGCTACACTTAGAGGCGCCTCTCTTCTCTTTTATTCTCAGTTGTGACATGACGCTGCTTGTTTATCAAGACATCGCTTGTATATCAAGTCAAAATTGATTAAAAAAAATTGCTTGTCTTGCAAAACACTCTGAGGCCCCATACACACCATAGAATCTATCCGCAGATAAATCCCATCAAATGGGTTTCTGCGGATAGATCCTATGGTGTGTACACGCCAACGGATATTTATCCGCAGAGAAATCTCCCCTGGGATGGATTTCCAGCAGATGGATATTTGCTGACATGCACAACAAATCCATCTGCTGGAATCCATTCCAACGGATGGATCCGCTCGTCTGTACAGACTTACCGGATCCATCCGTCCAAAGGGATTCCCCGCACGCGTCGTAATGATTTGACGCATGCGTGGAATTCCTTATATGACAGCGTCGCGCCCGTCGCCGCGTCATAATAGCGGCGACGGCGCGACACGTCATCGCCAGAGGATTTCAGCGCGGATTTCAATGCGATGGTGTGTACACGCCATCGCATAGAAATCCTCTGAAATCCTCGAGAGGATTTATCCGCGGATACGGTCCGCTGGACCGTATCTGCGGATAAATCCTCTCGTGTGTATGGGGCCTCAAACCAAGGTTTTACTGAATAACCATGAAAAGGAGAAAATGCTATAAAATATTGTGCTGGACCCATGCTCTGGCATTATGCCATATTTTGGATGGAGTTGTGCTTCAGATTCTTTTCTTTTCTAAAAAAAAACAAAAGTCTTTAATATAATGAACACCACATGTGGGCCTAACATTTACCAAGGGATAAGTTTACTATATATTTAAATATAAAATGAAAATACAATGTGTACATTTACATATTATTTTACAATTATGTAAGTTCACTGTTAAAACTTTTGTAAAGGTAGAATAAAGTGATACTTATTTGGTGACCTGCTATTTTTATATTACTTGTGCTATTGAAGATTAATTATGCCTCCTGGTAACTAGGCCAAATCTGAAAATTTGTTGCAAAAGCAAAAAAAAAAAAAAAAAGTGCAGAATTGTAATATTATTATTTGTAACAAGCCTTTTTTTTTGCTCTGTATGTCTTTTGTAATATGCTAACCAAGTCATGTGTAAAGAGATGGTATACAGCACATAGGAACGTGGCATAGGCCTTACAAGTGAACATCGAAACCTAAATTCCAAGCCTGCCAGTGTTGACATAAATCCCTTTCCTTCCCATCCAGACAAGATGAAAATCAATAATGCTGAATCTCGCATAATGAAAGTTCAATAAACCACAACGCTTTACTCAGTTAAGTTAGGAAGCCTAAAAAAAAAATCACTAAAAACCTGAAATGATATTGGGCATCTAATCACCTGCACATCTGAATTCTACTCCCTTTAATATCCATGACAAGGCAGGAAGGCTGCCATTACACAATAGGTGCTGTGAATCGCATTAACCTCAATGCAAGAAAATATATGGCTGTGTTCTCAGCACTCCGAACAGTGATTGATAGAACATAAATGTTGTTTAGAGGGCCTGAAAAACCTTTACATGAACTGATATGACTACTGTAAACCAATCATTTTAGAAGATAAGTAGATCTTCAGTGGCATATTATATACATGTGTTTAGAATGGTGTCAAGAATATCATTTAAGGATCTAGAATAATTATCAAAATGGTCTGAAAATGTAACATTGTTGTAATAGACATATCTGTAGGACACAAAATTGTGTATACAATGTGGATTCAAATCAGCTTTACACATCTTCAAAGATAACCTCAGTGAGACATATTTCACCGCTAGAGGAATCTAGCACATTCAGAGTAGAGAAAAATGTCAGGTATGCAGCTAATTTACCCGTTTTACATATTAAAAAAAAACTCTCTAGTAAGCATTGCTGTGATATCTGACACAGAGTATGCATGTGTAAACTAATAATCAAACAGGATCTATAGTCACTTTCTGATCTTTTATGCTGCCAGAAACCCGATGGAGACTAAAAACCTATGGAAAACACTAAGATTTTACTTTAAACCTGGAGTACAAGAGATAAATTGAAGAAGAACTTTAAGGGTGACAGTTCCCTATTCCTGATTTGGAAGGTATTTTATTGCATTTTAAAGGACTCAACTGCTTTGAACTTCAGATGCTTTTTTTGTGACAGCAAAATATTACAAAGTGTAATCCCAAACAGATAGACAGACAGGTATGTAGACATACAAGTGGATTAGATAGATAGATAGATAGATAGATAGATAGATAGATAGATAGATAGATAGATAGATAGGTAGATGGGTAGATCGATAGATAGATCGATAGATAGATAGATAGATAGATAGATAGATAGATAGATAGATATATGGATAGATGGATAGATGGATAGATGGATAGATGGATAGATGGATAGATGGATAGATGGATAGATAGATAGATAGATAGATAGATAGATAGATAGATAGATAGATAGATAGATAGATGGGTAGATAGATGGGTAGATAGATAGATAGATAGATAGATAGATAGATAGATAGATAGATAGATAGATAGATAGATAGGTAGATAGATAGATGGGTAGATAGATAGATGGGTAGATAGATAGATAGATGGGTAGAGAGATAGATGGGTAGATAGATAGATAGATAGATAGATAGATAGATAGATAGATAGATAGATAGATAGATGGGTAGATAGATGGGTAGATAGATAGATAGATAGATGGGTAGATAGATGGGTAGATAGATAGATAGGTAGATAGATAGATGGGTAGATAGATAGATGGGTAGATAGATAGATAGATGGGTAGAGAGATAGATGGGTAGATAGATAGATAGATAGATAGATAGATAGATAGATAGATAGATAGATAGATAGATAGATAGATAGATAGATAGATGGGTAGATAGATGGGTAGATAGATGGGTAGATAGATGGGTAGATAGATAGATGGGTAGATAGATAGATGGGTAGATAGATAGATGGGTAGATAGATAGATAGATGGGTAGAGAGATAGATGGGTAGATAGATAGATAGATAGATAGATAGATAGATAGATAGATAGATAGATAGATAGATAGATAGATAGATAGATAGATAGATGGGTAGATAGATGGGTAGATAGATAGATAGATAGATGGGTAGATAGATGGGTAGATAGATAGATAGATAGATAGATAGATAGATAGATAGATAGATAGATAGATAGATAGATAGATAGATAGATAGATGGGTAGATAGATAGATGGGTAGATAGATAGATAGATGGGTAGAGAGATAGATGGGTAGATAGATAGATAGATAGATAGATAGATAGATAGATAGATAGATAGATAGTGTATGTTTAATCATTTACCTATTAATGATAGATACTACACTTTATTGTCATTGTATACATAAAACAAAATTTATCAGGATACTCTCTACAACAGTATAAAACACTTCTCGACACAACCACACATACATACTGCTAGCAGATGGCCATAAATCTGTTTAAATATAACAAAATATAAAATGTTATTAAAAAAAATAAGATAGATAAATAGATGGGAAGATATACTATTGTATGTTTAATCATTTACCTATTAATGATAGATAAATAGGTGATAGATAGTTGGGTATATATATATAAAAATATATATATATATATATATATATATATATATATATATATATATATATATATATATATATATATACCATGAGATAGATAGATAGATAGTGTATGTTTAATCATTTACCTATTAATGATACATACATAGGTAATAGATAGTTGGGTAGATAGGTGAATATATATATATATATATATATATATATATATATATATATATATATATATATATATATATATATATATATATATATATATATATATATATATATATACAAAATGAGATAGATAGATACATATATAGATACATAGCTAGATAGATAGTGTATGTTTAATAATTTACCTATTAATGATATCTAAAGAGAAGATAGATAGTTGGGTAGATAGATGAATAGATAAATACGATGAGAAAGATAGATAGATAGATAGATAGATAGATAGATAGATAGATAGATAGATAGATAGATAGATAGATAGATAGATAGATAGATAGATACTGTAGATAGATAGATACTAATTGACAGAGAGGCATATACAGGTATATAGACAGACAAGCAGATGAGTAGATAGATCGATAGAATAATGTATGTTTATTCATTTACTTATTAATCATAGATAAATGATGATAGCCAGTTGAGGAGATGAATAGATAGATATAATGATATAGATAGATAGATAGATCGATAGATAGATAGATAGATAGATAGATAGATAGATAGATAGATAGATAGATAGATAGAGAAGCAGATGAATGAAAAGATAGATAGATCGATATATAGACAGGTATAGAGACAGACTAGCAGATGCATGAATATATGGATAGATATATGGATAGATAGATAGATAGATAGATAGATAGTGGCAGAGAGACAGCCAGGATCTCTGGATGTGACTGTAATGATCCATCTAGGGTGAAATAACAGGATCCTGTGTATTTGTGATCCATTTGCAGCAAGTCGGACTAAGTTTAATGAGTGATAATGTATGTGAGCTAATTGATGTAACTTTTGGATTGGTGTCAGGGATTGCCTTGTATCAGGAGCTCTATAGCTGCAGTACACCTAGTATCTCCAGCCCTGTGACAGTGGGGGGCGTCTGTTTGCATTTTGCATAGCTTGGTGTAATCAGGTTGAGTATGCAGTCCGACAGGATCAGGACTGCAAAATATTGCATAACAAGCACGTCTGGGGCAGATCAAGGCACAGCATCCACTGTACACCCCAAAGTGGTCCAATGTAGGGAATCTCCAAACACAAACTGTTGTGATTAAACCAAAGCAGAGTTTTCACCAGAGGATCACAACATTAATTCTGCACAGGAGACTTCATTGTCCCCTCTTCCCAGTCCACATCTGTAAATCAGGAATTCATTTAAAAGCTGGAAATGAAAGGTCTTTGTGAGATCCCAGGCTGTGCTCCATTTATGGGTAGCAGAGATGTCCCCCCCATCAGTCATCTGCAGATCATCACACATAAAATGAGTTTATCCGGCTACACAGAGCAAAAGAGGCGAACGTCCCAAGAGACTGATCCACCGCAAGATTCGCTCGGCGTATGTCCCCAGCGTCCTCCTGGATCCTGACCTACTTTCTTCTAGGTCTGGTTCTGTAGTTGTGAGGTTAGCCCATCCAACTCGTATTCCCCATTCCTCAGCCTTTAAATCATCTTCCTCCAAAACATTTTTCCTGATCATAATATCACATTAACATTGCATAACACCCACCGCTCTTGTCTGCAAACATCTCACATCTAGACGATGGCACCTACCTACAGGGCTGCAACTACTTCTCCATTCAGCTGTCAAATCTGCTTTACGATTAATTAATAAATAATATGAATAATAATAATAATAATAATAATACAAGGATCTGCTTACCTTTGTTACACAATAGCTTCATCCTTGTGTTTAATTCCCTTTTGCACATAAAAATAAAATGTACAGGCAATCCTTAGGATATGGAAACTTCAGTAAAATGAATCACACTCCAGAAACACAGCAAAGAGTATTCCCCATCTGCTTGCCCTCTTCAGTCTTTTGGGGGGCACAATCACGATCTTCTTGTTTGCCTTCAACATCCAGTGTGAGTAGCCAGTGCTTGGTGTGTGTGTTCCCCGATCGGAACTAGTTGTGTATGGGGTAGTTGTATGAGTGTGTCTCCTCCACCATAGAGACAGCTGGTAATGAGAGCTCCCTGTCTCCCCCGCACTCTTGTAGCACATCAATGTGTGATGTGCTTCCTCTGGCTGCCAGGCGCTCCTGGTGAAATCACTGTTCTTTTTTTTTCTTCTTCTTCCCTTCCCCACTTACTCTATGGAAAAGCAGTGAGAGGAAAAGCAACGATGAATGTTTTATGGAGCTGGATCAGGGATTGAGAGGTGATGAATGTTTTATGGGATCATGTGGTTTGACGTGAGGGGAATCAGGCTTGATCCGATTTACAAGAGACAGAGAGAGCAGATGGGAGGGAACAGTACACACAAAACAGCAAACTGGGATAATGAAACATTTGCAAATGCAACTTGGTTGGAGTGCGCTGTCCATTCAGCACCACGGAAGCCCTCACTTTGCTCCAGCCATAGGGGGAGAGGCTTCGTCCTCCTTTTTTACATATTTATTAACATGCACTTTTCTTTCTTACATATATATTAACATGCACTTTTTTCTTACATATTTATTAACATGCACTTTTTTTTTACATATTTATTAACATGCACTTTTTTTTACATATTTATTAACATGCACTTGTTTTCCCTTACATATTTATTAACATGCACTTTTTTTTTTTTTTTTACATATTTATTAACATGCACTTTTTTTCTTACATATTTATTAACATGCACTTTTTTTCTTACATATTTATTAACATGCACTTTTTTTCCTTACATATTTATTAACATTCACTTTTTTTCTTACATATTTATTAACATGCACCTTTTTTTCTTACATATTTATTAGCATGCACTTTTTTTCTTACATATTTATTACCACGCACTTTTTTTTCTTACATATTTATTAACATGCACTTTTTTTCTTACATATTTATTAGCATGCACTTTTTTTTCTTACATATTTATTAACATGCACTTTTTTTCTTAAATATTTATTAACATGCACTTTTTTTTCTTACATATTTATTAACATGCACTTTTTTTCTTACATATTTATTAGCATGCACTTTTTTTTCTTACATATTTATTAACATGCACTTTTTTTTCTTACATATTTATTAACATGCACTTTTTTTCTTAAATATTTATTAACATGCACTTTTTTTTCTTACATATTTATTAACATGCACGTTTTTTCTTACATATTTATTAACATGCACTTTTTTTTTACATATTTATTAACATGCACTTTTTTATTACATATTTATTAACATGCACTTTTTTTTCCTCATGCACTTTTTTGTCTTACATATTTAATAACATTCACTTTTTTTTCTCACATATTTATTAACATGCACTTTTTTTCTCACATATTTATTAACATGCACTTTTTTCCCCTCACATATTTATTAACATGCACTTTTTTTCCTCACATATTTATTAACATGCACTTTTTTTAACCACTTTAAAGTGGAGCTCCACCCTAAAGTGGAACTTCCACTCATCTTAACCCTCCCCCCCTCCGGTGTCACATTTGACACCTTTCAGGGGGGAGGGGGGTGCAGAATGCAGATACTTGTCTAAGACAGGTATTTGCACTCACTTCCGAGAGTCCTCTCTGCAGGTAGTGTGTCACTTCCCGCCCCCTCCCGTTGTGTTCTGGGAAACACATGGCTGCCAGAACACAGCGGGGACCAGTGAGGATGGCGCTGCGCGACTCGCGCATGCGCCAGAGGGAATCGGGCAGTGAAGCCGGAACGCTTCCCTTCCTGATTCCCTCACCGTGGATGGCGGTGGGGGCAGCAGATAGACGAGCGATTGCTCGTCTTCTGCTGCAAACGTCACTGGACCCCAGGACAGGTAAGTGTCCATATATTAAAAGTCAGCAGCTGCAGTATTTGTAGCTGCTGGCTTTTAATATTTTTTTAACGGCGGAGCTCCGCTTTAAGACCGAGCCTGTTTTTCAGACTTGGTGTTTACAAGTTAAAAACATTTTTTTTTGCTAGAAAATTACGTAGAACCCCCAAACATTATAAAAAAAAATTCTGACACCATAGAGAATAAAATGGCGGTCATTGCAATACTTTTTGTCACACCGTATTTGCGCAGCAGTCTTACAAGCGCACTTTTTTGTTAAATAAATCACTTTTCTTTCATAAAAAAATAAGACAACAGTAAAGTTAGCCCAATTTAGCCTTTTATATTATGGAAGATAATGTTACACCGAGTAAATTGATACCCAACGGGGGTGGGTGGGTCTCCTTTTTTTACTTTTGTGGGTTTAGGTTTGATAGGGACATACTCTTGGGGGGGGGGGGGGGGATTGGGATAATATAAAATGATAAGGAGGTGGAAGCGTGCTGTGTCAGACATAGGCCAGAGATAATAAAAGTTAGAGGGGTTATGGAAGCAAATATATCGGGATCCATATGACCCAATTGGTTTATACTGCAATGCCCTGTACACACGATGGGAATGTCTGATGAAAAAAGTCAGACGGAATTTTTTTATCGGATATTCCGACCGTGTGTGGGCCCCATCTGACTTTTTTTGTCTGAGTTTAGAAATAGAACATGTTTTATTTTTTCAGATAGAAAAAAATCAGATCGAAAATTCTGATCGACTGTGTGGAACTCTGACAGAGAAAAACCCACGCTCAGAATCAAGTCGACGCATGCTCGGAAGCATTGAACTTCATTTTTCTCGGCTCGTCGTAGTGTTTTAAGTCACTGCGTTTTGGACGGTCGGAATTTTGTGTGACAGTGTGTATGAAAGACAGCTTGAACAGAATTCCGACGGAAAATTCCATCAGATTTTATCCCATCGGAAATTCCGATCGTGTATACAGGGCATAAGACTTAAGCAGAGATGGATTAGGTTTAGCATGTATAAGCCGCCACATAGTTTAGTAGATGATCTGACTGTTGGTTCCTTCCTTTGCATAAATTGACTATGTGAGTATGTGAGTTAAATGGAGGAATGATGAGAAATGAATTATGTATAAAGTTAATGGAAAAGATGTAATGTGCTACCTGTACCTCCTTTGAGTATAAATAAAGAATATTTAAAAAAAATTGATACCCAACATGTCACGCTTCAAAATTGCGCTCGCTCGTGGAATGGCGTCAAACTTTTACCCTTAAAAATCTCCATAGGCGACGTTTAAAATTTTTTACAGGTTGCATGTTTTGAGTTACAGAGGAGGTCTAGGGCTAGAATTATTGCTCTCAGTCTAACGATTGTAGCGATACCTCACATGTGTGGTTTAAACACCGTTTTCACATGTGGGCGCTACTCACGTATGCGTTCGCTTCTGCGCGCGAGCTCTTCGGGGCGGGGTGCTTTAAAACATTTTTTTCCTTATTTCTTTTACTTTCTTTTATTGAATTTAAAACAGTTTTAATAAATAAATAAATACTTGGGTCAGGGTCACTTTTATGCTTATTACAAGGAATGTAAACATCCCTTGTAATAGACACAAGCATGACAGGTCCTCTTAAATATGAGATTTGGGGTCTCAGGGCCAGATTCACGTAGCCCGGGCGCAACGTAACTTAAACGATTTAAGTTACACCGCCGCAAATTTTCCAAGTTAGTGCCCGATCCACAAAGCACTTACCTGGAAATTTGCGGCGGTGTATCCTAAATCCGTCCGGCGCAAGGCGGGCCAATTCAAATGGGGCGAGTCCCATTTAAATTAGGCGCACTCCCGCGCCGGACGTACTGCGCATGCTCCCGACGCAAATTTTCCAACGTGCTTTGCGCGAAGTTACGATGCGCCGAGGTTTTGTGAATCGCGACGGGTAAAAAAGAGTTGCGCCGGGAAAAAAAGAGTTGCGCCGGGAATTTTTTATTTTTATTTTTAAATTTGAAAGCGACGCGGGAAAGACGGGTATACTTTTACATGGTGTACTAATTTTACACTTTGTAAAAGCAGCCCTATCTTTGCGACGGCAAACTAACACTTGCGGCGACTTTCCGACGGGAAAAAGTTTTGTGGATCGCCGTAAGTGCTAATTTGCATACCCGACGCTGGTTTACGACGAGAACTCCCCCCAGCGGCGGCCGCGGTATTGCATCCTAAGATCCGACAGTTTAAAAAAATTACACCTGTCGGATCTTAGGGATATCTATGCGTAACTGATTCTATGAATCAGCCGCATAGATAGAAACGACAGATACGCCTGCGTATCCCTTTTGTGAATCTGGCCCAAAAAGACCTCAGATCTCATATTTGGACTTAAATGCAATAAAAAAAATTTGTCATTTGAAAAAATGACAACAAATTTTTTTTCCCTTTAACCCTCCTGGCGGTATCCCCGAGCGTGACTCGGGGTTAATTTTTTAGGCTGAGATCGGTAACCCCGAGTCACGCTCGGGGTAGCTGTGCAGAGCCTGCAGCGCGTGCTGGCTTACCTTCTCCTGGATCCAGCGATGTCACCGCGCTGTGTGAGCGAGCGGGTGCTCGCTCGATTCACACAGCGTCCTCCTGTGTCGTCGATCTCCGTTCCCTGCGACATTATGACGCACGGGAGCGGAGATCGGCGCCAAATTCAAAAACGTTAACAAACACTATACATACAGTATACTGTAATCTTATAGATTACAGTACTGTATGTAAAAAATACACACCCCCTTGTCCCTAGTGGTCTGCCCAGTGCCCTACATGTACTTTTATATAATAAAAACTGTTCTTTCTGCCTGAAAACTGTAGATTGTCCATAGCAACCAAAAGTGTCCCTTTATGTCAAAAATGGTTTTAGATCAGCTAGAAAACAGTGACAATAAATTATAATCACTTGCAGAATTGTGCAATAGCGATTTGTGGGGAAATTCGTCATAAAAAAATAAAAGTAATGACAGCGACAATTCTGCAACTGAGCAAATTCCAGTGATTTTGAGTTGATTACATTATTGAATAATTTTTATTAGAATTATATTATTATTTGTTATAATTATTTATAATGATTTATTATATTATAATTTATAATTTTTTTACCTCCAGGGAGGTTAAGACGTATGGGCGTAAACGACGTTTTGACGTTGCTCCCGCCCTGCAGGGGTATGGAGAAGGGTGGGGGCCATCTTCCCCTCACCCATCTCCATATCACTGACGTGACAGGACCCGATCGTCTCCGCCGCTACCGACCGCTCCGGTAAGCGCCGGAGGAGATGGGATGATCAGTGGGAGCCCCTCTCCCGCCGCCGATAAAAGTGATCTTGTGGCGTATCCGCCGCAGAGACCACTTTTATCTTGTGCAGGATCGCCTGCCGAAGAAGAGGATACTGGGGTTATGGTAGCTAGCTGCTACAATAACAATGGTATTTTTTTCCTGTAATAAACACACAAACAACATAACAGCCAACACCCGGTGTCCTGTCGAGAAATGCCCCCTATCGAGAGAAATGCCCGGGTGGAGCTGCACATTCACTGCGCATGCACAGTACGGAGCCCCAGAACAGCTGAGTTTACGATCAGCTGTTGTCTCGCATTGCCAAGGCACATTCGTGTAGGTGAGGGGAGGCTACTTACATGAAGGGGGCGGATTTTTAAATGATGGGCAGTGCTTGGGGCGGAATTTTTATCGATGGCCAAACAAAGCTGCAAAGGAAATCTTTATCTACTATTCTTCCTGGACGCTTGCAGGGCGTGTTTAGTCAATTGAAGGAGTGGCTTTTTCTATTTTAGACAAAGATTTCTTTTGCAGTTTTGTTTGGCCATCAATAAAAATTATGCCCCCAACACTGCCCATCATTTAAATATCCGCCCCCTTCATGTACTGTATCTATCCGCCCCTCTCCTACATGAACATGCCTCTGCCATGCGACTCAACAGCTGATCGTCAATTCTGCGCCATGCGGCGCATACGCAGTTCCACCTGGGCACTATTTGATATCCAGGCACTTCTCGACAGAACATCGGCTCCAGCACCAAAGAAAGGTCCCTCATGCGGAGAAAACACAGGGAGCAAACGTTTTACTTAAAAATGTTATAAAGATCCCTGAAACTATAGGGTCAATTCATTAACATTTCCCGCATGCGATAACACATCAAAGTGACTAATTTGTATAAATTATCGCAAGCAATAATTTAAAGTGATTGTAATGTTTTTTTTTTAAATAACAAACATGTCATACTTACCTCCACTGTGCAGTTCGTTTTGCACAGTGTGGCCCCGATCCTCCTCTTCTCGGGTCCCTCGGGGGTGCTATCAGCTCCCCCCTGCATTGTATAACCCCCTGGGAGAAGCTCTACCTTGCGACCGTGCTCCTAAGTTCAGCATTTGTGTCCATAGCTGCAGAATGTAGGACTCGGCCCCGCCCCCTAGCGCCCATGTCATTGGATTTGATTGACAGCAGCAGGAGCCAATGGGGGGGGGCAAGGGGGTTGGGCACTGTCAGAAGTGAAAGGTGAAAAAACATGAACCTGCGGTAAAAGAAAACGTGGCGGTAAATATTGTTTAACCGCTTGCCGACCATATACTATAATATAGCTGCAAAGTGGCTCCTCTGCGCAGGATCAGGTACCTGTACATGATCCTGTAGTTCTGGATCTGGGGCCACCGACGACCCGCTCCTGCTGTGATAAAAAATGTGCCGTCAAATATCGTTTAACCGCTTGCCGACCTTATACTAAATATACATTTAAATTTCCACGGCTGGGCATCAATATCTATATATAGCAGCAAAGTGGCTCACGTACCTGTACGTAGGGTGACCACGTGTCCCGGATTGCCCAGGATAGTCCCGCATTCTGCAGGTCTGTCCCGGGCACCTTCACTCTGGGACAATACAGTGTCCCGGAATGAAACTGACACAGGTCCCAGCATGAACCCCTCAGAGCTTAAGATGTGACACCCCCCTAAACTAGTGAAGAACTACAGGTCCCAGCATAGATCTGTGAAATCTATGGGGTCACGCCCTTAGATCTCATGGGTTCATGCTGGGAGTTTCAAAATTGGGGGGGGGGGGGTCACATCTTTAGATATCATCGGTTCATGCTGGGAATGGTAGTCCTTTACTTTGGGGGGGTGTGACCTCCCCAAAGTTAAGGACCACAGGTCCCAGCATAACCCCCCCCCAGAGCTGAAGATGTGAGACCCCCTGCCCCCCAAATAGTGAAGAACTACAGGTCCCAGCATAAACCTGTGAAATCTATGGTATCGCACCCTTAGATCTCAGGGGGTTCATGCTGGGTGTTGTAGTCCTTCAAATTGGGGGGGGTCACATCTTTAAATATTAGGAGTTCATGCTGGGACTTGTAGTCCTTCACTTTTGGGGGGAATGTGACCCCCAAAAGTGAAGGATTACAGGTCCCACCATGAACCCCTCAGAGCTGAAGATGTGACCCCCCCCCCCCCAACTAGGGAAGAACTACAGGTCCCAGGATGAACCAGTGAAAACTATGGGGAGTCACAATTTTTTAAAATAAAAAGTTATCTTTTCTTAGGAGGGGGGGTGGGGTGTCCCTGAATGGCAGTTTGGAAATGTGGCCACCCTATACAGCACCCATCAAAAGGTGCCCATCAGCTGCCAATCAGTGCACATTGCCAGCCTGTCCCCCTCTGTAAATGCCTGTCAGTGCCCCTAAAACTGCCAACCAGTGCCAATCAGCAGGAAGGGGGTGAAAGTGCTTTGTATTGAAGTGGTTAAGCTTAGTTGGGAATAGGCCGAACTTCTACTTTCAGTAAGAAATGTGAACAAGGCCTTAAGCGTCTATAGGGATAAAAAGTGTGATTTCACTCCTGTACTATGAGTCTGTAAGCAGCTGTCAGTGATAGGGCAGTCTAGTGCTGCAAGAGCAAGTGGTAAAGTAATCATATGTGTTCATACTGCAGTCAAATTGTTATGTTTTTGTATATATTTGTTTAACACTTCTGCCTCTAGAGTGTCTCCAACACCATCTTTGGGTGGTTTCTTTGTATAGTAAAGGTCAGGCCAGTTTTTTAGGCAGAACACGTGTGGATGTAGATAGGGACAGAGACCCTGCTTGTGAGGGAGAGAGAGCAGAAGCCAGGGAGAGTGTTCCGGCCTGTGAGGGATAGTTTAGGGGTCCTACGGAGTCCTGCAGTGGTAACCTTGGTCAGATGAAAGACTCCCAGCTGCTATGGGTAATGTGTTTCCAGCCTCTTCCAATAAGCATTGTGTGCTGGGGTATATAATGTACCATTAATTGGGAAGTGCCTGTGATACTCAGAAAGCCACATCACTTAGAACAACAGTATCTGTAGTGCATATCTGTGCCTCCATGCCTGGAGAGGAACCATTTGCCGTTTGATTGTAAAGACTGTTACTACTACCGCCTCTCGGTAATAAACGTTACCTTGTTCAAAGAACTTTACGTGTGTCTCCCTTAGTGAATTGCCGCACCCCTCACCCCGCTTACAAGTCATGGGTACAAACATGTGGAAAAGGCCTCTGAAAAAACCCTCTATGCTCGCACCGACACCATACTTTGCTGGCCCTCTGAAAAGTGATCGCTCTTCAGAGGGCAGGTGACAGGCAGATAGGAGACATAGAAGTGCGACTGCAGAAAAATGACCCTGTGGTCCATGGAGTATGCCCCCCCTTTTTTTTTTGTCGACATGTCACCACCTCTTTTAACCACTTCCCTACCCGCCCATTGTCATATGACGTCCACAGATGGGATCTCCCATCCTGGGTGGACGTCATATGATGTCCTGGGCTTCCCGGCCACTTGAGGGGGGGGCATCGCTCGGGACCCGGTGCCCGGCGGCTGCAATGTCCGCCGGGCACCCGCGATTGCCCGCGATCATGGCAGGACCGTGGATCTGTGTGTGTAAACACATAGATTCACGGTCCTGTCAGGTGAGGAGACCGATGTGTGTTCCCAGTACAGAGGAACACACATCGGTCTCCTCCCCTTGTGAGTCCCCTCCCCCTACAGTTAAAATCACTCACTAGGTTACATATTTAACCCCCTGGTGTTAACCCCTTCCCTGCCAGTCACATTTACACAGTAATCAGTGCAGTTTTATAGCACTAATTAGCTGTATAAATGTGAATGGTCCCAAATATGTCCGCCGCAATGTCACGGTCACAATAAAAATTGCAGATCGCCGCCATTACTAGTAAAAAAAATAAAAATGCAATAAATCTATCCCCTATATTGTAGACGCTATAACTTTTGCGCAAGCCAATCAATATATGCTTAGTGTGATTTTTTTTTTACCAAAAGTATGTAGAAGAGTACCTATCGGCCTAAACTGTGGAAAAATAAATATATTTATAGATTTTTTGGGGATATTTGTTGTAGCAAAAATAAAAAAATATAGTTTTTTTTTTCAAAATTGTCGCTCTATTTTTGTTTATAGCGCAAAAAATCAAAACCGCGTTGGTGATCCAATACCACCAAAAGAAAGTCCCACCATGTGACCCCCCCCCCCCAACTAGTGAAGAACTACAGGTCCCAGGATGAACCAGTGAAAACTATGGGGAGTCACAATTTGTTTTTATAAAAAGTTATATTTTTTTAGGAGGGGGGGGGGGGGTGTCCCTGAATGGCAGTTTGGAAATGTGGTCACCCTACCTTTTACGTGATCCTGTACGTGAACGCACGCTTCCCGTAACCCACTCCCACTGTGATTAGACACAGCTGGAGCCAATCAGCAGGTCCGGCAGATGCGATGTCCGCCAGGACCCACCGATCGTGCCCGACTATTAAGCAAGGCAGATCGCCTTTCTGTGAGAAGGGGAGGTAGTGATCCTGTGTTTCGGCAAAGCAGGAACACCGATCTCTGCATTCTCATAGTACAAACACTTTCCACACAGTTAGCAAACACTCCCTAGGAACATATTTAACCCTTTGATCACCCCTGATGTTAAAGTAGAGTACCACCCAGAAATGGAACTTCTGCGGACCGGATTCCTCCCCTCACCGTTTCCACATTTGGCACCCTTCACTGAGGTAGGGGGGAGTGGATACCTGTCAAATCCAGGTAACTACTCCCACTTCCAGGGAAAGATCGCTGCAATCTTGTGTGGCAAACTACATAATGTCCGGCCTCCTCCTACTCCTCCCCCCGCTCTCTTCTGGGAGATTCACAGGTCCCAGAAGACAGCAAGGACCATTCAGAATGCGCAACACGACTAGTGCATGGACAGTAGGAAACAGGCTGTGAAGCCATAAGGCTTCACTTCCTGTGTCCCTTAGTAAGGATGCCGGCAACTGCACCGAGGGATGGGTCGGCTTCGAGCTACCTGGACAGGAATGTATATATATTTTTTAAAAGTCAGCAGCTGCAGTATTTGTAGCTGCTGACTTAAAACATTTTTTACCAAGGCGGAGCTCCGCTTTAACCCCTTCCCTGCTCGTGTCATTAGTACAGTGACAATGCATATTTATTTAGCACTGATCACTGTATTAGTGTCACTGGTCCCCAAAAAACTTCACTTAGTGTCCAATTTGAAACTATGGGGTCAGTTCACTAATGTTTACTGCATGCGATAACACAGTAACGTGACTCATTTGCATAAATTATCACATACAGTAAATTGATTCCAATTCATAGGAGCACCAGGGCAATGGAAACGCCATTTTGTAAAGCAAACACCCCAACACATAATCTAGGAGGCATAATGAGTCTTTTGAACGACATGTTTTTCCACATGTTTTTGGACAATGTGGAAAGAAAATGAAAACACATTTTTTTTACACAACGCTGTCCATTTATAAGATATTTCTAACACATAGCATGTACATAGCAAAAACTGCACTGCAACTACACCCCAAAACACATTCTGCTATTCCTCCTGAGTAGGGCGATACCACATGTGTGAGACTTTAACACAGTCTGTCCACATACAGAGGCATTTATGAGGCACAAATGGGCATGTATGAGGCACGGAAGAGCATGTATGAGGAATGTATGAAGCACGGATGGCCATGTATGAGGCACAGATGAGGCACACATAGGCATATATGAGGCATTGATGGGCATGTATGAGGCACGGATGGACATGTATAGGCATGTATGAGGCACGGATGAAGCAGGGATAGAAATGTATGAGGTGTAGATGAGGCATGGATGGGCATGTATGAGGCACGGATGAGGCATGAATGGGCATGTATGAGGCACGGATGAGCATGTATAAGGCATGGTTGTTCCAAACATCTTGGAGAACTAACCACAGATCTCCTGTTAATGTAGGCTACTTCAAATCCTTCTGTCTCGTCATGCAATTCCAGACAGACTCGATGATTTTGAGATCAAGGCTCTGTGGAGACAAAACCATCACTTCCAGGACTCCTTGTTCTACTTTACGCTAAAGATAGTTCTTAATGACATTGACTGTATGGATGAGGTCATTGTCCTGTTGCAGAATAAAGCCTGATAACAAGATAATAAGGCAGGAAGACAGAGGAGAAATCACAGCTCCAGGTGAGCTGAGGAGATCCCACAGCAGGTAAACCCACAGATGCTAGCCTGGCTCACCACTGCAACAAACAAGGAAACTTGGAAAAGGCAGCTGCACACCGCAACAGGATACCAATAAAACGTCTCTATTGTAGTGTAGGTTAGGGTGACCAGACATCCCCAGTTTCAGGGGACAGTCCCCAGATTGAGGACACTGTCCCCGGACCAAGTCTGTCCCCGGTTTTGTCCCCATATTGGATTTGAACAGGGGCTGGGGCAATTTCAAAGACAGTCAGTGCAGGATTAAAAAATAAAAATCTGAATTACACACCACCGCTCTGCCGCTCCCACTAGCTATAAGGGGGGTGTATTTTTCCATTATATGTGCCCCTTTCTGATGATCATGAGCTGGTCGGAGCGGAGGGAATATTTCTACAGTTTCCGATGCATCCCCATTCAGCTCCACTCGCATGTTCTTCCTTGGCTCAAGTCCCAGCCAGCTGCCTGCCTGCTTATCTCCTTACCTTCCCCGGCGGAGTGATCTTCCTCCACTCCCCACCCAGTAGTAGCCCGGGAGCCCGGAGGATAAGACTTGACAGGCTGTGAGGCGGGCGGCGGCGGGCAGAGAGTCGCCGATTGTCCCTGGATTTCATTTAAAAAATCTGGTCACCTTAGTGTAGGTTAACCTTGCGTTCATTCCTGTGACTGTGAATGTCTACACTACAATAAATAAGTTTTATTGGAATCCCGTTGCAGTGTGTGGCTGCCTTTTCCAAGTTTCCTAACAAGATAATAAGCCTGAATTGTTTCAGCTCCTGGGCTTAGTGCTGAACCTTGTTCATTGCTGACAGTTGGCGCTTCCAATGATAATTTTGTCGGGCTGCCGAAACCACTGAGACTAAAAATTATTTTAAAATGGTGCTAAAGCTACTCTGGGTCAAATAGCTGTGTCCCGTACCTGGTCCTGGAGCCAAAATGCTGAGAGGGCTCTCCTTGCGGCTGAGTGCTCTGTGTCCCTGAAGGTGAGAAACGGGAACACAACGCCCAAAGAAGCAGGGATTGTCAGCCGTGCCACAGATGGGAGATGTAGGTGTGAAGGTCTCTCTGCAGGTGGATACCAGACGGGGAGAGTAGCAGGACCCAAGAGACCTGATGGTTGTGCAGACTGCACACAGCAGGAAGCAGGTTGCAGTGGAAAGTGCGGCGTGCTGGATACAGCAGGTACAGCAAGCTGGAGCAACAGGTAAGTACTGCAGACAGGTACAGCAGGCGGGGTACAACAGGTAGGCACCTAGACAGATCACAGAAGACAGGGCAAAGCAGGAGGCGTAGTCAGGGACGGTAGCAAAGGTCAGTCAGCCGGTGGTCATCAGACGGGAGATCAGAGACGTGATCAAATAATCCGAGGCCAACACAGGACAGGAGACAAGAGCAAATCTGTGAACAAGCCAAGGTCAGAGCCAGAGAAACAAGAGGTTTCCATGGGCAAGGGTCGGTAACAGGAAACCTAGAAGCATAAGCAAAACAGAGGAACAGGAAGCAGGAAACTGAAGACCAGTCAGCAATGTTTATGTGCAACAGTCACTCTTTTAAATGCCAGGCGGTGGCAGAATCTGTTGCGCATTGTGATGCACTTGCGTGTGCAGCTTCACCTCCAATACATCTGCGCGCATTCCTTTGCAAATGGGCTTAGCCATATTGGAAATTGACCACTCTACCAGGCCTAAGGGCATCTCCCCTCTGGCTAATCTCCTAACAAACTGCTATCCCTGTGTCTTTTAAAATGGTCCTGGACATTCAAGTGTTTATATATAAAAAAAAGAATTGCACACAGTACATTAAAGAAAAGGAATAACACCCCAATGGGATTTTTAAGACACTGTGATGGTGCAATTGAAACAACTTGTATGTGCAATTTTATAAAGATAAGAACAATTTCATTGGTACAAAAACATATTTCAAAATAACGAAAAAATGAAACACACATAGGAGAGAAGTTAGCGCTGCAAACCCGGTATATATGATAAAAGGACATTTTCTCCAGTGGGGCTTTGGACAACAATATAAGCGTGATCGAAGAATTGTTTTTTGAATAATAGTATAAAACATTTATTTAAGAGTTGTCAAATGTCACAATTAATTACAATAAATAAAACAAGTAACATGGTCTGGCCAGGTAACATCCTGCATAATCCAATATTGCCATACATGCAAAATTTAGAACAAGAGTACCATACATGCAAAATGTAAAACAAGATTGCATAGCATATGTAGGTAGGTATATATCCCGACGCGTTTCGACCATAGGGTGGTCATCTTCAGGGGGATCGTTGACTCTAAGAGACATATAAAATTATTTCAAATATTCAAAGCATATGATCATACATCACAGTGCAAATATGTCATATTTGCACTGTGATGTATGATCATATGGTTTGAATATTTGAAATAATTTTATATGTTTTATTTATTGTTATTAATTGTGACATTTGACAACTCTCAAATAAATGTTTTATACTATTATTCAACAAACAATTCTTCGATCACGCTTATATTGCTGTCCAAAGCCCCACTGGGGAAAATGTCCTTTTATTATATTTCAAAATAACATCCACATATTACGTCATACACTGTACTGAACAGATACTGTCATATGTGATACAGTATGTCTTCTGTCTCCTGGATGAAGGGCTTGCACATCCTCTTTTCTCCCTTGTACCGTCTGCACCCCTGTCCTTGACAATGTGGCTGCCTCCAAGTATTTTTGGACTTGGTGGGACATTGTGGGACATTATTTTTGGACACCATGGGACACAAGTTTTTTGACATTTTGGAACATTATGAACATTGTGGACATTCAAATGTCATTAAAATTTTTAGTGATTATAAACCTGTGAAATAGTCATCATCATGCTAATATGTGACCTTGTAAATCTAACTTAATGTTATCTTAATGTTACACTAACAATTTCACAATTTTTGGGGGGGTATTAGTTCTGGACATCATGTGTTATTATTTTTGGACATTGTGGGACATTATTATTATTTTAATAAAGTCCTTTATGTGCGGTGTGTGTGTGTTTGTTTACAGTTTAATTTTTTTTGTAAATGAGTAAACAGTGGCACTATTTGTGCTCTTCTCATTTACATGAGGGAAGATATCTGGGAGCCCCCTTATTTTAAAGGGGACTTCCAGATTCTGATAGGACGCTCCCTCAAAGCCCCATATCCACTGGGCCAGACATGTGGGCATGAGATACTGGTCCTCACCAACATGGGGAAAGGGTGCTTTGGCAGGTCCTCCCCACCGACAAGGCACTTTCCCCAGGTTGTGGCAATATGGCCTGGTTTGTTTCAGGAGGAGGGCATGCTCGCTGCGAAGCTCCTTTTTCTGGCCTGGCTGCATTCTTGGATAAGAATCTGGTATAATTTTGGGGGTCCCAGTGAAAATCTAGCCATCATACGCAGTAGTGTATTTAGGTTTTGTGCAACCCTAGGCCTGACTAAACTTGTGCACCCCCTAATTTAAATATGACCCACCCCTTTCTGTCAAGGCCACACAGCTTGCTGTTTAAGACCCGCCCTAGGGCCTGGGGGGGGCAATTAATTACCTTAATTTGCATATATTTCCTCTCACTTCCTGTTTGACTATGGGGCAGGAAGTGAAGGGAAATCTCTGCAATGGGACAGGGATGGTACAAAAAAAACTGAAAGGGGCTATAACCCTCCCTTACACTATCCAAAATGAAAAAAAAAGTGTTGCCTATAGTTATACTTTAAGCACAAACTTCTAATAATTCTATGGAGAGGACTAAAAAGATATAACCATGCCAATAGTGCAGCAGAAAACATAGCACAGTGAGGAAGGTTTGTGGTCCAGGATGATAGGACAGCCAAATTTAAAAGCAGTGCCCCCCCCCCCACAGTTGCGGAATGCCGTCCGCCTGCCAGTGCAGCCTCTTTATGAGGCGTTAGACTAATTTGCCTTTCAGCCCAGTCCGCCCCATAAGACTGGCACCACACTAACATTGTAGCGCAAGCTGGCGAAGACTCTTTCCGTGCTGCCCCTCTGCAAAGTGCTGTCCTAGGCCTGGGCCTTGTTGGCCTAGGCCAGGATACAGCGTTGATCATAAGGGTTATTTACCTGCCTTACTGCAAAAAAATCAAATTTTCAGTAATATTACTACTACAGCAACATATTTGGTCCTGGAGTTCAGAGACTTTGAAGAGTCTTGGAAAAGATAAATCCTCTACCTCTGTGTCCATGTTTTACTGAAGACCAGTAGCCAGGCTATGCATGTGTGCACAGCCTTTATAATCAAGGGGTTGCCACTGGAGTTTCACCCGGGAGACAGGAGGTCCTCTGCCAAGACGCCAGGGTGTGGGAGGGTGCAGCAGGGAGCTGCGAGAGAGAAAAAAAGAAAATCCCAAAAATTTAGAACAGTGCTTGGATGCAGGCAAATGAAAATTGAGTCTTTTACTGGTCCTCGTTCCAAAAAAAAACATACGTTCCTGCCAGGAACTGTTTATGCTCTGCGCTAAAGAGCTATTGGAAAGTACATGGTGTGTGGCAACTGTGCAAAAGTATTGGGGTCTGTGCAGTCACTGCAGCAGAGCGACTGCAAGGATGGGGCTTACAATGTTAAAGGACATTGCTGAAATAAGAAATGGCTAGATGTCTCTACCTCTACAAGCCCTGCAGGTGGCCAGGCCAGAGAATCTGCCAGCTCTTCATCTGCTCCGGAATAGTTTTGATGCCTGTTGGAAACAGTAACCCGGAGAGAGCAGGTGGCTGCCCTGACCTTGGAGAAGCATGTTGTTCCTCCTGGCAATGCCAGTACAAGTAAACTGAGGCAGTAACTGAGGGTAGGCTGTATCTAAGATCCTGTTGTCCCAGTTTTCCATTTAAGGTGACAGGGCCAGGAAAAGACCTGTGTTTAAGTTTTGGAAGCCCGCTGTAAGTACCACTCTAAGGCTGCTTTCACACTGTAAAGCACCTTTCCTCTTGCTCCAATGTGAAAGCCAGAGGGCTTTCATACTGTAGTGGTGCGCTGGCAGGAAAAAGGGTCCCGCAAGCCACATGTTTGCAGTGCTGTAGGAGCGGTGTATACACTGCTCCTAAAGCGCCCCTGCCCATTAAAAATCAATGGGCAGCGCCGCCTAACCGCCGGCAAAGCGCCGGCAAAGCGCCGCTTAGTGGGCGATTTTAACTCTTTTACGGCCGCTAGCAGGGGGTTGAAAGCGCCCCGCTAGCGGCCGAAAAGCGACACAAAAAAATCGCCCCTACTGCCCCAGTGTTAAAGTAGCCTAAGGGAGTGAGATGCTGACTAAGAGAGAAAGTGGAATGCAGTTGTTTGTAGCAATGCCAGTGAGGTCAGGTCTGCTGACCATATGACATAGATGTTGCCTACAAAGGATTGTGGCAAGTTTTTAGCAAAGTCGCTTGTAAGTGGGTTGGAAATAGCCAGTTAGGGGATGTCCCAGACGACAGAGTATGAGTTTATGTTTTTCTGGTTCTTTGGTATTCTGGTGGGCTTTTCTCTGGGTCTGACTTACTGATCCTGTGATATAAAAAAGGGGACAGTGGTCTGGTACAGAGTCTCCCTAGCATAGAGCACCTAGGAGGGAAGTTCAGGGCTCATATTGGGCCAGAGAGAGAGAGCGAGAGAACCGGTGCCTATAAAGGAAGGAGATGGAGAACAGCCCTGTGAGGAGCATAAGAATGTCGCTCACTACCACATGAATGTAAAGTCATCAATACCTGGGGTGTGCCCCGAAGACACCAGCTGATGGAAAATGCCTCTGATAGAATTGGTATTTACATGGACTCTACCTTTGCTTTAGGTTAGGGATGTAGGAAAGAATTATGTCTTTAAATGTTGAACTTTGTAATGCCATTTGCACTTTTTCAAGTAAAGTTTTGAAATCTTGTTCCCACCTGGTCTGAAGTTACTGAAAGGGGTGAAATACAAGTAAACTGCACTATTCCACAGTTCAGGTCATTAAGGTACTTTGGGGTATGGAGACATCAGCATAAAGAGTTAATGCAGTATGAAGGTACCAGTGGTTTCCTAGGGTAACAGAAGTTTACCAAGCAGCCTGTCATAAGCATGTGCCTGAGATAGGTGGGATAGCGTCTTGCAGGAGGGAGCTTTTGTTGGCACTCTCTCCAAGAGTGGTCTGTCTCTCAGAGCAATGGGAGCAGCCTCATGCTACAGAGGTCCCCAGCCTGTGATCAGGTATTGAAGATAAAGCGTTAAGTGAAGTGCATGCATGGAGTCTGCACTATGTGCACGGCGGCACCCCATACTGTTACTGGGAGTAGGGTAGCGATGATGCGCTAAACAGGTGGATGTGGACAAGGCTCAGCATGTCCCTCCAAAATCCAAGTTACAGAGAAGGTGTACATTGTCACGGGGACCCAAGAGTTAACTGGAGAACAGTTATGGTGCAAGAGCACACAGTGTACGTTCATCTCTAAAAGCCTTAAGGTCTAGCCCCAGGGCATACAAGGTACCCCAAGTGTAGCAAAGTG
Organism: Rana temporaria; assembly: GCF_905171775.1. Classification (NCBI taxonomy): domain Eukaryota; kingdom Metazoa; phylum Chordata; class Amphibia; order Anura; family Ranidae; genus Rana; species Rana temporaria. The sequence goes on from NC_053489.1 coordinate 217,916,421, forward strand.
ATCCTGTAAGAGGTACATGGCATTGCCCAGAAGAACCCTCCCAGGGTAGGCCTTTCATATGACCCTTGCTTGGCACCTTACTAAGAGAAAAACATGGAGGACATAATTTCCACTACATTACGCTACTCCCCCTTCCAACAGGCTTCATGGAGAAAAGGTTCAGCATGTCTGGAAGAGCCTGCAAAGTTCCACTGAAAGAGTGCAGTCTCCCATAGTAAGTATGTCGCTTGGAAGGAGGAGCTCCAGGTAAAATGTGGCTTAGCATTCCCATACAGATATGTTTGCTTTTTTGCTGGTTGAGAGTTGCCAGGAGAGAAAATCTGGTCTAAAATTCTGCAGTCACCCCTGGTAGCAACCAGGAAGTTTTTGTTAAGCCTGTAGAGGGTGCCAATTGTAATTTCATCCTATGGCTGCATTGCTAAAATGGAAGTTGAAAGTCAAAATATATTATCTCCTCTAAGAAAAATGGCCACTGCCCCCACCTATAACTGGCCTTTGCAGCAAGGAGCACATGAAAGGGCGATGCATGTCAAACAAAACCAAAGAAAATTCCTAGCTCAACTTAACGACCAGTCTGCAACCAACCAAATTGCATTAAAAACAATGGTTTATTTTGCACACATTGTCAAATAAATGTGTGAGCTGCAGAGCCATGGCACCCCAGTATTGTCAGTTATTTCTCAGCTGAACTGGACTTAATGCTAACAGCACTACAATTAAGCAAAACCCCCAATTATCACATAACCTATAGTGCATTAACCTATAGTAACCATTTAGATTTAAGCCTCGTACACACGGCCGAGGAACTCGACGTGCCAAACACATCGAGTTCCTCGGCCAGTTCAGCCCTGAAGCCGCCGAGGAGCTCGGCGGGGCGAGAGCTCCCATAGAACAACGAGGAAATAGAGAACATGTTCTCTATTTCCTCGTCGAGCTCCTCGTCGGCTTCCTCGGCTGAAAGTGTACACACGACCAGTTTCCTCGGCAGAATTCAGCCAGAAACTCGGTCGGAAGCTGAATTCTGCCGAGGAAACTGGTCGTGTGTACGGGGCCTTAGACTTTCATTAGTTAAGATCAGCCATTTAAAAATGAAAGGAGAATGTGTATTGCTATTTGACACTGCAGCTCAAACATTGGCTAGTGAAATGAGCCTGCAGAGTCATATGGACTTCAGTAAGGTGAACTACATATGCAAAGTGCAGTACAGTACATCAACCAGAAAAATTATTTACAGTTGCCATGACTACTGTAAAATCACATCTGGATGTTTGGTATGGGATGATGCACTTCACACATTACAACTGCTCTTTGCCCTGTGTCCTAAAATAAGCCCTGTGATGTTTAGGACATTTTTCATTGATTAAACTGCTGCATTCATTTTAGTAACCATTGAGGTTTAACAGTCCAGCAGTGGGAACTAATTCTTGAGCATCATACTGACCCAGACTAATAATAGTTTATTAGACCACAGGAAAGAAAATCCCTACAAAGTCTAGATCATAATAACAGTGTTGTCGCTGAGTTATTTGGCAGGTATAATTCAATCCATTTGCTGTTACTGGAGCCTTCAGTGCTTAAGTTTACATAGCATTACTGCCCCTCTGGCAGTGCAGGGATTAGCATCTTACAGTGTGGCTGAAATGGGAAATACAAATCAGATTACATTTCTGAGAAATGGAAGGAAATTTATAATTTGAACACTCACATACAAATAACAGCTGTCTCAACATCCTCAAGGCTGTAGTATTTAACCCGTCTGAGGCTGCTGGGGTAAAAACAGCCTAGTTGTATCTTTATAAAAGGCCAGAATCTGGTATTTTACAACTGGCTCTTAAATCTAAATTGAAATAACATAAACATATTACAAGTTACAATAATGTGATTATAAGAATATATTTTGTACAAAATCCAATTTAATAAAAATACAGCCATGATTGTGAGTGAGTGAGTGAGTGAGTAACTTGTATAGCGCAGCAAATGCGAACTTAATCGCCTCAAGGCGCTTGGCATCCAGCGTCGTACCGGTCTTTCAGAAGAGGTGGGTCTTTCGTTTTTTCCTAAATGCCCGATGGTTTTCCTCCAAGCGGATGGTAGAGCCGTGGTCCTTGGACTGAAAATTTACGTTCTCCCTTCGATTTGTAGCGGGATTTGGGAATTTGGAGAAGGTTTTGGTTGGTTGACCGGAGCACGCGCTTGGTGACGTAGGGTTTTATTTTCTCGCTTAAGTATTGGGGAGCCTTCCCCTGTATGCATTTGTGGGTGAGGCAGAGCGTCTTGAATGTCACCCTGTCCTGTACGGGCAGGACATTGTAAGGTACACATATTGGAATGAGATCGCAATCATGCATAGTATTTTAAACATATGTTCAAATTTCTGAAACCTTGTGTATCCATGGTCCATGAACCAAATCACTCTTATTTATTCAAAAAGGACTGATTGCTTGTGCCAATAAGGCTAGTTGGTTATCTTGGGTTCCAATATATATATGTACATATATGTACATATATTTACATATATGTACATATATATATATATATATATATATATATATATATATATATATATATATATATATATATATATATATATATATATATATATATATATATATATATGTAGCACTACCCCCGAAGGAGCTGCTGGTTTGTTTTTAGGTGGCACGTTACCTTGTGGCTCCTCCGCCGTCTAAGGGTGTATGGTGAAGAAAATGATAGTAACGGAATGTCCACGACAGGTGTCTTCTTCTGTGCTCTTCATTACCCAGCTGGGTAAAAACAATAAAACTTGTGGTGATATAAGTTGGAGTAAAAGGAAAAATAGCAGATTCAGGCGTACAATAGGGAAACAGTCCTGCTTCCAACAACACTTGGTTTTCTTCGCCACTCCAGCCGGAGTGGGAATAGCATACCTGGACAGGCCTCTCTCACTGACCTGGCAGCCAGAGTATCACTCGGAACTTAGGGAAAAGTCTCTGCCACAGACCCTCCTGGAATGAACTTAGGGAAAAGTCTCTGCCACAGACCCTCCTGGAATGAACTTAGGGAAAAGTCTCTGCCACAGACCCTCCTACAATGAACTTAGGGAAAAGTCTCTGCCACAGACCCTCCTGGAATGAACTTAGGGAAAAGTCTCTGCCACAGACCCTCTCTAGAATTGTAAAAGCGTAGATGATCCTCCATGATGGATTTTGCGCCTGAATCTCCTTCAAGTAGTTTGCAGGTTACCGACTGATAGGTAACCATCCTCTCAGTGGCCGGTTACCTTGATCCCCAGTGGTTTGTCGAGACCCTATTAGATCGCCAGCCTCTCTTGGCGCTCCTCAGATGGACTCCCCACCGAACAGCTTCCTTGCTTGGGATCTTTTCTGTATTGGGGACCCAGTTGATTACTGGGGCCCAGCCACAGCTCAAATGTTCCAGAAACCAGGCCATTTTGCCGGGGCGCCGTGATGCATTCACCCTAAAGGTGGGTGCCGCACTCCCAGGAGAAGAAGAAGACCCAGACCAATGGCGTCTGTCCCATAAATACCCTCCCCCAGCATGCACAGCGAGGAGAAACCCTCCTGATAGGCTGTTGGGGAAAAGCACCCAAACCTCAACTCCACTGCTGCCACCCATCATCCTGTGGTGAGAACAGCACCCCAGGAACAATGGAATGAGCCCACAGCATAGTCAAGCTGAGACAGAGACCCAATTTAAACAGATTAACTGGATCAGAGCTAATTAACTCTCTGATGCCCCTCTAAATTTACAAAGCACCGGTACTTGGAAGTAACCAGGCGCTACACACACACACACGTGTATATGTATATACATGTATGTAGCACCCTCTACCTTAGGTAGGTAGGTAGGTGCTAGTGTAGTGGGTTTGTTTTTGTACTGTCAGTGCAGGCAAATTTAGGCAGGCCTATGCTGTGAGCTAGGCCTGTTTGTTTTGATCTGGGTGCAGGGGAGTGGTTTAATGTATCAGCAGGTGATTGACATGGGGTGTATGTGGGAGCCCTGACCAATCCCCAACTAAGATTAGCAGGGGGCAGGCCTCCTATATATACCCATGGTTAGCCTGCTGTGGGAGGAGTTGTCGGGTGGATGAACTGAATGATGGAGTGTTAGACTGTCGTGGTCTGAAGGAGGGTGTACCTCAGGCCAGGAGCTCGGGAGCTGGGAGGGAGCCTCTCATTACATGGTCATTGAGAAGTGTTCTGGAACAGGAGCAGGAAAGAGGAGAGTTGGGAGCACATCCAGGTAAGTCATTCAGGAGGGAAACATGCCGGGGTCGGTGAGTGAAACGCACAGTGAAAAGCTCTGGAAGAGACATGCCAGGAGTTGGATGTGGAGCCAGATGGAGAGACTGTGGGGTTGTTGTAAAGTCAAGTCGCTGCAGCCAGGAGGGCTGGCAAGGTTTGCTGGGATCAGTAGTCCACCAAGTGTCAGTTAGCACATTTATTCTTCTCATCTAAAATGGTTGCTACCTCAAAGGGGACAAAACCCTGCCTGTAATGGGCTATCAGGAAAACGTTAGGACTTATTGAGAGTGAGGCCTAGCCATGTGCTAATGTAACAGGAATCTAGATTTGGACAGTGAAGTGAAGCAAGTGATCTCAAGCAGTGTGCTGGAGGAGATGTGTGGAGGAAGATACTGTAAGATCTAAATGCAACTACTTTTATTCTACTAAGAAGTATAGTCACAACTACTTTTAGTCATTATCTGTGCATCCCATGTCCCTTTTCCCCATCCAAGTTTAAGCTCCTAAAAAAAACAACAAAAACAAGCAGGAGACAATTCATTGTCTGGGAAAGTGTGCCAAAATGGATGTCTGACCAGCAGGGTGAAATGTGTGCATGTTGAAACACACGGGGCCATAGCTAGACATGTGCGGTTCGTTTCGTTCCAAATGAAAATTCGGATGAATTTTCGTTATTCAGAAATTCGGACGAAATTCGAATAGTTTGAATTAAACAAATTAAACCAATGAAATTAATTTAACTAAACAAATTTATGTAAATAAGGAATCTAAATGGAACCAGACACTTTTTTTTGTTCTGCACATGTCTAGTCAATGCCATCGCTACATATATATATATATATATATATATATATATATATATATATATATATATATACATATATATATATATATATATATATATATATATTCATAGAAAGGGGCTGCAGAGTGAAAAACACTAAATACATCTTATTACATGTAATATTAATTATTAATTATTTAGATTAATGATTTCACTTTCATCAATTTAAAAGTGCATTATAAGAAGTATACTGGGTGAGGAGAGTACTTGCTTAATGTGTACATTCTGTTGACCTCATGTGTTAGGTGAGCACAGTAGGGAATACTTATTTAAGTGTACAAACAACTTGATGGTCATAACAAACATCAGCAATTTGCTTGTGCCAATCAAACCATGGCAAGTCTAACGACACCTTTCACATCATTTAATGTTTAACCACTATATTGAACACAATGCACCAGTCATTATATTAAACAAAATTAAGTTTTATGATCGATGTGTTCAATGGCTGTATGAAATTTTTTGAATAATGTGTATTAAAAGGCATTGAATATTCATAACATTTACTCTCAATTGGCAAAGTAGGACCTTGAAGATAATTTAACCAATGCCTGTAACTTGTTAGTCATAGTTATCATTGTATGTTGTAAGACTACTTTGTACAATAAATCTTTTGCTCACTATAAAAATATTTATTATTAAGACATCATAAGCAAGAAGCAATTTCAGTATGTAGGATTTTCCATACTCTGGGCCTGATTTTCTAAAGCAAATGCATGTACGTTGTTGAATTATTACATCTGCAAACTAGATTGAATAAGCAAGGTATACTCTCATAGTATTTACTATGTGTGTGTGTGATACACACAACTATGATAGCGTACAGTACATACAGTGACTTGAAAAAGTATATACACCCCTTGAAATTTTCCACATTTTGTCATGTTACAACCAAAAACATAAATGTATTTATTTGGGATTTTATGTGATGGACCAACACCAAGTGGCACATCATTGTGAAGTGGAAAGAAAATGATAAATGGTTTTCAAAATGCATTACAAATAAATATCTGAAAAAGGTGGCATGCATTTGTATTCAGCGCCCTTTACTCTGATAGCCCTACCTAAAATCTAGTGGAACCAATTGCCTTCAGAAGTCACCTAATTTGTAAATACAGTCCACCTGTGTGTAATTTAATCTCAGTATAAATACAGCTGTTCTGTGAAGCCCTCAGAGGTTTGTTAGAGAACCTTAGTGAACAAACAGAATCATGAAGGCCAGGGAACACACCGGACAGGTCAGGGATAAAGTTGTGGAGACGTTTAAAGCAGGGGTAGATTATAAAAAATAATAATTCAAGCTTTTAACATCTCCTGAAGCACTGTTCAATCCATTATCCGAGAAGGAAAGCATATGGCACAACTGCAAGCTTACCAAGAAATGTCTGATCACCTAAACTGACAGGCCGGGCAAGGAGAACATTAATCAGAGAAGCCCATGGTAACTCTGGAGGAGCTTCAGAGATCCACAGCTCAGGTAGGAGACTCTGTCCACAGGACAACTATTAGTGATGCACTCCACAAATCTGGCCTTTAGGCTTAATTCACACTAATGCGTTTTTTGATGCATTTTGCAGAAATGCAGGGAAATTTTTTAACATGGGTTCCTATGGAACATGTTCACATCAATGCATTTTTGTGCCTCTGCATTTTTGGAAAGGGTCGGGGACCTCTTTTCCCACAAAATGCAGCGTTTTGCATGTAATAGAATTCAATGGACCTGCGAATTTGCAGCGATTTGCGTTCTGCATTTTGCGTTTTTTGTTTTTTTTTACACTGCATCTAGCTGGTTGTTAAGGAGGGGACCGGGAAGCTGGTCGCCGCATCTTATCAACCAATGATTCACCACCTGTCAGCGGACTTCCCGCTGAATGTAAAAATAAAATTGTGAAAAAAAGTGTGGTGGCCCCTTATGATGTCATGGACCCATCATGCACACGGCGGTGATGTCACAATTGGGCGTGGCCTCCGTGTGACATAATTCGATTGCCGCGCCCCCATTGTTATTTAAGAAATGCAGGATATCGGCACCGACAGATCAGCGGGATTCAGCATTGGAGGAGGGTTGGCGGCGGGGGGCGGCGGCAGAGGAAGAAGGACACAGAAGAAAGAAGAAGAGCGGACAAAGAAGCAGGGGAAGAAGGAGAAGAATGGAGGAAGAAGATGCTGGAGGAGATGAAGGAAGACCGGAGAAGAAGAAGAAGAAGATATTAATAAAAGTCTTGTCAAAAACTGTCTACTGTTGTTTTTAACACTACACTCATTTTTTTTGTGAATGGGTAGGGGTACAATGTACCCCATACTCATTCACATAGGGGGGGCTGAGATCTGGGGGCCCCCTTGTTAAAGGGGGCTTCCAGATTCCGATAAGCCCCCTGCCCCAAAGCACCCATTCCCCCCATGTTGAGAGCATGCGGTCTGGTATGGTTCAGGAGGGGGGGGGGGTGAAAGCTCGTTCTCTCCCTTTTCTGACCTGCTGGGCTGCATGCTCAGATAAGGGTCTGGTATGGATTTTGGGGGGACCCTTACGGCATTTTTTTGTTTGGTGTGGGGGTCCCCTCCGAATCCATACTAGACAGAAGTTTTTTTTTCATGTTTTTGTTTTTTAGCCACTATTCTTTTTTTTACATTCAGCGGGAATGCTGATGACTCATCGGTTGTTAAGGATGCGGCGGCCGACTTCCTGGCCCCCTCCTTAGCAACCAGCTAGATACAGTGTAAAAAAAAGTGCAAATCGGGGCAAAATCACAGTAAAATTGTGGTAAAAACATGTGTCCAAAAACGTGGTAAGCACCGTAAAAAGCACCGCAGAAACGCTCAAAAGCAACATACATAGATGTGAATCGAGTGTATGAAGTGACATTGCTTAAACCTATGGTGGATACCCATTGATGTCAATATAGTGGAATATCATCTCCTGGTCTCACTGCCTGGCCCCATTGGAAGCTGTGCTTGCTGTACCTCTCCCTGGGTGTGTTACACCAACAAGCTCATTCGATCCTTGAGGCCCCGTACACACGGCCGAGGAACTCGACGTGCCAAACACATCGAGTTCCTCGGCCAGTTCAGTCCTGGAGCCGCCGAGGACCACGGCGGGCCGAGTTCTCCCATAGAACAACGAGGAAATAGAGAACATGTTCTCTATTTCCTCGCCGAGGTCCTCGTCGGCTTCCTCGGCCGAAAGTGTACACATGGCCGGGTTTCTCGGCAGAATTCAGCCAGAAACTCGGTCGGAAGCTGAATTCTGCCGAGGAAACTGGTCGTGTGTACGGGGCCTCAGGCATATGCCCTGCTGGGTCCATCTTGTCTGGTAAGCCTTTGATCTTCATGGTGGTGGATTGCCTACAGACAACTATATACAGAGTCACTTTTATCACAGTGGATCAATTTTGGACTTTATATTTCATGTGTGCAATTTAATTATTTTATTAAGTATAACACAGATATATGTACACTTATATCTTTTGAGCATACCGAGAGTAATATTTTGAGCGCCACACTTTCTCTTTTCCTCTTTTAAGCCATACCCAATGTGGCCACACTCTCATCTCCCTATCTCAGATGCTCCCTTCCTGTCATAGCTCATTCTGTGCATTACTGGAATATACACAGATGAAACACTATTTGAATGCAAGGCCCTTTATTGACTTCCTAACACGACGTTGCATTGCTTTTGAACTGCTGCTTTCACAAACCTCTAAACTGGACCACACACTTTTGCAGATATACCAGATCTTGTTGAGGGAATTCTACCCTCACCCACCACCATTTCTTTCAACATGGGAGCAGGAACTACTTTGTTTCATACAAACGCTCTCACGCGCATGAATGCAATTATCGGATCTTGTCTAAGTGGTATCGCTGCCCAACGCTTTTACACAAAATTGATCCATTTATCCCTGATACCTGCTGACAATGTTTACGGGAGTCTGGCCCATATTTGGGGCACATGTGCGAAAATTATCACATTTTAGGGAAAAATATTACGCTTGGTTGATCGATTGGTGGGTGATAACATCCCAAATGAACCTCAGATTACAGTGTTATCCATATTGCCAGGCTCTTATAGACAAATTAAAAGAAACTTAATTAGGCATTTTCTCATAGATGCTCCTTATTTCTAGTTCTCTAACCATAAGTATTCTTAAACATAGGGCTAGATTCAGGTAGCTGTGCCCCTTCTTACGGCGGCACAGTGTATCGTATCGTGTTTTATTTAAATTAGGTTGACCCCGTGTATTTTAAGTTTTTTTTTACAAACGGCGCATGCGCCGTTCGTGAAAAAATCCCAGTGCGCATGCTCGAAATTCCGACGCAAATCGTCATTGCTTTCAACGTGAACGTAAATTACGTCCAGCCCTATTCGCGAACGACTTACGCAAACAACATAATAAATTCAATTTTCGAAGCGGGAACGACGTCCATACTTAACATTGGCTGCGCCACCTAATAGCAGGAGCAACGTTGTGCCGAAAAAGCCTTAAGCAAACGACGTAAAAAACTACCGCCGGGCGCACGTACATTCATGAATCGACGTAACTAGGTCATTTGCATATTCTACGCCAAAAAAAACGGAAGCGCCCCTAGCGGCCAACGTAATATTGCACACAATTATACGCCGCTGCATTCAAGTTAAGTCGGCGGAGGAAGCCTATTTGTTAGACGTACCTGCCTTGGAGAATCAGTGTAACGATACGCCGACGCAGATTTGAAATTACGGCGGCGTATCTGGAGATACGCCATCGTAAATGTATGCTGAATCTAGCCCATAGCCTTCAGATCCAATTGCCTGACACGGTTGCTACCTTTAGTGGACAAAAGTAAAAATCAAGAGATTTAAGATTAAACACTGCTTTGAATTGACTACTGGTCTCTGTAAAGAATTTCTGTAATATAGAGCTTAGACAACAAAAAAATAAATATGCAAAGAATGGTCATTGACCTGAACCTGTAAATCGCATTATGGGGGCAGATTGAACAATTTGCTTATGGAGTAAATTTTCTCTTGATTCGCTCATCTTTAATGATATCCTGAACTCACTGCTTTGTGTTGATAAGCTTCAGCCTGCCAAACAATACTGTTCACATGTGGGTTTTGGGAGTCAATCCAAGGCCATTGTACCCTAAAAACCCATTAGGGTGGCATGTTCTCTGACAGGCCTGGCATGTAAAATCACATTTCCTCAAAAGTTATTCTTTTGGAGAATTATTTTCATGTGTTTAATAAGTATGTTTTATGAAATGGGACATATGTTGTACATGCCATATGCACTATTTACATGAATATTGTACCAATGCTATAAAAACAATAACATTTACAATAGTGAAACATGCAATAAAAGCATTTCCTATTTCCTTCCTCTCTAAAGAAGAATCTATGACCCAAATTACATTAATGCAAACAATACTTCAAAGGAAATATGAAAGGTTTTAATGAAAAAGGCAGTTGAAAAGATATGGTTTATTTAAGTTTACTTACCAAGTGCTTACCTTGTATGAACAGAAGGTGACACATACAAAGGCCAGGGATTTGCTGTGGAATTAAGAAATGTTCCAAGGGAATTTAGCTCTCCCACTTGGTAAAAGAGTTAGAACACCCAAAACAGGTATTTCATGGTTTAGTAGATGCTGAACAGTTAAATAATATTTCAAGTCAACACTTTATTTTACATTTTAGTTAGAGTTGGGAGTTGCAAAAAGTCCAACTTTAGTGAATAACCCCCCCAGTCTCCCAGTGTTCCCAATCTCTGCTCTTGTATTAAAAAATGCAGGCTTACCTTCTTGCACATACAGATGCTTCTGCCAAGTCATAAGACATGCAAGTTCTTCTTCTTCTCTACTTTGATGAAGGGCAGTCCTCGGAGATGAGAGTGCATCCTTGACAATATAATATTCTCTGCAGTATTGTACTGTGAGCCCAAAGGGTGTGTGAGTGACATCCTGGGCTAACAATAAGTGGGTTGAATGATGCTGCTGGGAATCACCCAACTCAGAAGAGGCCCAAGGCTGGGGTACACTTATTCATAATTTTTTTTTTAAATGTATATAAAAATCAACTGAACCCCTTTCACTTTTACTTTTTGTTGACTATGTCCCATTGGGTAAGATTTCCTTACTCATCCTATACTAGAGACTCAAAAAGAAGTGAAATAAAAAAACTCTTTGCAATCATCTCCAATTGAAGAATTCCTCTCTTTTTATTTTTTGGTGACAATTGTATCATTTTTGAATACGGCCAATAGGACAGATAGATTGAATCTCTCCAGGAGTTACACAGATATAAAAAAAACATTGTTTTTGCAATAGATGAACTTTGTACCAAAAATGTCTTGGGGTCTCTGGTGGGATATCCTGGGCTTGCACATCTGCAGTGGCCTTTGTAAGGGAGTCTTATTCTACCTGCTTGACTATTAATTACATTTGTATAGTGCAGAATACATCAAAAGAATGGGAAACATACTAAGGTTGGTATGGACACCAAACAATTCAGCAAGAAGGTCAATAGCTAAAGCAGGAGATCATCATAATCTAGTCTCCAAGAGATTTCGGAGCAACTGTCAGAGTTATACCCTCAAAATCCACCTATACCAAAAATATCAGTTGTAGGAATATTCTACAGATTGCCTTCATTGTGCTTTCTTCAAACATCATTCTCATTCTTTAGTAAATAACAATCAACATTTTTCCTATCTAGTTTCTACTTGTATTTCTGCAAATAAAAATGCATGTGTGTTATACTTATACAATTTTGCTTTTCTCTTTCTAGATGTAAGATTGACTAGTCCAATACTCTATAGGTGTATTTTTTTTTTTTATATCCGAGGCATACTTCATCTAATAAGAACCAGCTGTTCTTCAATAAGTTATTTTACAGCCATCTGCAAAGATTTAAGTCAATTTTTCTTCATTTAGCATATTGGTAAGTTGAGATTCCCATGAGTGCCCCGAGAAGAGAATTTAACTCCAGGCATTGACATTTATGATCTTATAGCTCATCAGTGAATATTTTTTCAGATCTTCTGAAAGATCATAGGTGTATTAATTAGAGAATGACTCATCCTAAATCATACACCTTTGTTACTTAATGTTTCACTTGTTTTCCTGTGAATAGATATGAATGTGGAATGTGTGGGTTTAGCTATTACATGGCGTCTCAACTCCATCATACAGTACTCTCAAAAAATGCTCTTGAATTTATTCTCTAGTGCATATTCCTTTAAGTCATAGTTATAGGTTGCATCTGTTAGCCGAATGGAGACATATTTTTTATCTCAAAATTAGTATAACAATTACTGGATAAAGGTTAAAAATAATGTTTAAATAGGAAAACTAATATGCATGTCATAAAAGCACAGGTGAAGTATTATTACTTTCAAATTTAGTGGTCACTTAGTAAATGTGCATATCATATCACAACTTGTGTCCTTAAGGGATAGCTGTAGCTTTGGTTCAATCATACTTAAATCAATGCCCCACCTTGATAACTATTTATATTCCATGGGTCCTATTAACTCATATGTGTAAGCTGTAATCTGCTGGACTTTTGGAGGCTGCCATGAGTATAGCTCATGCACAGGAATTAATGGGGCTGCAGCACACACGTTAATAAAAAAAAAAAAAACCCTTTGGGCAGGGGTGAATAGAAAGTATCGATAAATTGAGGAAGAAAGTAAGTATTTCAGCAGGTGGGCATGTGCTGATGGCACTCTTAGCCTCACTCAGCACATAGATTTTCATGTTGAGGGCTTGTGGCCTGGTACAGTTCAGGAGGGGGGCGCTCTCTCATCCCCCTTTTTTTCCTGCGGCCTGCCAGGTTGCATGCTCGGATAAAGGTCTGGTATGGATTTTTGGGGGGACTCCACACATTTTTTTTATTTTGGTGCGGAGTTCCCCTTAAAATCCATACCAGACCCGAAGGGCTTCATATGGGGACCCTCACGCTTTTTTGGGGGGGTTTGGGGTTCCCCTTAATATTCATACCAGACCCAAAGGGCCTGGTAATGGACTGGGGGGAACCCCTGACGTTTTTTTTCAATGACTTTGATCTGTATTTCCGGGACCTGACAATTCATGAATAGCCGCGAGTAGTTTTAAATTACTTTTTTCGTTTAGAAATGACATTTTGTGCAGGGACAGTTCTAAACACAGGAAACATGCGCTACTTTACATGCATACTATAGACACCCCCAGATACGAAATTTAAAGGAATTTTTCACTTTTATTGTTTCACTTTAAGCATTATTAAAATCACTGCTCCCGAAAAAACGGCAGTTTTTAAAACTTTTTTTGCATTAATACCCTGGGGCAGGACCCAGGTCCCCAAACACTTTTTATGACAATAACTTGCATATTAACCTTTAAAATTAGCACTTTTGATTTCTCCCATAGACTTTTAAAGGTTGTTCTGCGGCTTTTCGAATTTGCCGCGAACACCCCAAATTGTTCACTGTTCGCTGACAGCCAATGTTCGAGTCAAACTCATGTAACAAGAAGAAGTTACACGTAAAATATCACTCCCGGGTCCTACTGTTATTTTCCCTAGCTCATGTGGCCACAATAAAGGCTTAAATAGTGCAATCTGGCCTTTATTAGCTTCAACTGAGACATTGGGGTCTAAAAGACATTTTGTGCTCTATGTGATAAAAAGTTTAGCAAAAAATGTATTTACACCCAAGCACTTAAACTCCCAACCAAATTTTTTTTAAACCCCCACATATACACATGTGAAAACAATCACATGCATTGAGAATGCTTAACCACTTCCCGCCTGGTCAATAGACAATTGACGTCCGGGAAGTGGTTGTGAAATCCTGACTGGATGTCTGTTGACGTCCAGCAGGATAACATGCCGGCGCGTGTGCAGCGTGGCTATCAGTGATGCGGGGTGTCAGGCTGACACCCTGCATCTCCGATCTCGGTAAGAGCCTCCCACTTTACCAAGTGCTCTTTTCCACGTGATCAACCGTGTCCAATCACGGCTGATCACGATGTAAACAGGAAGAGCCGTTGATCAGCTCTTCCTCATTCGTGTCTGATAGACGCGAGTAGAGGAGAGCCGATCGGCGGCTCTCCTGACGGGGGGGTTTGCGCTGATTGTTTATCAGCGCAGCCCCCCCTCGGATGCCCACACTAGACCACCAGGGAAGGGGGAATGCCAGGACCTGATGACCGCCAGGACCACCAGGGAAGGGGGCAACATGTGGATATCATCCACATGTTAAAAAATAGGCACAATAGATGCCAATTGTGAACGCGGAACAAAACTACTCCCAGATAGACAAGGAAGCTTTGACCATTGTATGGGCCACAAAGAAATTTCACACGTACATCTATGGTCGGGAGTTCACACTTATCACTGACCACAAACCACTGTTGTCAATACTGAACCCTCAGAAGGGGATTTCTACAACGACCGCATCTCGCTTACAAAGGTACGCTTTATTTTTAGAAGCTTATACTTATTCTATCAGATACCGCTCCCATGATACCCATGGCAATGCAGATGCATTTTCCAGATTGTCACTTGGAGGCCATCCACCAAAAGACATATGTGTAGTGGAAGTACACAGGCCGCGATCTTGCCTGTTCACCTCCCTGATTGCCAGACATACAGCCACAGATCCTTTCCTGTCTCAGATATTCTCTTATGTTCAGACTGGATGGCCAGAGAGAGTTCCAAGTGAATTTCGTCCGTACTTTGCCAGAAAATGTGAACTTGTGATGAATGTTGGTTGCCTACAATGGGGCAATAGAGTGATTGTACCCCAGTATTTGCAATCAACCATGCTGCGGATGCTGCATGAAGGCCATCCTGGTGTGGTGAGCATGAAGCAGCGAGCCCGGAGCTATGTTTGGTGGCCACAAATGGATACGGCAATTGAAGATTATGTTGCTCAATCCCCAACAGAGAGGAACCCTGCAACCTTGGCCATGGCCAAGGGACCCGTGGTCAAGACTCCATCTTTATTTTAAATTTTAAGTGTTCGTACAAATGTACTACTGCGCTGACTTCAGGGAAATAAATAAATATGACTAAACTACACGTAGCAATCATAGGCAAACTCATATATTATGCAAACGTTGTCCCCAAAAAAAAATTTGTGATATGATCACATATGTAAAATAAAACCCCCTTTTTGCGCAAACTCAGAAGCGCCAATGCGCTGACAATCAATGATGTGTATAAAGTATAAATAAATACAAAACTATAAACGATCTATGTAGAAAAAAGTCCAGTATAATTGTGCATTAATGCAAAGTCCTCAAAGCGTGTCTCCAATACGTGCAGAAATTTGTGCCTTGCTGCAAAAGAATTTGTGACTTTTCCACCTTAAATGCAAGTGTCACCACCACCTCCTATTTAGCTATGCTCTCACCAGATCCAAAAAGATAAACAGCATGTAATCATATGGTATGCGGTTCCACTGCTGGTCCCGGACCTTCGTGCTCCAACTTCGAATATTCACATTCATCATCAGGAGCTTCCTAATGATGAATGTGAATATTCGAAACGCGTCGAGGCCTATGGGTATCACTTTTTTGTAAATACACCACACGACTCTGACCTCCGCAACGGTATTGCACAGGCACTTCCGCCCACTGGAACGCACCATGGCCGAGGCTTGGAGCGCACACCGGGGAGTAAGCAGTGACGCTGGACAGGCTAGTGCCGGCTTGGGCACACGAGCATGTGAGTGTACATTTCGCTTTTTTAATGTTTTATGAATAAATTGTTCAAAACGTACTACACCATATGGGACCTTTCTTTTTCTGGGAGCATAAAAAGAACCCATAGAGAGTTGGAGCACGAAGGTCCGGGACCAGCAGTGGAACCGCATACCATATGATTACATGCTGTTTATCTTTTTGGATCTGGTGAGAGCATAGCTAAATAGGAGGTGGTGGTGACACTTGCATTTAAGGTGGAAAAGTCACAAATTCTTTTGCAGCAAGGCACAAATTTCTGCACGTATTGGAGACACGCTTTGAGGACTTTGCATTAATGCACAATTATACTGGACTTTTTTCTACATAGATCGTTTATAGTTTTGTATTTATTTATACTTTATACACATCATTGATTGTCAGCGCATTGGCGCTTCTGAGTTTGCGCAAAAAGGGGGTTTTATTTTACATATGTGATCATATCACAACATTTTTTTGGGGACGTTTGCATAATATATGAGTTTGCCTATGATTTCTACGTGTAGTTTAGTCATATTTATTTATTTCCCTGAAGTCAGCGCAGTAGTACATTTGTACGAACACTCATAAAATTTCACATAACTGCACCATCTGGTGGAGTAAATCACAACTGCAGCAGACTAAGCACTATAATTATATTAGCACTTATTTTGTTTGTTTTTTGCGCCGGTATCACAACCCACACTATCCATCTTTATTTTGCTGGCCCCATCCAGGATAAAATGTATTTGATCGTGGTAGATGCGCATTCCAAATGGCCGGAGGTTTTTCAAATGCCTTCTATTACCTCGGCTGCTACCATTCTAGTCTTAAAGAAGCTCTTTGCTCAATATGGCTTGCCGACAGCCATAGTCTCCGATAATGGCACTCAATTTACATTGCATGAGTTTCAATCCTTCCTTGGTGGCTTGTGCGTCCACCACTACAAAACAGCTCCTTATCATCCAGCTTCGAATGAGCTGGCGGAACAATTTGTGCAGACGTTTAAGAAGCACTTACTGTCCACTCTGGACCAGGTTGGACTGTCAGAGGAGAAGCTGCTGGAATTCTTGATCATGTACTGTAACACGAAACATGCTACTACTGGGCTGTCACCAGCTTTTCTTATGTTTGGCAGGCATCTCCGCACCAAATTTGATTTAGTTCGCCAGGCCGTCTGGGATTCCGTGCCGGTGATCTTGTATGGTCTCGGAATTACAGAGTTTTGCCCCCTTGGCATCCTGGCGTTATTGATGGAACTCTTGGTAGAAGAATGTACCTTGTTCGCCTGGAGAAAGGCATTTATGTTCGACGACACCTTTCGCAATTGAGGAAGCGCATTTGCCGGCCACTAGTGATGAACCCGACCCCTCTTGCTAACCACCCACCAGAGTCTACTCTGAACTCTGCTGGTGACATATGGCATGGTGTCTGGCATGATCCCACAAGTTTACAACCAAACCCTGAAATGGTTGGTGACCATATTCCTGAGGAGCCCAGTCATGTGCCTGGAGTTACAGAGACTGATTTGTCTGTGGGACACCCACTGACATCTTCAGAACCTTTGACCGACTCTATTCCTACCGGTGCTGTGCCACTTCGTAAGTCTACCTGTCAAAGACGTCAAACGCCTCGTGGGCAAAGCGCTGAAATTTTACGAGACACATTGGAGATCAGGACACAGAGACAAAGGGCTCATGAAGTACTGCGGGAATCACAGAACTGAGTTGCAGATACTACTACGTTTGTGATAGATCACTGTACCCTTGCCCCTTTTTCTCCTGATGCATGATGGGGGGGGGGGGAGCTGTACCAGGAAGTCGGGACGGTGTGTGTGTGTGTGGGGAAACTGGAAGCAGACACACGAGGCTGGAGAGGGATTACATCTGTTAAGAACAGAAGCTGTTTGGATCAAGACTCCTCCATGTAAGAATGCCATAATGTTTCTGAGTAATAAACCTTGCTCTGGTTAAGAAGTACATCGGCCTGTGTGTGTAACTTGCTAAGCAGATACTGGCAGCATTGACAGCAACACCGGAGAGACACAGAGCGGCAAGGGGACATAACACCAATCAGTGCCCACAAATGGGCACTGACTGGCAACATGGGCACTGATTGGCAAAATAGTAAATAAACAAGTGCCACCCCTCAGTGTGCATCAGTGCCACCCTCAGTGTCCATCAGCGCCACCCCTCAGTGTCCATCAGTGCCACCCCTCAGTGCCCATCCATGCCCAGTGTCCACATATCAGTGCCCATCAGTGCCACCCATATGTACCCATCAGTGCCACCCATATGTACCCATCAGTGCCACCCATAAGTACCCATCAGTGCCACCCATAAGTGCCCATCAATGCCACCTATGAGTGCCCATCAGTGCCGCCTATGAGTGCCCATCAGTGCCGCATACCAGCGCAGCCTATCAGTGTCCATCAGTGCCGCCTATCAGTGCCACCTCTTCGGTGCCCATCAGTGCCACCTCATCGGTGCCCATAATTGAAAAAGAAAACTTACTTATTTACAAAACAAATAACAGAAAAAAATAAAAACTTTATTTTTTTCAAAATTTTCGGTCGCAGAGGTAATCAAATACCACCAAAAGAAAGCTCTATTTGTGGGAACAAAATGATAAAAAATTGTTTGGGTACAGTGTAGCATGACCGCGCAATTGTCATTCAAAGTGCGACAGCGCTGAAATCTGAAAATTGGCTTGGGCAGGAAGGTGCGTAAGTGCCTGGTATGGAAGTGGTTAAGTACAAAAACATCAGATGTGCTACACTTGTTACATTTTTCTGCACATGTCAGAGTGAGAGCAATAATTTTAGGTCCATTATTGATGGTTAACTCCAAACTGGGAATCTTTGGGGGCTTTTAAAGTGTCACCTTTGAAAAATGTAGTGTTGTTGCCATTTTATGGATGCACACAGTGTTGAGACATTGGGTGCCTATTTACCCAGCGCAATTTCACCTTTCAAAATGTGCAAAAAAAAAGAGTAATATATTGTGTTTGTGTGCCTTAAAATTTACTTGTAGTATATTTTTTTTTTTGTCTGAAATCTTTTACTTGGTAAACTGTTGTGCTGGTATCGTATGATAGAAGTAAATTTGTACTACAATTTTTTTTTATCTTCCAGGGTCTCTGCTTTCAGAAAATATATAATATTTTGGGAGTTTTAACTAATCTTCAGGCCTAAAATAATTTTTTAACATACAGTATGTCCAAAAAAATAAATAAAATTACTCTGGTAGTGAAAGGGTTAAGGGCAACTCACGCCAATGTTTTTTTAAATACTTGCCTTAAAGGAAGGAATAACAGTGGTACTGCTTGAAAAACAATCAGGGAGACATAAGAGAACATTGGTTTCTGTGGCACTGTAGGGCATTAACCACTGTGAGGAAGATGATTAACTACGAAACTGAGGTAAAATAATTGCTGTGTTGTTCAAAGGCAAAAATAACTCTGTCACTCAAGAGTAAAAAATCTATAATCTCTGTGGCAGTTTCACTATGGTAAAATGAATATTTTCATAGTGACAACAATAGACCATAATTATTGTGTCATGGATGCAAATATTTACTGTGGTTTTTGACTGGGCTTCTGTTATATTGCAGAATTGTTGTGCTATAACCCAGCATACAATTAGAAAAGCATGAATTAAAGCATAGCATTAGCTTTGTGTAGTCTTGAATCAGTTCATCTAGGCATAGTATATCACAACGATTTTCATAGATTCGAAAGCATAAAATAATTGTGCTAGTTTCCTGTTAGCAGAGCTTAAAGGGTCACTAAATTTAGCTAAATAGCTTCCTTTACCCTAATGCAGTCCTGGTTTCATGTCATCATTGTTCGTTTTTGCTGTAATCCTTCTGTTCTGCACACTTCCTGGTTGTCTGTTAACTTATGAAAAAAATACTGGGAGCTTCTCTCTGTGGTCTCTAATCAAGAAGGTGTGATTACTGTGTGTCTAAAACCCCTCAGAACCAATCAGTTTCATTTTAAAAACAAACACTGCCCTGTATTGGCTCTGTGTCTCTGTCCTTCACAGAAGCATAAAAATAGATGAAAAGCGAAACTGAAACTGCAGGCACATTGTATGATTGATTTTTATCTATTTTTAATCATTTTTAAAAGGAATGTCTCTCTACCCTGTAAACAGTCATTTCAGCAAAAAAATATGTTTTCCTTTACAACTCCTTTAATTTATTCATATATTCATTGTTTAACCACTTGCCGACCGCCACACGCAGATGTACGTCGACACAATGGCATGGGCAGGCACATGGGCGTACCTGTACGTCCCTTTAAATTTGTCACCCGCCGCGTTCCTCGTGCCTTGTGAGCGTGCTCGCAGGTCCCGGAAACTCGATGTTCCCGGGCGGCCCACAATTGCGGTCGTCAAAGGCAGAACAGGGGAATGCCTTTGTAAACAAGGCATTCCCCTATTCTGCTTAGTGACACTGATGGCTGTTCCCCTTGAACGAAAACAGTCATCAGTGATGTGTCACGCCCCCTAACAGTAAGAATCACTCCCTAGTACTGACTTAACCCCTGCAGCGCCACCTAGTGGTTAACCCATTCACTGCCAGTGTCATTTTTACAGTAATCAGTGCATTTGTATAGCACCGATCACTGTAAAAATTGCAATGGTCCCAAAAGTGTGTCAAAAGTGTCCGATGTGTCCGCCATAAAGTCGCAGTCACAATAAAAATCACTGATCGCTGCCATTACTAGTAAAATGCAGACTACAGCGCAGACCTCCACTACAATACAGACCCCCCTACAATACAGACCCACCCCTACAGTGCAAACCCCCCTACAATACAGACCCCCCTACAACAGTGCAGACACCCCCCTTCAGAGCCGTAATGTACCATGGCTCAGATGATCAGCGCATGCTGCACACACAGCACTTGTAGACTACACAGAGGTAATTGAAAAAAATGGCAGGGGTTCCCCTACAGTCCATTACCAGGTCCTTTGGGGGATTTTAAGTGGAATCCTGCACCAAAATTTAAATAAACAATGGCGTGGGGTTCCCCCTAAAATCCATACCAGACCCTTATGCGAGCATGCAAGCTAGCAGGCTGCAGGAAAAGAGGGGGGGATAAGTGAGTGCCCCCCTGAACTGTACCAGGCCACATGCCCTCAACATGGGGAGGATGTCCCCATGTTGATGGGGACAAGGGCCTCATCCCCACAACCCTTGCCCAGTGGTTGTGGGGGTCTGCGGGCGGGGGCTTATGGAAATCTGGAAGCCTCTTTTAACAAAGGGGAACTCCAGATCCTGCCCCCCCATGTGAATTGGTAATGGGGTACATTGTGTGTTTTTTAAAAACACACAGACACAGCAGGACAAGTTCTTTTATTTAAAAAAAAAATTCCAGCAATGTAATCCCGTCTCTCGATGTCCAACGATGATCCATTCTTCAGTGACGCTGCAGTCTCCATTCATTCTCCAGCGAGGAACGAAACCCCGATGACGCATAAGAGGGGGCGGGGTCACCCATCTACGTCATTGGATAACCCCCGGCGGGAGTAGTTTTAAAAGACTTTTTTCCTTTAGAAAAGTGCATACACCCCGCTTCAGACCCGTAATATACCTTGGCTCAGATGATCGACAAGTGCTGCACACACAGCACTTGTAGACTACACAGAGGTAATTGAAAAAAATGGCAGGGGTTCCCCTACAGTCCATTACCAGGCCCTTTGGGTCTGGTATGAATATTAGGGGAACCCTGAATCAAAAAATAAGCGTGGGGGTCACCCCAAATTCCATATCAGGCCCTTCAGGTCTGGTATGTTTTTTTTTAAATGGTGTGGGGATCCCCCAAAAATCAATACCAAACCTGAAGTCTGGTATGGATTTTAAGGGGAATCCAAAAATTAAGAAAAACTATGGCGTGGGGTTCCTCCTAAAATCCATACCAGACCCTTATCCGAGCGCGCAAGCTGGCAGGCCGTAGGAAAAGAGAGGGGGATAAGTGAGCGCCCCCCCCCTGAACCGTACCAGGCCACATGCCCTCAACATGGGGAGGATGTCCCCATGTTGATGGGGACAAGGGCCTCATCCCCACAACCCTTGCCCAGTGGTTGTGGGGGTCTGCAGGCCCGGGGGCTTATCGAAATCTGGAAGCCCCTTTTAACAAAGGGGAACTTTGGGTAACCCCCAGGCTTTCTTCTTGCGTCAGAGAGGGGGCGGGGTCACCTGCGCATTTGACTGGTGGCCCCGCCCTCAGCTATAAAAGAGCTGTCACACCAAGCGAGCGCCATTCACCCGGGCGCCTCCTATGATGCGGTATAGTTCCTAGCGTCAGGGTTTTTTTTTTCTCCATATCGTTCGAGACAGGATTACATCTGTGGAACCTTTTTTTTTACTTTTCTCTTTTTAATAAAGGACTTGTCCCAAACTGTCTCCTGTGGTTTTTAAGACTTTGAACACTAAAAAAATCAAATGGCGCAGTTTTCCCCTTAATATCTATACCAGACCTGAAGGGCCTGATATGGAATTTGGGGGAGACCTCCACGCTTTTTTGAAATTTGGCCTGGTAATGGACTAAGGGGGAATCCATGCTGTTTTTTTTTAATGACTTTTATCTGTATTGCTGGGACCCGACAATTCATTATAGCCACGAGTAGTTTTAAAGGACTTTTTTCCTTTAGAAATGTCATTTTGTGCAGGGACTTTTCTAAGAACGGGAAACATGCGCTTCTTTACAGGCATACTATAGACACCCCCAGGTGCGAAATTTAAAGAAATATTTCACTTTTATTGTTTCACTTTAAGCATTATTAAAATCACTGCTTCCGAAAAAACTTCAGTTTTTAAAACTTTTTTTTCATTGATACATGTCCCCTGGACCCAGGTTCCCAAACACTTTTTATGACAATAACTTGCATATTAACCTTTAAAATTAGCACTTTTGATTTCTCCCATAGACTTTTAAAGGTTGTACTGCGGCTTTTCGAATTTGCCACGCACACCCGAAATTGTTCGCTGTTCGGCGCGAACGGGCGAACAGGCAACTCATGTACGACTCGAACAGATAGCCCATCCCTAATTGTATACATACATACTGTGCATCCTAGCCTATCTAGCTCTAACTACACAAACAAAATCCTTATCTAACAGGAAAATTTACATTTTGACCAGATTGCAAGAAAAAAAAAACAATTCTTTTTTCCCAAAGATACTGCCATACAGTGTCTCTCTACATAGTCATCTGCCCTTTATCTATCCATCAGCATACATGTGCTTCCACTGAGGAGACTTTACATTTTAGAGTTAGGACTGCAGTACACAGGGAGCCTTGACGGGGCCTGCAGCTTATTATTATTTGTATTAGTATTTAGTATTTAGTACTTAGTATTTGCAAATGCGTGCAACTAAACCCCTGTTTTTAAAGCACTGTTAGGTGAATTTGGTTGGTTGCTGATTGGTTGGTAAGCTGAGCTTGGTTATTCTGTGTGTTTGTTGACATGCGTCCGCCCTTCCAATGCTCCTTGCTGTGGAGACCAGTCATAGGTAGGGGCAGTGACAGTTGTTTTTTGTATTAGTGTCTCTCTACATAGCAACATTTGACCTTACCCAAAGTTTACAAGACTTGGAGGCACACTCGTGAAGCCAATTTCTTCTTCTATAAGAAACAGTCACATCAGTGGTCTAATTGCCCCCATGTTCACTTAAGTTTCTCAAAAACACACCTTTCCTTGTCAAACTAGCATACAGTTGGTAGGAAATGGGAAATCTATAATCTGAAGGACTAATAAAATAATTTGTCACCAGGATCACCTCAACCCTCAATGAGGGTTCGAATGGAGGAAGAGGGGTGAGGGTAAGGCAGGTGATAATGAGTTTCCTATGTTACAAACAACCGCTGGCATTTAAAGTACTGTTTGTACTGCTAAAAAGACATGCAAAACATAAGTCCAAAATGTGTCAATGAATTAAAGTGTTTGTTCACTAATGCCAGAGGTCTACCAAGCAAAATAGGAAATCTGGAAGCTTTGGTGCATGAAGAGAACTATGATTTAATTGGTATTTCTGAATGCTGGCTTTCACAGGGCTGGGCTGTTAAAATTCCTCGTTTTGCTGTCTTTCTGAAAGCTAAGGTAAAAGGAAAAGGCGAGAAATGATCTCAAAGCATGCTATCGCGTACCAGGTAGCAGAGTAAGATGAGGAAGGCCTCTCTTACACTTCAGACTTGGGGACCATGATGGTGTAGACAGGAGGCACAGGAGTTCAGAGTGGCATGGGTGCCTGTAGATCTTGCTAGCAGCAGGAGAAGTCGTCAGATGGCTCCAACAAGCAGGTGAGCAGGCGGGCAGCTGGAGGATGGCAGACTGAAGCAAGATGTGTCTGGAAGCCGAGTCAGGCAAGCCAGGTTATACACTAGGGCAGATCAGGTACAGAGGAGCAGGCAATAGCGTGGTCTGGGTACAAGCCGGGTCAGAAGTAAGGATGAGCCGAACACCCCCCTGTTCGGTTCGCATCAGAACTTGCGAACACACCAAATGTTCGTGTGAACTTTAGAACCCCGTTAAAGTCTATGGGACTCAAACATTTGAAATCTAAAGTGTTAATTTTAAAGGGTAATATGCAAGTTATTGTCCTAAAAAGTGTTTGGGGACCTGGGTCCTGTCCCGGGAAACATGTATCAATGCAAAAAAAAGTTTTAAAAACTGACGTTTTTTCAGGAGCAGTGGATTTAATAATGCTAAAAGTGAAACAATAAAAGTGTAATATTACTTTAAATTTCGTACCTGGGGGGGGGGGGGGGGTGTAAAGTCAGCATGTGAAAAAGCGCATGTTTCCCGTACATAGAACTGTCCCTGCACAAAGTGTCATTTCTGAAAGAAAAAAAGGCATTTAAAACCGGCTTTGCGGCTCTAATGAATTGTCGGCTCTGGCAATTACAGAGATGATTCATTCATAAAGAAAAAAAAAATGTGTGGGGGTCCCCCAAATTAAATTACCAGGCTCTTCAGGTCTGGAATGGATATTAAGGGGAACCCCGCCGTAAAAAAAAAAAATTACGTAGGGTTCCCTGCAAATATCCATACCAGGCCCTTCAGGTCTGGTGTGGATTTTAAGGGGAACTCCAAATTTTAAAAAAATGGCGTGGAGTCCCCCTAAAAATCCACACCAGACCCTTATCCGAGCACGTTAACCTGGCCGGCCGCAGAAAAGAGGGGGGACAGAGTGCGGCCCCCCCTCTCCTGAACCGCACCAGGCCACATGCCCTCAACATGGGGAGGATGTCCCCATGTTGATGGGGACAAGGGCCTCATCCCCACAACCCTTGCCCGGTGGTTGTGGGGGTCTGCGGGCGGGGGGCTTATCAGAATCTGGAAGACCCCTTTAACAAAGGGGACCCCCAGATCCTGGCCCCCCCCCTGACAGGATACACAGGAGGCTGACCAGTAGGAAATTGGGCAGTGCAACAAACGATAGTATGGAGTTTGAGTGGTACTAGTTAAAGGCAGACTGTCACACACTACAGTGAACGAGAGTGAACCACAACTGCGGTTAGGAAAAGGTTTCAATGCACTTCTCTATGTAATGTGATTTTCAGTACTGGACCCCAGGCGTCATTCTAATCAGAGAAAAATAGTTTGGAGTTTCACTACATCATTTCTCACACATACAGGAATGCATTGAGCTACTAAGGGAGGAGGTATTACTACATTCCTACAACCCCTAGCTTTAAAAGGTATAAGCGAACATGTTCCGTTTTCAGGCCAGAAACACGTATTCTATAATTAACAAGTGTCAAGCACGTAGCATAAGAAAATACTGTATCCGGATAAAATATGCTTGAGAGAGGCAACTGTTGGTTAAATGGTTTAAGAATGTATGTCCCTTTAAGATATACCACAATAGTAATATGAATCCTCAATTGCTAATCCCAAGCAAGATGGTAGTTTAAACTTGAGCCAGGTTCAAATACAATACTAGAACAAGGTAATTCTAGAGCAATAAATGTAACGTAGTAAGGGTACTTATCCGTTTTCAGAACATCAGGCTTCTCAGTAATAGGAGAGTATTGTTGGCAGCAATGGGTTTTAGGTACTTGAGGGTCTGCTGGTGGTGGATATCTTTGGGTGTCCCCACAGTAACTGACGTAACAATGGCAGTGTGGATCCAGGTTGAGAATACTTAGCAGCAGTGAGCAGTAGCTTGATGGTAGAGTGAATCCGGGCTGCGGTAGTTTTACTGCACAGCGGATAGTTTAGCCAGGAGTTTGATGGTAGCGTGGACTGGCTACGGCCAACAATAATAGAACGGTGTGACATCAGTGACATCAGTGACATTAGGTGGCATAGATGGGCACTGATAGGTGGCACAGATGGTCATGGATGGGCACTGATAGGTGGCACGGATGGGCACTGATGTACTGTAATGTGTTGTACTAATGGATGCCAATCAGTGCCAAACTATAATGCCTGCCAATCAGTGATGCCTATTGTGGGCACTGATTGGCATCCATTGTGGGCACTGATTGGCATCCATTAGGCATCCATTATACATTTCTGATTGGCATCCCCGGTGGTCTAGGGTGGCATACCTGTGGTGGGCATCCCTGGTGGTCTAGTGGCATCCCTGGTGGTCCAGTGTGGGCATCCTCTGGGGGGCTGCGCTGATAATCGATAAGCACAAACCCCCCTGTCAGAGGAGCAGCCGATCGGCTCTCCTCTACTCGCGTCTGACAGACGCGAGTGAGGAAAAGCCAAATAACGGCTTTTCCTGTTTACATCATGATCAGCCGTGATTGGACATGGCTGATCACATGGTAAAGAGTCTCCGTCAGAGACTCTTTACCTAGATCAGTGTTGCGGGGTGTCAGACCCCGCAACAACGATCGCTGTGATGCGCGCTGTGATGCACTGGCTCAATATCCTGAAGATGTCATATGACGTCCAGTCAGGGTATTGAAACCACTTTGCCACCGTCATTTTGCTATACGGTGGGCGGCAAGTGGTTAAAAAAGAGCTAGGAACATTTCTTAATACACAAAATATTCCTGGATACTAATATATGTAAGTAATCACACCATGCGTAGTTGACCCAGGGAACTTCTGGTTGCCTCTTGGGGATCAGAAATATTTTTTTCTCCTGCTGGAGAAAATTGGATCATGCTTTATTGGGGTTAGTTTTGCCTTTCTCTAGATCAACTGTGGGTATAGGATAGTATACTGTATATGGAGGTTTTTAATTTGTTCCTCCATTTTTTTTCTATTGATAAACTAGAAGGACTCATTTCTTTTTTCAACTTGACTAACTATGTGGTATTCTCAGCGCTTTTCTCATGCATTTTATTGTCTGAAACCAGCACATACCATGTTAAAAACAGCCTACAGTTTTCCTAATTGACAAGTAAATTTTACATATTACAAAACTGACAAGCGGGTATCATTTTTCTCATCCCAGTTGGACTTTGTTACCTTATAAATTATTAAAACTTGAAGAAAAAACGTTACAGTTGCAGTTATTATGTAACAGCAGAAATGGGTATTTTTCGTCTATTTACGTATCTTCAAAAAAAGTTCTAAGACTTCGATATTCCTGTCAGTATCGCTTTCTCTGCTAGGTATTCTTTTTATCCATACCATTTGACCTTTAAGTGTATTTTTAATCAGCTTTGAGCAATGGTAAGAGTGCAGTACCTTCAGAAGAAAAGTATCGAATGTGGATACAATTTTGCAAAGCCGAGTATAACCTAATGTTCTCTGTGTGTAGAATAACTTCTTAGTATTAGAGTTGCATCTATGATACATTATTTAGGCCACTGAAAAAATGTATGCAATAAATGACAGCTATCATAAATTTCTAATTTTCCTTCAACCTGTGTATGCATACTTATAAATAACTAATAACTATTGCTAATTGTTTAAAAGATTTTTGATGAAAGTACATTTAAAAGGTTTTCATACATCTCCTTTTGTATCACTAGGGGAGATTTACTAAAACTGGTACACACCGAATCTGGTGCAGGTATGCATAGTAATCAATTTGCTTCCAAGTTCTAAGCCGGGTGGGCGTTTTGTCCTTCTGAATGGACGTTCCTGAACATCCCTCAGAAGGAGAGTGAGTGCGCGGCCACCTGCCTGAGCAGCCATGTGATTCCAGTATGCCTGTGTTTCCCTGTCACAGCGCATTACCATTCGGCAAGAGTGCTCTGTGATTGGCCCTCCTGATTACATGATGTCTGCAATCATGTGATGTAAAAAGAGCCAGCTGTCAGTTGATCTGCTCTGCCTCTCCTCACATAGAGTCTATCAGTGAGGAGATGGAGAGCTGGCCTCAGTTGCCGGCGGGGGTTGTAAGCACTTTACACTCACTGATTACACAGTATGTGCCCCCACAAAATGTCACAACACAGTAAACAAACAGTGTCCTCACACAGCGCCCCCACACAGTAAAACACATCTGTCCCAATGATCAACATCTGCACACATCCGTACCAGTGATCAACATGTACACACATCTGACCCAGTGATCAACATCTGCACACATATGTACCAGTGATCAACACCTGCACACATCTTTACAAATAATCAACATCTTTACACGTGATCAACATCTGTACCAGTGACCATCATCTCCACACATCTGTACCAGTAATTAACATCTGCACACATTTGTTCCAGTGATCAATATCTGCACACATCTGTGCCAGTCATCAACATCTGCACACATCTGTACCAGTGATCAACATCTGCACACATCTTTACCACTGATCAACATCTTCACACGTGATCAACATCTGCACACATCTGTACCAGTGATCAACATCTCCAAAAACCTATACCAGTAATCAACATCTGCACACATCTGTACCAGTGATCAACATCTACACACATCTTTCCCAATGATCAACATCTGCACACATCTGTACCAGTGATCAACATCTGCACACACATGTGCCAGTCATCAACATCTGCACACATCTGTCCCAGTGATCAACATATGTACACATCTGTCCCAGTGATCAACATATGCACACATCTGTCCCAGTATTCAACATTTGTTGAATGTCCTTTGCTGCCCACACTCAATGAGGACATTCTACAGCGGGCCTGGAGGACGGGTGTTCTGGAATTTGATGGCACAGCCGTCCACCTTTTACCAGATATTTCCAGGAAAACTCTTCTCATGCGGCAGTCCCTCAAACCATTCCTGGATGCTCTGAGCGATAAGGGTCTTGCCTACAAGTGGGGTCATCCATTCCATCTCATTGTCCGCAAAGGAACAGACATCTTTCCTTTGCATCACCCTTCAGAACTACCAGACCTGTTTATCTTTGCTGAGATAGACCTGATTCCACTACCCAACCGGCTTCTGGTGCGTGTCTCTGGTCATCCCAGATGCCAGGCCCCCCTTGGCAGACTCCAAAGAGTCTGCCATCATCGTCGTGGTCAGGGTGGCTTTTCCCTTCTTTTTGTTTCAGACACTGAACAGGAAGGAACTACTAACCTCTAATATATGACTCCCCCTTTTTTTTAGGGAAAACCCTGGTCTGTGGGGGAGGGACCAGTGAACCAACGGTCTTTTTGAAATGGCCTATGCTGCGCCTCCAATCGTTGAAAAGCAGAGTCCTCCCCAATATTATAAAGGGTTAAAATGGTTACCCTTTTTACTTTAACGTTGCTAATTACACTGCGTTTTATGCACATGGGTAGTACATATTCTTGTCTGTTGCTTCCCCAGATATGTACCTTGAGTGTTTTAGGGTTGGAGTGAGTACATTGCAGCCACACGCAGAAGTTGTGGCTCTAAATTGGGACGGGTCCGATGGCTGGATAACCCTAAGATTCCAGGGATGGTCTATCGATCTGTCCCAGGATTGGAGCACTAGACCACTGCTGGTCCCACCCTTTCCTCTACAGGTAGCTTTACATGTTAAGTTTCAGTGATTTGATAATATGCCTTGCTCCGCTGCACAACTAGGGCCTCCCATGCACTATAATGAGTCAATATAGCTCCCCTTTTGACTTTCACGTTGCTTGTTGCACTGCAGTTTATACCCATGGTTCTGACACTTTACCACCTTCTGCTATCCTAATTAGGTTCCCTGAGCGTTATGGGTTGCATTGTGAATTTACCAACCACAGCTCTGGCTTGGGACGAGTCCAATGGCTGGATGGCCCTGGAGTGTGGAGGCGGGCCTATCGACCTGTCCCGGGCTTAGAGCGCTAGACCAGTGATGATTTCACCCTTCCCTTTGCAGAGGGTTATATGTTAGCAGTTTCAGTAATGTGATGGTTTGTCGGTGCTCCAACACTGGTCAATGCTGGCTGCGGGGATGCCAATGGCTGGGGCTCTGTGCCTGTCCGTGCCTTACTACTCCCCACTCTAGGTATGCTCTGGCATGGTGGCAGTAGCTTTACTCTGCAGAGTTTCTATCTCTCTGTAGACTCTTCCTTCTCTTTACTTTTTCTCTCATTTTCTAAACTTCCCTCCCCCTTCCTTTTTTTTTTCTTTCTCTTCTCCATCCCATGCCCCAGGGGAGGGCACCGGCGGAGGCGGAATCTTTGGCAGCATGTCAGTCAAGATCCTCTCTTGGAACGTGAAGGGGCTGAATTTGCCGGAGAAGTGCACTAGCTGTCTAGCCGAGCTCTGGCGACACAGAGTGCACATTACATTTCTCCAAGAGACTAATTTCAGGGCAGGCAAGATACCCAGACTATCCAACAAATACTTTCCGACGGCCTACCATAGTCCGACCTCAACCTAAAAATCTAAGGAGATGAGTATCCTTTATATCCAAATCCCTTCCATGGCAACTCCTCGATGTACACCATGATCAGGGGGTAGATTCTTGCTCCTGAAGGGAAAAATCTGTTCTCAGACTTTCACTCTCGCAAACATTTCCTCCCAAACTCCAATCCACTCCCAACCCTTGAGATCTTTTTATCCACCCATGACACTTTTCTCAAAGGAACCCTGGTCTTGGTAGAAGACTTCAACCTAACCTTGGACCCACACAGAGACTCCTCCTTAAACGTATCCTCTCTACCCCCGGGAGCCCGACTTCACCTCAAGAACCTTTTGCACTCCAATCAATTGGTAGATATATGGAGAATATTTCATCCGCAGGAGCGGGATTACACCTTTTATTCAAATGTACATGGCTCTTATTCCAGAATAGATTTCTTATTT
The DNA here is from genome assembly GCF_905171775.1 of Rana temporaria. Lineage (NCBI taxonomy): Eukaryota > Metazoa > Chordata > Amphibia > Anura > Ranidae > Rana > Rana temporaria. The sequence continues at coordinate 217,947,355 of NC_053489.1, forward strand.
TTAAAACACTTAGCGATACCCCTGGTCACCAAGGCAGACATTGGCCACATCACACTCTCAGACCATGCTCCAACAATGCCCCAATCAGCTAGAAGGCCAGACAAGGTTTTGAGACAATGTTTCTTGGCTGCATGGCCATGTGTAACAGGCGCTCCGCGCACCTGTTACTACTTGGAGTGCTGGAACGCATACGGCGCTCGTGCAATGACATCATCGCCCGTGGTGCATTCCAGCTTGGAATGCGGAAGTGCGCTGCGAATCGGCGCTTCCCTTAAATTCAGTGCTGATGCACTGCAGGTGTCCACTGCCTATAAAGGCATTCATTTTAAACAGAATTTTTTTTCTATTGATGTCGGCCGTAGCCAGCTAGGCTACAACCAACCTACAGCTCCCTGTAATTCCTGGACTGCATGGATCCTCTGGTGCTATCGCTCCCCATGCTGATACACAGCTCCAGACTACAACTACTACTTTAGTGCTATTGCACCTACTACAACACAGTGGGCCTGATTTACCAAGCCTTTACTCCATGACTCATGGAGTAAAAGCAGGAGTAGCAGCCGTTTGGCCATTTACTAAAGAAATACGCTGCTAGTGCAGTGTATTTCCCTAGTTACTAATGTGCTCCGTGCGCCCAGGAGAGGGTGCATTGTGCACCAGTACAGACCTGGCGCACGGCACATTAAACTGTAAATTGCGGGGGTTTGGGCGGGAGTTTATTAGGGGGGGAGGTGGGGGGAAGCAGGGGAAGTGAAGTGACATGTGTTTTAAAGTGTTTGGCGGGCCGAATTGAAAGGGAAAGTGTTTTTTGAAAACAGATCCCCGTACGCTTGCACAGTGCGCCTGAACCTCGGGAGGTTCATTTGCATACTGGGCATGCGCAGAGAGAAAAGTCAGGGATTCCTGTGCGCCTTGTCAGTACGCCGTGAAAATCTTGGTAAATACCAAGCGGCGTACCCGTGATTGCGCTGCGTGACGCGGCGCACGGGAATCTCCGAGCTGTTTTCAGCCCTGAAGGGGAACTCGGCGCCAAATTTCAAACTTGAAATCGGCGCGGGTCCCCCTTCAGGGCTACATTAGGCTCTTAGGCTTGGTCCGGAACGTGAGGGGTTAAACCCGTGCCGATTCGGCGCGGGGGTCCCCCCCAGATCCAAACCAAGCCCTCATCCCAAGCATGCAGTCTGGCCCGGACAGGAATGGGGGAGGGGACGAGCGAGCGGCCCCCCCCCCCCTCCTGAGCCGTACCAGACCGCATGCCCTCAACATGGGGGAGTGTGTGCTGTGGGGGAGGGGGGCACTGCCCCCCCACCCCACAGCACTCTTGCCCCCATGTCGATAGGGACAAGAGCCTCTTCCCGACAACCCTTGCCATTGGTTGTCGGGGTATGCGGGCGGGGCTAATCGGAATCTGCGAGCTCCCTTTAATAAGGGGGCCCCCAGATGCCGGCCCCCCACCCTATGTGAATGAGTATGGGGTACATCGTACCTCTACCCATTCACATGGGGGAAATGTAAAGTAAAATAAAACACCACACAGAATAAAATATTTTATTAATCTGCTCCGGAGCCCCCCCTTTCTTCTTTAGCTCTCTTAGAAGGGGGGGTTTCTTCTCTCCCGATCTTCCGCCGGGACCCTGGGCTTCGGTGATTTCTGCCGGGGGAGGGCGCCATCCCTCGGTCCTCTCCGGAGCCTTCCGCCGGATGCCCCCACCCCATTTAAGCTCTTTTTCATTAGGGAGGGGCATCCGGACTTCGGGGTCTTCTGCCGGGGGATGGCGCCTATCCCCCGGTCTTTCCGGTGCCTTCCGCCAGGGTTCCGGTCTTCCTGGTCTTCTGCCGGGGGTGCGCCAACTCCCTGGTCTTTTCTCTTCTGTCTTCTCTGCTCCCTCTTCTGCCTGGCTCCCCCGCGGAGCCAGGGCTTTCTTCCGTCTTCTTTCTTCTCTCTTCCTTCTTCTGCCTGTCTCCTCCGGGAGCCCAGGGCTTGTCTCCGCTGTCTTCTTGCTTCTCTTCCATTGGATGTTGACACGACGAGGTCCGGCGCTGGAATGCCGTCTGAGCAGTGGGCATGGACTTATATAGGGCAATGCCACCATGTGACCTCAACCCATGTGACATCACATTCCCATCATGCCCAGGGAATGTGATGTCACATGGGTTGAGGTCACATGGTGGCATTACCCTATATAAGTCCATGCCCGCCGGCATGTCAGCGCGGAACCACGTCGTGTCAACATCGAATGGAAGAGAAGGAAGAAGACAGCGGAGACAAGCCCTGTGCTCCCGGAGGAGACAGGCAGAAGAAGGAAGAGAGAAGAAAGAAGACGGAAGAAAGCCCTGGCTCCGCGGGGGAGCCAGGCAGAAGAGGGAGCAGAGAAGACAGAAGAGAAAAGACCTGGGAGTTGGCGCACCCCCGGCAGAAGACCAGGAAGACCGGAACCCTGGCGGAAGGCACCGGAAAGACCGGGGGATAGGCGCCATCCCCCGGCAGAAGACCCCGAAGTCCGGATGCCCCTCCCTAATGAAAAAGAGCTTAAATGGGGTGGGGGCATCCGGCGGAAGGCTCCGGAGAGGACCGAGGGATGGCGCCCTCCCCCGGCAGAAATCACCGAAGCCCAGGGTCCCGGCGGAAGATCGGGAGAGAAGAAACCCCCCCTTCTAAGAGAGCTAAAGAAGAAAGGGGGGGCTCCGGAGCAGATTAATAAAATATTTTATTCTGTGTGGTGTGTTTTTGTTACTTTACATTTCCCCCATGTGAATGGGTAGAGGTACGATGTACCCCATACTCATTCACATAGGGTGGGGGGCCGGAATCTGGGGACCCCTTTATTAAAGGGGTCTCTCAGATTCTGATAAGCTCTCCGCCCGCATACCCCGACAACCAACGGCCAGGGTTGTCGGGAAGAGGCTCTTGTCCCTATCGACATGGGGGCAAGAGTGCTTTGGGGTGGGGGGGCAGTGCCCCCCTCCCCCACAGCACACACTCCCCCATGTTGAGGGCATGTGGTCTGGTATGGCTCAGGAGGGAGGGGGGCGCTCGCTCGTCCCCACCCCCATTCCTGTCTGACCAGACTGCGTGCCTGGGATAAGTGCTTGGTTTGGATCTTGGGGGGGACCCCACGCTATTTTTTTTTGCACGGGTTTAACCCCTTATGTTCCAGACCAAGCCTAAGAGCCTGGTATGCACCTGGAGGGAACCCACCTTATTTTTTTTTGGGGGGGTCTGGAGTTCCCCTTCATGAACAGCGATCTGTCATTTACACATGTCAGTCCCCCCCCCCCTACAGTTAGAACACACCCAGGGAACATATTTAACCCCTCCCTTGCACCTAGTGTTAACCCCTTCCCTGCCAGTGGCATTTTTTGAGTAAGCAATGCATTTTTTACAGCACTGATCGCTAGAAAAATGCCAATGGTTCCAAAAAAGTGTTCGATGTGTCCGCCATAATGTCGCAGTACCGATAAAAATCGCTGATCGCCCCAATAACTAGTTAAAACAACCAAAAAAAAAAAATTGTAGACGCTATAACTTTTGCAAAAACCAAACACTAAACGCTATTTGCGATTTTTTGGAACCAAAAAGATGTAGAATACGTATCGGCCTAAACTGAGGGGTTTTTTAGTTTTTTCAATATATATTTTTGGGGATATTTATTATAGCAAAAAGTAAAACTAATTTTTACATATGTGGGCGGGACTTACGCAAGTCCCGCCCACATATATAAACATCGTTCAAACCACACATGTGAGGTATTGACGCGTGCGTTAGAGCGAGAGCAATACTTTTACCACTAGACCTTCTTTGTAACTATAAACTGGTAACCTGGAAAAAAAAGAAAAAGGTCGCCTATGGGGATATTCACGGAATTCATTTTGGCCCCATTGCAGGAGTGTTTCCAATAGTAAAGCGTGACATGTAAGGTATCTATTTACTCGGTGTAACATCATCTTTCACATTATCCCCAAAAATTGGGCTCACTTTTGTGTTTTGTTAATTTTTAACCACTTGAGCCCGGACCATATTTCTGGTCAATGACCGGGCAAGTTTTTGTGATTCGGCACGGCGTCGCTTTAACTGACAATTGCGCAGTCGTGCGACGTGGCTCCCAAACAAAATTGGCAACTTTTTTTTCACACAAATAGATTATTAAATGTGCGTGTTTACTTCTGTCTTTAACACCTCCCCTTCAGGCTGGAAAGCATCAGATCAGGGGAAACCAAAAAAAAAAAGCTCTCATTCCATTGCAGCTTGGTTCCTACATGTGTGATGAACTGAGCATGCTCAAACACTTAGAAAAAAAATATCCTTTCTTTTTAAAAGGTGAAAAACACTCATTGGATGCTCATAGAGCGTGGTTTGGATTAATTGCAGGTGTGCCCAATTACAAGCTCACCCAAACTAGAGACTGCAATTTGGTCATGTGATTTCAATTGCTTCATTACTAGCACTGTTATAAAAAGCTTGGATCGATCAGTCCTCAGCTGCCCTCAGAAGGGGCAGGCTGGCAGAAATGCTGTTGCTAAACACAAATGTGGTTTGTTGCATGGGTTTTGTTTTATTTTGCCAATGGTTTTGGTTTATTTTTAAATGATGTTCACTTTGATGTATTTGTCTATGTGGCCTTATTTTATGAAAAATGTGTAAAGCTATGGTTATTTAGAATTTTGAAATGTATTTTTGTTTGTTTGTCTTTTTTTGCTTTCCTTGTTTTGTTGACCAATAAAAATTACTTTAAAATTGTTAAGTTTGTCTTTTGTTACTTTTTCATGCTACATATGTTGACAGCTGCAGCTGAACTAGGTTTGGGCCTAACAAATTATGTGTGATTTTTGTCTAAGCTTCTTTCCTGGTGTGTAATCATGAAATGTTTGCCATGTTTATTCTCCCTGACTTTAAAGACAAAAACTGGTAAGTATTTTATTTATTCTGCAGTGGTCCTCAGCCCTCAAGTACCCCCGACAGGACATGTTTTGGGGATTTCTCTTATCAAGAATTGCTGTCCAGACTGTATTTTAAAGCACATGTGCAAGATGAAGGAAAACCTGCAAACATGGCCTGTGGGGGGGGTTTGCTATTGGTGGACAGGCTTGACGTGCTGATTTACAGCACTGTGCTTAAATCTAGCGCAAGGCAATCCTATTCAAATTGTGGGTGTTTGAGGGAAGCCAAGTGAGTGTTAGAACCCCTGCTTTGTGTTTTTTTATTTTTGTGTTGAGCTTTGTGTCCCTTTTCTTAAAATTGGCTTCACTTCCTGTCACACAGCTGAACAGGAAGTGAGGTTAAAACCCTACCAGTGTCATTTCTTGGGGACACAGGTCAATCTAACTAGTGTCCCCATTAAGCAGATTGCACTCCAGCACTGCTGTGTACACCCCAAATCATGGGTCTTCAAACTACGGCCCTCCAGTTGTTCAGGAACTACAATTCCCATCATGCCTAGTCATGTCTGTGAATGTCAGTGTATTACAAGGCCTCATGGGATGTGTAGTTCTAAAACAGCTGGAGGGCCGTAGTTTGAGGATCCCTGCCCCAAATGATTATTTAGTTTGGGGTTTAGTAAAGGCAAAGCCACTCTGCAGTACAAGCATAGTTGCTGAAAATCAGAGAGGAAGCACTGATGGTTTTAACATCCAATCCTGTAGAAGCAAAGTTGTTTTGTTTTCTTTCTTCCTTGCTTTGCACTTGTAGTGCAAAGTGGATTTGCCTTTAGTCAATGGACCCCAAAGTCCAAGATCCCTAATAATTTGGGGTGTACACAGCAAAATGCTAGAGTGCAATTTACATAATGGGAAACTATTTAGCTTGATCTCTGTGTCCCCAAGAAAAGATATTAGTAAGGTTTTACCCTCACTTCCTGTTTGGCTATGTGACAGGAAGTGAATGAATTAGAAAGGGTGAAGACACCTCACAAATGTTGTCACTATCAGGGGTGCAGACATCCCCAAAAAATGAGCAGATAATACTTATTTGCAAATTAATAACGCACACATTCCTACATATTAGCAACGCTCTATCCTGGCCTATTGGCATGGTTATATTTTTTGGGGCTCTCAATAAAACTCTATGAAATTTGTGCTTAAACTAGAACCAGGGGCGGACTGACAACTCATGTGGCCCCTGGGCAATAGAAGATTATGGGGCCCCTCTGGCTTACAGATGACCACCACGCCAGGAGGTAGTGCAGAGGCGGGCAGCTAAAATCTTGGGATATTCACATTAAAAGCATGTCATTTTCGGACATATCAGGGACAGATCTAAAAAAAAACACAGATTTTTACATACTGTCCCTGGTTTTACTGAGCCTGGCAACCCGGATGGGGCCCCCTAGTGGCATGGGGCCCTTGGGCAGTGCCCGAGTGACTCAATGGTCAGTCCGCCCCTGACAAGAACTATAATCAACAAGTTTTATTTTCTTTAATTTTGGATAGAGTGAGGGAGTGTTATAGGCCCTGTCAGTTTATTTTGTATTATCTGTGTCCAATTGGGGAGATTTGCCTTCACTTCCTGCCCCATAGCCAAACAGGGAGTGAGAGAAAAACTATGCAAATTAACCACTTCCCGCCCAGCCTATGGCCGATTTACGTCCGGGAAGTGGTTACACAATCCTGACAGGACGTCCTGCAGGATTTCATGCCGCACGCGCCTGTGGGGGCACGCAGTGCGGCGATCGGTGATGCGGGGTGTCAGTCTGATCTCAGTAAAGAGTCTCTCACGGAGACGGAGACTCTTTACCACGTGATCAGCCGTGTCCAATCACGGCTGATCACGATGTAAACAGGAAGAGCCATTGATGGCTCTTCCTCACTCGCGTCTGACAGACGCGAGTATAGGAGAGCCGATCGGCGGCTCTCCTGACAGGGGGCGTTCGCGCTGATTGTTTATCAGCGCAGCCCCCCCTCGGATCACCACACTGGACCACCAGGGATGCCCACCCTGGACCACCAGGGTGTGCAAAAACAAAAAAAATATAGAACAAAAAAACAAAAAGCAATAAAAAATAAGAAAAAAGATGCCAATCAGTGCCCACAAATGGGCACTGACTGGGAAAATCAGTGCCACCCCACAGTGTCCATCAGTGCCACCCCACAGTGCCCATCCATGCACAGTGCCCACCTATCAGTGCCCACCTGTGCCACCCATAAGTATCCATCAGTGCCACCCATAAGTGCCGCCCATCTGTGCCGCCCATGAGTGCCCATCAGTGCCGCCTATGAGTGCCCATCAGTGCCGCATAGCAGCGCCGCCAATCAATGCCACCTCATCTGTGCCGTCAGTACTACCTCATCGATGTCCATCAGTGCCATCTCATCGGTGCCCATCAGTGCCGCCATATCAGTGCCCGTAATTGAAAGAGAAAAACGTATTTACAAAAAAATTAACCTAAAAAAATAAAAACTTTTTTTTGTTTCAAAATTTGCAGTCTTTTTTTAGTTGTTGCGCAAAAAAAAAAAACGCAGAGGTGATCAAATAACAACAAAAGAAAGCTCTATTTGTGGGGGAAAAAGGACGCCAATTTTGTTTGGGTACAGTGTTGTATGACCGCGCAATTGCCATTCAAAGTGCGACAGTGTTGAAAGCTGAAAATTGGCTTGGCGGGAAGGTGCGTAAGTGCCTGGTATGGAAGTGGTTAAGGGAATCCAGTGCCCCCCCAGAACTAGTGTGTGGGTCCCCTGAAAATTACTGGGCGGGGTTATACAAAAACAGGGTGTGACCTTGACAGGAAGGGGTGGGTCATTTTTCTATTAGGAGGTGCAGATATGTAGTCAGGCCTAGGGCAGAACCAAACCTAAATATACTACTGCATATTAGGGCTTATTTAGACCGGAACCGATTTACAGCGTGTTTTTATATTGTGGGAGGAAACCCACGCAGGCACAGGGAGAACATGCAAACTCCATGCAGATGCTGTCACGGGCGGGATTCGAACCAACGACTCTTTTGCTGCTAGGTCAAAGTGCTATACACTACACCACTGTGGTGAACGAACATGATTGCAGCTGAAAGCATGAGAACTTTTTTTTTTTTTTTCAATACCATGCTTTCCAGCCTTATTGACCCCGTCTCTCTCCATAAAGAGGACCTGTCACACACTAGTCCTATTACAAGGGATGTTTACATTCCTTGTAATAGGAAGAAAACTGATCATTTTTTTTTTTTTTTTTTATTTCAGTGTAAAACATTATAAAACGAAATAAAAATAAATAAGAAAACCCCAAAAAAAAATTTTAAAGCGCCCCGTCCCGACGAGCTCGCGCACAGAAGCAAACGCATACGCGAGTAGCGCCCGCATATGAAAACGGTATTCAAACCACACAAGTGAGGTATCGCCGCGATCGTTAGAGTGAGAGCAATAATTCTAGCCCTAGACCTACTCTGCAACTCAAAAAATGCAACCTGTAGAATTTTTTAAACGTAGCCTATCGAGATTTTTAAAGGGTAAAAGTTTGATGCCATGCCACGAGCGGGCGCAATTTTTAAGCGTGACATGTTGGGTATCATTTTACTCGGCGTAACATTATCTTTCACAATATATAAAAAAATTGGGCAAAATGTATTGTTGTCTTATTTTTTAATTCAAAAAAGTGATTTTTATCCAAAAAAAGTGCGCTTGTAAGACCGCTGCGCAAATACGGTGTGACAAAAAGTATTGCAATGACTGCCATTTTATTCCCTAGGATGTCTGCTAAAAAAAAATATATAATGTTTGGGGGTTCTGATTAATTTTCAAGCCAAAAAATTGTGATTTTCACATGAAGGAGAGAAGTGCCAGAATTAACCCGGTGGGCAAGTGGTTAAAGTACTCATGGCTATAAAGAATAGAGTCATTGCTCATTAAAAAAAAAAAAAAAAAAAGGGGGTCCCTCCAAATTAAATTACCAGGCCCTTCAGGTCTGGAATGGATATTAAGGGGAACCCCGCCGTAAAAACCCCCCCAAAAAATGGCGTGGGGTCCCCCCAAATATCCATACCAGACCCTTCAGGTCTGGTGTGGATTTTAAGGGGAACTCCACCCCAAATTGAAAAAAAAAATGGCGTGGAGTCCCCCTAAAAATCCACACCAGACCCTTATCCGAGCACGTTGACCTGGCCGGCCGCAGAAAAGAGGGGGGGACAGAGTGCGGCCCCCCCTCTCTCCTGAACCGCACCAGGCCACATGCCCTCAACATGGGGAGGATGTCCCCATGTTGATGGGGACAAGGGTCTCATCCCCACAACCCTTGCCCGGTGGTTGTGGGGGTATGCGGGCGGGGGGCTTATCAGAATCTGGAAGACCCCTTTAACAAAGGGGACCCCCAGATCCTGGCCCCCCCCCTATGTGAAATGGTAATGGGGTACATTGTACCTCTACCATTTCACCCCAAAAAAAATGTCAAAGTGTTAAAAATGACAGTAGCCGGTTTTTGACAAATCTTTTAATAAAATCTTCTTTTCTTCTTTCCTTCGGGTTTCTTCCGCTGCTTCTTTCTTCTCGTTCACATCTTGCCCGACGTGTTCTTCTATCTTCTCCGTCCGTCCTTCAGCCTTCTGGTCCCGCATCTTGCCCGTTGTCTTGTCCTGTCTTCTTCTCCGTCCGCCTCCTCGTCCGCATCTTGGGTCTTCTGCGGTGTTCTTCTAGTCCCCGGACCCAGCGTTTGAATTTGATTTGGCCGCCGTTTTCCCGCTCCTGGGACCCGCCCCCCTCTGACGCCACAAGTAAACTCCTTAGAAGGTCATGTGCGTCAGAGGGGGGCGGGGTCACATGAGTGTGACACGGCGGGAACTTCTTCTCCGGGCGGCGCGATTGAAATTGAATTCCCCCGCTGTGTGACGCTCTGCGACCCCGCCCCCCTCTGACGCACATGACCTTCTAAGGAGTTTACTTGTGGCGTCAGAGGGGGGCGGGGTCACATGAGTGTGACACGGCGGGAACTTCTTCTCCGGGCGGCGCGATTGAAATTGAATTCCCCCGCTGTGTGACGCTCTGCGACCCCGCCCCCCTCTGACGCACATGACCTTCTAAGGAGTTTACTTGTGGCGTCAGAGGGGGGCGGGTCCCAGGAGCGGGAAAACGGCGGCCAAATCAAATTCAAACGCTGGGTCCGGGGACTAGAAGAACACCGCAGAAGACCCAAGATGCGGACGAGGAGGAGACAGGACAAGACAACGGGCAAGATGCGGGACCAGAAGGCTGAAGGACGGACGGAGAAGATAGAAGAACACGTCGGGCAAGATGTGAACGAGAAGAAAGAAGCAGCGGAAGAAACCCGAAGGAAAGAAGAAAAGAAGATTTTATTAAAAGATTTGTCAAAAACCGGCTACTGTCATTTTTAACACTTTGACATTTTTTTTGGGGTGAAATGGTAGAGGTACAATGTACCCCATTACCATTTCACACAGGGGGGGGGGGGTCAGGATCTGGGGGTCCCCTTTGTTAAAGGGGTCTTCCAGATTCTGATAAACCTCCCGCCCGCATACCCCCACAACCACCGGGCAAGGGTTGTGGGGATGAGACCCTTGTCCCCATCAACATGGGGACATCCTCCCCATGTTGAGGGCATGTGGCCTGGTGCGGTTCAGGAGAGAGGGGGGGCCGCACTCTGTCCCCCCCTCTTTTCTGCGGCCGGCCAGGTCAACGTGCTCGGATAAGGGTCTGGTGTGGATTTTTAGGGGGACTCCACGCCATTTTTTTTTTCAATTTGGGGTGGAGTTCCCCTTAAAATCCACACCAGACCTAAAGGGTCTGGAATGGATATTTGCCGGGAACCGCACGTCTTTTTTTTTTTTGGTTTTTACGGCGGGGTTCCCCTTAATATCCATTCCAGACCTGAAGGGCCTGGTAATTTAATTTGGGGGAACCCCTACACATTTTTTTGTTTGTTTTATGAATGAATCCCTTTAGAATTGTCAGAGCCGACAATTCATTATAGCCGCGTGTGAATTTTTAAATGACTTTTTTCCTTCTGAATGTCACTTTGTGCAGGGGGAGTTCTAAGTGCGGGAAAAATGCGCTATTTCACATGCTGACATTACACCCCCCCTAGGTACGAAATTTAAAGGAATATTTCACTTTTATTGTTTCACTTTAAGAATTATTAATTTCACTGCTCCCGAAAAAACGGCCGTTTTAAAAAATAAAAAAAGCATTGATACATGTTCCCTGGGGCAGGACTGAGGTCCCCAAACACTTTTTAGGACAAAACTTGCAGATTAGCCTTTAAAATGAACACTTTTGATTTCTCCCATAGACTTCTATAGGGAGTTCGGCGCGGCTTTACATATTAGTTTCAATGCGCCGGCTGCTACGCTGGTTCATGCGCCCAATTAAGCCTCCACCCGGAGTACTAATTAACGCATGAACCAGCGCAGCGCACAGAGCATAGTAAATCAGGCCCAGAGTATTGCTGGGGACAACCTTGAGGCCTTTGCTGAACACCCTACACCACGGAATCCCTATCTCCTACACTGAAGCCTACAAACGGATAATTAGCTATAGTATCACTTGTAGTCCTATAAGAAGATCTGCTGCTTGTGTTCCATCTAATACACTTGCTGTTATTTATTAGGCCTTTTGTCTATCAACATACTATTTGGGATATACTGTTGTGCCTATGGCTCATTTCTAAGGAATATCTTAAAGGGACATTTACTTCCAAATTACCTCAGCTATATTTGCCTCTCAAATGCAACTATTATTACCTGAGCTATAATTGCCACTCTTACTCAATTATTAGTTGTAGCAACAACTCCTATTTACTACGTGTACTCTCAAAGTACCTGAGCTATATTGCTTCCTAGATGCAATTATTAGTTGTCGCTACAACTCCTATTTACTACGTGTACTCTCAAAGTACCTGAGCTATAATTGCCTCTCATACGTAATTATTAGTTGTCTCAACAATGCCTATTTACTACAAGCTTGACATAAATACTACCTGTTTATGGGCCTATGCCCTAAGTTGCGGAACATGTTCGCCTAAACTTTTTTATGCTAAGGGTTGACGTATTTCATACCTTCTCCCTTAGTGGCCTAATGCGCAACGCTATGTAATACTATTAATTACTTGCATACAGTTGTGCATTCATATCTTTTAGTGCATGCTATAATTTTAAACTCTAAGCTCTGGTCGCATGCTGTAATGCGTCCATCCTTAGTAGCTCAACGCCTTTCTTTATGTGACAGAGAGATGATGTAGAGATCCTCAAACTCCTGTTTGTGTGGCGTGACACCTGGGGCCCAATACTGAGTTGTCACATAAAGAAGCGCATTGAAATCCTTGCTAACCACAGTTGTGGTTCACTCCATTCACCAGTGCTGCTACACCATGTTTAAGTATGATTCAACTAATATAACATTTGTGTGTGGACCACACAGAGATCGGATTTTCCACAAAGCCTATATTAGTAGAGAAATATCGGGGTCTTTAAAGAGGGCTTCATTAAGTCGCCACGTGGAAGTCTTGGGGGCTCCGCTTCCTGGCCTGCCATGGGCGGGGAAAAACCCACGTTACACACTTAACTACTCATGATTGGACCCACTTTAACGGAACTGGGCAGGTTTTTCCGACTTTCTACACTAAACAGTTTCCCTTCCCCAATGACACTGATTGTAGGGCACCCTGGGTTGTGCCCGGTCTCACCGATCCGGCTTTATTATTGCAAAGCTCGAGGGGACTTCTGAGGGCTTCGCAGCTATTGCAACCGTCTGGCTGGATGTCTCCAGAGACATTGCTCTCTGGACGGGCCCCTCTTAAACTGGATCACTGGAGGACCTTGCAGTTATCACAATTTTTTAGATCATTGCCTAGCCCCGGCTCTCTTTACTCATAAGCTATACTCTTTCGAGCAGCTCTGTCTGGGAGAGGGCCTGATCCGGAGATCCTTATCAACCTCATACAAATCTTTGTTGGATCTCCATGCCACAGAAGACCCTCTGTTCTTAGCAAAATGGAAGAGAGACCTTCAAGTTACCTTTACTGAACCTCAAAAGGAGAGAATACTTTTTTTTCTCAGAAATCCTCCCTATGCAGTAGGTTCCAGGAAACCATGTACAAAATTTTGACACGTTGGTACAGAACCCCATCAGTTTTGGCTAAAATATTCCCTCTGCAGACAGACCGTTGCTGGCATTGCCTCCATTCGGGTACCCTTCTGCATATTTTCTGTGAGTGTCCTACACTTGCCACTTTCTGGCAACCAGAGCTTAAGCTCATACATAAGCTCACAGACATCTCACTGCAAGATAACCCAGTTGTGGTCCTGATTAACCTCACCCCATTGTCAAGGAAACGTTATCACAAATCTCTTCTCAAACACCTCCTTAATGCTGCACAGGCTTGCATTCCGCCTTTGTGGAAGCAACAGTCTGCCCCAACGGTGGCCCAGTGGTTTGTGAGAGTGAAGGACATAGGGCAGATTGAAGATCTGACAGCATTATTGCAGGATAAGTCTGAGGAACACAAGTCCAGATGGACACATTGGGACCTCTTCCGCTTCTCGGATTAATTCCCCCAATATACCTAATTAAGATTCTTTATCAGAGGTTTCTACTGCCTGACTGAAGCTGCTGATGTCTTCTCCTGGGAGGCAACCCCTCCACCCCTTCTCCACCCCCCCCCTCTTTTTCTTTTTCTTACATCTTTTTCACTCTTCTGTTTCTTTTCTAATTCTTTTTAAATACCGTAAATAAATGGAAATATGGTGTGTACAGGATAGCGTTCTCTACCCCATATTAGACTTCCCTTTATGATGTGACGGATTTCCATAGCAATCTAGGGGTTTCCCCCTTGGACGGGCTCGCCTTCGGTATGACCTGCCTGAGGGGTGTTCTACATGAAGATAAAAATGTTTTGTATTTCTTATTGCCTTTAATATTTGTCTTGACATTTCATAATACAGTACGGAGTAATGGTAGTACCTCAAACGTTTTGCATTGATTGCTTGTTCTGAGAAGTTGCCTTATTGTACCTGCAACACATCTTTAAATAAAGAATATAAAAAAGGAGGATTTAGAATTTCGTAGACACTCCCCAGAAGTTAAATGTTGAATACAAAAGGAAGTATTTTGGCCACAAATGTTGAGTAATGCCTAAGAATGGCAGTTAAATGATAGTGTAAATTTAATAATAAGAATTAGTATTTAGGAAAAAAAATGTTTTACATATACACTAGGTACAACAGTAGATCCAATAATTTTTCAGGTTGCTATATCTACGTATGTGAATAGGCAATTTATGATGGCAGGGGTGGTCATGTAGCAGTATAGGAATGGTCCACTAACCAGCACCTTTCTATGCAGTTTGTCTCACAAACTCTTAGGCCACATTTCTCCTTTAGTGTGCACAATGCTACCTGTTTCTTCTCCCTCTGTAGAACATGGCTCCCCATAAGGTCATAGGCTTATGTTCATTCCACCTGTGTGTCTTCTGGCAGACAGCATGTCATCCTTGCTCCTCCTTTTTGGTAATCTCAACCACCTCTGAACTCTTGATCCTTGTGTAACCTGTCTAACCTCCTGTTCTCTATAGTTTTTACATCCCTCTAGCCCAGGTATTTTTCTAATGCATAGAAATTATGTGACCGGGCCTTTTTCTCACATTTGTTGCATACATGTTAAAATCAGTATTTTTTGCTAGACAAATACTTAAAACCCCCAAATAGTGTAAATATATTTTTTTTAGCAGAGACCCCAGAGAAGAAAATTACTATTGTTGAAATTTTTTATGTCACAGTTTTTTTGCACAGTGGTTTTTCAAATGCAATTTTGTGGGAAAAAAATATACTTTATTGAATAATAAAAAAAAGCTAGCCCAATTTTTTTGTATAATGTGAAATATGATGTTACACTGAGTAAATAGATACCTAACATGTCATGCTTTAAAATTCCTTTTAAAATTGCTTTAAAATTGCATGCGCTCGTGGAATGGCGCCAAACTACGTTACTACGCTTTAAAAATTTCTACAGGTTACCAATCTAGAGTTGCAGATGACATCTAGTACTAGAATTATTGCTCTCGCTCCAACGTTTGCAGCGATACCTCACGTGTGTGTTGCAAACATTGTTTACATATGTGGGTGTGACCTATGTATGTGTTCATAACTGCGTGAGAGTATGTGGGGATGGGGGTGCTTTAAAAAAAAGTTTGCGTTTATTTAATACTTTCATTGCTATTGCAAGGTATGTATAAATCCCTTGCGATAACAATACAGCATGACAGGTCCTCTTTATGGAGAGATTTGGGGTCTAAAGTACCCCAAATCTGTTCTCTACCCTTAAAAGCATTTATGCTCGAGAACATAAAGTAACATCAACGTCACTCTTGTCCTCCAAGGGCATAGAGATGAGCGGTGGCCATCTAGCCATTACTCTTCTCTATGCTAAAACACAGCCAACGCCCGGGCTCAGCGAATGGCAATTTTAGCCCGAGAAGTAGCAGGTGGGGCATCTCTCCTGCCACTTATAAAAGTGATCTTGCATTGAATTCGCTGCTGGGATCACTTTTATCAGAACGTCGACCATGTTCTAGTAACATATTTTGGATGTGTAGTTGATTTTATAACTTCTTGGTTTGGCTAATCTGATTTATTTCAACTTGAAAAAAATATATATATTTTTAATGGCTAAGTTCACCTTTTTTTCTAAACTCTCTATGTACCAATATACCATAACGCTCCATGCACACTTGCTTAAAAAATGCTGCTTCTACAGGAGTTTTGTGTTCTGCCAGAAGAGGCAGCTCAATGTTATTCTATGTGCCCATGCATATTTTAACCACTTGCTTACTGAGCACTTAAACCCCCTTCCTGCCCAGAACAATTTTCAGCTTTTAGCGCTGTCACTCTTTGAATGACAATTGCACGGTCATGCAACACTGTACCCAAATAAAATTTATTTTCCACACTAATAGAGCTTTATTTTGGTGGTATTTGATCACAAATAAGAAAAAACAAGCTGCGCAAATATCATAAGTATCGACCACTGAGTTGACAATCAATGATGAAGAAGATCTCCAAGGAGAATGTAAACCCAATCTTAGTGAAATTCAATTAAAAATTAGTCCTCAAACATAAAATTGAGTCTCTGTGACAAAAATAAATGAAAAGTGATTCAAAGAGTGATTGTCTCTCTCAAGATGTGCTGCTCCTCCTAGAGGAAACAAATTGGTTTCAAAAACACCACGAAAGGTGACCAGATAGTAACGAGGATCTTCCACCACAGTGATTATCAGCTTCTTACCAGATGAGAAGATCCCAATTAGAGATCTTCTGTGAGCCTGTGGCTATGAACCCAGCCTAGAGGTTTGTCTGGCAAGGATGTCTTCACCCCAAATCTCTCGGATCCTCTACCGCTCAGGACGATGTTGATCACACCCAAACAAGAGGAAAGGAAAAAAGGGCGCACATAGCGTAATCCAATAATAGATTTAATAAAATAAGAAAATTAAAAACACACTCACATTTGAGTAGATATAAAATCGCGTATAAAAAGTTCTGTAGCCGGCCGGCTAACACAGCCCGTTCACTCCTGACTCAGTGTAACGCAGTGGTGTCAGCACGCCGCTTTACCCTACGCCGTTTCGTCTTCGTAGACTTCGTCCTGGGGCCCTTCGTCCTGGGAGCTTGTGTTTCAAACGGTGAAGTCACTGTTTCGATAGCATGTACGGTTGTGGATTTAAGGTTTGTTTGAAGGCTTCAATAACTAATTTGGTGTGTGGATTAAAGCGTTTCTAATGGTATTTTGTTTCCCTAAATAGCTTCCTTTACCTCAGTGAAGTCCTCCTCCCTTACCTCATGTGGAGAAAGCCTCTTGAGGGGGGAGGGGCGACCAGGCAAGTCAGGACACTCTCTATATTGCAGATAGAGAAAGGAGCTGTGTGATATTAGGCGTCCTGCTTGCCCCCTCCCCCTCAAGAGGCTTTCTCCACACCATGGAGAATGCCTCGCATTACTGTGTGTAGTTACAGACAGAAGAACAGGAAGTGAGGATTTCTCAGAAGAAAAAGAGGACATTTAGCCTAGGTTCACACTGCTGCGAATTCAAAATCGCGGTAAAATGCGCGATTTTACCGCGATTTCGCAGCTGCGATTTTGACACGATTTTGACGCGATTTCGGCCGCAATTTAATGTAAATCGCGGCCCGAAATCGCAAAAAGTAGTACAGGAACTACTTTTTGAAATCGCAGATGCGGTGTCGCACTGATTAGGACAGTGCCATTGCCGACAATTGCCGCCGATTTGAGATGCGATTTGACATGTGATTGACAAATCGCATCTCAAATCGTTCCAAATCGTACCCAGTGTGAACCAGGGCTAAAAAGCAAAATGGAAGGATGAGGTAAGTGAAGGAGGACTGCACTAAGGTAAAGCTATTTAGGGAAAATTATTTTACCTTTACAACACCTTTAATGATCAAAGAGAGGCTTTATAAGTACTGAAGGAACACTGCTTGTATGTCCTAAAGATAGTGTAGTGGTTATGGTGAATGGCTTTGGTGCAGGCTCAGCAATTCAGCTATTCAGCATTCCCCCTTTTTTCTCAGGAAATGCATTTTCTAGTTTGTATAACATTTTGCAAACAGGTAATTTTTCACCTTCATTGATATACGCTAATGAGGCTGCACTTATGGGCACTGATAGGCTGCACTGATGGGCACTGATAAGGTGGCACTGATGGGAACTGATAAGGTGGCACTGGTGGGCACTGATAGGTAGCACTGATGGGTGGCACTGATGGGCATTGATAGGTGGCACTTAAGTTCACTGATAGGTGGCACTGATGGGTACTGGTAGGTGACACTGATAGGCAGCACTGATAGGTGGCACTGATGAGGCACTGATTGGCACCACTGGTGAGGATTCATAGGTGACACTGGTGGGCATTGATAGGTGCCACTGATATGCACTGGCAGGGGGCACTGATATGCACTGGTGACCACTAGCAGGCGGCACTGGTGGGTGCAGGTGAGGTGGTTGTGCCTCTTCCTCCTCGGGACCGATGTCCCTTTCACAGGATCCGGTAAACTACTTTTTTTTCTTCTCAGGCTGCCAGCGTTAGGAGTGACTGACAGCTGATCACATGGTAAGGGTCGGGATGACCCCTTACGCCAATCTGTGATCACCCGAGTCTCATTACCTTGGTGATCACAGAGCGCGCAGAGAGCGTGCAAAGGGGAGGACGTCATATGACAGCCTCCCGACAATGTAGATCTGTGCTGTAGCCATCATTCGGCTATAGCAAAGACGGAATGGAGTTAAGCTTAATGTTTAAAGGCAGGGAAATTAAACGTTGTTTCTGATTGGAGCTTTCTGGCAAAAAAAAAAAAAAAAAAAAGCAAAACTCTCCTAAACTCATCGAAACTATGTACAATAAATTGTTCTATATGAACCTTTTTTTCTGTCTGGGGAACTGGGGTTTTTAAAGCCCAGTGTGCATGGAGCCTTACGTCCATCTTACCACCTGCGCTCTGGATCCTGTTCTCTCGCAAATGCTACGTTCACCCATCTTCCCTAACTCTTTGAAACATGCACTAGACAGCCCCATAATTAAAAAGCCCTCACTGGACCCATCCAATCTTGGCAACCTTCGCCCCATCTCCTTGCTCCCCTTTTTATCCAAACTCCTTGAACGTCTAGTCTACAACTGACTGAGTGTCCACCTTGCTGATAATAACCTTCTTGATCCCCTTCAGTCTGGATTTTGTCCTCAACATTCCAAAGAAACTGCTCTCCTAAAACTAACAAACAATATACTAACGATCAAAACAAAGCAACACTATTCTGTACTCCTACTTCTGGACCTCTCTGATGCCTCTCTGTTGACCACCCCCTCCTCCTGAAAAAACTCAACACCTTTGGTTTCCGTGACTGTACTCATCACTGGTTCTCTACCTACATATCCAACCGCACCTTTAGCGTTACTTACAACTCTACTTCCTCCTCTCTTCCATTCTCTGTTGGGGTCCCTCAAGGTTCTGTTTTTGGACCTTTCCTATTGTCAATCTACACCTCCTCCCTGGGTCAGCTGATAGCCTCCCACGGGCTTCCAATATCACCTTTATGCTGATGACACTCAAATCTATTTATCTACCCCTCAACTCACTCCATTTTCCTCATGTATCACTATTATACTATCAGATATATCAGTTGGATGTCACACCACTTCCTCAAACTCAATCTATCCAAAACGGAACTTCTCATTTTCCCTCCACCACGTGCCTCTTCCCATGATCTCTCTGTCAAAATTGATGGCACAACTATCAGCCCATCCCCACATGCCAAAGTCCTAGGAGTAGTCCTGGACTCTGAACTGTCCTTTAAGCCTCACATTCAATCACTGTCTAAATCTTGCCGCCTCACCCTCCGCAACATCTCCAGAATACGCCCCTTTCTAACCAATGACACCACAAAACTCTTAATTCACTCCCTTGTCATCTTTCGCCTCAATTACTGCAACTCCCTCCTCATTGGCTTACCTCTGTATACTCTAACCCCCCTTCAGTCCATCATGAATGCTGCTGCCAGACTCATCCACCTTACCAACTGCTCTGTCTCTGCTACTCCTCTCTGTCAATCCCTCCACTGTGCTTCCGCTCACCCAACAAATTAAATTCAAACTACTAACAATTACCTACAAAGCCATCCACAACTCTGCCCCCAGCTACATCAATGACCTAGTCTCTAAATACCAACCTAATCGTTCTCTTCGTTGTTCTCAAGACCTCCTACTCTCTAGCCCTCTCATCACCTGCTCCCATGCTCATCTCCAGGATTTTTCCAGAGCCTCTCCAAGTCTTTGGAACTCCTTACCACAATCTGTCCATCTATCTGCTTCTCTATTAGCTTTTAGAGGATCCCTGAAAACCCTCCTCTTCAGAGAAGCCTATCCTTCCCACACCTAACTGTATTTTCATTTGAGTCCATCTGATCATCCCCCACAGCTAACTACCATTTGTTCCACTTCACCCTCCCTTCTAGATTGTAAGCTCTAACGAGCAGGGCCCTCTGATCCCTCCTGTATTGAATTTTATTGTGATTGTACTGTCTTCCCTAATGTAAAGCGCTGCGCAAACTGTTGGCGCTATATAAATCCTGTATAATAATAATAATAATAATAATAAATAATAATGTACTTCTTTTACAGAAAATAAAAAGCTTTCTTTTTAGCCCAGACCTTTCCTCGGCCTCAGTGTCCTGTTGAAAACTGCTCCATTAGTCATCCTGAATTTGGTATTCAGGATGGAAGGGTAGCACCAGTATAAGGAAATAGTTCACCAGCTTACCTCATTAATGCACACCCTGCACTTACCCTCCTCCTCCTTCAGGAGATGGCTCCCACCCACCTCCTCAGTTGCGCTCCTTTGCAATGCAATTAGAAATTACTGTTCTCACTAAATATACAGCCATCAATTTTTTTCTATCTTACATACTGTAGATCACATAGATTACTCTTTTGGCTGAATATGTAGGAGAGGAGCTATTACAGTCTATGTGGATAGATCTGTAGTTTTGAAAACAGGAGAAGTGTCTACTGGAAGTCATGTAAGCTCACCATACACTATAAAATCGTATTGTACAATTTTCTTTAATGAAAAAAGAAGAGTGAATACCCTGCGCTGCCAATGTTAGATAAATGGTAGCTGCTAACACGGCTCGTTTGAGAAAAGCAGAGGAAACAAAAGAAAATAAATGTGTAGCGCTTAAAATGACTATCGATGCTGAAAATCAAATACCAATAAATGTGAAAATATGACACACAAAACAATGATGAATAAAATGTGCACAAATCATGTATAAGTCCCTTTCCATAAGGAGCAAAAAATGTGCCACTGGCACGTGATGCGAAGTGATATGTTATGCCTGTTGGCTGATGACCAGACACAAAAGCTCTTGTGATCAACTACTATTAGATGAAAAAGTTCAAATACATCGAAAAGTCAATCAAGTGAATGAGTGAATGGATGAAAATAAGTGACTTCTCCAATGTGATAATCCCACCACCGAAAGCAATGCAGGCTTACCGGAGCTTGTTGACTTAAGATGACATATGACACCCAAAGTCTAACAAGGCTTAAAATAAATGACTGATGTCATGAACGATCCTTGGCAGAGTCGTGCGTTAACCCAGTGTTTCTCAACTCCAGTCCTCGGGGCGCACCAACAGGTCATGTTTTCAGGATTTCCCTCAGATCAAACTGCTGTGGTAATTACTAAGGCAGTGAAACTGATCAAATCACCTGTGCACAATAATGGAAAGCCTGAAAACAAGACCTGTTGGTGCGCCCCGAGGACTGGAGTTGAGAAACACTGCGTTAACCGGTCATCATATCTTCAATGGGATGAGTGTATGGAAAACAACTGGGAGCTACGCTTGAAACAGGATCCCCAGGCTGATTTGCTCAATGTATCAATAGTATATAGAGAAAGGAGAGAAAAGTGGCCACATAACGTAATCCCCTTTGATAGATTAAAAAGATATTTTTATTCACAGCTATCAAACTTACATTTGGCTGAAGTTATAAGAGCGCTTGTATACAAGTGGGGCGGCAGTGGAGTCCTCCCGATGCGTTTCGTGGTCATAGCACTTCGCTTTTGTGTCTGGTCATCAGCCAACAGGCATAACAGATCACTTCGTATCACGTGCCAGCGGCACATTTTTTTGCTCCTTATGGAAAGGGACTTATACATGATTTGTGCACATTTTATTCATCATTGTTTTGTGTGTCATATTTTCACATTTATTGGTATTTGATTTTTAGCATCGATAGTCATTTTAAGCGCTACACATTTATTTTCTACAATTTCCTTTAGATCTACCATTAACTATGTAGTGCAATGGCCTACCTAAATGGATGATTGGATAGATAGATTTCTCCTTCTATCATATAGTTTTGGTAAATATAAAGACGATCGTACAAAGATTGTACAATCAGATGGTATGGCCAACTTTATACACCTAAATGAACTAGTCATGTTTTCAGTGCTATCAACTGTTAACGGCACCCAAAATGCTGAAGCAAACGCATATTTTGCCGCATGAAGAAGCAAGCAAAATGCAGTAAAAGGCACAGTAACAAAATGTGCAAATGGCAACACGCCAAAATGTCCCTTGAGCTACTTTGCCACCTGTAGGGCATCCAATTAAAATAAACAGGCTGCGCTATCCATGTTGTGGCAAAATGTGCCAAAAAACGTGAGCTCCTGCTATGCTAGATGTCATTGGGAACTAAAAGTGAAGGAACCCATTGCTGGATTTCCGTGCTGTGTGGCTATATGTATCCAAATACAGCAACCAGACAGTAGCATTGACAGACCATTGTAGAGTGTAAATTGTGATGACTGTGATCTTATGCCTATGAATAGCCTTATTGCCCTTATGAGATATCTACCTCACTGTACATTTGTTTCGCTATACATTTAAAAATATGCATAATACTGTAAGGATTTCTTGATTGATTAAGGGAATCTAATCCACAAGGTTACAGGCATCATCCTACCTTCAAAGTGCTAACCTGTCTGACTCGATCAGAACCATTTATGTTATGACCTGGGAGAAACATAAATACCTTTCACAAATTTTCCTAAGAGACCTGTCACACTATCTCCACACACACAAACACTGTTGCTTTCAGCATGCTGAACAGTGTCCGCATCTGGGACATGGAACCAAACAGTTGCAGCTGTCCAGCCATCTGGACAGTAGAATGGCACAGAAGTTAAAACCAGGTCCTATGCCAGGTAATACAGCTGCAGTGCTATTGTACAGACATTCTCTTATTTACTTGACCTTTTATTCCTCTATAAGCCCCCTGCATCCCACAAGAACAATTCACCTGCAGTTACTTAATCATATTTCTAACACTGCGTAATTAGCCTCATATAATGTTAAATGAAGTACCACTGATTTTCTAAAGGAGAAACTGTAAAAAAAAAAAACAACGACATAAAGGCTAAAATTACATTTTTTAATAGAGAGTTTTAAAACTACCATAATATTTTTTGCAACAAAAACATGCATGCATTCATTTGTTGCTTTGAGCAATTATCTTTTTAAAATAAAACAAAATGTTTATTTTTTTTTCATATTGGATAGAGAAAAGGAGGTGGGTTATAACCCCTGCCAGTTTTTTCCCCATCTTTGTGCCATTGGGCAGATTTCCCTGCACTTCCTGTCACATAGCCAAAATAGGAAGTGAGAGGAAATCCTGCAAAAGTAAGGATCGCCTCACCTTGCCACCAGAACATTTTTCCTCTATTACTGTTCTGGGGATGACCCAATATTTAATATTTTATTTTACTTTCGATGATAATGGTACACATGACAAATAGGATGAATCTCCCTAATGGGGCACAGACAGCAATAAAGACTGGCAGGTGTTTGTATCACTCTCCACTCTATCCAAAAGTAAAAAAAAAAAAAAGTTTTGCCTTTCGTTATACTTTTAAGTGGCCTGTCTTGAATGATTTTGTAGCTGCAATTTGTAACAGAATTGCATATTTGTTGCCAAGGATAAATGAATTGCAATTGAATAAAAGTTTGTGTCCCAGCATTTTATAGCTCAGCTATTGAGCTATTGCCTTTTACAGCATTTGGAGTCAGAATTAAAGAATTATCGGCTTTAGGAGCTTATGTTATCCAATGTTGCTGTATAAAAGATAACTGTAGAACAGTACAGCAGCAAGTTTGTAGCCAGTTATAAGTCACCAAAGAAAACAAAAGGCCACCCCAGTTGCACCCGACAATTGTTATGATGGTATGCAACACCCCTTCCCCCCATCCCTGCAGTAGTGCTGGAACCATTGGTTGCTGACTGCCAGCGTCTAACACTATTTCCATGAGTGGAAACAATCAGCTCCCGGGTTTCCATCGCTTCTGCAGATTGCATAGGAGTGTGCTGCAGCATGCTGCGTTCAAATGCAGGCTTTCTGCACTTTATCGCAGCACACCTGCCCGAATTGCAGTGTAATGCCAGGCAGCGCAGCGCACCACCCGGCATTGCATTGAATGAAGTGTTTGTTTTGTACACTTCACATAAAGCTTGTACAAAACAAAACAAAAAAGGGAGACGTGCGATGAGATGAATCATGCATCACACGCAGCAGCAACACAGTGAGGCGCTCCAGCTGCTCTGCGATTTGAAGAAGGATTAATGTGAATTTGCCCTGAATCAAACATAAATTAGAGACTAAGGCCCCGTACACATGTCCGAGGAACTCGACGGGCAAAACTCATCGTTTTGCTCGTCGAGTTCTGTGTGAAGCCGCCGAGGATCTCGGCGAGCCAACTTTCCTCATTGAACAACGAGGAAATAGAGAACATGTTCTCTATTTGGCTCGACGAGGAACTCGTCGGCTTCCTCGGCTGAAAGTGTACACACGGCCGGGTTTCTCGGCAGAATTCAGCTCCGATCGAGTTTCTGGCTGAATTCTGCAGAGAAACTCGGTCGTGTGTACGGGGCCTTATTCCACCAATATCAGTGCAGAAAAAACAAAACAAAAGAAGTCCACTCCCGCTCTGGGTGGGGATAGATTACATGAAAGTAAAAAACAAAATATGCCAGCACATAGCTTAAAACCATTAAACACTACAGCTTATATCGGATCTCCACTGTGCTACCTCCTTACGTATTTCGTTAGATGTTGATGTCTTCAAGGGACTGCCCACAGAACTCCCATTACATGCTTATATATGATCGGAGAAAGAGGATGAGTCCAAACAAACCAATTGAGCATGTGCACAGCGGAATTCCCATACAAGCCGGATGCTGGTTGAGATTTATGAAAAGCGCTTAGAATTTTTCTAAATGTAAGCGCACTTGCAGTTTTTAATAAATAGTGTTTGATGGTTTTACACTAGTAGTGGGTATCTTTTTTTTTTTTTTTTGCTTTCATGTAATCTGTCCACATTCGGAGCGATGGTTTATAATTCTTGGAGAACAGATGTTAAGCAGAGCTGGCTGGAGATTATATACATGCTGATCATGACAACTCACATTTGGAGGACCATGGAGACTTGTAAAGCACTGATTTCATTTGGTGCGGTGGAGGATTACCAGTGAAGTGCTGCAATATTAGGAGTGGGTTCCACCAAAACGATTGTCTGTGGAGTAAGTCTCCAAATTATTTTTGAGTAAGATAATTTTACCTTATAGGCTTGGATTTAGCGTTGCCCCATCTTGTATACAGTATATACTTTTATGTGTAGGATACAAAAACAGGATACCAAGGCAAGCAACCTTATCCTTTATCTGTGCAATAGCTGAGAGCATGGTCTTTTTCTATATACTGTATATATATAAAAAAAAAACATAACACTTGCACATTCAGTTTACATCTGAAGTCTGGTGACATTACGATTGATGCCACTGCACTTATTGTCAGTCCACTATCTCCACCATTGTCTCCACTATTAGATCCCCAGATTAATCCTCAGGTCCCAACAATGATGTTGAATAATCTGGATGACTTTTGCTTTTACTGGACAAGAATCAATGCATGTGTAATTGAACACAAAGTGATTTGAATTTTAACCAATCACAAACCTATGACAAAGTCCCTGTCATGCTAATTTGTGCCCTTGTTAACCCAACTTAATCTTATCTTAATGTTACACAAACTTTTTTTTTCTACTGTGTGTATCGCAATGTAATGTTGAAGGGGGATAAAGCTCTCCTAAAGTAAAATGTTTACTTTGAGCTTTACCAGTATGCTGCATTACCTAAAAGTCACCTGATATCATATTAGGGTAGACTTTGCTGATTATATTATCTCTTTTTTGATAAATAAATGGGCATGCACGGATTAGGTTTCATCTTCCAAAAAATATCCTATGTGCTGAGGTTTATGTGTGTCTGAAAGACAGAGTTTTCTGTGTACAAGGACTGTGGCATACATGTGTGATGTATACACTAGTAGACTCAAATTCAGCAGCATCCACTTAGGCTGGATTCACACCTATACAGTTTTAGTGCTTTTTGCATTTTGCAGATTTGCACTACAGTCCATTTACCATGGTTTCCTATGGAACAGGTTTCATAGTGCAATCTGCAAAATGCAATAAGCACTAAAACTGCATAGGTGTGAATCCAGCCTTATTGCCAAGGCAAGCCTTACTACAGGTCCTGGTTTATCTGAAGTGTCCCTCTTTCTCAAGTTCTAAAGTTTGGAAGTATGGCGGGTGCCCGGAAGGTTGTGGGGAGACACTTTTGGGGAGGGGGTAAAGTGTTTGGAGAGACACTGGGTTGTTTGCTGTTAAGCAATGTCAGCCCTGTCTGGCACCCTCAATTTTTTGGATACGATTTTTTGCTACACAAGACTCAAAGGTTTCCCTTCTCCTACACTAAAGGTACTCACAGAAATAAAAGTTGTCCAGTTTGGCTGCTTTTATAAAAACAGGGCAATGATTTTATGTCTAAATAGAATTCCCCTATCTGACAGCTAGAATGTATCTGCACATCTGAGCGACCTCCAAAGTTTATGATTGGCTTTAATTAACTATTACACAAAACAGAGTTCTTGGTGACCATTTAGAAAACTATGGGCCAGATTCACGTAGAATTCCGGCGGCGTAACGTATTGCATTTACGTTACACTGCCGCAAGTTTTATGGGCAAGTGCTTGATTCACAAAGCACTTGCCTGTAAACTTGCGGCGGCGGCGTAGCGTAAATCCGTCCGGCGCAAGCCCGCCTAATTCAAATGGGGCGTGTATCATTTAAATTAGGCGCGTTCCCGCACCAAACGTACTGCGCATGCTGCGTTTTGAAATTTCCCGCCGTGCTTTGCGCGAAATGACGTCCCACCGACGTAATTTTTTGAACGTCGACGTGAGTTACGTCCTTTCCTATTCACGGACGAATTTTGCAAAAAAAATAAAATTTGAAATTCGACGAGGGAACGACGGCCATACTTGAACATGGCAAGTCTAAAGATAGGCCACGAAATACCAGCTTTAACTATACGCCGGGAAAAGCCGACTAGCGACGACATAAGAGAATGCGACGGCCGTGCGTACCTTCGTGAATCGCCGTAAACAGCTAATTAGCATACCTGACGCGGAAAACGATGCAAACTCCACCCAGCGGGCGCCGAAGTATTACACCTACGATCCAACAGGCGTACGGTTTCGTACGCCTGTCGGATCGAAGCCAAAAGCCGCCGTATCTTGGTTTGAGGATTCAAACTAAAGATACGACGCTGCAAATTTGAAAATTCGCCGGAGTATCAGTAGATACTCTGGCGTATTTCTTCTGTGAATCTGGCCCTATATATCTAAGCAAAAATGTTATATAGTTCGGCACAAGTATTTCCCGTTACTTGCTTACATCTGCACACGTGTATAGGCATACAAACCTGGAAGCTTATATTCTGTGTTCAGGGGCATATGACTTTACACATGCGCAGGTACAGTATATGCAAGTAAGAAGGAAAGCCTGTGTACAGCCACATACAGCCACATACGGCTGCGTGTGGCAGCTGTGTATTCCGGGCATAATTGGAAATACACACCAATTTATATTTTATTGCAATATGTACCTGTTTACGTGAGCCCTTAACCACTTAAGGACCAAATAATGCATATATACGTTGACGTAATGCCTCCTGTGGGAAGATCGTATATATACGTCCTCCTTAGGATGCAACATTGTGGGCACACGTGCCGGAGGCGAAACGAGCCCACGCCCGTGCCGGAGGCGACTGGCGTCCATGCCTGCCGCGAGCTGAATGAGTCCGACCGCAGCTCCCGCGGTCTCAATGTCTGCGGAGATACCCGCGATTATCTCACGGGGAGGAAGAATGGGGAAATGCTGATGTAAACAAGCATTTACCCATTCTTCCTAGTCACAGGACACTGATCACAGCTCCCTGTAATCGGGAGCAGTGATCAGTGTCGTTTCACACACAGCCCATCCCCCTACAGCTAGAAGCACTCCCTAGGACACACTTAACCCCTTCAGCGCCCCCTAGTGGTTAACCCATTCACTGCCAGTGTAATTTTTACAGTAATCATTGCATTTTTATAGCACTGATTACTGTATCAATGACAATGGTCCCAAAATGGCATCAAAAATGTCCAATGTGTCCACCATAATGTCGCAGTCACAATAAAAATCGCTGATCGCCACCATTACTAGTAAAAAAAAAAAATATTAATAAAAATGCCATAAAACTTTCCCCTATTTTCTAGACGCTATAACTTTTGCGCAAACCAATCAATAAACGCTTATTACTAAAAATATGTAGAAGAATACATCAGCCTAAGCTGAGGAAAAAATAATAAAAACAAAATAAAAAATTGGGATATTTATTATAGCAAAAGTAAAAGATATTGTGTTTTTTTCAAAATTGTCGCTCTTCTTTTGTTTTAAGCGCAAAAAATAAAAACTGCAGAGGTGATCAAATACCACCAAAAGAAAGCTTTATTTGTGGGATAAAAAGGACGTCAATTTTGTTTGGGAGCCACGTCGCATGACCGCGCAATTGTCAGTTAAAGAGATGCAGTGGCGAATCGCAAAAAGTGCTCTGGCCAGCCAAATGGTCCGGGGCTTAAGTGGTTAAACAGGTGCTTAAAGCGATGGTAAATCTTCAATAGTTTTTTTTTAAATAACAAACATGTCATACTTACCTCCACTGTGCAGTTCGTTTTGCACAGTGTGGCCCCGAACACTGACTTCTGGGGTCCCTCTGTGACTCTCGCGGCTCCTCCCCGCATCAGATAACCCCCCTGGCAGAATCGCTCTCCCGGTGGGTTACCTTGCGGGCGTGCTCCCGAGTCCAGCATTCGGCATCCATAGCTGCCGAATGTAGGACTCGGCCCTGCCCCGTCATTGGATTTGATTGACAGCAGCGGGAGCTAATGGCTGCGCTGCTATCAATCTATCCATCCAAGAGCTGGGACCCCATGGAGAGAGGGACAGCGTGTCCACGCCTAGCAAAATTTGGGGCTCAGGTAAGTAAAACGGGGGGCTGGGGGGCCGGTGTCTGCCAGGTAATTTTTCATCTTAATGCATTAAGTTGAAAAAACACAAGGGATTACAACCCCTTTAACCGCTTGCCGACCGCCGCATGTACATGTACGTCCACAGAATGGCACGTACAGGCATATGGGCGTACATGTACGTCCCCGCCTTGCGGGGACGTACATTGCCGGCCGCTAGGTGGCGATTCCATTGCGGTCGGCGTAGAATATGCAAATGACTAGTTACGGCGATTCACGAACGTCCGCTTTGCCCGTCAATTTAAATTTACGTTGTTTCCGTAGCGATACGCGTCGTAAAATTAAGGCTGCCCTCTAGGTGGTCAACCCAATGTTAAGTATGGCCGTCGTTCCCGCGTCGAAATTTGAAATTTCACGTCGTTTGCGTAAGTCATCCGTGAATGGCGCTGGACATCATTTACGTTAACGTCGAAACCAATGACGTCCTTGCGACGTCATTTAGCGCAATGCACGTCTGGTAATTTGATGGACGGAGCATGGTGCCCATTAAATGGTGCCCACCCATTTGAATTAGGCGGGCTTGCGCCAAGTGGATTTACGTTACACCGCCGCAAGTTTACAGGTAAGTGCTTTGTGAATCAGGCACTTACGCTGTAAACCTGCGGCGGTGTAACGTAAATGGGATACGTTACCACGCCGCTGCGCAACGTATTTGTCTGTGAATCTGGCCCTATGCTTTTACTTTGCAGGGGAATAAAAAGGAAGTAAAACACATCACAATTTACTTACTCTTTAACAAATACTGAAATAAGATATCTTCTGCGGAGGTGATTCGTTATTTTTCGAGAGTCGGCTGACTCATAGACTTACAGGGGTTGATTTACTAAAACTGGAGAGTGCCAAATCTGGTGAAGCTGTGCATAGTAACCAATCAGCTTCTAACTTCAGCTTGTTCAATTATGCTTTAACCACTTGCTTACTGGGCACATAAACCCCCTTCGTTCCCAGGCGAAATCTCAGCGTCCGGCACTGCGTCGCTTTAACTGACAATTGCGCGGTCGTGCGACGTGGCTCCCAAACAAAATTGGCGTCCTTTTTTCCCCACAAATAGAGTTTTCTTTTGGTGGTATTTGATCACCTCTGCGGTTTTTATTTTTTGCGCTATAAACAAAAAAAGAGCAACAATTTAAAAAAAATATATATTTTTTTTACTTGTTGCTATAATAAATATCCCAATTTTTTTTTTAAAAACTATTTTTTTTCTCAGTTAAGGCCGATACGTATTTTTCGACGTATTTTTGTAAAAAAATCGCAATAAGCGACTGGTTTGCGCAAAAGTTATAGCGCCTACAAAATGGGGAACAGAATTATGATTTTTTTTATTATTTTTTTTTTTTACTAGTAATGGCGGCGATCTGCAATTTTTATTGGGACTGGGATATTGCGGCGGACGTATCGGACACTTTTGACACAAATTTGGCGCCATTCACATTTATACAGCGATCAGTGCTATAAAAATGCACGAATTACTGTATAAATGTGACTGGCAGTGAAGGGGTTAACACTAGGGGGTGAGGAAGGGGTTAACTGTGTAGCCTGGGTGTGTTATAACTGTGTGGGGGGAGGGGGGTGACTGGGGGAGGGGACCGATGCTGTGTCTCTATGTACAAGAGACACAGATCGGTCTCCTCTCCTCTGACAGCACGTGGAGCTCTGTGTTTACACACAGAGCTCCATGTCCCTGCTGTCACCTGCCGTGTCACCGACGATCGCGTGTACCCGGCGGACATCGCGGCCGCCAGGTACACGCATCGGGTCTTCGGCGATGCGTCGGGACAGTTTTTACCCGCCGCGCGCCACCCAGTGGCGCGCGCGGGTAATGCACATAAAAGGCCGTTTTTAAACGGCCACTTGGCACTTGAGAGCCGCGCTGCGGACGTATTTCGTCTATAGCGCGGATCTCAAGTGGTTAACAAAACAAAAACTGGAATCTGGTTGGTTTCTATGCAGAGCTGTGCCAGATTTTGCACTCTCCAGTTTTATAAAATCAACCACAATATTAGAAGAAATGGCAGAGCCATAGTGTGGAATTAAAAGGCAGGAAACCAAGCCTGCATGTAATAAGCAAATACGTTTTTTTTGTTAAGATAAATACACATTGATATGATTATTTATTTGCATTAATTGATCTCTTTTACATGATCATTAAGCTGAACTCTTTTATGTGTATAACTAAAGGAATCATTGCACAGTCGGTACATTCTCCCTCATATTAATTTAATTAACACTTATGTAACTACCTGAAATTGTAAGAAAAAATGGCTGGCAAGCATTAACTACATCAGACAGATACAGCTCATTGACTAACATTTTTTACATATCGCCCATTGTGTTGATGACCTCCGTTCATGTCTATAATGAATGACTTCTCATTCACACACACAGCAGCTTAGCCTTGCAGCAGTAATCAGCATGCAGACAGAAGCTTTCCTGTGCAGTTTATGACTGCAGAAGTCCGCCAAGTCTGTCTTAAATGGTTTACCTCCTGTGTAAACCTTAGTGGGACTTGTTGAAAAGTTTCAGAAACTGTTTTAGAGAGTTTTCTTTACCAAAGCTCCATAACAGTTGTAAAAGGAATAAATAATATTCTTCCCAAAGAAAAGAATAAAACAAAGTTCTGGGCAGATAACGTAATGTGATACAAAATACTAATGTTTCACCTTTATTCTGGATAGCAAATGATGTTTACATTTTGTATGGAAATATTTTTTTGGTACAATTTTTGCAGCTAATGTCATATTTATGATACTTCAGGAGAATTTCTTGTACAGCATGATCCATGGAACTATGCTTGAACTTTAACAGCGATAGACTCCTGGAAGGTGTTCAGAAACATTTGTATTCCTAGGAGAGAAAAATGTGTGTATAGATATGTAGTTACTATCTGTCTAACTGCAGGGTTACAAAACTTGTCTCCTCATTGGTGTCACTGCCGGTTTGTTTTAGGTCATTTATAGTTTATATTGCATTATTTGATCATTATATTTTTCAAAGTTAAATTAGGTTTTGTGTCATTGCATAATTTAGCTTTATCAAAGTGTATCTAACCCCCCCCCCCCCCAAAAAAAAATAAGGAAGTTATTAGTTTACAAGATTTCTGATGAGATAAATATATATTTTTTTAACTTCTCAAGCATATATAAGAAAACACTTTCAATGGTATGGTTAACCACTTAAGATCCGGACCATTATGCAGGTAAAGGACCTGGCCAGTTTTTGCGATTCGGCACTGCATCGCTTTAACTGACAATTGCGCGGTCGTGCGACGTTTCCCCACAAATAGAGCTTTCTTTTGGTGGTACATGATCACCTCTGCGGTTTTTATTTTTTGCGCTATAAACAAAAATAGAGCGACAATTTTGAAAAAAAAAAACAATATTTTTTACTTTTTGCTATAATAAATATCCCCCAAAAATATATATAAAAAAAATGTTTTCTTAGTTTAGGCCGATACGTATTCTTCTACATACCGTCCTGTCAGAGGATATTTAAAGTTAGCTCAACATTTCTCACTATTTATAGTGTTTGGATGTGATACAAAATATCAATGTCCATCAATGTGTAAGGCTTCGTACACACGACCGAGAATCTCGCTGTAAAAGAAACGTTTTTTTCCTCGACGAGTTTCTTGACAGGCTTGTCGAGAATCTTGTCAAGCTTTCCATGCATACACACTGTCAAGATAAAATCTCGTCGTTCTCAAATGCGGTGACGTACAGCGGCACTATAAAGGGGAAGTTAGATTCCATTGACACCACCCTTGGTGCCGCTTTTGCTAATCTCATGTTTCTGCGTGTTAAGTAAAAGTTTGGTGAGAGGCGATTCGCGCTTTTCAGTCTGTTACAGCGTGACGAATGTACTATCTCCATTACGAACGCTACTTTTACCGAAGGTGCGCTCCCGTCTCATACTATATTCTGAGCATGCGCGGGTTTCTAAGCATACACAGGAACGTGTTTCTCGTCGTAAACCAGCCTGACGAGAAACACGACGCGGAAATTGAGACTCCCGATGAGAAAAAAGAGATCATGTTCTATTTTTTTCTCGTCGAGATCCACAACAGTTTTCTCAACGAAAAACATACACACGACCGTTTTTTCGGCAAAAATGCTCTGCCAGCATTTTTCTTGATGGATTTTGCCGAGGAAAACGGTCATGTGTACGAGTCCTTAGAAATGAACCTCAATACAGCAGGCATGTTCATTTAGAACCAAATTAAGTCTTACGTTTTTTTAAATCTTTTAGAAGGGCAACTCCACATTCCTAAGAAAAAATTGTAAAGGAAAAAAAAATATATAGCAGGTGCAATTACTAAAGAAGTCATATTGTAATTGAATGTTAATAATAATGACTTTTCATTTTCAAACTGAAGCAATGTGATTTTCAGTAAAATGCAATATGGCAGTCTGGAGGTGTTCTGTATACAGATGATGGGCAGAACGCACCCGGAAATGTAATTTCCTGCTTGTGAGATTGGCTTACTGGTTTTCCCAGAAATCTGCATATTTATTTTGCACATGGACTGAGACAAACAGCTATTTAAAGGTAGGAATCTGCAACAATGTTTGTTAAAATTCCTGCAATGTACATAAATCACCCAGAGTGGAATGTTTTTCTCAACAAAGGAGTTACTTTTTAAGTCCTCTACCCTGCATGTTATATGTGACAGATTTTTGCTTGCCTTAAAATACTGTGAAAATATTTCTTTCTGTCCTTTCCCTCCAGTGTTCTATGCTGACAGAGAATAATAACAGACACATCCCTCACAACTGTCCAAACACATATTTTTATTGTAGAGAAAGAGAAGGCCAGTATCTGACCAAGTCTGAAAGCACTGGACCTACCTTAGGTAACTATTATGCCACGTGCTCACGATCGGACATTCCGACAACAAAACCGTGGATTTTTTTCCAACGAATGTTGTCTCTTGCATACACACGGTCGCACAAATGTTGTCAGAAATTCCGATCACCAAGAACGTGGTCACGTACAACACATACGGCGGCACTATAACAGGGAAGTTCAATACCATGTGCGCCACCCTTTGGGCTCCTTCTGCTAATCTCGTGTTAGTAGAAGTTTGGTGAGAGACGATTCACGCTTATATGTCATCTGTTGCTGTTCTCGATCTCTCGGAGTCTCTGAGAAATCAGTTTGTCAGAACTCTGTGAGAATATCAGCAGCAAAACAACTTAATTATTCTAGCATTACAAAGAAGAAGAGAATGCGCTGCATTAAAATATTAAAAAATTTGCAGTGTGACGAATGTGCTATCTCCATTACGAACGCAATTTTTACTAGACCGAGCGCTTCCGTACTTGATTCAGAGCATGCGTGGAATTTTGTGCATCGGAATTGTCTGTTGTCGGAAAATCTGAGAACCAGCTCTCAAATTTTTGTTGTTGGAAATTCTGACAGCAAATGTCTGATGGAGCCTACACACAGTCGGAATTTCCGACAACAAGCTCCTATCGAACATTTGTTGTCGAAAATTACGATCGTGTGTATGCGGCATTACACTGTACAGTCATATTTAACAACCCCGCACAACTTATGTAACAGGAAAGTGGAGGTCAGAAAATGAAAATGCAGGTTTTCAGTACAATGCCCATTTGACTATTTTAACTTCATGATCTTCATATATGATTTGATAATGACTGTGAGCTTAGGAGCTTGTCACAGAGGCCATGTTACCAGTGCCCATTTATGCTCCTGGGAAAGGGTTTCAATTCAAAGGAAGCCAACCAAACTCAAAACACATTGTGTATGTAGCGGTACTCCTGTAGGGGCCCCTCGACGATGCTTGTCCCCAGTTATTGCCCTGACCTTGCAAGCCTCTTAAACCCTCTCACACTCTAGGTTCAGTCACATTCCAGCAATAGAGAACAATGGAACACGATTCTTTAGTGACACCACTATATTGAAGTTTGATCAACAAGCATACCAAAAAAAGTATTCGGGTAGGCAATACTGTCTCTGCTGGAGCATAGAAACAGTACACACCAATTACAGTAGCAGCAATCAATTAGCAATCTTCAGCAGGCTTAAACAGCAACATATAACCAGATACAACCATTTGAATGCAACACTGGCATTGAAGAGGGGGAAGAGAGACTTACTAGCTCCCTCTGGGCCACCAGTGCACCAAACAGAATAAAAAAGTATATATATATATATATATATATATATATATATATATATATATATATATATATATATAAATATATATATATATACAGGTATATGCAGAGGGGCACAAAAAAGGATACACACGTCAACTGTTGTTTATCTATGCCCTTTTTAAAACCTGAAATGAATTATGGCAGTAATGTGTGGTACTATGTTCCTCCTTAAGATGTTTCACCATCGATGATGTCATGTGACCGTCAGGAGAGAGTCAAAGAAAATGGTGGAAGTACGCTTGACTTTCGAGCAATGCAAGACCATTTTGAAGAGGTATTGTAAATTTTAAAATGTTTGTGAACTTCAATGACAATGGCAACACGAACACAACAATTGCACAAATTTGTGAAATGTTCGAAACCGAGGGCACTGTGTGTGATGTGCACAAGCAAAGATCTGGGAGGTGTCACACAGCAATAAGTTCTGCATCCTCGAGTTTGTTGTGCAACAGTTTACATGATCACTGCAAAAGTCTGTCAAACAGTATGCATGTGAGACAGGAAATAGCAGATCAAGCATTCAATGTATTCTGAAGAAAGCATACTGGAAATTTTTCATCCTGAGACTGTTACATGGCATAAATGAAGATGACCGTGATCGGAATATGGACTACTGAGTTGTTTTGACACATGGTACATGAAGATCAGAAGTTTGTACAGAAAATGGTGGGATCTGATTAAGTGTAGTTTAACAGGGCACTTTTACCCCCTTCTTGACCAGCCCGATATTACAAGTGTGTGGTCATGTAATGCTGTACCTAAATTGAATTTTTATAATTTTCTTACCATAAATAGAGCTTTCTTTTGGTAGTATTTAATCACTGCTGTTTTTTTATTTTTTTTCTAATAAAGACCGAAAAGTTTTTCTTTGTTTCTGTCAATACATTTTGTAAATAAGTAATTTGGTGAAATCAAAAATGTCTGGATGCTAATGGTGACCACTTTGAGCACCTAATGTGATTACATAATTCATACATGAATTACAGCTACTCATTGATGTTTATCTAAATCTAACAATAACATCTTTATGCATATATTTTTCATATTGAAGTGTGTATACATTTTGGGACCCCTCTGTATATGTAACTAAAGCCCCCTTTTCTATGATGATGATAATAGCCTCAGAAAGCAGAGTTTCCTTAATTAAAAGAAAAACTGTCTGGAATCCTGGATTGCTGAGATATGCTCTTGCAGTGGTATCAGTTGTCTTCTGCTAGAAATAATGGAGCCCATGATTAATACTGAGTAGTCATAGGTCAATGAGGTAAAACATATAGGCAATTATGCTGCTTGTAATAGTGGGTTCTTAGTGAGGTGTAAAGGTGGCTGCATGCAGTGTCTGTAGAATGATGGATGACAGAAAGAGGTTGGGCGTCCACCCGCTCACCAATCCTGAGGATAACATCCCCTCCATGAAGACAGGGTGCCCTGTGCAGGCTCTCGAGTGTCAGCAGGGAGTTGAAGGATAGCCACCCAGTAAGCTGACAGTGGAACTGGAACGGCATTCGATGCAATCAGATGGATAATTGAAGTCTCAGGTCGAGGTTGCACAGATCCAGTGATCTTTGTCACAGCAATGCAGATCTGCTGAGCTGAATGTTGCGGTGGTCGGCTAGGCTGCAGAGATCCACTGTGTCCACTTGAAGAGGATAGCCCCAACTGTCCTGCAGAAAGTTCCACGCTCCAAAAAGGCGAGCTCACCACTCGCAATTAACTATATCTGCTCTCC
Source organism: Rana temporaria (assembly GCF_905171775.1). Classification (NCBI taxonomy): domain Eukaryota; kingdom Metazoa; phylum Chordata; class Amphibia; order Anura; family Ranidae; genus Rana; species Rana temporaria. The sequence goes on from NC_053489.1 coordinate 217,984,232, forward strand.
CAGAATCCTCTTTGCATCACCAGTCTTCTAGTATGTGCAGACCAGTCAGCACTAAGGAACACAGTATGTATTGACAGAGGGACTATGGGTCCCAAGATCCTCTGCCAGCCAGGAAAATTTGCTCTGACTCTGCAAACAGGAAGTTATGTAGTTATACTAATACTGGGAACTAGAGGGAAAGGCCTAATCCACAGTCCTGTTTGTAAGTGTCACTGAAGTTCACCATATCATAGCTGGCACCTGGCTACATGTGCATGTCTTAAAGGGATTGTAAAAGTAAATTTTAATGCCAAATATGTTATACTTACTTGCTCTGTGCAATGGTTTTTCACCTTTCCCCATGTTGAAGACCTTTCTTCATCCATTGCCTAGTGGCTGTGGGGGTTTGCGAGTGGGCTGGGGGATTATTGGAATTGATAAGCCCCCTTTAACAATAATAATATATTCAGATAGCTATATGAATGAGTAGGGTATACATAGTAAAAAGTTGTAACCTAGAACCAGTGATGCAGAGCCATGTCAATCATGATGCCTGATAGAAAAAAAATACAGAGACACATTCCACTGGTTCGCTTGTCACCGCTAAATAGGGATGAGCCGAACACCCCCCCCCCCGTTCGGTTCACACCAGAACCTTCTAACGGCCTAATATGCAAGTTATTGTCATAAAACGTGTTTGAGAACCCGGGTCTTGCCCCAGGGAACATGTATCAATGGAAAAAAAAGTTTTAAAAACGGTCGTTTTTGCTGGAGCAGTGATTTTAATGATGCTTAAAGTGAAAACAAATTGAAAAATTCCTTTAAATATCATACCTGCTGGGTGTCTATAGTATGCCTGTGAAGTGGCACGTGTTTTGAACTGTCCCTGCACAAAATGAGATTACTATAAGAAAAAAGTAATTTAAAACTACTTGCGGCTTTAATGTAATGTCTGGTCCCTGCAATATGGATGAAAATCATTGAGAAAAATAGCACAGACACAGACAGTACTCACACACCACATAGCTTTAGGTGTACATTGCAGAGGACAATGGCAGTACACACACCACATAGCTTTATGTGCACACTGCAGAGGACATGGGCAGTACACACGCCATGTAGCTTTAGGTGCACACTGCAGAGCACACAGGCAGTACACACCACGTAGCTTCAGGTGCACACTGCAGAGGACACAGGCAGTACACACACCACATAGCTTTAGGTGCATACTGCAGCGGACACATGCAGTACACACCACGTAGCTTTAGGTGCACACTGCAGAGGACACGGGCAGTACACACACCACGTAGCTTTAGGTGCACACTGCAGAGGACACAGGTAGTACACCACGTGAGAATACTGCAGCTAGCACAATCACCTGCCTGCCTGTCAGTAAATTAGGAAGAACGGATCTAGCTAAACTATACAGTGTATAAATATACATACAACACCTGGGATGCATATATACCCTCTACACACTGTAACTTTAACTGACTAGCCTGCCTGCCTGCTCTATCTACCTACAAAAAATGACACTCTCTCTCTATCTTCTCTCTCTTAACCACCGCAACACACTACACAAGGCTGACCTGCAGGCGGACTTTTATAGTGTGGGGCGTGTACTAAACCCCCTGAGCCATAATTGGCCAAAGCCACCCTGTCTTTGGCCAATTATGGCTCTCCGTTTTTTGCAAGCTGTGATTGGCCAAGCATGCGGGTCATAGTGCATGCTTGGCCAATCATCAGCCAGCAATGCACTGCGATGCTGCAGTGAATTATGGGCCATGACACGCCACTCGAATTTGGCACGAACGGCCCAAAACGTTCGTAATTCGACGAATGATCGAACATACGATGTTCGAGTCGAACATGAGTTCAACTCCAATACGAAGATCATCCCTACCGCTGAATAGAAAGTCCAGTGGATGACAGGTGGGCAGGCTTTCCTGGTGACAACTTTGACCATATGGTCAATGACACCACTTAGATCATGCTCAATGTAAATGAATCAGGCCTGAGGCAATTGTCAAGGTGATGGGCTCCACTTCTTTAACAGCCATTGACAGCAAGAAGCTATTGAGTACTATAGTGGTAGTACTACGGCTGTAGGTAAATGTTTTGAGCATTTCACGAAATGCCTGAACAGCCAAAGTTTGGCCGAAACGTTGAGCTCATCTCTACGCAGGAGCTGTCATTTTGCTGAGAATTTCAACACACTTTTTTTCCCGGAAGTTGAATATACTGCAGAGATGCACCACCTCACCTTGCTTCCCTCCAATGGTACTGTTCCATTTTTTTGCTTTAGTACATGTTTCCCAGGGCAGTGCTCAGCCCCTCCCCCCATGGTATTTGCTTGACAATCAATTGACTATTAGCCTAGAAAATGGGCAGAACTTTTTTTAACATTCAGTTACTGTAGGTGACCGCGATATTGTGTCAATCTCGCACCCTTTCTCGGCGAGATTGACCACCTACGAGCCCCGTCGCGGGAGCCAGCACCGAGCCGGCTCTCCGCGATGGGGAAAAAGACGTCATAGAAGCGACAGAGCACCCAACCCCCCCATGTTGAGGGCATGCAGCCTAGTACGGCTCAGGAGGGGGGGGCTCTCGCTCGTTCCTGCTCCTTTCCTGACCGGCCGGGCGGCGTGCTTGGATACGGGTCTGGTATGGATTGTGGGGGGGACCCCCACGCTGTTTTTTTGGCGTAGGGGGTTCTCCTTGCAATCCATACCAGACCTAAGGGCCTGGTATGCCCCTGGGGGGAACCCATGCCGTTTTTTTATTTAAAATTTGGCGTGGATTTCCCCCTCAAGATTCATACCAACCACTGTGGCTAGAATTGGCGGGAATCCAAGTCAGATCCCCGTCGCTTCTATGACGCGCTCGCTGGAAAGTGCTTTTTCTATTCCAGCGAGTGCGAGATGTCGGCACCATGTCGCCGAGAATCAGCGCGATGCCGTCGTGCTGGAAACACATTCTCGGTGACAGGTATTGTATTCCATTCCATTCCATTCATTATCCCACCTAGGTGGGATAAACACGTAGAGGCAGCCACCTTTAAATAATTCCTTCAACTATTACTTAATTTCTACATGAACCCGATTTACTAGGTTCTGGTTTTATCAATAAATTTTGGCTGCACATATATTTATCACCTTGGTTCTGTTGCGCGGATTCACTTTACATTTCCATTGTATCAATGACTTCAATGGGGATTGGATTCAGCCCCCAAACTTTAGTAATGTTTGCCGAACCCTGTTTAAACTGAACCTAGGTAATTTTGGCTCATCACTAGGACTGCAGTATACAGAGCACCTTGACGGGGCCTGTAGCTTACACATGCATTTGCAAATGCGTGCAACTAAACCTCTGTTTTTAACGCACACAGTTAGACAGGTGAATTTGGTTGGTTGCTGATTGGTCGGTAAGTTTGAGCCTGGATATTCTATGTTTTTGTATGTATATGCGCCCTTTCCAGCGCTCCTTATTGTACAGACCAGTGATAGGTAGGGGCAATGACTTTTGTTTGTTGTATTTATGTCATTGTGGTCAGGCAGCACACTGGCACCTTTACTTCCATGTGCTGAGTGGGCAGTGTGCTCCTGCCTCTTTAATGAGGGCTGGGCTACCTCCAGTCACCTGCCCCTTATCTATCCATCAGCAGTCATGTGCTTATACTGAGGAGACTCTTAAAATGCAATGTTATAGTTAGGACTGCAGTATACAGAGCGCCTTGACGGGGCCTGCAGCTTACACATGCATTTGCAAATGCGTGCAACTAAACCTCTGTTTTTAACGCACACAGTTAGACAGGTGAAATTGGTTGGTTGCTGATTGGTCGGTAAGTTTGAGCCTGGATATTCTATGTTTTTGTACGTTTGGCTCATCACTAGGAAAGAGTTGTGAATTGTGTGACTGTACATGAATCTGCATATAGTTTGTATTACAGGATGGATTCCTGATCCATTTAGCATTGTGGAATTTTTTTACTGAGCTACTTTCAATTTTCTTTTTCTTTAGAGCCGGTTCACACTGGGGCAACTCGTTAGGCGGCTCAGCCGCCTGACGAGTCACGTCCCATTCAATGCAATAAAAACGGTTCTAATAGGAGCGACGCAAGTCGCTCTGACTTAGAAAAAAGTTCTTGCACGACTTCGGGGGCAGCTCGGGGCGACCTGCATTGACTTCTATACAGAAGTCGTTTTGCAGGTCGCCTCTGAAGTCGTCTTCAGGATGACTTGCAGAGTCGCCCCTGAAGTCGTGCCGCGGAAGTGTGAACCGGCTCTGAGTAGCTGAATTTTGTTAGTATTTATAGTAGTTTTGTTTATTTCAACTAATGTTCTTTGTATCTCTGTTTGTTTTTTTGTTTTTTGTTTTTATCGTTTTTTTGGGTATTGTTACTCCTTTACCTTTTTATCTTCAATATAACAATGTGGCTAATGAGAGGCCTTTTTTATTTATTTATAGATTTTTGGTGTGCAAGAATAGCTGAATAGAATTAGGTTTTGGAACCATTTAAAACAATTGCAGCCTTAGAAACCACCAAAATCACCTTTATATATTTTTATAAAGGCAGAATTTTTATTTACCTTAATGCATTTTCTGCATTGAGGTAAAAATCCCATTACTTTTGGGAAGGGGACCCGAAGAGAAAGATCGGGGCTGCTCTCTGCAAAACCATTGCACAGAGCAGGTAAATTTAACATGTTTGTTTTTTTGAAAAAAAAAAAATTGTGTTTACAATCACTTTCAACTACTTGTAATGCATTTTTGCCAAAATGGAAAATGACTGCTTTATTTACATTTTTTTTGTGTGAGTTTGTTTTTCTAGAATTTTTTGTGCAACATTAACTGAAAATTTTTACTAGCTATGTTTACTATTACTATACTGTTCATGTCATTTCAAAACAAAATAATTAATTTGCTTTATAATAGCTGTTAGCATTGTGTAAGATACCCAATGTATAAAGTAATTCTGAAGGTTATACTGAAAAAAGAACTGTCAAGAGGGTAATTTCTTCTTATTATTATTTCAAGTATTATGTGAAATTCTATACTTACTCAGTTTTTTTTCTTATTTTCAGCTGCGCTTGTTAAGCCAATTCAGCGATTTATTATATTTTTTTATAGGTCTGGAAGATAATTGCTGCATCCACACATTTCCTTTTTCCATTCTATTAGCTGTACATGAAGATACATGTTGTGAATATTGGGCCTGATTTACTATGCTATGTGCGCTGCGCTGGTTCATGCGTTAATTAGTACTCCGGGTGGAGGCTTAATTGGGCGCATGAACCAGCGTAGCAGCCGGCGCATTGAAACTAATATGTAAAGCCGCGCCGAACTCCCTATAGAAGTCTATGGGAGAAATCAAAAGTGTTCATTTTAAAGGCTAATCTGCAAGTTTTGTCCTAAAAAGTGTTTGGGGACCTCAGTCCTGTCCCAGGGAACATGTATCAATGCTTTTTTTATTTTTTAAAACGGCCGTTTTTTCGTGAGCAGTGAAATTAATAATTCTTAAAGTGAAACAATAAAAGTGAAATATTCCTTTAAATTTCGTACCTAGGGGGGGTGTAATGTCAGCATGTGAAATAGCGCATTTTTCCCGCACTTAGAACTCCCCCTGCACAAAGTGACATTCAGAAGGAAAAAAGTCATTTAAAATTCACACGCGGCTATAATGAATTGTCGGCTCTGACAATTCTAAAGGGATTCATTCATAAAACAAACAAAAAAATGTGTAGGGGTTCCCCCAAATTAAATTACCAGGCCCTTCAGGTCTGGAATGGATATTAAGGGGAACCCCGCCGTAAAAAAAAAAAAAAAAAAAGACGTGCGGTTCCCGGCAAATATCCATTCCAGGCCCTTCAGGTCTGGTGTGGATTTTAAGGGGAACTCCACCCCAAATTGAAAAAAAAATGGCGTGGAGTCCCCCTAAAAATCCACACCAGACCCTTATCCGAGCACGTTGACCTGGCCGGCCGCAGAAAAGAGGGGGGGACAGAGTGCGGCCCCCCCCTCTCCTGAACCGCACCAGGCCACATGCCCTCAACATGGGGAGGATGTCCCCATGTTGATGGGGACAAGGGTCTCATCCCCACAACCCTTGCCCGGTGGTTGTGGGGGTATGCGGGCGGGAGGTTTATCAGAATCTGGAAGACCCCTTTAACAAAGGGGACCCCCAGATCCTGACCCCCCCCCTGTGTGAAATGGTAATGGGGTACATTGTACCTCTACCATTTCACCCCAAAAAAAATGTCAAAGTGTTAAAAATTACAGTAGCCGGTTTTTGACAAATCTTTTAATAAAATCTTCTTTTCTTCTTTCCTTCGGGTTTCTTCCGCTGCTTCTTTCTTCTCGTCCACATCTTGCCCGACGTGTTCTTCTATCTTCTCCGTCCGTCCTTCAGCCTTCTGGTCACGCATCTTGCCCGTTGTCTTGTCCTGTCTTCTTCTCCGTCCTTCCGCCAGCCTCCTCGCATCTTGTGTCTTCTCCGGTCTTCTTCTCGGTCCGCCAGCCTTCTCGTCCCCGGACCCAGCGTTTGAATTTGAATTGGGCCGCCGTGTTCCCGCTCCTGGGACCCGCCCCCCTCTGACGCCACAAGTAAACTCCTTAGAAGGTCATGTGCGTCAGAGGGGGGCGGGGTCACATGAGTGTGACACGGCGGGAACTTCTTCTCCGGGCGGCGCGATTGAAATTGAATTCCCCCGCTGTGTGACGCTCTGTGACCCCGCCCCCCTCTGACGCACATGACCTTCTAAGGAGTTTACTTGTGGCGTCAGAGGGGGGCGGGTCCCAGGAGCGGGAACACGGCGGCCCAATTCAAATTCAAACGCTGGGTCCGGGGACGAGAAGGCTGGCGGACCGAGAAGAAGACCGGAGAAGACACAAGATGCGAGGAGGCTGGCGGAAGGACGGAGAAGAAGACAGGACAAGACAACGGGCAAGATGCGTGACCAGAAGGCTGAAGGACGGACGGAGAAGATAGAAGAACACGTCAGGCAAGATGTGGACGAGAAGACCCGAGAAAGAAGCAGCGGAAGAAACCCGAAGGAAAGAAGAAAAGAAGATTTTATTAAAAGATTTGTCAAAAACCGGCTACTGTAATTTTTAACACTTTGACATTTTTTTTGGGGTGAAATGGTAGAGGTACAATGTACCCCATTACCATTTCACACAGGGGGGGGGCCAGGATCTGGGGGTCCCCTTTGTTAAAGGGGTCTTCCAGATTCTGATAAGCCCCCCGCCCGCATACCCCCACAACCACCGGGCAAGGGTTGTGGGGATGAGGCCCTTGTCCCCATCAACATGGGGACATCCTCCCCATGTTGAGGGCATGTGGCCTGGTGCGGTTCAGGAGAGGGGGGGGGGCCGCACTCTGTCCCCCCCTCTTTTCTGCGGCCGGCCAGGTCAACGTGCTCGGATAAGGGTCTGGTGTGGATTTTTAGGGGGACTCCACGCCATTTTTTTTTCAATTTGGGGTGGAGTTCCCCTTAAAATCCACACCAGACCTGAAGGGTCTGGTATGGATATTTGGGGGGACCCCACGCCATTTTTTGGGTTTTTTTTTTACGGCGGGGTTCCCCTTAATATCCATTCCAGACCTGAAGGGCCTGGTAATTTAATTTGGAGGGACCCCCTTTTTTTTTTTTTTTTAATGAGCAATGACTCTATTCTTTATAGCCATGAGTACTTTAACCACTTGCCCACCGGGTTAATTCTGGCACTTCTCTCCTTCATGTGAAAATCAAAATTTTTTTGCTAGAAAATTAATCAGAACCCCCAAACATTATATATTTTTTTTTAGCAGACATCCTAGGGAATAAAATGGCAGTCATTGCAATACTTTTTGTCACACCGTATTTGCGCAGCGGTCTTACAAGCGCACTTTTTTTGGATAAAAATCACTTTTTTGAATTAAAAAATAAGACAACAATACATTTTGCCCAATTTTTTTATATATTGTGAAAGATAATGTTACGCCGAGTAAAATGATACCCAACATGTCACGCTTAAAAATTGCGCCCGCTCGTGGCATGGCGTCAAACTTTTACCCTTTAAAAATCTCGATAGGCGACGTTTAAAAAATTCTACAGGTTGCATTTTTTGAGTTGCAGAGTAGGTCTAGGGCTAGAATTATTGCTCTCACTCTAACGATCGCGGCGATACCTCACTTGTGTGGTTTGAATACCGTTTTCATATGCGGGCGCTACTCGCGTATGCGTTTGCTTCTGTGCGCGAGCTCGTCGGGACGGGGCGCTTTAAAATTTTTTTTTGGGGTTTTCTAATTTATTTTTATTTAGTTTTATAATTTTTTACACTGAAATAAAAAAAAAAAAATGATCAGTTTTCTTCCTATTACAAGGAATGTAAACATCCCTTGTAATAGGACTAGTGTGTGACAGGTCCTCTTTATGGAGAGAGGCGGGGTCAATAAGGCTGGAAAGCATGGTATTGAAAAAAAAAATAAAAGATCTCATGCTTTCAGCTGCAATCATGTTCGTTCACCACAGTGGTGTAGTGTATAGCACTTTGACCTAGCAGCAAAAGAGTCGTTGGTTCGAATCCCGCCCGTGACAGCATCTGCATGGAGTTTGCATGTTCTCCCTGTGCCTGCGTGGGTTTCCTCCCACAATATAAAAACACGCTGTAAATCGGTTCCGGTCTAAATAAGCCCTAATATGCAGTAGTATATTTAGGTTTGGTTCTGCCCTAGGCCTGACTACATATCTGCACCTCCTAATAGAAAAATGACCCACCCCTTCCTGTCAAGGTCACACCCTGTTTTTGTATAACCCCGCCCAGTAATTTTCAGGGGACCCACACACTAGTTCTGGGGGGGCACTGGATTCCCTTAACCACTTCCATACCAGGCACTTACGCACCTTCCCGCCAAGCCAATTTTCAGCTTTCAACACTGTCGCACTTTGAATGGCAATTGCGCGGTCATACAACACTGTACCCAAACAAAATTGGCGTCCTTTTTTCCCCACAAATAGAGCTTTCTTTTGTTGTTATTTGATCACCTCTGCGTTTTTTTTTTGCGCAACAACTAAAAAAAGACTGCAAATTTTGAAACAAAAAAACGTTTTTATTTTTTTAGGTTAATTTTTTTGTAAATACGTTTTTCTCTTTCAATTACGGGCACTGATATGGCGGCACTGATGGGCACCGATGAGATGGCACTGATGGACATCGATGAGGTAGTACTGACGGGCACAGATGAGGTGGCATTGATTGGCGGCGCTGCTATGCGGCACTGATGGGCACTCATAGGCGGCACTGATGGGCACTCATGGGCGGCACAGATGGGCGGCACTTATGGGTGGCACTGATGGATACTTATGGGTGGCACAGGTGGGCACTGATAGGTGGGCACTGTGCATGGATGGGCACTGTGGGGTGGCACTGATGGACACTGTGGGGTGGCACTGATTTTCCCAGTCAGTGCCCATTTGTGGGCACTGATTGGCATCTTTTTTCTTATTTTTTATTGCTTTTTGTTTTTTTGTTCTATATTTTTTTTGTTTTTGCACACCCTGGTGGTCCAGGGTGGGCATCCCTGGTGGTCCAGTGTGGTGATCCGAGGGGGGGCTGCGCTGATAAACAATCAGCGCGAACGCCCCCTGTCAGGAGAGCCGCCGATCGGCTCTCCTATACTCGCGTCTGTCAGACGCGAGTGAGGAAGAGCCATCGATGGCTCTTCCTGTTTACATCGTGATCAGCCGTGATTGGACACGGCTGATCACGTGGTAAAGAGTCTCCGTCTCCGTGAGAGACTCTTTACCGAGATCGGAGATGCAGGGTGTCAGACTGACACCCCGCATCACCGATCGCCGCGCTGCGTGCCCCCACAGGCGCGTGCGGCATGAAATCCTGCAGGACGTCCTGTCAGGATTGTGTAACCACTTCCCGGACGTAAATCGGCCATAGGCTGGGCGGGAAGTGGTTAATTTGCATAGTTTTTCTCTCACTTCCTGTTTGGCTATGGGGCAGGAAGTGAAGGCAAATCTCCCCAATTGGACACAGATAATACAAAATAAACTGACAGGGCCTATAACCCTCCCTCACTCTATCCAAAATTAAAGAAAATAAAACTTGTTGATTATAGTTCTTGTCAGGGGCGGACTGACCATTGAGTCACTCGGGCACTGCCCGAGGGCCCCATGCCACTAGGGGCCCCCATCCGGGTTGCCAGGCTCAGTAAAACCAGGGACAGTATGTAAAAATCTGTGTTTTTTTTAGATCTGTCCCTGATATGTCCGAAAATGACATGCTTTTAATGTGAATATCCCAAGATTTTAGCTGCCCGCCTCTGCACTACCTCCTGGCGTGGTGGTCATCTGTAAGCCAGAGGGGCCCCATAATCTTCTATTGCCCAGGGGCCCCATGAGTTGTCAGTCCGCCCCTGGTTCTAGTTTAAGCACAAATTTCATAGAGTTTTATTGAGAGCCCTAAGAAAATATAACCATGCCAATAGGCCAGGATAGAGCGTTGCTAATATGTAGGAATGTGTGTGTTAGAGCACCCCACCCAATGTTAACTAAAAAATTATTAATTTGCAAATAAGTATTATCTGCTCATTTTTTTGGGGATGTCTGCACCCCTGATAGTGACAACATTTGTGAGGTGTCTTCACCCTTTCTAATTCATTCACTTCCTGTCACATAGCCAAACAGGAAGTGAGGGTAAAACCTTACTAATATCTTTTCTTGGGGACACAGAGATCAATCTAAATAGTTTCCCATTATGTAAATTGCACTCTAGCATTTTGCTGTGTACACCCCAAATTATTAGGGATCTTGGACTTTGGGGTCCATTGACTAAAGGCAAATCCACTTTGCACTACAAGTGCAAAGCAAGGAAGAAAGAAAACAAAACAACTTTGCTTCTACAGGATTGGATGTTAAAACCATCAGTGCTTCCTCTCTGATTTTCAGCAACTATGCTTGTACTGCAGAGTGGCTTTGCCTTTACTAAACCCCAAACTAAATAATCATTTGGGGCAGGGATCCTCAAACTACGGCCCTCCAGCTGTTTTAGAACTACACATCCCATGAGGCCTTGTAATGCACTGACATTCACAGACATGACGGGAATTGTAGTTCCTGAACAACTGGAGGGCCGTAGTTTGAAGACCCATGATTTGGGGTGTACACAGCAGTGCTGGAGTGCAATTTGCTTAATGGGGACACTAGTTAGATTGACCTGTGTCCCCAAGAAATGACACTGGTAGGGTTTTAACCTCACTTCCTGTTCAGCTGTGTGACAGGAAGTGAAGCCAATTTTAAGAAAAGGGACACAAAGCTCAACACAAAAATAAAAAAACACAAAGCAGGGGTTCTAACACTCACTTGGCTTCCCTCAAACACCCACAATTTGAAAAGGATTGCCTTGCGCTAGATTTAAGCACAGTGCTGTAAATCAGCACGTCAAGCCTGTCCACCAATAGCAAACCCCCCCCCCCACAGGCCATGTTTGCAGGTTTTCCTTCATCTTGCACATGTGCTTTAAAATACAGTCTGGACAGCAATTCTTGATAAGAGAAATCCCCAAAACATGTCCTGTCGGGGGTACTTGAGGGCTGAGGACCACTGCAGAATAAATAAAATACTTACCAGTTTTTGTCTTTAAAGTCATGGAGAATAAACATGGCAAACATTTCATGATTACACACCAGGAAAGAAGCTTAGACAAAAATCACACATAATTTGTTAGGCCCAAACCTAGTTCAGCTGCAGCTGTCAACATATGTAGCATGAAAAAGTAACAAAAGACAAACTTAACAATTTTAAAGTAATTTTTATTGGTCAACAAAACAAGGAAAGCAAAAAAAGACAAACAAACAAAAATACATTTCAAAATTCTAACTAACCATAGCTTCACACATTTTTCATAAAATAAGGCCACATAGACAAATACACCAAAGTGAACATCATTTAAAAATAAACCAAAACCATTGGCAAAATAAAACAAAACCCATGCAACAAACCACATTTGTGTTTAGCAACAGCATTTCTGCCAGCCTGCCCCTTCTGAGGGCAGCTGAGGACTGATCGATCCAAGCTTTTTATAACAGTGCTAGTAATGAAGCAATTGAAATCACATGAACAAATTGCAGTCTCTAGTTTGGGTGAGCTTGTAATTGGGCACACCTGCAATTAATCCAAACCACGCTCTATGAGCATCCAATGAGTGTTTTTCACCTTTTAAAAAGAAAGGTGCAATTGTCAGTTAAAGCGACGCCGCGCCGAATCACAAAAACTTGCCCGGTCATTGACCAGAAATATGGTCCGGGCTCAAGTGGTTAAAAATTAACAAAACACAAAAGTGAGCCCAATTTTTGGGGATAATGTGAAAGATGATGTTACACCGAGTAAATAGATACCTTACATGTCACGCTTTACTATTGGAAACACTCCTGCAATGGGGCCAAAATGAATTCCGTGAATATCCCCATAGGCGACCTTTTTCTTTTTTTTCCAGGTTACCAGTTTATAGTTACAAAGAAGGTCTAGTGGTAAAAGTATTGCTCTCGCTCTAACGCACGCGTCAATACCTCACATGTGTGGTTTGAACAATGTTTATATATGTGGGCGGGACTTGCGTAAGTCCCGCCCACATATGTAAAAATTATTTTTACTTTTTGCTATAATAAATATCCCCAAAAATATATATTCAAAAAACTAAAAAAACCCTCAGTTTAGGCCGATACGTATTCTACATCTTTTTGGTTCCAAAAAATAGCAAATAGCGTTTAGTGTTTGGTTTTTGCAAAAGTTATAGCGTCTCCAAATTTTTTTTTTTTGTTGTTTTAACTAGTTATTGGGGCGATCAGCGATTTTTATCGGTACTGCGACATTATGGCGGACACATCGAACACTTTTTTGGAACCATTGGCATTTTTCTAGCGATCAGTGCTGTAAAAAATGCATTGCTTACTCAAAAAATGCCACTGGCAGGGAAGGGGTTAACACTAGGTGAGGGAGGGGTTAAATATGTTCCCTGGGTGTGTTCTAACTGTAGGGGGGGGGACTGACATGTGTAAATGACAGATCGCTGTTCATGAAGGGGAACTCCAGACCCCCCAAAAAAAAATAAGGTGGGTTCCCTCCAGGTGCATACCAGGCTCTTTGGCTTGGTCTGGAACATAAGGGGTTAAACCCGCGCAAAAAAAAATAGCGTGGGGTCCCCCCCAAGATCCAAACCAAGCCCTTATCCCAGGCACGCAGTCTGGTCAGACAGGAATGGGGGTGGGGACGAGCGAGCGCCCCCCTCCCTCCTGAGCCATACCAGACCACATGCCCTCAACATGGGGGAGTGTGTGCTGTGGGGGAGGGGGCACTGCCCCCCCACCCCAAAGCACTCTTGCCCCCATGTCGATAGGGACAAGAGCCTCTTCCCGACAACCCTGGCCGTTGGTTGTCGGGGTATGCGGGCGGAGAGCTTATCAGAATCTGAGAGACCCCTTTAATAAAGGGGTCCCCAGATTCCGGCCCCCCACCCTATGTGAATGAGTATGGGGTACATCGTACCTCTACCCATTCACATGGGGGAAATGTAAAGTAAAAAAAACACACCACACAGAATAAAATATTTTATTAATCTGCTCCGGAGCCCCCCCTTTCTTCTTTAGCTCTCTTAGAAGGGGGGGTTTCTTCTCTCCCGATCTTCCGCCGGGACCCTGGGCTTCGGTGATTTCTGCCGGGGGAGGGCGCCATCCCTCGGTCCTCTCCGGAGCCTTCCGCCGGATGCCCCCACCCCATTTAAGCTCTTTTTCATTAGGGAGGGGCATCCGGACTTCGGGGTCTTCTGCCGGGGGATGGCGCCTATCCCCCGGTCTTTCCGGGGCCTTCCGCCAGGGTTCCGGTCTTCTGCCGGGGGTGCGCCAACTCCCCGGTCTTTTCTCTTCTGTCTTCTCTGCTCCCTCTTCTGCCTGGCTCCCCCGCGGAGCCAGGGCTTTCTTCCGTCTTCTTTCTTCTCTCTTCCTTCTTCTGCCTGTCTCCTCCGCGGAGCACAGGGCTTGTCTCCGCTGTCTTCTTCCTTCTCTTCCATTCGATGTTGACACGACGAGGTTCCGCACTGACATGCCGTGTCAGCGGCGGGCATGGACTTATATAGGGTAATGCCACCATGTGACCTCAACCCATGTGACATCACATTCCCTGGGCATGATGGGAATGTGATGTCACATGGGTTGAGGTCACATGGTGGCATTACCCTATATAAGTCCATGCCCGCCGCTGACGCCGTGTCAGCGCGGAACCTCGTCGTGTCAACATCGAATGGAAGAGAAGGAAGAAGACAGCGGAGACAAGCCCTGTGCTCCGCGGAGGAGACAGGCAGAAGAAGGAAGAGAGAAGAAAGAAGACGGAAGAAAGCCCTGGCTCCGCGGGGGAGCCAGGCAGAAGAGGGAGCAGAGAAGACAGAAGAGAAAAGACCTGGGAGTTGGCGCACCCCCGGCAGAAGACCAGGAAGACCGGAACCCTGGCGGAAGGCACCGGAAAGACCGGGGGATAGGCGCCATCCCCCGGCAGAAGACCCCGAAGTCCGGATGCCCCTCCCTAATGAAAAAGAGCTTAAATGGGGTGGGGGCATCCGGCGGAAGGCTCCGGAGAGGACCGAGGGATGGCGCCCTCCCCCGGCAGAAATCACCGAAGCCCAGGGTCCCGGCGGAAGATAGGGAGAGAAGAAACCCCCCCTTCTAAGAGAGCTAAAGAAGAAAGGGGGGGCTCCGGAGCAGATTAATAAAATATTTTATTCTGTGTGGTGTTTTATTTTACTTTACATTTTCCCCCATGTGAATGGGTAGAGGTACGATGTACCCCATACTCATTCACATAGGGTGGGGGGCCGGCATCTGGGGGCCCCCTTATTAAAGGGAGCTCGCAGATTCCGATTAGCCCCGCCCGCATACCCCGACAACCAATGGCAAGGGTTGTCGGGAAGAGGCTCATGTCCCTATCGACATGGGGGCAAGAGTGCTGTGGGGTGGGGGGGGCAGTGCCCCCCTCCCCCACAGCACACACTCCCCCATGTTGAGGGCATGCGGTCTGGTACGGCTCAGGAGGGGGGGGCCGCTCGCTCGTCCCCTCCCCCATTCCTGTCCGGGCCAGACTGCATGCTTGGGATGAGGGCTTGGTTTGGATCTGGGGGGGACCCCCGCGCCGAATCGGCGCGGGTTTAACCCCTCACGTTCCGGACCAAGCCTAAGAGCCTAATGTAGCCCTGAAGGGGGACCCGCGCCGATTTCAAGTTTGAAATTTGGCGCCGAGTTCCCCTTCAGGGCTGAAAACAGCTCGGAGATTCCCGTGCGCCGCGTCACGCAGCGCAATCACGGGTACGCCGCTTGGTATTTACCAAGATTTTCACGGCGTACTGACAAGGCGCACGGGAATCCCTGACTTTTCTCTCTGCGCATGCCCAGTATGCAAATGAACCTCCCGAGGTTCAGGCGCACTGTGCAAGCGTACGGGGATCTGTTTTCAAAAAACACTTTCCCTTTCAATTCGGCCCGCCAAACACTTTAAAACACATGTCACTTCACTTCCCCTGCATCCCCCCACCTCCCCCCCTAATAAACTCCCGCCCAAACCCCCGCAATTTACAGTTTAATGTGCCGTGCGCCAGGTCTGTACTGGTGCACAATGCACCCTCTCCTGGGCGCACGGAGCACATTAGTAACTAGGGAAATACACTGCACTAGCAGCGTATTTCTTTAGTAAATGGCCAAACGGCTGCTACTCCTGCTTTTACTCCATGAGTCATGGAGTAAAGGCTTGGTAAATCAGGCCCATTGTCTGCTAAGTACTGCATCATAGTTAGAAGTATACGTAACATAAGTACTCTTTTTCCACCTTTTTTTTTGTGAACTGTTACAAGTTTGCTACCCATAATCCTTGCCTTGACTTTTGATATATGATGAGAATGATGTCTCATAACACTGAATTCTTTAACGCTAACAGTTGCATTAACATAATTTGATTTTATTTGGATGAAAGTTTCTGTAGTTGGGCCATTTGATCTCATTTTTACTGTGCATAAACGTTTAGTTAAATTATTTCCAAAAAAACAACAACTTTTTGTTAAAACAGAACCAAAGATGTATGCACGTTATGGCAGACTTACTCTTTAGTTCAGTCCACCCTCACTCTGTCACTTTGTCTGACACAACTGCCAACTTCTCCTGATCATCTACTAGCCTATTGGCTTCTTTCTTTGGTTATTGGACAGCCATTGATAATATAACTCCTACCCTTTTGTAATTGAGATACCTAGTACTAACACCTAGCTCCTTTCTTAGAATCTTACAGATGTCAGCAAAGTCTGTGCTACCAAAAAACAAAAATACTACAATTGCTAGTAATATACTTTTAGTACTGATTTAGAGAAACACATTTTTCCAGTACACTTTGCCACAACTAGATCTCTCATGGTAACTAACTACTATTCTTTTTTTCTGCTAGATTATAATGGCTGCATTACAATAATATATTTCATTCAGAGATTTACAACAACAATTTTATCATAGATTGTTGAAACAGCCAAATTAGTTTGGGTCAGGTCATATTTTACATATACAATGTTGTATTTACATTATTCCTAATAAATTAATTGGCATGTGCTCTTTACAGTAATACAAAGTCTGAGCCCCCTTTCACACTTGTACTACTTCAAAGTCGCACGATTTTACCGCGATTTTGCGGCCACGATTTTACCGCGATTTTGCCGCGATTCGCGGCCGCGATTTCAATGAATGCCTGTGTAAGTGGCATCAAAATCGGACCAAAGTAGTGCAAGGACTACTTTGAAGTAGGCACAACTTAAAGTCGTGCCAGTATGAATGGTAGTCATTGAAAATAATGGAGAATGACTTGTCATACGATTTTGCAGTCCAAAATCGTGGGACAAGTCGTATAAGTGTGAAAGGGGACTTACAGGTAGTACTGTCTGGTCTTAAACACATTCAAATCCCTGCTATTAGGTATCAGCTTGTTTGTCAGTAAGGATCAAGAAGGGGCACAAAGTATTTGGTTTTATTTCTAAACACAATAACATCTAATATCTTCCTTGTAGTGTCAGCTGTGGCAATTGGGTTAATGGGCTTCATTTACAAAACAATATTTACTGCTTTATGATCTGGGGTAATATACCTCTTAGGGTTTTTTTAAAGTTGTTTGCAATTCAATTCACAACCGCTACCAAAATAAAGCATGCATTAATGGGCATACCTGTACGGCCCTTTGCATTTGCCGCCGTGGGGGCGTGCATCCATGCTCCATCCACCCCTGGCTCATCCATGCTCCATCCATCTGTGGCTCATCCATGCTCCATCCATCCATGCTCATCTGTACTCCATCCGTCCCTGGCTCATTCATGCTTCATCCATCCCTGGCTCATATGTGCTCCATCCATGCTCCATCCCTGGCTCATCTGTGCTCCATCCGTGCTCATCCATGTTCAATCTGTGTTCCATCTGTGCTCATCCATGCTCAATCCGTGCTCATCCATGCTCCATCCGTGCTCATTCATGCTCCATCCATCCCTGGCTTATCCATGCTCCATCCATTCCTGGCTCCTCCATGCTCCATCTGTGCTCATCATGTGCCATCTGTGCTTATCCGTGCTCATTCATGCTCCATCCATGCTCATCCATGCTTATCCATGCTCCATCCGTGCCCATCCATGCCCATCCACGGCTCATTCGTGCTCATCCATGCCTCATCTGTGCTCATCCATGCCTCATCCATGCCACAGCTGTGCTCATTCTTGCCACAGCAGTGCTTATCCGTGCCACATCAGTGCTCATCCATGCCACATCAGTACTCATCCTTGCCACATCAGTTCTCATCCATGCCGCATTCTTGCCACTACAGTGTCACTACAGTGTTCATCAGTGTCATTTTGAGGTGTAATTTTTGCTATGTACATGCTTTGTGTTAGAAATATCTTATAAATTGACAACTTTGTGTAAATTTTGTTTTTGGATAACTTGTGGAAAAAAATGACATTTTCAAAAGACTCATTATGCCTCATAGAATATATGTTGGAGTGTTTACTTTCCAAAATGGGGTCATTTTGTGGACGTTTCTATTGTCCTGGTGCTCCGGGGCCTTCAAAAGTGTGGGAAGTAGTCAAAAAATGAAATGTGTAATTTATGCCCCTAGAACGCCTGATGGTGCTCCCTGCATGGGCTCCTGAATATGGCCAGGCTATGTAAAAGGCTCACACATGTGGTATCGCCATACTCAGGAGAAGTAGTAGAATGTGTTTTGGGGTGTAATTTGTGGTATGCATATGCTATGTGAGAGAAATAACCTGTTAATATGACAATTCTGTGAAAAAAATTATCTTAATTTTGCAAAAAAGTGTAGGAAAAACTTCAAAAAACTCACAATGCCTCTTACCAAATACATTGGATTGTCTACTTTCCAAAAAGGGGTCATTTAGGGTGTATTTGTACTGTCCTGGCTTGCTAGTGTCTCAAGAAATGAGATAGACTGTCAGTACATCAGGTGTGATCAAGTGAGATTAATTTTCAGTAATTGGCACTGTAGCTTGTAGACTCTATAACCTTCACAAAGACCAAATAATATACACTGATTTGAGTTATTTTTTACCAAAGAAATGTAGCAGTATACATTTTGGCCAAGATTTATGAAGAAAAATTACTAACTTGCAAAATTGTATAACAAAAACAAAGAAAAGTTCATTTTTTGTACAAAAATTTCGGCCTTAAATAAAAAACCCAGTGGTGATCAAATACCACCAAAATAAATCTCTATTTATGTGAAAAAAGGACAAAAAATCATATGGGTATAATGCTGCCTGACTGAGTAATTGTCATTCAAAATGTGAGAGCACTGAAAGCTGAAAATTGGTCTGGTTAGGACGGAGGTTTAAGTGCCCAGTAGGCAAGTGGTTAAGCAAATATGAGCATTAATGCATCCCAAATGGCCAGAATATTAATTTATTCTGGCTTTTGGAATCCATTAACACTCAAAGACTTGACACTCCTAAATGTGTGTTCAATTGTGTGTGCAATTTTAAGTGCGTTTTTAAATCAGCTTTTTTTCTTGGGTGCAGAAAAGGCACTTAGAAGGGTTACAAGATGCCCGGTGTGCACGAAACCTTAATGTTATTTTTCTGGTTGTTCTGTGTAAAAATATTTTTTCAGGTAACACAGCTTCCCTGTTTTTCATCTGCATAAATAGCTGTTGGCCTATAGTTTATCTTTAATCAAAAGTTTACCTGTTGATACATTTCAAACAGGTATTTGTAAATAATGTCCAATGTTCTTGGCAATTAAAAATTCTCTACAGTGTAAATTAATTGCAAAATAATAAACTTTGATTTATTGTGTTTTAGCAAGGATAATGGGGAATTTATTAATGTCATGTTGAAATGTATTTTAGAGTTAATAATATATCAGCTGTGAAGCAGGTCTTAGAAGATCTCAGAAAATTATCACAACAGAGGTCCTCACAGGAGCAGTTTCTCGGAATGAATATTCATTAACAGTCTCCACAAATTGAACAGTGATTTTATTTTATGTGTTATTAGGAGAATCATGCTGATACATCTTTTGATTGGTTTTGCATTGGCATTAACTGGAAAACCATTTTAACTAAATATGTATGGGCAACAGCCTTGGTGCCCAGTGAACAAAAAGGACATCTACCAATTAAAAGAAAAATGTATTAACATCGATAAATATATCCTGTATTTATACACTATCTAAATCTTGAACCTTTAAAATTGCTTTCACTCCACAGTTAAACTTAAAAACATACTAAATACATTTTTTTTTAATTAACTATACTTATGGTAATCTCAAATCTAGCCTCTTAGTATCACCTATACCATTTATTACGTAGGCAGACTGGTAGGCATATTTTGTTATTGTAAAAGGTGGTAAATGACAATTCCATTAAAGCTCATCACAAAGAACAGCACTATCGAATCCACAGCAGTGGCGTAGCATGGGGGGGCAGATGAGCAGTGGCCCTGGGCACAACATTTGGGGGGCGCATCTTTTTTTTCACAATCAAAGGTTTTATTGAAGCTTATTACAGTAACAAGTTATGCAAGTGTAACATAGAAAGTCATACAATCAAAGCTTGAACACAAAAATGACTTATACTTTACAAGTGTCATAGAAGAGGGTTGGAATGGGGAAGGAGAATAAAGTGAAGGGGCGGGGTAGGTTAGGGGGAAGGGAAGGGGGCAGTAGCTTCCTAAAGTAGCAGGAAAAACAAAATTACCACCATTCTATCATTTGGGAAACACTGTGTGAGGAGGATTAACATGGAACAGGTGTAGAATAAAGGGAGATAGTACTGTCTATATGGTTTCTATTCACCTTAAACACTTTATTTAGTAATTGAAGTATTATGTGTTAAGTAACTGGTATTCATGGGAGTATAAGAAAGAAACCCATGCCTGCCAGGTTTCAGGGGGGGGGGCATCTAGGGTGACCACATGTCCCGAGATCTGATGCCCCTTAAAATGGCCCTGGTATCACTGCTGCTTGTCACTCACTGTCAGCCTGGGCTTCTTGGCGGTGGAGACCTACTTTGTGTCATTCACCACCAGCCGCTGGTTAACATTCTCCCAAGAACAAATAGTGAGAAATAGGACTTTGAGAAAAGGAGAGGCTACACGGAATCAGAGAAGATATGGAGAGAGAGAGAGAGAGAGAGGGAATGGGATGAGGGGGGGGGGGGTCTCCTCGTTTCTTCCCTTCTTTTTTTGGATATAGTTGATACAAACGGATGATATGGAATGTGATAATCTGTTACGTGAAACTTCTGAAAAAAAAAAAAAAAAGAACATGCGAACAGGCAAAACATTTGTTCGAACGTGCGAACACCCTTAAAGTCTATGGGACACGAGCATGAAAATTCAAAAGTGCTAATTTTAAAGGTTAATATGCAAGTTATTGTCATAAAAAGTGTTTAGGAACCTGGATCCTTCCCCATGGGACATGTATCAATGCAAAAAAAAGTTTTAAAAAATGCATTTTTTTTTGGAGCAATGATCTTAATAATGCTTAAAGTGAAACAATAAAAGTGAAAAATTCCTTTAAATTTTGTACCTGGGGGGTCTGTATAGTATGCCTGTAAAGCGCATATTTCCCGTGTTTAGAACTGTCCCTGCACAAAATGTAATTTCTAAAGGAAAAAAAGTAATTTAAAACTAGTCATTGAAAAAAACAGCGTGGGGGTCCCCCCCAAATTCCATATCAGGCCATTCAGGTCTGGTATGGATATTAAAAATAAAAATGGCGTGGGGTTCCCCCAAAATTCCATACCAGACCCTTATCTGAGCATGCAACCTGGCAGGCCGCAGGAAAAGGGGGGGGGCGAGAGAGCGTCCCCCCTCCTGAACCGTACCAGGCCACATGCCCTCAACATGGGGAGGATGTCCCCATGTTGATGAGGACAAGGGCCTCATCCCCACAAACCTTGCCCAAGGGTTGTGGGGGTCTGCTGGCGGGGGGCTTATCGAAATCTGGAAGCCCCCTTTAACAAAGGGGAACTCCAGATCCCGCCCCCCCATGTGAATTCGTAACTGGGTACATTTCACAAAGAAAGTGTAAAAAATGTAAAAAAACACACAGACACTGCTGGACAAGTCCTTTATTTAAAAATAAAAAAATAAAAAATAAATTCAAGAGATGTAATCCCGTCTCTCGATGTCCAACAATGATCCATACTCCAGCAATGCTGCAGTCTCCACCCATTCTCCAGCAAGGAACGAAACCCCCATGATGCATAAGAGGGGGCCGGGTCACCCGTCCACATTATTGGGTAACCCCCATTAACACTTTTGATTTCTCCCAGAGACTTTTAACAGTATTCCGCGGCTTTTTGAATTTGCTGCGAACACCCCAAATTGTTCACTGTTCGACTCAAAGATAAAGCTCATCCCTACCTGTCACACATTATGATGTACTATGGACTGGAAGGTGCTGTTCCTTTTGACAAGCTTTAATGCAATTGTCATTCTGTGAGGATAATACTTACCACCTTTTACAATAACAAAGTAATGTTTATAGGAAAATGTACCAGGTCTGTGCACCCTCTGTTTTGTCTTGTGATTTCAGTGTCTCCAAACTCCCCCAGTCTAATGAGGGCAGCAAGGTGAAACTTATCCATAAAAGCCAGTATGAAAATGTAGTTTATTGCTATCTTCGGTCCCACTCTCAAACACATGAGATTTTGTGTGTTTGGGAGGCATTTTTTGGATTGTTAAACACCATGTAAAACTGTACTCCAGGCATATTAAAAATACTTCGCTAATTTAGGCAGTTTTGTATTAAAAAAAAAACTAGTATAAGTAACTGAATTTACTTGATCTCAGCCTAGTTTACAGCAGAACTCAAACTAGGAGAAGTGGAAGGAAAGTACTTGGGACCAATCAGTTGCCCTGCAATAACCAGTGCTAATTAGGAATATAATGACAGGAGAACAAAGAGGAGAATTAACCTGTCTGTTTCTGTTCCTTCGTGGCCTAGTCAAATGCCCCGTACACACCATCACTTTATGTGATGAAAAAAAACGACATTTTCTGTGAAGTAAAAAATGACGTTTTTGAAACTTCAATTTTCAAAGACGAAGTTGCCTACACACCATCGTTTTTCTCACAATGTTCTAGCAAAGCGAGGTTACGTTCTCACCACTTTTTCCATTGAAGCTTGCTTCATAAGTAGCTTCTGGGCATGCGTGGATGAAAAAACTTAGTTTTAAACGACACACGGTCAATTTAAACTACACACGGTCAATTTCTGTGAAGTAAAAGTTGACGTTTTGAAAAACGACACATAAAATTGAAGCATGCTTCAATTTTTTTTGGTAGTTTTTTAGAAGACATAAAACAACGTTTTCCCACACACACGGTCAATTAAAGTGACGTTTTTAAAAACGTCATTTTTTTTCATCACATAAAGTGATGGTGTGTACGCGGCAAAAGGCTCGGAAGAAGGAGAAAGAAGCAGCAGTTCTGTGATGGCTAATGATACCAATGGGTGACCTGGAGAATATGGAGCTGAGTATAAGGTGTGTTCACTTTCAGAGCATGCTTGGTGTTGCCCTCAAACTTCCAGTAGTGTCTTATACAAAGCAATGGGAGCTTGAGATCCCCTCACTTTTAGAGCCTGCTAGGTGCTGAAGGACATATGCCAGCTAATTGTGTTTCCCTCAAGCTCCCAGTAGCGCCTTATAAGATGTGATTATTTGCCAAATGTAATGTTTTGATGTCGTCCTTAATTCACATAAGCCTTTCTGGGCTTGACAAGAAACTTTACTTATCTTCAGGTAGAAGACTTTAGAACATTTGTGAATGTCAGTCTTGGAGACTGGTCTGTGATTGTACCTGTTTAAGGGGAATGCCTTCACAGTGCCATCCAGGTGCAAATGAAATAGAAATTATCCTAAGCAAAAAAGCATTCTGTAAGCAACCTGTTCATTTGTAATAGAACAGAGGGAATTCAAAGTATAGTCTCAAACACTGGGATATTCACAAAAGTCTTAAACTTGCATGCAAAGAGACACACCGGACAGTCTCTATCTCTTTCTCTATCAAACAGGGGCACCCTCACTGCACATTCTGTCACATACACACAAGCACTTAAAGTATAGTCATTCTTTAACTCTAATGCCCCGTACACACAAGCGGTTTTCCCATCTGGAAAAAAACAATGGTTTTCCCGACGGAATTCCTCTCAAGCCTTCCTTGCATATACACGGTCACACAAAAGTTCTCTGAACTTTCGAGCTTTAAGAATGCGGTGACGTACAAAACTACAACGAGGCGAGAAAAGGAAGTTCAATGCTTCCGAGCATGTGTCAAATTGTTTCTGAGCATGCATGTTTTCCTGGTGGAAAAAGTCCGGTCGGGATTCCCGGCCAAAAGCTCTCATCTGAGTTTTTCCAACGGGAAAACCGGTTGTGTGTACGGGGCATATGTTGAGTTCTCTCTCACTCTTGGCAAACTCCCCTCTCCTTTCACAAACTGGGCAGTCTGGTTTGGTAGCCCCGCTGTTGCACAACCTAGTTATGGCAACCCTGTTGAAGCAAAATTTAAGGGTGGTTTACCACCTACTTTCCTTACTTCCTCAAAGTCATATTAGTCTAGACTCCCTTAAAGTGCAAGTCTAGGCAAAAAAACAAGACTTTTTAAAAATACACAATATCTCTGAAATACATTTGCATTTCCCTCTGTTTTATTTTATTTTTTACAAAAACTGTGAATACATAAAAATATCTGTTGATCCTGTGAAAATCAGATTTTTCGTAAAAAAAAATAAGCGTTTATTGATTAGTTTGCGCTAGGGATGTCCCGATACTGATACTAGTATCGGTATCGGTACCGATACCGAGCATTTCCCCGAGTACTTGGGAAATGCTCCGATGCCTCAGCCGATACCTGGGCAGGCAGGGGAGTTGCAAGTCTTCTCCCCCGTGCTCCGTGCAGTCTTTCCTCCCCCCTGCTCTGTGCAGTCTTTCCTCCCCCGTGCTATGTGCAGTCTTTCCTCCCCCCGTGCTCTGTGCAGTCTTTCCTCCCCCTGTGCTCCATGCAGTCTTTCCTCCTCCCATGCTCCATGCCGCTCTTCTCTCCCCCTGTCAGTGCCGCTATTCTCCCCCCGTCCGTGCCGCTCTTCTCTCCCCCCGTCCGTGTCACTCTTCTCTCCCCCCGTCTGTGTCGCTCTTCTCTCCCCCCGTCCGTGCCGCTCTTCGCTCCCCCCGTCCGTGCCGCTCTCCCCTCTCCCCTCCACTAAATCCGGCTCCTACCTTTTCCGAATGGACAGAGTCAGTGATCACTGACTCTGTCCATTCACATAACTGAGCATCGTAACCTGTGTTTACGATGCTTCAGTTTATGAATGGAGAGGAGCTTCCCTCCATTCATTTCAGCTGAAGCTGCAGAGAAAGGGACTGAGGAATCTGTGTCCTTAGTCCCTTTCTCTGTCTTTAAGGGGAGATTTTAGAGGTCTTTTAAGACCCCTGATATCTCACTAAAGACCCCCAACAGGGCTGATAAAAAAAAAACATACTGACAATTCACTCCCCCCCCAAAAAAAACAAAAAAAACCCCAAAAAAACAAAAAAAATTACTGTAAAAAAAAAAAATATATTAAAAAAAAATAGTAAAAAAAATATAAAAAAAAAAACGCCACTGTCACATGACATTAAAAAAAAGGTATTCGGTATCAACGAGTACTTGAAAAAAAGTATCGGTACTTGTACTCGGTCTCAAAAAAGTGGTATCGGGACAACCCTAGTTTGCGCAAAAGTTATAGCGTCTACAAAATAGGGGATAGTTTTATGGAATTTTTATTAATATTTTTTTTTACTAGTAGTGGCGGCGATCTGTGATTTTTATCGGTACTGCGACCTTATGGTGGACACTTCGGACACTTTTGACACATTTTTGGGACTATTGGCATTTTTATAGCGATCAGGTTCAGGCGATCAGGTTCAGGGTGCCCGGCGGTAATCGTGCCCGCTAAGCACTCGCATCGGCACCAGGGGCGAGCAGCCCCTAGTGACTGGAATGCAAAATCACGTTATATTACGTGATTTTGCGCAGTCGAGCCGTCCTGCTGCCGTAAAACTACGGTTGGCGGTCGGCAAGGGTTTTTTTTTGCTAGAAAATTACTTAGAATCCCCCAAACATTATATATTTTTTTTCTAACACCCTAGAGAATAAAATGGCGGTCATTGAAATACTTTTTGTCACACCGTATTTGCGCAGCGGTCTTACAAGCGCATTTTTTTGGGAAAAAAAATCACTTTTTTGAATAGAAAAGTAAGACAACAGTAAAAGTTAGCATAATTGTTTTATATTGTGAAAGATAATGTTATGCCAAGTAAATTGTCATGCTTCAAAATTGCACCCGCTCGTGGAATGGCGACAAACTTTTACCCACAAAAATCTCCATAGGCAACGTTTAAAAAATTCTATAGGTTGCATCTTTTGAGTTACAGAGGAGGTCTAGGGCTAGAATTATTGCTCTCACTCTAACGATTGCGGTGATACCTCACTTATGGGGTTTGAACACCATTTTCATATGCAGGCGCTACTCACGTATGCGTTTGCTTCTGCACAGGAGCTCGTCAGGACGGGGCGCTTTAAAAAAAAATAGTTTTCTTCCTTATTTAATTTGATTTATTTTTACACTGTTTTTTTTTTTTTTTTTTTTAAAAGGGTCACTTTTATTCCTATTACAAGGAATGTAAACATCCTTTGTAATATAAAAAAGCATGACAGGTCCTCTTAAATATGAGATCTGGGGTCAAAAATGCAATAATTAAAAAAAATGACAACAAAAAAATGTGCCTTTAAGACGCATGGGCGGAAGTGACGTTTTGACGCCGCTTCCGCCCTGCTATGCTATGGAGACGGGTGGGGGCCATCTTGCCCTCACTCATATCCATGGCAAGCAGGAAGAAGGACCCGATCGCCTCCGCCACTACCGACGGCTCCGGTAAGCGGTGGAGGGCGCGGGAGAGCAGCGGGAGGGGGGCCCTCTCCCGCCGACGATAATGGTGATCTTGTGGCGAATCCACTGTGGAGACCACCATTATAGTTTACAGGACCGGCTGTGGAAAAAGTAGATATCTCAGTTGTGGCAGCAGCTGCCGCCGCTACCGAGATATTAATCTTTAAAGTGCCGATGTATATATACGTGAGCCAGTCCTTAAGTGGTTTTTAAAAACAAAGTTGGATTTTGGTATTATTTGGGGGGGGGGGGGGGAAATTTATTTTGGTTGTATTTATTTTTCATTGTATATCAGCAGGACTCTTTTCATGTTAAACTATTTTTTTTTTACTGGAATGCTTCCCTTTTAAATGGCATTTGCTTCATTGGTAGATTTTCTTTATTTTTGGATGTCGATAAAGCACAGCATTCACTTATTGCTGACCATGAGTTCTTAGAGCTGCCTTTTGTTCACACCATGCCATTGCATGATTTGAAAAATAAAAGTGAAAGAACTGTGTGCACCCAAACCTCCTTACAATATATCACTCACACTCTTCACACCCATAGATAAAATACCAGTTACCAGCATACACTGGTAATGCCTATTATCCCTGAATAAACCTGTCCTGATGTTGGCTAATTTTAAACTGCTGTATCCTCTGCAGTTTCTTAAAACACTATTAAACACTAAAGCAAATATTTATTATATTGCAGCTTACCAATTCTTGGAAGTGATGGCTGTATTAGTTTCCTTTTTTTTTAGGCTTTCTTTCTTCTATTGTCATCTGGTGATCAAGCCAGCACGTCAGTTGTATTTCACAAGCTCACACTCTCCAGCAGAATGTATCAGGTTACATGGATGAGACAAACCACTTACCACTGGCAGTGGTGATTAAAATTATCATCTTTTATTTATTAATGCAAAACCTTTATCCCAAAAGGAAAAAAAAAATATCTGTTTGTTGTAAAGTGTTATTTTTTTTCAAAATTGTGTCTCGCTAACACAAGTGTGCTACTGGCCAGATCATTAAGTGAAAGAAGAGGGAAAAAAAAGCCAGAGAAAAAGGAAACTGATGCAGCCAACACATCTAATGATTAGTGACTGCTGCTCCTCTCTGCCAATCCCTTCAATGGCTTCCCCTACCCCACCGTGTAAAACTCAAAATGCTAACCACAACATACAAGGCCATTCACAACATCACCCTCATCTACATTACCAACCTCATCTGCAGATATTGCCCAAATCGTCCCCTCCGCTCCTCCCAGGACCTCCTGCTCTCTAGCTCCCTTGTTACCTCCTCCCATGCTCGCCTTCAGGACATCTCCAGAGCCTCTCCCATCCTCTGGAACTCCCTGCCCCGATATGTCTGATCAGCCCCTACCCTGTCCACCTTTAGGAGATCCCTGAAAACTCATTTATTCAGGGACGCCTATCCCACACCTACCTAACAACTGTCCCTGAGCCACCCCCATCAAATCATTCTCTACAGCTATTACCTTTTGTACCATCACCCCCTCCCTTTAGAATGTAAGCTCTATGAGCAGGGCCCTCCTGTACATTCTGTATTGAACTGTACTGTAATTGTGCTGTCCCCCCTATTCATTGTAAAGCGCTGCATAAACTGTTGGTGCTATATAAATCGTGTATAATAATAATAATTGGTAAGCTACAATATAATACATTTTAGTTTTTTTGTTTTTGGGTTAAATACCACTTTAGGGGGTAATCCACAAAAGGGATACGCCGGCATATCTACTGATACGCCGTCGTATCCCTGTTTCTATCTATGGAACTGATCCACAGAATCAGTTAACCATAGATAGGCAGAAGATCCGACATGTGTAATTGAATTACACTGTCGGATCTTAAGGATGCAATTCTAGGCCGGCCGCTAGTAGACATGTGCACAGAATTTTTTTTCATTTTTTTTGGTCTGTTTCGTATCGTTGCGTAGGTTCGTTCCCGTTCGTTTTTCGTAAGACGCCCGTTTTCCTGTTCGTTCCCGTTCGTTTTTCGTACGACGCGATTTTTTCGTATTCCGATCGTTTTGTATTTTGGTTACCGTTTTATTTTCGTACATGCGGGATGGTTCGTTATTCTGTTTAATTCATGTTCGTTACTTGTTAGACAATAATTTTCGGGAATTATCATCATTTTGTACTTTGGTAAATATATCGCGGGATTCGCGGCACTTTTAACACGCGGCTCATCCATATTAACTATTGTTAAGCCCCATACACTTGGTCAGACTTTTTTAACAACAAACATAAAAACTATCGTTTTACCGAACGTTCGTTCGTTTTTAAACTCCATCAGAAAACCATTTTGGGTTCCAGGTTCAAAAGTCTAGCCAACTGATCTCTCCCTTCAGACGAAAATCCACAGAAAAGTTTATTTGGCTCTACTGTACTACTCAGCACAAAAGAGAAGCTGCTTCACTAACTAACTACACTCACTGCCCATTCAAAAAAACGAAAATGACATCTCATAACAAAAGATTTGCATTCTGTATTTTGAAACCAAATTACGAACAGAAAGAAGGAATTCAGAATACAGAATACAAATCTTTTGTTATAAGATGTCATATGAACATACAAACAGAAAAAGGAATCAAACAAAATACAGAATGAAAATCTTTTGTTAGATGTCATATGAACATACAACTGAAAATCAAAATACGAACAGAACAAGGATTCAAACAAAATAAAGAATGCAAGTCTTTTGTTATAGATGTCATATTCGTTCTTTTGCCGTTTTCGTTTTGTCGTATTTTCGTCGGATCGTTCGTTCGTATTTGCGGTTGTTCGTTATGCGACTCATTCGTAATCCCGTCGTTTTCGTATTTTGGTGCTTAAATTTTTTCGTATGTACACATTATTCTGCGGGTACGAAAATGAACATTTTCGTACGAAAATAACATTCGTACGAACGGGAATGCACATATCTAGCCGCTAGGTGGCGAAGCCATTGCGGCCGGCCTAGAATATGCAAATGAACACTTACGGCGATCCACAAACGTTCCGACGGGCCCGTCACGCTAAATCTACGTCGTTTACGTCGAGTTACGCCGCGTAAAAATAGGGCTGAGTCCTATTTGACTAAGCCCTATTAAGTATGGCCGTCGTTCCCGCGTCGAAATTTTAAACTCTACGTCGTTTGCGTAAGACGTTCGTGAATGGCGCTGGACGCCATTTACGTTAACGTCTAAGCAAATGATGTCGGAGCGACGTCAGTTAGCGCAATGCACGTCGGGTAAGTTACCCGACGGAGCATGCACAGTACGTCCGGCGCGGGAGCGCGCCTAATTTAAATGGGACTCGCCTCATTAGATTCGGCACGCCTTGCGCCGGATGGATTTGAGTTACACCGCCGCAATTTTCCAAGTAAGTGTGTTGTGGATCGATACCTAACTTAGGAAATTTGCGGCAGTGTAACTTAAATCACTTAAGTTACGTTGCGCTGCGGGGCTGTGGATTTGGCCCTTAATTCTTATAGTAATTCCCTAGTCCCAGAAATTGGCCAGCAGCAGTACAGTTTTTCATCAGCGAGAGAAGGGCTGTAGATTCAGTTAACTATTGACTAATTTCTACCTCATGGACCTATTACTGTTTGATGAAAAATTATGTGTCACTGATAAAGCTACCTAAAAAACAAAACACTTTTTAAAAATGAAAATATACTAGTGGTTACACACTAGTGTATGTAAGCTAATTGTAAAAGATAAATAATAATGCCATAGCCAAATATGTGCTGCCAGTGTACGCTGTCGATGACACTCTCTGTGAGAGTCGAACTGTTCTTTAAAGCCTCGTACACATGATCAGTCCATCCGATGAGAACGGTCTGAAGGTTAACCGATGAAGCTGACTGATGGTCCGTCGCGCCCACACACCATCGGTTAAATAACCGATCGTGTCAGAACGCGGTGACGTAAAACACAACGACGTGCTGAAAAAAATGAAGTTCAATGCTTCCAAGCATGCGTCGACTTGATTCTGAGCATGCGTGGATTTTTAACCGATGGTCGTGCCTACTAACGATCGGTTTTGACCTATCGGTTAGGAATCCATTGGTTAAATTTAAAGCAAGTTGGCTTTTTTTTAACCGATGGTTAAATAACCTATGGGGCCCATTAGACCGTTGTCCTCTGTTTAACCTATCGTGTGTATGGGGCCTAGTACAACATACAGCTTTCAGGCATTCCCATGAATGTTATTCAAATAATTTGTGTATTTTCAATATTGCTCTTAAAGCAGCATGAAAAGACTCTCTCTCCACTGCACTTTTGTTTAAACATTTTTATTTTGTATTGGTACATGTCCTCCATGGCAGTGCCCAGCGTCCCGTGTTTTTTCTTTTTAGTAGTCTGCCTATTAGCCCTACAATTTTCTCGAATTTTATAACAGGATTCAGTCCCAATAGACTTCAGTGGAATTTGAAACAGGATTTTCTGAACCATGGGAATTTCATTAATCTAGTCTGCATGTAAGTGTAGACCAAAAAATAAATAAAAGCATGATAAAAGAAAATTAATATACTATCATTACAAGCACTAACTGCATAGAGTTTGTGAATATTATATTTTTCACGACAGTGGTCTTTTAAGGAGTGAAGCATGTTTTGCATGGAAGGTATACAAGCCTAGTACAAATAAACATAAAATTGGTGGAAATAAGGTAACGCATAATTAAAATGTATAGTAGCTTGACACAACACGGTTCTAGATTAGAAAGAAAAAGTTTGGCCTAAAAGTATTTGATAGAATAGTTGGGATGTAACATCACTGTTCATTTAAGAAACATGTATAAGAAAGGTTAGGTTAGAATAAATGCCTTTAGGGCACAGTCAGTGGTGCTGCTGAGTTCTCGGCAGTTTATCAAGTTGTTAAAGATCGATTTTAACCTTTACTTTAAATTAAATTACAGACTTTCATTTTGATTCCAGTGATCATTCTGCCTCTGCAGAGAGTGTTCTTATTCTCAAACCCAATAATTTTGTCTATACTAAATACTGTAGTACTAGACAAAGCATGGGTAAGCATTATACTAAATTCTACCCAAAAGTGAATTCTTTATCAAGGAGTGAGTGTGGCAGAAGGCTCAACCCTTTGATGGGTTAGAAACGTATGAGGGATGAAGGTGAGGCAATTATGACCCTACAAAGGTACCATATAGAAAAGTTACCAAACAAAAACAAAATGGGGAGGGACTTTGCAGATACCAAAAAAAGCTTAAAAGATAAAGAAATCAGGATCTAGGGTGGGAACTAGACAACTCAGATTGGAATCAGATATGGAATACCACAAAAACAGCTTCACCCAACATACAGGCGGTAGAGGCAAACTATAAAGTATTAACGAAATGGTACTTGGTACCTTCTAGGATAGCTAAATACGCAAAGAATTACTCTGCACAATGTTTCAGGGGTTGTTCTGACATAGGTACACATTTCCATACTTGGTGGTCATGTCCGAAAGCTCACATATATTGGGTCGGGATATTCAAGATTGCATCAATACTAAGGGGAAAGAATATTCCTTTAGATCCTGCCACGGTACTTCTCAACTTGAAACCAGAAGGCATTTTGCATTCTCAATTTAAATTGCTATTGCAGCTTTTTACAGCAGCTAAACAGACTTTGGCAAAAGCATGGAGATCTTCAAAGTTAGTGGTAAATGAAGCGGTGACTAAAATGAACAACACTATGACCCATGCCAAGATGCTAGCTATAGATACGGACATGATCCCTCAGTTTGAGAAAATGTGGAAACCCTGGATCGCATATGCTATGCCATCATTTTTTGATAATACGGTACTCTTGCCATGGTGACTAGAACAATAGGAACAAATACATCTCTCTCTAGTTGTGGTGGGGGCTCTCAGCCTGACCTCACTGACCCCTTCCATTCCATTCTTCTCTCCTTCCATTTTCTTTACTTTTTCTTTATTTTTTTACTTATTTTTTATTTTCTGGTAATAATTAGAATTTTTCTTTATTATTTGAAGCTCCTGTTTTTTTAATTATATGATAAACTGAATTATTCAAGAATGCAAATAAGAAGGCCGCGTACACACAATCAGTTAAACCATTGAGAATGGTCTGATGGACCGTTTTCAAAAATCGATCGTTAGTAGGCACGTCCATCGGTGAAAAATCCACGCATGCTCAGAATCAAGTCGACGCATGCTTGGAAGCATTGAACTTCGTTTTTTTCAGCGCGTCGTTGTGTTTTACGTCACCGGCATTCTGACACGATCGTTTTTTTAACCGATGGTGTGTAGGCACGACTGACCATCAGTCAGCTTCATCGGTTAACCGATGAAAACGGTCCATCAGACCGTTCTCATCGGATGGACCAATCGTGTGTACAGGGCTTTACAATATCTCTAGGCTTGACACCTTTTGAAGAACTGTAAATACCTTCTTAAGTTTTAATCGATCTTGTTTCAATATTATTTAATAGTTATTATTACATTCTCAATTAATTAACATTGATCTTCTCACCCCTGACTGTATGATATTGTATTTACTTTATGCAATTTGTACACTACTTCTGTACTATTCAATAAAATATTTTGACAAGGAAAAGATAAATAAATCTTTATTTTTTATATACAAATGGTTAAAGTTTAAAAAAGTTCAATGCAACTGTTTAAAACCACTGTTACTGTAAGTCTGTTCAGGATGTGCTGGTCCTGGCTGAAGAATCGAGAAAAGTGGCCATTTTGTATATGGAAAATAAAGAATTGTTTATCTCTTAAGCTTTTTTGGTATCTGTATTTATTAGACCTTGCAAGGTACATGGAAAGTCCCTCCCCATTTTTTTTTCATTCGGTAACTTAACCCTTTGATGGGTGTTTTCTGCTTTCACTTGACAGAAATAAATGTCTCTTTCCACTATGGCATACCTGCAACATGGGGTGAGCTAGTCAAGTACTATAAGGATGTACAGTGCCCGCGCTGTGATCACCCGAGTCACTGAGACTCGGGTGATCACAGATTCGAGTAAGGGGCCGGTTCTCGGCCCCTTACCATGTGATCAGCTGTCAGCCAATGACAGCTGATCATGTGATGTAAACAAAAGCCGGTAATCGTTTTTTTTTCTCCTCACGCTAAAAACGTGAGGAGAAAAAAAAGCAGATCACTGGCTTATGTAAAAGGGACATCGGTCCCGAAGAGGAAGTAGGCACATATGCCTCCTCTGTGCCGCCAGTAACCCCTGCCAGTACCCCCTGCCAGTGCCACCTGCAAGTGCCCACAGTGCCCACCAGTGCCACCTATCAATGCCCATGAGCGCCACCTATCAATGCCCACAAGTGCCACCTGACAATGCCCACCAGTGCCACCTATCAATGCCTCATCAGTGCCACCTAGCAGTTCTGCCTATCAGTGCCCATTACTGCCACCCATCAGTGCCCATCACTGCCAGCTATAAGTGCCACCTATCAATGCCACCTTTTAGTGCCACCTATCACTGCCCTTCAGTGCCACCCATCAGTGCCACCTTTCAGTGTCACCTCTCAGTGCCCACCAGTGCCGCCTTATCAGTGCCCATTAGTGCAGCCCATTGGTGCCCATTAGTAAAGCCCATCGGTGCCTATCAGTGCAGCCTATTAATGCAGCCCATCAGTGCCTATCAGTGCAGCCTCATCAGCGTACATCAATGAAGGGGAAAAATTTGCTAAATCTTATAACAAAATATAAAAAAATCTGTATTTTAAATTTAACAAAAAAAAAGAACTGCAGAGGTGATCAAATACCACAAAAATCAAGCTCTATTTGTGGGGGGGAATTATAAAAAATTTCATTTGGGTACAGTGTTGTATGACCGTGCAATTGTCATTTAAAGTGCGTCAGTGCCGAAAGCTGAAAATTGGTCTGGGCAGGAGGGGGGTTTAAGTGCCCAATAAGCAAGTGGTTAAAACAATCTTTAAATATATATACAGTACCACAGTTTGTGACTTTATGGGGTTGATTTACTAAAGGAAAATTGACTGTGCACTCTGCAAGTGCAGATGCTCCAGAACATAGTAAATAATGTGAGGCCTCACTTTGCAAAGAATACCCAATCACATGCATATAACAACTCCTCCGTAGGTTCCTGTGATGGGGCAAAACATGCCAGGGATATTTTTGCTGGGCTGTGAGGGTTTTGACTTGCTTGGTGGTGGAATGTGACCAATTTTCCATTCACAATGCTGCACATGTCTATACCCACTGGGGTATGTCCAAGTCAATCTCCATGTCAAAGATTATCAAATTGGGTACTTCCTGGGTTTATAGCCTAAAAATGGAGGACATAGCCACATACCTGGAAGGGGTATTTTTTTTTTTGCATGTGTTAATGAGCCCCACACATTGAGGATGGGCAGATACATTGTACACTCCCTTTGCAGCCAGATCATAGACATATGTGGCTTTCCTAACTAACAAATATAATTCTTTTAGATTGTGGCTCTCTGATTCATCTGTTCTGGGAATGCTGTCCACATGGTTAAGAAGTGTGTCTACGGGATTGTTTGACCATTCTTCCACAAGCACATTTGTATGGTCAGGCACTGATGTTGGATAATAAAGGCCTGACTTGCAGTCTCCGCCCTAATTCATCCCAAAGGTGTTCTATTGGGTTGAGGTCAGGACTCTGTGCAGGCCAGTCAACTTCCTCCACCCCAAACTCGCTCATCCATGTCTTTATGGACCTTGCTTTGTGCACTTGTCCAAATCATTTGGTGGAGGTGGGATTATGCTGTAGGGTTGTTTTTCAGGGGTTGGATTTGGCCCCTTAGTTCCAGTAAAGGGAACTCCTAAATTGGTTGTATACCCTCTGTTTGAAGTTACACCTACAGGTAAGCCTAGATTAAGGCTTACCTGTAGGTGTTTACAATATCTCCTAAACCTACACGGTTTAGGAGATATGTGCCAAAAGGAATACACCGTTGTCTACGTCATCGCTACTCCGGCCAATCACAGCGCCGGAGCGGCGATACCCTGACGTAACCTTCCGGAGAGATGTCTGCGACCGGAGGGGGAGATGAGGACGGCTTTGTGGGCTTCGATCTAAGGTAAGCAATTCATAATGAGCTAGTATGCTAGTCATACTAGCTCATTATGCCTTTGTGTTCTAGGTTTTTATTTTTTTTTAACTATTTTTCTGGGTTTTCAACCGCTTTAAGGTGTTAGCATACCAAGACATTTTGGACAATTTCATGCTCCCAATTTTGTGGGAACAGTTTGGAGATGGCCCCTTCCTGTTCCAACATGACTACGCACCAGTGCACAAAGCAAGGTCCATAAAGACATAGATGAGCGAGTTTAGGGTGGAGGAACCTGACTGGCCTGCATAGAGTTCTGATATCAACTCTATAGAAAGGGAAAGGAAGTAACCGCTCCAGATGGATGTACTTGGCAATCAGTGGCAAATTGCGCATCTGGAATAATGGTCAAACAGTTCCACAGACACATTCCTAAACCTTGTAAACAGCCTTCCCAGAAGAGTTGAAGCTGTTATAACTGCAAAGGGTGGGCCAACTCAATATTGAACTCTACGGACTAAGACTGGGATGTCATTAAAGTTCATGTGTGTAAAGGCTGGCATCCCAATACTTTTGGTAATATAATATATGTCTACTTCTCACCCCACTCCTTCAGTCTCCTCTTGCATTTGCAACTTACTAACTGCCATATCAGCATGGATGTTGCACCACTTCCTTAACTGCTTGCCGACCACCCACCGCAGTTTTACTGCGGCAGGTTGGCTCGGCTGCGCAAAATCACGTAATATAACGTGATGTTGCGCTGCGGCCACTAGGGGTAATTTCCCCTAGTCAGTCCCACCCCCCTTCAGTTAGAACACACTTTAGGGAACATGATTAACCCCTTGATCGCCCCCTAGTGTTAACCCCCAGTAACATTTTTACAGTAATCAATGCATTTTTCTTGCACTGATTGCTATAAAAATGCCAATGGTCCCAAAAATGTGTCAAAAGTGTCCGATGTGTCGCAGTACCAATAAAAATTGCAGATAGCCGCCATTACTAGTAAAAAAAAAAATATTAATAAAAATGCCATAAAACTACCCCTTATATTGTAGACGCTATAACTTTTGCGCAAACCAACCAATAAACTCTTATTGCGATTTTTTTTTACAAAAAATATGAAGAAGAATACGTATCGGCCTAAACTGAGGAAAAAAAAAATGTTTTTTTATATATTTTTGGGGGATATTTATAACAGCAAAAAGTAAAAAATATTCATTTTTTTTCAAAATTGTCGCTTTGTTTTTGTTTATAGCACAAAAAATAAAAACCGCAGAGGTGATCAAATACCATCTCTATTTGTGGGAAAAAAAGGACGTCAATTTTGTTTGGGAGCCACGTCGCATGACCGCGCAAATGTCAGTTAAAGCAAAGCAGTGCCGAATTGCAAAAAGTGGCCAGGTCATTGACCAGCAAAATGTTCTGGGGCTGAAGTGGTTAAATCTCTCTAAAACCAAACCAAGCTAATAATATTCCCTCCTGCTCGTGTCTCCCCTCCATGACTTTTCCATCAAGGTCAATAATTCAAACATCAATCCCCCCCCCCCCCTCATGCCATGGTAGTAGGTGTAATCCTAGACTCTGACCTGTGCTTTGAGCCTGAATCCAATCGTTGTCAAAAGCTTGTAGACTTCACCTGTAACATCTCAAAAATGTGCCCCTTTTTAACTAATGAAACCACCAAGCTACTTATTTACTCCCTTGTTATCTCTCGTCTTAACTATTGCAGCTCCCTCCTCATAGGCCTACCTTTCCATAGGCTATCCCCTATTCAGTCTATCAAGAATGCTGCTGTCAGATTCCGCTACTTTACCAACCATACAGTGTCTGCCACCCCTCTCAGCCAATAACTACACAGGCTTCCGATCGCCCAGCAAATTAAATTCAAAATACTAACAACATACAAAGCCATTCCCAACTCTGTCCTGAGCTACGTCACCAATCGTGTCCCCAAATAACTCCCAAACCGTGCTCTCAAACTCCCTTTTCTCCTCCTCCCATGCTCATCTCCAGGACTTCTCAAGAGCCTCCCCCATCCTCTGGAAATCTGTACCTCAATCTGTCCAGCTATCTCCTACTCTGGCAGCCTTCAAGCGATCCCTGAAAACTAATCTCTTCAGGTAAGCCTATCACACCTCCAACTAATCGTTTATCACTTACATCAGCTCATTCCCCTCAGATACAATCTTTTGTACAACTTGCCCCACCCAATTAGATTGTAAGCTCTTTTGAGCAGGGCCCTCTTAACCCTTTTGTATTTTATTTAGGTGGAAGAGCGAAAGGTCTCTAACATCCACCATCTCCGTGATGTGAGTGAGTGAGTGAGTGAGTGAGTGAGAAACTTGTATAGCGCTACATATGCGAACTGAATCGCCTCAAGGCGCTTGGTATCCATTTCCTACTATTTTTTTTTTTTGCCTTCAGAATAGATGGGTTTTGGTTTTTGAAGTCCTGATGATTCCCTTCCGTTCGGATGCTGGTTGGTAAAGCGTTCCATAGTCGAGGTCCTTGGACTGCGAATCTTCGTTCTCCTTTGGACTTGTATCGGGCCTTGGGTATTTGGAGTAGATTTTGGTTGGTAGATCGAAGGACGCGGTTTGGGTTGTGACATTTAAATTTTTCTCATAGATATTGGGGTGCACTGTTTTGTACACATTTGTGTGTCAGGCAGAGTGCCTTTAATGTGATTCGATCTTTTATGGCCAGCCAGTGAAGGGACCTAAGGGAGGGAGAGATTGATTCCCATGTTTTTTTTTCCTGTTACAAGTCATGCCTCTGTATTTTGAACGATTTGTAGACAAGCAATTTGGTATTTTGGGAGTCTGAGGTAAAGGGCGTTTGCATAGTCGAGTCTGAAGTTGATTATCGTTCCCACCACGACTGCTATGTTTTCTTTTGGGATAAAGGGAATGAGTCTACGTAGTAGACGCAGCAGATGGTGGGATCCGCTGACTGTCATGTCGGAGTCAAAAGTGACTCCAAGACTTTTGACTTTGGTGCTAGGGGTGATGGTTTGTCCCAAAATGGGCTGGAGCATCCATGTTGTCGTAGCGAGTCTTTTTCGGGTGGCGTGGAACAGAAGAAGTTCTGTTTTTGAGCCATTGAGTTTAAGGAAACTCTCCGTCATCCAATTCTCTATCAGAGTAAGGAATTTCTCTAGTCCGAGATAATGATCCTTTTTGTTACTGATACGGAAATAAAGTTGGGTGTCGTCCGCGTAGGAATGGTAGAGTAAATTCTGGTTACTGATGATTTTGAGGAGGGGGCGGAGATAAATATTGAATAGTACGGGCGACAAGGGACTCTGCATGACACCGTGCGTTTTTCAGAAGTGAAAGGACCTAGTTTCACTATCTGTGATCGGTTTTCCAAAAAGGAGGAGAACCAGGGTAAATCCGAGGCTGCCACTCTAGCTACTTCAGCTAGGCGGGTCAGCAGCAATTTGTGGTCTACTGTATCAAAAGCTGCACTCAGGTCCAACAGTACCAGAAGACAAGATTCTCCTTAATCTGCAGCTTCGAGAGCGTCATCCCATATTTTGAGAAGTGCTGTTTCCGTTCCATGACCAGGTCGGAAACCCGATTGAAGTGGATCCAGTAGTGTCGTCATGGAGGAGTGGTAGAGGACTCCAGTGGCAACCTGTGAAGCTCTGGTGAACTCCATGCCCAAGAGGGTTAGGGAAGTATAACAGAAAAAGTAATCTGGATGTCTGCACGCCAACAAAAAACTCTTTATTAATGACAGTTCACACAGCAAAAAGGAAAAAACAGATTGCTATCGCGTTTCATACCGTAACTACTGTTGCTTACTTAAAATAATGGTGGCCACACAAAATATTGAGACTTTGGGTCCAATTTGGGCATTTTTATTTAGGGGTGCACTCACTTTTGTTCCCAGTGGTTTAGACATTAATGGCTACGTGTTGATTGGTTTTGGTTACTGTACCGTTGAATGTATAAAATGAATAACTTGATACAAAGTGACATACTTTTACAAAGTGACATACTTGAGCAGAGGATGCCCAAAATAAGTTGATAAGGTTTGGGTGTCCACTTCTTCTACCAATGCCTACGTGTACCGTAGTCATGGATTACTGTCTGATGTAATTTTCTCTATGATACTGCTATTATGAGTCAGCCTTCATGTTTTGGTTGATTACATAGGCCTCACTATGCCTCTAAAGATCCTTCTTCAATCTTAAAGAGGATTATCAAGCTTTATTTCTGAGTTTGCCTCTGCCAGGTCCTACTATGCCAGGTTCTGGGGTATAAAGTAATGCTATTTTGTAAACATTGCACAGCCAGTCTTATGTGTCAATCCCAGGTCCTCCTATTTATTGTGTCACCTTGAGGGGGGAGCAGCTTGGGGACAGGACGAGGGAGGGGGTTGGGCAGAACCCGTGGTTACATTTTTTTCTTTAATAGGGTTTCAACTTGTAGACCCTGCATAGCCAGATTTTCAATGTAATAGTTAATTTTCTGCACTGTGCTCTGCTGGGCAGTTAGGTGCACCGTTTTTGTACTACTATATGCAAAAGTATAATAAAAAGAATAATAAAAAAAAAAAAAAATGAGATTGTATATTTGCAGATATATGATGTAAATATTTTACAGATTTCAGACAGGGAATCTCATTTTTATTCATGGGAGGCCAATTTGGAGACTGAAATTGTAAAGAATACTGGGCCAGATTCACCAAAGAGATACGACGGCGTTTCTCCTGATACGCCGCCGTATCTCTGTTTCTATCTATGCGACTGATTCATAGAATCAGTTACGCATAGATATCCATAAGATCCGACAGGTGTAATTGTTTTACACTGTCGGATCTTAGGATGCAATACCGCGTCCGCCGCTGGGTGGAGTTTGCGTCGTAAACCAGCGTCGGGTATGCAAATTAGCAGTTACGGCAGATCCCCGATGGATTTTCGCGTTCGCTACGTCGCTGCTACTCTAGTTTCCCGACGCAAAGTTAGTCTTCCTTTGACCTGCCCTAACTTTAGTCAGCAATCGTATTGCTGTCTAAAGTATGGCCGTCGTTCCCGCGTCGAAATTTAAAATTTAACGTCATTTGCGTAACACGTCCGGGAATACGGAAGTACGCTACGCGCGTCGCCGTTCGAAAAAATGACGTCACGGCGCGCAAAGCACGGCGGGAGTTAGGAAACGGAGCATGCGCAGTAGGTCCGGCGCGGGAGCGCGCCTAATTTAAATGGCACACGCCCATTTGAATTGGCCGCCTAGTTTTCATCGCAAGTGCTTTGTGAATCAGGCACTTGATTACGCCGCCGCAGTTCTATGTGAATCTAGCCCACTGTATTCAGGTGAAAACTGATAATAGAAATTGGACACATTTTAGAACATAATCTAATCCTTTTGGATTTGGAGGAGGAGAATCACCTTATTTCCTTGTCAAATATCTTTATTTGTAAATGTCAAAGAATTGAACAAACAGTATAACACAGATACATTACAATTAAGGAATAAGTTCTTTCGCAAGTACGTCATCTTGAAAATTTCGTATAATGAGGACGTTATAACCTTGGTGGATAATTTGCAACAATCTTATACCGATTAATCAAGAGGTAGAAAAACTTGAAACAAAATTTGAAGTCTAATATACCATACTTATATATCCGTTAAGTAAGTCTACTTATTATATAAACAGTTGAAGCTTCAATCTTATATTACTGACCTAAGATAACTTAAGTTGAATATGTACAGCAAACATCAAAACGTCAGAACAAAAAATAAAAAGGGGGGGGGAAGGAGGGGGAGGATAAGGTAAGGGAGTCTGCAGGACTAGGCCGGGAGACGCCTCCACTTGAGCAAGAAATGTACTAGCTACCGCCACGATGGCTGGGCTACCATGGCAACAACACATCATTATTAAAAGTATTAGAAGTAGTATAAGTAATCCAAGGCATCCACTCTTTTTCGAACTTGGTGATTGTATCCGAGTCCATGGCTGACATTTTGGCATGTGTCATTGCTTTATTTGTTCTGGATAAGACTTCATTTACTGACAGGTTTGGGGATTTCCATGCCTTTGCAAGAGTTTGCTTGGCAGCTGTAAAGAGCTGCCTTATGAGTTTAAATTGTATATGCATTAAATTGTCAGGTTTTAAGTTGAGTAAAGCCGATTTGGGGTCTAAAGAGATACTCTTGTTTGTCAGTATGTTTGCCAATTGAAAAATTTCTGACCAAAATGTTTGAGCTTTCGGACACGACCACCAGGTGTGATAATATGTGCCTATGTTAGAGCATCCCCTAAAGCATAGTTCTGAGTAATTCTGAGTATATTTAGCCACTCTAGATGGCACAAAGTACCATCTAGAAAGCACCTTGTAGTTTGTTTCTGACGCTAACACGTTTTGGGATGCAGTTTTGGTGTTATACCATATTTGGCTCCAATCCAAGTCACTCAATTCCGCTCCCAAGTCCTCCTCCCATCTGCGGACATATAAAAGTTTCCCAGTGTTGGGTTGTGTTACTAGTTGGGAATAGAGGGTAGATATCAAGCTTCTTGCATGTGGATCTTTTTTACATATGGATTCAAAGACCGATAATTGAGTAGATGAAGTAGAAGCATCTGCCGGGGGTTGGAAAAAGTTTTTTATTTGCAGGTACCTAAATAGCTCACTTTGTGGGATACCGTATGTTTTGCGTAAAGTTGGAAAGGGAATGATGGATGAAGAATCTAGAAATTTGTATTTTTGAATGCAGTCTTTTTTCACCCATTCTTTGAATGTGCCTGGATAGACCCATGCTGGGTAAAATGCCGGATTCTTGAAGAATGAAAGTAATGGTGTTAGTGGGGATTGCAGGCGGTTTTTATTTTTGACTTTGTCCCATAAGGATAGCGAGTGTTTAATGATGGGATTGCTTATATGTTTACGTAGTTTTGGAGTGATCCAAAGTATGTTAGATATTGGTATGGGGTCACTTTCTAGCGCTTCTATAGCTACCCAAAGAGGTGATTCTTGTTTTGCGTGGTATTTTGTTAGATTTGCTAATTGTGCAGCTTGATAATAAAGCAAAAAGTTGGGATACCCAAGTCCTCCATTGACTTTGGGAAGGTGAAGGGTGTGGGGTTTAATTCTAGGTTTAGAGGCGCCCCAGATGAAGGAAGAAATTCTTCTTTGGACTATTCTAAGATAGTAAGCCGGTATTGGGATGGGAAGTACTCTGAAGAGATAAAGAAATTTTGGAAGGATTGTCATTTTGATGGCATTTATTTTCCCAAATCAGGACAGCGGGAGTTGGGTCCAAGATTTCAAGAGGCTTGTTATTTGTTTTAGGAGAGAAGGATAATTATGTGAGAATAAGTCAGATATATCTGCCGTCAGGTGAATTCCTAAATATGGAATGCTTTTTACTGGCCATTCAAAAGGAAGACCTGATTTTGCGGCACTTAATTCTGTGGATGAGAGCTAGATATTTAAGGCCCGGCATTTTTTGGGGTTTATTGCGAGACCCGTAAAAGACGCAAACTGGTTCAGAATTGGGATTAGATTGGGGCCTGAAACCTGGGGCGATGAGAGAAATTGAAGAATGTCGTCTGCGTATAAACATATCTTGTGTTTGATACCACCCAAATCTATGCCTAGGACTGTAGGATCGGATCTGATCTTTTGGGCGAGGGGTTCTACAAGGAGGGCAAACAATAATGGAGATAATGGGCAACCCTGTCTCGTACCTCTTTGTACGTTGAAAGTATCCGATTTGTACCCCGCGTATTTTACGTAAGCTTTAGGGTTTTTATAAAGCTCCAGGACCCACCTTATATAATTGGGACCAAATCGAGAATCACCTTATTTCATTCAGCAAATAAAACATGTATCTTTTAAGACACACTACATAACAGTTTCAGAGTTTTAATGCGCATGAATGTGTCCGTTTAAAGAAAAGGCAATATGGGATGCTTCAGGAGAAAAAACTTTGGTAAAAATTGAATTTTTGCTGCACCCAAAACATTTTTTTTATATATTTAAAATACTATTGTGAGCTCATAATAGCCACTGAACCACAGAACATTGCCTGTACATTACCCCAGAGTCCTGATATATAAACACATATTGATCTGAAGATTCCTTTTGGGAGCTACATGTTCTCTATAACCCATGTATCAAGTGAGGACTACTGATGACTTATGCTTGCCATTAAATTCAAGTTTTAAGGGCATTTCTTTTCTCACCTTAATTCAAGAGGGCGTTTTTTCTCCTGTTGCACCCTAGTCCACTGAGTGGTTGCCAGGCCCGCGATCCCTCATTTCTCTGAGATGAACCAGGTGAAATTTGTGAAATGCATTGAAGATTTAAGGTTGGAGCACCTAATCATATGATGTAAAAGAATGTATCATCAGATCAATATGTGTTATATGTGGAACTCTGAGGTAATGTATGGGAAGTGTCTGTGGATACAATATATATATAGTTGTATGTATATTATATAAAATCACTAACCTAGAGTTGATTCCCTTGTTATGTACAATATGTGATATTCTTTTTAAGATGTTTTTCATATGCATGAAAAATCTTTGGTGCAATAGAAATTACATTTTTACAAATGTTTTTTGTATAAGTGGCAAGTCAAAAGTCCCCTCGTTTTGTTTCTTTTTGGTATTGGATGTAGTTAAATCTGTGGCTAACCACTTTTATGGTTTAGTAGTTCTCTGCCCAAACAATGTAAATCAGACTGACACAATTCTTGTGACAATTAATCTAAAAATCATACCAATTTTCTGCACTAGAACATAAATAGTTCTCATCAGAAGCTATTTGAGATGAAGAAAAGAGACATGATCCATCTGTAAAAGCAAAAATTCAATTTTATGATCCCTGAGACAAAGGTTTTTAGGCAT
The DNA here is from genome assembly GCF_905171775.1 of Rana temporaria. Taxonomy (NCBI): domain Eukaryota; kingdom Metazoa; phylum Chordata; class Amphibia; order Anura; family Ranidae; genus Rana; species Rana temporaria. The sequence continues at coordinate 218,028,597 of NC_053489.1, forward strand.
TATCTGCAAATATTTAAAAAAACATTTTCCAGAATGCAGAGGTAAAGGATGAGACCAGGGGTGGATTTAGTAAAAGCAAATATACTGTGCACTTTGCAAGTGGCGTTGTTCTCATTTTACTCAGAGCTTAGTGAATGTGGTAAAGCTGTGCTGATTTCCATTATGCAATTATTTCCATTATGCAATTAGTTCAACTGCACTTGCAGTGTGCAACTGCACTTACAAAGTGCACAGTCTCCTTGCCTTAAAGTGGATGTAAACCCACTCTCATCCTTTCTAAACTACTGCTATAGTGCTGATCTATAAGGATATACATGCCTCCTGCATGTATCCTTACCTGTCAAATATCTCTCCTCTGTCTGTTATGAGACCCGAAAAACTGCAGATTCTGTGGGTGGGTCTGTTGTCTGGAGCTCGGTGGGTGGAGTCGTGATGTCAGTAGACTCCCCGCCCACCTCTACACTCCCTTTGTCAACATGCATTTTCTCGTGTGTATTCCTTGCACTAAATTCTGCTATGATCACTAACATCCAGTCAAAATCCAGAAAAGTAACCACATGACTTCAGAAAAGGAGTGGGAATTAAAAAATAATGCCTGTCTCCAGGCTAGTGCATGAGATATGTAAATAACCTGATGTTGCAACTGTGATCAGGTGACCTCAGACACACAATTCTGTCCAGCTCTCACTAGATACATCTAACCTAAATCAGATCACTTGTCTGTGTATATTCTGCTTTCTGTTCTGTGTTTTCACTGCAATATACATGCATTTCCTCGTCACACTGAACTGTGAATTACACCCCATGATGAGAAACATCCAGTCAAAACACAGTAAATGCAGCCAATCCTGGGACAGCTAGAAGGGAGAGAAGGGGAGGGGAGAGGGATGTGAATTGTGGAACTTTTTACACAGGATGTGCCTCTGTCTCAGGATAGTGCATGAGATATGTAAATAACCTGTCACTCACAGCAAGGGGGAAGAACGGACTAAGGTTTTTCTCTGTAAGTCTGTTTTATTTCACTGAACAATAAAAGAGGATTGCTCAGAGCTGGATTAACTCTGTGTGGCAAGACTGGGCACAGATGATAGGAAAGCTTATACCCTACACTGTGACATAAAAAAAATTGGGTTTACATCCACTTTAAGTAAATCCACCTGAGAGTGTCTGACGATAAAGTGGGCCTTAGAAACACACTGGTACTACTTGTTGGGCTGACTCTTTAAGCTCCAGTCAGATCATGCCCCTTACTTGGAGGACACAGAATAACAACAGAAAATCCAGGATCACCAGTTGGTTTCTTGCTCTCCAAGATTTAAAATTGAAAGTGGTGCATAGACTTGGAATAGTGTACCGGAATGCAAATGCACTTTCCTGCTTCTATTGGCATTTTGTCCGAGGTGTCCAGACACCTGGCTTGGAATGGGGGAGAGAGAAAATGTGGAGAGTCAGCCCAAGGGCAGATCTAACAGGAGGTTTATTTGGAAGGGCAGATACTACATATTGAAGTGGATTGCATTACCCCAATGCTGTAATCCAATGAACTCAAATGCACCAACGTTACAATGCACAAAGCAAAGTAACACATTGCCTCTGCATGGTGATGCATTGGCAACCCATTCAACAAAGCATAGATATATGACTAGGAATATTCTTCATCCTTTCATCCCATCAGGAATTTCTTATGCATAGTGCCATTTTTGCATTTCAGGTTCCTGTGTGCTTCTCAGTCTTGCCTTCTGGTCTGGTTACTATTCTAGCCTGTCATTTTTTCTGTTTGGCTTGACTATCTACTAGCATGTGATATGACTCCATCTTTATTTCCTCTGCCTTGACCTTTTCCTTGTGTTATGACAATGATTTAACATTGCGCGTCTTGCCTGTTTGCATCTATGTTCTCTCCTGATTTTTAAATGCCAGTAAACTGTAGTGTAAATCCTGAAACCGGTGGACTGAAATTCAATCATAATTAGTCCCACAGTAATGGAGACATTGTCTAAGGGATGGGGACAGATGGAGAAGATTGGTAGTGATGTTTGAAACTAGGATTAACCATACATCGAACACAGCATCTGCACAACCATCTTGGAAAGGCAACCATTGAATGGGAAAGACAAAAAAGCAGAGTGCATAGCAATGTTAGTATAAAATTCTATTTTATTGCAGATAAAACAGCATCAACTTACATGTCAAACTAAGAATATCCAACTTGGTAGCTCACAGAATATCACAGTAACACCAGTGGGGTGAAGGGGAAAGAGCCAGAATCCACACATTGCCCAATGGTATGTAAACAGTTGGTAAGTTGGTACCAGAGGATAACAGACAGCTGGCAAGAGCAGAGAGCCCTAGCCAGAGCAGCTGCACAGAAGAGGCACAATAAAAAAATAGTTACAAAAATATGTGGGACCAAAAATTTATTGTAATGTATTGAAAATTATACGTTACCTTATACCCTTCCGTGGTGCTCTTCAGGCTTGAGAAAGGGGAATTATAGCCCAGAAGCACATTGCCTGACCCCCCATAGTGTTCTCCCTCATCACAAGAGATTGCACTGGTTGTGTCTGAAAAAGCGCTGCCTGCCTGTGCCTATCCTGTGTAGCTTCTCTGGCCAGCCTTCTTTGTTCCTGCCAGCTGCCTGTCATCCTCTGGTTCCAGCTGTTTTCCCCTTCACCCCACTGGTGTTGTTGCTCTGCTACCAGGCTAGATATTACTATTTTGACATGTAAGTGAATGCTGTTTTAAAAAGTTTTATTTTATACTGACATCACTATAAATTCTTGGAGATGATGCTGTATTTGTTAGATGCCAGACATTGGAGGAATCTATTGCTGGCCCAAAGTATCAACATGTATCTGTTACAGATATCTCAAGCCTTAGGAATCTCATGTGTGTGTGAGTGTATAATTAATATATATATATATATATATATATATATATATACAGTAGTATAAAAAAACATAAACAGTAGAAAAACTGTATCAGTCAGATACAACAAACAGCGCTAATGTTGAGTAATAATGGCATGTGGCCAACTCCACAGCAAAGTCTTTGGAACAAGTGATGAACGTAACAGGGATTCAGGCCATGTCCATAGGTGATCCTAAAAATAGTCACGGTGTGCACCTTCCACGAACTCTCAAAAACCACCACGTGAGAACACATTCCCCTCAGGGGGTTAAACTCACCAGAGTGTTATATAACCACAGCCTTTAAAGAGAAGTGTTCATCTGAACCATAGACTTCAGTCAGCATCGTTCCCGGAGCTAAATGAGTAGTAAGAGCTCCAATAAAGGTTATAAACAAAAGAAAGCGCACATAGCGTAATCCTGTTTATTTATAATAAAAATAGCCCCTCACATGAAAAAACCCCCTCATTAATATAAGCGTTCAAACATAGCAATCAATGTAGCTCTGAAATTGTAATCAATTGTGCACTTCACCGTCTTAGCCGTCTGGAGTGTGGAATTGGATATCCAAGCAGCGATCGTAACCACATCAGTGTTTTGGGTCCAGCAGTGATGGAGTGCACAGATCACTTCTGGTATGTCGTATATGTATTTACTTGTGCAATCAGAAAGTAATATGTTTTATGTAAGCCCGGTGAGATGTTGGATTGGGTATTGATGTAATAAAATTATATAAGCATTATGCTTATGGGTAGGGCAAAAGTGGTTGAGTCTAAACCAGGTTTTTACAGTTGCATCGTTCAATGTTAGCATATCGGTGATTCCCTCCTTTAAAAACCCATATAAACGTATGGGTTTCTAACTATGTGAAACCATGAAACTTAAGCCGTGTACACACGATCGGTTTGTCCGATGAAAACAGACCGACTGTTTTAATCGGACAAACCGATCGTGTGTGGGCCCCCCATCAGTGTTAAAAAATAGAACACGTTTTAAATTTTTCCTATGGATAAAAAAACGATAGAAAAATCCGATCGTCTGTGTGGAACTCCATCGGAGAAAAATCCACGCATGCTCAGAATCAAGTCGGCGCATGCTCAGAAGCAGTGAACTTCATTTTTTTCGGCTCGTCATAGTGTTTTACGTCACTGTGTTTTGGCACGGTCGGAATTTAGTCTGATAGTGTGTAGGCAAGACTGATGATAGTCAGCTTCATCGGATATTCAACGAAAAGATTCCATCAGATATCCGATCGTGTGTACAAGGCTTAAGCGTGTTGATTTATATATGTGTTGAAATTTTGAGAGTATTGACCTTGAGGTCCATAATAAAGTGTTGTGATCTTCCATAATATCTTAAAAGTGTAAAAAATCTCTGACTCAATAATCAGCACACTTATATGGAATACATGCCTAGTTTAAAAAATGTTATCACTTAACTTAAGCTTTCATTCTTTAGAAAAAAATAGTGAAATATATACTTCTAAATGAGTCTGTCAAACATAAAGCCACATAAAGGAAAATGTGTCTGCAATAAGACAAGAAGTAATCTTAACAATCCTTCTGTAAGGTTTCTCCAGACACTTTATTTCTAATTATGCTTAAGACATTCTTTGTGTTTTCAGTAGATAATATATATTTGACTCACCCCCAGAAAGCTGTTTGAATACGTATTGCAATTTGTTCTCAGCTTTCAAAGATTCCGGCAGCTTCCTCTCTTTGTTCTCAAACTGCTCAGTGTTCAAATGGATGAAGTGTCAAAAGGAATTAGATTAAATGGTGGCAGAAATCCCTCCAGAAAAAGATTAAAATACATGGAAAAAAAGTCAGTCTTATGAATTTTCATTTGTAACTAAACCTTTACGCATAACTGATTATTGTCATAATGAGAATGAGTAGAAGATCTTTGATAAATTCAAGAATATCAGGCGCACAATGAATTCCATGGTTCAAGGATAGGTTTACATTAATTAGTGGCTTCAACTGAATAAGCAACCGTGTTGTGAGACAGCTATAAAATAAAACGCTAAATTGAAATGTTCCTGAATGTGGTTTAGCTGACTCTGTGACCTCTCAGCTGAAATTTGCATAAAGGAATTATCAAACATGTCTACTTACATTTTTCTATCCTTAAAATCCTTGATAAATTGCTTTTAATACACTTATCAAAGGATTACAATGATAATTCTGCAAGAGCACAGGACTAAAATTTTTGTGAACATCAATATTTTCTCAATCATTTTAAAAAGAACCTTAACAGAAATAATGTCTACAAGGTAACAACAGTGCTGAAGATCAAGTTCACAAGGTGCTTTCAAGTACCTTTTTTATGCTGTGAATTGGTCTCAGTGATATTAGACAAACTGGGGCAGATCCACAGACAGAGTATGCCGGCGTATCTACTGATACGCCGGCGTACTTTCAAATTACCCGCGTCGTATCTTTAATTTGAATCCTCAAACCCAGATACAACGGCATCTGGGTTAAATCCGACAGGTATACGTCCTAGTACGCCTTTTGGATCTAAGATGCAATACTTCGGCGTCCGCTGGGTGGTGTTCACATCGTTTTTCACGTCGGGTATGCAAATTTGCTATTTCCGACGATCCACGAACATACGTGCGGCCGTCACATTCTCTTACGTCGTCTCTAGTCGGCTTTTTCCGGCGTATAGTTAAAGCTGTTTTTTTGCGGCGTATAGTTAGATTTGCTATGTTAAGTATGGCCGTCGTTCCCGCGTCGAAACTTGAATTTTTTATTTTTTGCGTAAGTCGTCCGTGAATCGGGATGGACGTAAGTCACGTCTAAGTTTAAAAAATGACGTCCTTGCGAGAAATTTAGGGACGGCGCATGCGCAGTTCATTTGGCGTTGGGGCGCGTTTCATTTAAATGAAACACGCCCCCTACTCGCCGATTTGAATTAGGTGGCCTTACGCCGCGAGAGATAGACTACGCCGCCGTAACTTACGACGCAAATTCTTTGAGGATTCGAAGTTTAAAAATGTAGAGTTACAGCGGCGTAGCGTATCTCCCATACGCTGCGCCTGTGCAGATCTCTGTGGATCTGCCCCACTGTTATTTACTAAAGCTGAAGAGTGCAAAACCCAGTGCAGCTCTTCATAGTAACCAATCAGCTTCCAGGTTTTATTGTCAAAGCTTAATAGGACAAACTAGAGGCTGATTGGCTACAATGCACAGCTGCATCAGATTCTGAGTGCTCCAGTTTTAGTAAATCAACCCCAATGACTAGATATACAGTACAGACCAAAAGTTTGGACACACCTTCTCAATCAAAGAGTTTTCTTTATTTTCATGACTATGAAAAGTATAGATTCACACTGAAGGCATCAAAACTATGAATTAACACATGTGGAATTATACATAACAAAAAAGTGTGAAACAACTGAAAATATATTTCATATTCTAGGTTATTCAAAGTAGCCACCTTTTGCAGAAGACACATCTCTAGAACTGTTAAGAGGAGACTGTGTGAATCAGGCCTTCATGGTAGAATATCTGCTAGGAAACCACTGCTAAAGAAAGGCAACAAGCAGAAGAGACTTGTTTGGGCTAAAGAACACAAGGAATGGACATTAGACCAGTAGAAATCTGTGCTTTGGTCTGATGAGTCCAAACTTGAGATCTTTGGTTCCAACCCCCGTGTCTTTGTGCAACGCAGAAAAGCTGAACGGATGGACTCTACATGCCTGGTTCCCACCGTGAAGCATGGAGGAGGAGGTGTGATGGTGTGGGGGTGCTTTGCTGGTGACACTGTTGGGGATTTAATCAAAATTGAAGGCATACTGAACCAGCATGGCTACCACAGCATCTTGCAGTGGCATTCTAATCTATCCGGTTTGCGTATAGTTGGACCATCATTTATTTTTCAACAGGCGATGACCCCAAACACACCTCCAGGCTGTGTAAGGGCTATTTGACCAAGAAGGAGAGTGATGGGGTGCTGTGCCAGGTGACTACCTCCTGAAGCTCATCAAGAGAATGCCAAGCGTGTGCCAAGCAGTAATCAAAGCAAAAGGTGGCTACTTTGAAGAACCTAGAATATGAAATATATTTTCAGTTGTTTCACACTTTTTTGTTATGTATAATTCCACATGTGTTAATTCATAGTTTTGATGCCTTCAGTGTGAATCTACAATTTTCATAATCATGAAAATAAAGAAAACTCTTTGAATGAGAAGGTGTGTCCAAACGTTTGGTCTGTACTGTACCTACACAGCAAAGAATTGGAGCTCTGCAATAACTCCAGCTGTCTAACAATCGTGTTGCCATTACTAGTGCCTGAGGTGCCCTCACTGGTTGGTGGAATGCTAAGAGATGGCAGAACTCAAAATCAGAGCTTAAAGTGGAGGTCCGCCCACCTCTGCAAAAATTAAAAGCCAGCAGCCACACATATTGCAGGTGCTAACTTTTAATAATAGGACACTTACCTGTCCTGGAGTCCAGCGACTTTGGCACCGCAGCTGATGTTTCCATCGGCTGTCAGGTGCTGCCTCCTTCATTGCCAGTAAGGGAACCTGGCCGTGTAACCTTTCAGCTTTATGACCGGGTCCCTACCATGCATGCGCAATGCACGCTGTGCTCTCTCACTGGCCTGGCAGAAAGAGAGAGAGGAGGAGGAACACGGAGCTGTGATGTGCTTCGCCACGCCGAGGTCTCCCGGAAGTTGGGCAGGATACCTGTAATTAATAAAAGCTGCGCAAAAATAATAATCCTAAAATGCTCAGACAGGTGTAGCTCCCCCTCGCCCCAAAAGATTCCAAATGTGGCACCGGAGTGGGGGAGGAATGAGATAAACGGAAGTTTCACTTTTGGGTGGAACTCTGCTTTAAGTCCAAGTATGTGTATATGATTTTTGTAGCATTCAAGTTACCTATTATGTTCTATTTCTCTGTACCTACTGTATATATGAGCTTAAAGGAGTTGTAAAGGAAAAAAAAAATTGCCTAAAATTAATGTCTGCAAGGTAGACAGACAGAACAGTGTAATGATTCTGTTAAAAAATGAGTAAATACCTATTAAATTCCTTCATCTATATCACCTCCGGCATTCTAGTTTCTGTTCTCTCATTCACTTCCTGGTTTGCATCGTTCGTTCATGTAAGAACACCTCCTTGAAGTCTCTAACACGTAGAGAGCGTCCTGCCACACAGATGTTGTTCTCAGGAGGGGGTGAGCACGTTACTGACTACTGCAGTAAAGCCTCCCATCACAGTGGTCAGTAAAATCAGACAAGCAGGAAGTGAACAGAACAGAGAAGAAATAGAGCAACTTCTGAGCAAAAACGAACAATGAGGAAGTGAAAAGAGGAATGTCTGCAGGATGCTTATTATGAAAAAAAAAATTCCTTTACAACCCCTTTAATTATCAGTCTAATGCTTAGGTTCTCCAACTTTAAAATTCTTAAAGCTAAATTGTAGCTTTGGTTTTCACTTTTATAGAATATCCATAGAAACAACCTCATGCATTCAAATGTAGTGTTCAAAGAATAATAGTTTTCCACTTTACCAGTTGTAACTGAATCTCACCACCATGTGTTGATGCTCTCCTAGGAATTAGGGTAGCATCATGTGCAGCACTAAAAAACAACAAGCAGAGGGCGCACCAGCCTAGCACTTTACCTTCATATTCCATTTATTAATTTCTCTTCAGGTCCCTAATCCAGCTGGGGATTTTGCAGCTGTGGTAGCAACTCTGCACATACTCAGTTTTTAATGAGTTTCTTTACTATGCATTTCCTCCCAATGACATCTGAACAGCCCATTTGACTATAAATTCACACATGTGGGCGTACACACAGTGGTAAATGACAACCCACTCCCTCCCTTTTACTTCATGCCCACTAAACAGCTAAATACAATGGATATTACATGTAGATTAATGGAGGCTTCACCTCCCTCTTTTTCTAAGACACAGGTTGGAGGGGCGTGGCACAGCCTGTGACTGGCATAAATCCACCCACACCATGTTATTTGCCTGAACATAATAAAGATTTGATTTCAAATAAATATTTGTATGCCAATTTAAAACTGTTTTTTTTTTTATATTATTTATAAATATTTACTCTGTATTCCAAAGGCTGTTTTTTTCATTTGAACATGTAACCAGCAGCAGGGGACTAAAAGCTCCTCCTGAGTATTTTTCCCTTGATAGAGACTTGTAAAGAACTGGGTCATGTGACAGCTGTATATCAATTACGAAAAAAGGTACTTAGATGTTTTTTTTTATAAAAATAATTACAGTGCCGTCTTACACATACAGAAATATAAGGGACCATGTAAATTAAACAGTGTATGTTTAGAATCATTTACCATAATTTTTTTTAATCTGTAGAAACACAATACTTTTTTTTTGCTTAACTCGTGTGGCTTTCAGTTCTTACAGATGAACTGTGATTAATTTCTGGTTGGAAAACTAAAAAGATACATGTATATGCACATGTCGGAGATCATAGGAGATTTGCACAATATCTGGCATAAATGTCTGCAGATAATAGTGTAGATATTAAAACTCTAATTATTATTACCTGAGAAAAGCAACAAGTATGTCAAAACAGATTGTGAAGTGGCAAATTAATATTATTCTGTGCATAGCCAAAATAGGCCTTGATTAAGAATGGAAGGTTGAAGCTGCTCATATGTTATTTAACTCTGATCAAAATCCTGATAATATTCTGGAGCTTGTTTTAGAGTCATAAAGACATTCTTCTATTTGAGCTGAACAGGTTTGCTCTCGTGGTCATTGCCATCAAAAGTTCTCTAGGGCGAAAAAAAAAAAAAAAAAATTCTAGGGCGTAGGTGGGGAGTTTACTGAGAAGGGTGGGTTCCTGCACCAATTCTCTGAAGAAAAAAGGCCACAACCGAGATATCCATCTCTTCAGTGAGCGGTCCTGTCAACGATAACGGTGGTCTCCGTGGCGGATTCGCCGTGAGATTACCGTTATCGGCGGTTACCGGAGCCGTCGGCAGCGGCGGAGGCGATCGGGTCCTCTCCCCTGCTCGGCTGGGATACGAGTGAGGGCAAGATGGCCCTCACCTGTCCCCATAGCATAGCAGGGCGGAAGTGACGTCAAAAGGTCACTCCCACCCATGCTTCTTAAAGCAATATTTTCTGGTTGTCATTTTTTCATTTTAGCATTTTAGTCTAAATATGAGATCTGAGGTCTTGTTGACCCCAGATCTCATATTTAAGAGGACCTGTCATGCTTTTTTCTATTACAAGGGATGTTTACATTCCTTGAAGTATTAAAAGTGATCCATTTTTTTTGTGTAAAAATTTATAAAAAAAATAAAAATAAATAAGAAACCCCCCAAAACATTTTTAAAGCGCCCCGTCCCGACGAGCTCGCGTGCAGAAGCGAACGCATACGTGAGTAGCGCCCGCATATGAAAATGGTGTTCAAACCACACAAGTGAAGTATCACCGCGATCGTTAGAGCGAGAGCAATAATTCTAGCCTTAGACCTCCTCTGTAGCTCAAAAGATGCAACCTATAGAATTTTTTAAACGTCACCTATGAGATTTTTTCCACGAGCAGGCGCAATTTTGAAGCGTGACATGTTGGGTATCATTTTACTCGGTGTAACATTATTTTTCACAACATATAAAAAATTGGGCTAACTTTACTGTTGTCTTATTTTTTAATACAAAAAAGTGAATTTTTTCCAAAAAAAGTGCGCTTGCAAGACTGCTGTGACAAAAAGTATTGCAATGACCGCCATTTTATTCCCTAGGGTGTTAGAAAAAAATAAATATAATGTTTGGGGGTTTTAAGTAATTTTCTAGCAAAAAAAAAATGTTTTAATCTTGTAAACGCCAAATCTGAAAAACAGGCTTGGTCCTTAAGTGGTTAGATGTGGACAACTCCTGCAATGTTTAAGCCTCAAAAAGATTAAAGGAGTTGAATAGGCATAATGTTTTTGAACTTCATGCATTAGATCCATTAAGAACAAAAACATTGTGTGTGTGTAGCAGACTATGATAGTTAGCTGAAGAAGATATTGTCACCTTATGTAGCAAATAAGGTACATTTGCACTATTGTAGCAAGTAGCCAAAATAAAGCCCATTTGTGAACATATTAGACAAATAAGAAACACAGACATCAGGATTTCAAATGAAATATGAGTTTATGAGCTCAAAAAATATTAGCCATTACAAGCTACAATTTGCTGCCAAGCCACTGTCTCTCCACCCACAAAATAATCAAGGTATTTCTGCCGTAAATCTCTGGCAATTTGTGAGAGCAATCCAGCATGGGCATTTTCAATAGCCATCAGAACGCCCACAGATGGACGAGCTGCAGCCTCTTCAGCTGAGCCTGCCACTGCAGGGTCCACGTCACTTGGCAGTGAGGCTAGGTAGCTGGTACAATGTCTCCTTACAAAATTTATGTAGGATACAGCAGTACAGGACCACATGGTTTATTTTGTAGAGTGTCAGGTAAATTGGAGTAAAAAAAAAAGCCTGAATCGACTCGAGAGGATGCCAAAGGCGTTTTCAACCACCCTTCTGGCCTCGAGAGAGCCTGTAATTGAATAGTCTCTGCTCTGGGGTGAGGTTTCTCATAGGAAATGGCCTCAGCTGATGTTCCACCAGAGCAAAGGCCTCATCTGCAACAAAATTGAGGCCCTCAACATTCTCCTCAGCATGTGGCAAGTTTAAGGTGCCAGTCTGGAGCCGCTTGTAGAACTCTGTCTTCATAATCACTCCTCCATCAGAGATGCGGCCGTACTTCCCAACATCCATATACAATACTCATAGTTGGCAGAGACTACAGCTAGCATGACTATGCTGCAAAAGCCATTATAATTAAAATAATATGAGCCATGAGTTGGGTGGTGGTACAATCCAGACATGCTGCCATCAATAGCGCCACCACAGTTGGGAAAATCCCACTGATGCTGGAACTGGGCTGCAACATCCTGCCATTGCTCTGGGTTGGAAGGAAACTGTGGATAATAAAGAAATTACTACTTCTGCACATAACATTGCAAGCAGATTTGACATAAACATGCTTAGCCAACATAAGGAAAAAACTTAAATGAGTATTTAAAGACAAAATGGTAAGGTCAACTTATCTGATTCCTCAACCCCTCTGGTGGCCCATTATATAAATTTTAGGGTGGGGGGAGGTAATGGGTAGATGTTTTGGACAGGTACCCCTCTCCACTTCAATGAGAGCTGTTTGCATAAAAAAATCTGTGATACTTTGGCCAGCCCCTTCTTACTTATACTATTGTCAGCCCAGTGGACAGGTAAGAAGTGTCATAATCTAAAAATCTGGAAACTCACTGTAAAAATTGCAGCACATTTTGACATTCTGAAATAACCTATCAATATAATAGGAAACAAAAGCTTTCTATGTTACAATTTGTAGGTAATCAGGCAGGCTCTTGCACTACATGGTTTGGTGAATTTATATAGAAATATGGACACAAAAGAGGAATAGTGTGTATGGGTTTTGCTAAGTCAGCAGGTAAAGTATTTGTATCTGTTAAATTAGCATTTTTGGTGGAGAGGTTGGTTTCCAAATGAGTTTGGGCCCCCAAAAATGGCCTCTTGCACTCTGTCTGAATTTGAGGACAACAATAACATTTGGACAAATATTAGGGGTTGCAACCCTCCATAGCAACCAGTCCATAGCAACCAGTCCATATCAACCAGTCCATAGCAACCATCCATAGAAAACAATCCATAGAAACCAGTTCATAGCAACCCGTCCATAGCAACCATTCATAGCAAGCAATCAGTCCATAGCAACCAGTCCATAGCAACCCTCCAAAGCAACCAGTCCATAGCAACCAGTCCATAGCAACCGTCCATAGCCCCCGTCAACCATGGTTGATGGGGCAGTTTTTGACAGAGCAGTTTTGATGGGGCAATAGGATGGTGCAATAGGATGGGGCAGTTTTTGATGGGGCAGTTTTTAATGGGGCAATGGATCGAAATGGATCGACACACTGTTGGATCACATTTACATCTCCAGTCAGGAGTATTAGTGGAGGCAAGAACACATCACACAATTTCCCCAGAAATTGTATCTTTTCTAGTTCATTCTGCAATTTCAGAGACGCTGTTATCCCTAAAGAAGATAATAGTATAAATTCATATATTTGAAACGCGTTGGATTCAGCTGTCTGATACCTTCAGGAACCTCAATTCCCAGGTTTTGGGGTTCACATGCAGATACTGTCTACCATTCTTATATGTTCACTGTTATTCTATGTACAATTGTTTTTAATTGTTAACAACTCAGTGGTTGTTGTATATGTCTATGTGTGTTTTTTATAATAATAAATTATATATTTATAAATTATATATTTTTTTGATTCTATTTATTGCCCATAAAATCCCAACTCTTTGAGGTAACCCTTTTTTTGATTTACCAGGGATGGTGGCAATTTACATGCCAGATTAGTGGGAGTAAACCTTTTTCTAAGAAAACAAAGAAAAAAAACATTTAGAAGGAAAATCGAAGGAAAAGATAAGTGAACCAACAATGCACTAGCTTAAATTAACCTATATAGAAAATAAAAAACAAACCTTTACAACCCCTTTAAGAAGATCCTAATTAACACATTGTTATATATTCTAAACATAATTTGTTTCAATTGATGATATGATATTTTATGCACTTTATTTTCCACATTTGTTCTAATTTGCACCCTTAATCACTATATGTCATGCTTTATTAGTTATCACCAATTTTTGGGGCTGCATTAGAAAATCTGAGAATATTATATTATATTTGGCGCCGTTTCTCATTTTTATTCATCCACCCTTTTATTGCCTATGGGAGCAGCGGGTTGCACCGTCAGATCGTTTTTCTCGGGCCAACCGGTGGAAACAGTAAGCCAGAGAAACACTGATGAGCGGTGGGGGCACTCTAAACAGCTTCAGCTGCTGGCTGCAATATCTTCAGCCATAATCCGGTAAACCACTTGCAAACCACAATGTATTTATAGGTATTGTTGTGGGCAAGTGGTTAATATAAGTAGGCTAGGAGTAATTGAAATTGAACTTGGAAATCAATATATGATGAAAAAGTTTGACAGCAGATTTTCTTTAACCTCCCTGGCGGTATTCCCGAGTCAGGTTTGGGGTAAAATTTCAGCACCAAAAGCTGTAACCTTGAGCCAGATTCGGAATTGCATTGCAGTATCCAGGCAGGGCGTTACTTACCTTGTCCCTGGATCCTGCAATGCCCCCCGCTGTGTGATCGAGCTGTCTCCTCGCTCGATTCGCACAGTGCCCGTGTCCTACCGAGCTCCGTTCCCTGTGACATTACGACGCATGGAGGCCGAGATCGGCGACAAATAAAATACAAGTAAAAACACAATACACATACAGTATACTGTAATCTTACAGATCACAGTACTGTATAAAATTATTATTATTATAATTAATATTTTCCCCTAGTGGTTAGTCCAGTGTCCTGCATGCACTTTTATATTATAAAAACAGTTTTTTTCTGCCTGGAAACTGGAGATTGTCCATAGCAACCAAAAAGTGCTTTTAGATCAGCTAGAAAACAGCAATAATAAATTAGAATCGCTTGTAGAATTGAGCGATAGTGATTTGTGGGGAAATTCTTCATCAAACACTAAAAGTAATGACAGCGACAATTTTGCAACTGAGCAAATTTCAGTGTTTTTGATTTGATTATATTATTGAATAATTTTAATTATTATATTATTATTTGTTATAATTATTTATAGTTATTTATTATATTATAATTTATGATTTTGTGTTTCAAACTTTATCATACCCGGGATGTCTACTAGACTCTTGTTTGGACAGATTTAAGTGTGTTATTCCAAAGAATTACAGGCCTATAATATAAAACGCCAAATTTTCATGCAAAATAATTGTACCACTTTCAGGACCTAAAATATGACATAATAATACCGCCAGGGAGGTTAAGGTGATTGTAAAGTAAAAATAAATACATAAATAACAAACATGTTATACTTACCTGCTCTATGCAAGGGTTTTGCACAGAGCAGCCCCGATCCTTCTCTTTCTGGGTGCCCCTTTTGCGCTCCTGGCTCCTCTTCATTGGGTGCCCCCACGAAATGCTGCTTTCCCTGGGGCACCCATGCGGGCACGCTCACGAGTCCCATCCATTGACACAGACAGCAGGACTTGGTCCTACCCCCTGCTCTCGTGTCACTGGACTTGATTGACAGCAGCGGGAGCCAATCGCTCATGCTGCTATTAATCTATCCATAGAGGACAGAGACATCGGCTGGGGCCGCAGGGCTCGTGCTTATTCCTGGAACGAACGGGCTCAAGAAGGAAAAGGGGGAGGGGGGATCTGGGGGCAGCTGCAGGAGAGAAGGTTTTTCACCTTAATGCATATGGAGAAAGTGGTGGTACAACAGCTACAACAGCATTTAGACACCCATAATTTGCTCGATCCTTATCAATCGGGTTTCTGTCCAGGGTACCTTGTCTTCTAGTACTGTTGGACCTTAGCGCAGCTTTTGATACGGTAGACCACAAACTATTACTGACTCGGCTTGCTGAAGTAGCCAAAGTCGTGGAATGTGACTTATCCTGATTCTCCTCCTTTTTGGAAAACCGATCACAAGTAGTGAAACTGGGACCGTTTACCTCAGAAAAACGCACAGTGCCATGCGGAGTCCCTCAAGGATCCCTGCTGTTGCCGGTGCTTTTTAATATCTATCTCCGCCCTCTTTTTGAAATCATCAGCAGCCAAAAGCTGCTCTACCACTCTTATGCGGATGACACACAATTGTATTTTCGCATCTGCAACAAAAAGGATCATCATCTCAATCTAGAGAAATGCCTCTCTTTGATAGAGAACTGGATGACAAAGAGTTATCTCAAACTCAACGGTTCGAAAACAGAACTTCTCCTGTTTCACGCCAATCGGAAGAATCAACTAGCAACAACCTGGACACCTCCAACCATTCTAGGAAAAATCATCACCCCTAGCACCAAAGTCAAAAGTCTCGGAGTCATCTTCGACACCTACATGACAATGGATGCACAAATAGGGTCAGTAGTCAGCGGATCGCACCATCTGCTATGCCTACTACGCAGACTAATTCCATTTATTCCCAAAGAAGACATAGCAGTCGTGGTGGGAACAATTGTTAACTCCAGGCTGGACTATGCAAATGCCCTCTACCTTGGACTCCCAAAGTACCAAATCACTCGCCTGCAGGTCGTTCAGAATACGGCCGCGCGACTTGTGACTGGGAAAAAAATGTGGGAATCAATCTCCCCATCACTGAGAAGCCTTTACTGGCTGCCAGTGAAAGACAGAATCACTTTCAACGCATAAATGTATTTGGGGAAATGCCCCCCAATATCTATGCGAAAAAAATAAAAGCCTACAACCCCAATCGCGTTCTGCGATCCTCCAGCCAAAATTCACTCCAAATCCCCAAAACCAGGTACAAGTCCAAAGGAGAAAGAAGATTTGCTGTCCAAGGCCCTCGACTTTGGAACACTTTACCAACCTCCATCCGGTTGGAGGAGAACCACTTGGCCTTTAGGAGAAAGATCAAAACCCACCTCTTCTGAGCTCAAAGGAGAAGTGATCAAACAAGCGCCCAGAGGCGATTCAGTTCGCATGTGTAGCGCTATAAAAGTTTTTCACTCACTCATATGGACTAAGGTGAAAAACCTGGAGACTTTGCAACCCCTTAAATGCAAACAAATGTGTTACTTTATGACTTTTTTCTGATCTCCATCTGCACCTGCACTTAATTTATTTATTGAAAGTATTCACATTATTATGACCTCTACTATTTGCTAACTTTTCATTATTTATTTTATTTTTCATTCAAGAAGAAGCTTGGGCTGCAGCCTATTTTGCTTTTAGGGAGTTTGGGAGTGTTGAACTAATCCTTATTGCGGGCACTACGAGCTATCCAAGTGTGCTTTATAAATCTCCTGCTATTTTTTTCAGACCTTGTGAATTAGCACCCTGATCATGGCTATTGGAAGAGTTTCTACTGTGGACGGTAAGGATGAGCTGAACACCCTCCGGTGCAGTTGGCACCAGAACTTGCGAACAGGCAAAAAATGTGTTCGAACACATGAACATCATTAAAGTCTATGGGACACGAACATGTAAAATCTTCAAGGCTTATATGCATGGTATTGTCATAAAAAGTGTTTGGGGACCTGGGTCCTGCCCCAGGGGACATGTATCAATGCAAAAAAAGTTTTAAAAACATCATTTTTTTCAGGAGCAGTGATTTTAATAATGCTTAAAGTATGCCTGTAAAGTGGCACCTTTTTTCCGTGTTTAGAACAGTCCCCGCAGCAAAATGACATTTCTAAAGGAAAAAAGTACCGTATTTATCGGCGTATACCACGCACTTTTTTCCCCTTAAGATCAGGGGAAAATCGTGGGTGCGTGTTATACGCTGATACCCGCTGTTTCTGAGCGCCGCCAAAATATACGGAGCTGAGACGATCGTAAGCGCCGCCGACATAGATGGAGCTGAGCCGATCGTACTGTGTACTCGGCTAGTCTCGGCTCCGCTCGCAGTCACGCCCTGTCCCGCCGAGAGAAGCCGAATACACAGGAAATCTGGCTCTGTATAGCTCGGCTGAGGCGCTAAATTTAAAAATACATAATGCTGCAATTTCGGGCAAGGTGCAGATGGACACTTATAAGGCTGGATGGACTCTGTGCAAGGCTGCAGATGGATGCTGGACAAGACTGCTGATGGATGCTGGGCAAGACAGCAGACAGCAGATGGACACTGATAAGGCTGGATGGACTCTGTGCAAGGCTGCAGATGGATGCTGGACAAGGCTGCTGATGGATGCTGGGCAAGACAGAAGATGGACACTGATAAGGCTGCATTGATGGGCATTTAAAATGTAAGTTTTTTTTCCTTAAACTTCCCTCCTAAACATTTTTTTCCTTAAACTTCCCTTCTAAGCTTGGGGTGCGTGTTATACGCCGGTGCGTGTTATACGCCGATAAATACGGTAATTTAAAACTGATCGCGGCTGTAATGAATTGTCGGGTCCCAGCAATATAGATAATACAGCAATACAGACCCTTTGGGTCTGGTATGAATATTATGGGAACCCTGAACCAAATAAAAAAGAAATGTGTGGGGGTCCCCCAAAATTCCATACCAGGCCCTTCAGGTCTGGTATGGATATTAAAGCAGAGGTTCACCCAAATAACATTTATATAAGACCAAATTCTTTATACTACCAGCATGTACAGTCGGCATTTTTTTTTCTTTTAGGCTGTACATACCTTATAATCTATATTTGCAATCCGGCTTCCGGGTACTTCTCCCGCGGGAGTAGGCGTTTCCAAGCTGAGCCGCAATGTAATCTGGGCGTTCGCCCAGATGATTGATGTCTATCAGAAAATGTTCCCCCCGACGGATAAGGCCCCCCCCCCTATTGCGTAGGTGCAAAAACAGAGTTTCCGAAAGGAGCCGAACATGTAAAGGGGCGAGTCGGCTCTGCACGGCGTCTGCGCAGTGACTAGGAGCCGTGTAGAGCTGACGGTGCAGGCGCCGTATAGAGCCGACTCGCAGCTTTACCTTTTTATTCCATAATTGTATTGAGTGGGCAACAATGAAATTTCTTTTAGAGATGGTGAGATGATGTTTAGAATTGGACCATAACAGGCTCTTCAGGGACAGTGGGGAAAGGGCTGATGACTCGAAATTGAGCCAGGGGATGTTCGTATCCGAGGAGTGCCATTGAGCCAAGTGTGTAAGCCTGGCGGCCAGGAAGTAATACCAGAGGTGTGGGAGACCTAGCCCTCCATTAATTTGTGCTTCATGCATGAGGTTATAGCTGCATCTTGGTTTCTTGTTATTCCAGATGAATTTATTTATCTCTCTTTGAAGAGCACTGATACGGGTCTTAGGAACATTTATAGGGAGGGCTCTAAAGTAAAAGAGTATTTTGGGGAGTATTGTCATTTTGAAGGCACAGATCCTACTTAAAAAGGAGATATGGTAGGAGGACCAAGTTTTGAGTAGCGATTTTATGTGACAAAAGAGGGGGAGATAATTGGCATTATACAATAATTTATAGGAAGAAGTGACTTGAACCCCCCAGATATTTGAGTGATGTAGAGGACCATGTAAAGTTAAAAGTGTTCTGTAAAGAGGAAAGTAGGTTTGATGGGCAGTTAATGGGTAGAGCAGAGCATTTCTTGGTGTTAATAAATTGGCCAGAAAGTTTGTGAAAGGAGTCGAGTTCGGCAAGGATATTGGGGAGTGAGATCAAGGGGTCTGTGATGAATAGGAGGGCATCATCTGCATAAAGACTAATCTTAAATTGCTCAGGGCCTTTTTGGTATCCTTTTATGTTAATGTTTTGTCTACTGGCTTGGGCAAGGGGTTCAATAGCTAATGCGAATAAAAGTGGGGAGAGGGGGCAACCCTGTCTCGTACCTCTACTGAGGGGGAAAAAATCTGAGTTGTAGCTGGGGATCCTAATTCTGGTTTGAGGGGAATGGTATAGGGCGTTAAATCCATGGATAAATTTGTCTGAGATACCAAATTTGGGAAGAAGGTGATTTAAGTATGACCAATTGACACTATCGAATGCCTTATGTATGTCAAGGCTCAAAAGACAGACAGGGTGAGAGAACAGGTTAGCGTCTTGTATTATATTAGTGACCAGCCTGATATTATCTGTCAATTGTCTACTAGGGATAAATCTGGATTGGTCAGCCTTAATGAGAGATGTAATTACCGAAGCTAGTCTGTTGGCAAGGAGATTCCCAAACAATTTAAGATCGTTGTTGAGGACAGAGATGGGGTGGAAATTCTGTGGTAGGGAGTGGTCTTTTTGGGGTTTTGGAATCAGGGAGAGGTTGGCCAGTAGCAAAGTCATCAATGAGGTCAACGGTTCAGATCAGTGATCACAGGTCGCACTCCAAGTATAGAGTAAACCAGGCTTTGAGTAGAAGTAGTTGTTAGTAGTACCTAAAAAAAAAAAAGTGGGGAGGGGAAAGGGGGGAAAAGAAATCCCGCCAGGAGGGGGGATCAGGGTAAAGACAGTAAATTCTTTCATGGATCATCAGACAGCAAGATTTCGGAGCGGGTTGAAATGTTGGTTCCATCTATCTTGATCACGTTGATCATGTTGAGAGCATCTGGATGAAGGGGTGGACCACATAGGGGAAGATCTAAGAGTTGATGGGAAGCATCTGGGTGGGGATTGTTCCAGTAGGCCCAGTTTGGCTAGTAGATCTTTGCCTTCAATGATATTGTAAAAAATATAGGTGGTACCATTGTGCATAATGGAGAGCTTAAATGGGAAGCCCCAGCGATACTTAATTCTAGCAGCCTGGAGGATGCTTGTTACCTCCTTCATTCTGCGTCTCCTGTCGAGAGTCGCAGGGGATATGTCTGGGTAGATTTGCAGTCTGATTCCATCCAGCTCAATGTTATGTGCATTTCTGGAGGCCCTCATTATATCCTCCTTGACAATAAAGTCCTTCATACACATTATTATATCGCGCAGGGGTTTGTCAGGAGCAGGCTTAGGCCGCAGGGCCCTATGTAATCTGTCACAGGCGAAAGCAGAGAGGAGTTTGTCAGGGACAAGATTGTGAAATAGTTTGGTGACAGCTTGATTCAAATCAGTAATGGATTCGGGGATACCTCATACCCTAATAATATTTCTCCTGTTTCTATTGTCCAAATCTTCAATGTGAGCCTGCATGAAGGAGAAACTGTCTGCTAAGTTTTCATAGTCTTTTCTGAGATCGTTATGAGCCAAAGATGATTCTTCATGCTTGGTCTCTAGTATGTCTGTGCGGCCTCCTATGCTAGCTATTTCCTGTGATAAGACACTGGTAAATTTGTGTAGCTCTGATTCCAACTTGCCCACTAGTTTTTCATAGATGGCTGTTAGGCTAGCATCTAAGTCCGATTTAGTGAGAGGGAGAGTGTACTCACTGTTAGAGGAAGGCAGAGCAGCATTCTGCACAGAGCTGCTGAAGGCTGCGTGTGTGCCGGCGCCACCTTGGGACATCTTCCCAGGTTCAGTGGAGCGCTCTAGGCCCAGAAGATAATTCGTCAGGGAATGGTTGGAGCGGCTGTTACGCCCTTTTTTTTTCCTGGCATGCACCGGGATGTTCCACGGGGGTGCTGGAGTAACTTTTGGGAAGAATGGAGTTGAAAGGCCCCGGGATTTTAGCCTGGCAGAACCGTTCAGACGGAGCACAGCTCAAAAGCGTCTGTCCCGCATCGCGCCGCGCATGCGCCCCCCTACTTCCTTGATGTCATGTGACATATGACTTTTTTTACCAAGATTAATGGTCCACCCAAGAGTCAGATGAGGTGGTCGGCTATGTTGGAAGAGGAGTAAGGACAAATCAACCAGGTTGTGGAACAATGCACAACAAGTGGTTCAGTAAATGTGCATAATTGTTCGTTGGTGCATCAGTTTATGAGATCCTCAATAGGGAATTGGGTCTTTGTTCTAATGACAGATTTGATCCCTGTCTGCTGCCTTTCTGATGCAGCTTAATAGTTTGTGAGTGCTCAAAGGTGGTGGTTTGGAACAACATGTGGTGATATATTCAGACTGTTGGATGAACACCATACACAGATAACCGTTGGAGTTATTTATTTACCACTAGAAAGAGTCTCAGGCCGCGTACACACGGTCGGTCCAAACTGATGAAAACGGACTGAAGTTCAGTTTCATCGGTCCAAACCGACTGTGTTTACGCCCCATCGGTCTGTTGTCCTTCGGTTCCAAAACAGAGAACTTGCTTTAAAATTGAACCGATGGACGCCTGACCGATAGGTCAAAACCGATGGTTAGTATGCAAAAGCATTGGTTCCAAGCCCGGGCATGCTCAGAATCAAGTCGACGCATGCTTGGAATCATTGAACTTAATTTTTTTCAGCACGTCGTTGTGTTTTACGTCACCGCGTTGGACTCAATCGGTTTTTGAACTGATGGTGTGTACGCACATCAGACCATCAGTCTGCTTCAGCGATGAACCGATGAAAACGGTCCGTCGGACCATTCTCATCGGATGGACTGATCGTGTGTATGCGGCCTCACGCTTGTGAGACTTTTTATGTACTTTTTAAAGTCACTCTACGGTTTGGTTCTTTTTGTTATAAGTATATTTTTTAGAGCTTGGTTTTTCATTATAAGATTGTTATATTTATTCTTGATCACTTAGGCACTGCACTTTTATTTTTACATCTTTATTTCAATCAATAAACTTCCCAAAGCCCTAGAGTCTAGAGCTAGCTTGGTTAAGGTACCGGACCCAGCATGACCTATTATTGAATATCATTTATTGAGATACAATGATTAGATGGTTCAGACTAGAGCATAGTAATAGTGGGTGCGAGAGGGCGGACAAATGTAAAAGTAAGAAGAGCACTCCTGGTTGTTGCTATGCCAAATATTACTAGGGGAGACTAGGTAGATCCTCAAACAGTGGGTCTCCTAGTGTGCATTGTGCACCCACTCTTCAAGGAGCATCCTATACCAAAAAACAAAAGCCCTAAGGATACAACGGAGTAGGGAGGGTATGAAAGGAAGAGAGGAAAGGGGAATAGAAGAAGAAGGACAGAGTATAGGAGTTGTAGATGTACTGACGGAGCTCTGGACCTGGTTTAAAAGCCCTACTGGGGGTTCAAGGGGATATGTATATAGTCAGCCCACAGCTCCCAAGTGGCCTTGAACCTTTGTACCATGTCCTGTAGTATACTGACCATCTTCTCCTGGGCCATGATCCACAAAATTTTATTTTTCGTCATGGCAAAGGAGACAAAGGGTAATTTCCAGGCTCTAACTATCATCAGTTTAGCCCCTAGAAATATGAAATGAATCAATCGCTTTGCGTTCTTCAATGCCTTTTCTATTGGGAAGTTTAATAAAGAAATGTGAGGCGATTTGGTGACGTGGACCCCTGTAACCTTTCGCACCATGGAGAATATTTTGTACCAGAAACTTCTTATTTTGGGGCATTCCCACCAGATATGAGGCATTAAGCCTTTGTGAGAGCAGTCTCGGAAGCAGGGGGGGGAGGCCTAAGGAAAAGATTTTGCCAGCCTTGAGGGAATCAAATGCCACCGTGTTATAACCTTGAGGTCCGCGTCAATCAATGAGACATTTAGGATACCTTGATAGGCCCTTAAGACTGCGCCATACCATTCCTCCAGGTCCCACTTTTGGGAAAGGTCATTCTTCCATTCGTCCATATAGCTAGGTTTAGAACTGACCCTAGAAAGTGACTCGTAGATCACCAAGATTCCTCCACTCTGCTTCATTGTTTGGCCACACCAGTATTCGTAAGGGGGGAAATGTTAGGTGGGTTCCTACAAGGAATGTAAGAAGTGTGAAATCTGGATAAATCTAAATCTCTCAGACGTGGGCATTTTGAGTTTGCTTATACAGTAACCCAGGGTTAGTGGACCCGAGGAATTAAAAAAGTGACAAATCCAGTACATCCCCTTGCCCAACCACCGCTGAAAAGCTTTAATGTTCATTCCTAGGAGAATCTGGGGATTGCGGAAAAGGAGGGCAAGCGGGCGAATCTGGGAGATTAACTCTGTGTGGTCTTTCAGTCCCTCCCACAAATGAGTGGGAAAGAGTTGGTGCCATAATGGGAGGGCATGCTTTCGGGGATACCACATGAGGTAATCTAGGGTGAAGTGTAGGACTGCCTGACGTTCCATATGCACCTAATCGGGTTTGGCTGCATGTGTAAAAATTATTGAGATCTGGGCTAACTGGGTTGCTTGGTAATACCGGAGAAGATTGGGTAAGCCCAGGCCCCCTTTGTTTCGGGCTCTATAAAGGACCCCTTTGGCGCATCAGTGTCCCTTAGAACCCCAGACAAAGGTGATCATTTTTGCTTGGAATAGTTGTAAGTGATCCTTATTGATAGATTTGGGAAGTGATTGAAAGAGGCATAGGATTCATGGGAGTAGAGTCATCTTGATGGAATGAATCTTGCCTAGATTGAGTTGGGATCAGCAACTGAAGTCTGGTTCAATTATTTTTTAAAGTGGAGGGAAGTTTGCTGAGTATAATTGATCCACCCTTTTAGTGAAGGCGACTCCCAAATAGAATAGTCACTCCAAGCATGGTTGAAGTGTTTTTTTTAGATGGGAGAGTAAGGAATCTGGAATATTGATGTTAAGGGCTTTGGATATTGATGCCTAAACCAGATATGTTGCCAAACTTAGTAGGAGGAGGCAGATGGTAGGTAAAGAGATTAGTGGTAATGTGATAAAAAGGAGGAGATCATCTGTGAAGAGGGCATATTTGTGTGTTTGGGAGCCACATTTTACTCTGTGGATATCTGGGTGTGTCCTGAGAGCTATTGCTAGGGTTTAAATCGCCATTGCAAAAATTAGGCTGATATCGGGCATCCTTGTCTTGTGCCTTTTGAAATTAAGAAAGGTTCTGACTAGAAACCTTGGAGTCGCACCCTTACTTTGGGGGATGAGTAGAGAGCACTGAGAATGTTAGAGCTATGCTCAAGTCAAATGCTTTCTGTAAGTCAGTGGATAAGAGAAAACCTTCTTGTGGTTGCCTTCCATCCCAACCTGATTGCAATAGCAAGATGATATCTTCTAATCTGGTCTGGACTTTGTCTACCTGGTATAAATCCTACCCGATCCTTATATATATATATGTTGATAAATGAGGAGAGCCGGTCCGCTAGGATGTTAGTCAGGATTTTCAGGTCATTGTTTATCAGGGAGATGGGTTGATAGTTGCCAATGTCACATGAGGTCCTTCCCTGGCTTTGAAATCACTGTGATATACATTGAGTTTAAAGAATGCTCCAAGGTTGAACCCTGCCTGACAGAGTTTTCAAGGGTTAAGTTCCCTTAACTTATATTCGAACACTAGCGTAGAAATGCAAAGGCTTTGTTTAGTGGATCTTGTGGCTTGTGCTCATGGACAACGTTTTTTGTCCAGGTCGGGATCAAAGGCGACATTTAAAGTGGATGTTCCACCCCAAAAAAATATTAAAAGCCAGCAGCTACAAATACTGAAGCTGCTGACTTTTAATATAAGGACACTTACCTGTCCTGGAGTCCAGCGCCGTCCGCAGCAGAGCACGAGCGATCGCTCGTCACCCTGCTGCTCCCCCCGCCATCCACGCTGAGGGAACCAGGAAGTGAAGCGCTGCGGCTTCACTGCTCGGTTCCCTACGGCGCATGCGCGAGTCGCGCCGCGCCCGCCGATTGGCTCCCGCTGTGTGCTGGGAGCTGAGTGTTCCCAGCACACAACGGGGGGGGCGACGGGATGTGACGGAATGCCCGTCTTTTGCCCGTGAATGCCGGGCCGGAAGTGGGTGCAAATACCTGTTTTTAGACAGGTATCTGCACCCCCCTCCCCCCTGAAAGGTGTCAAATGTGACACCGGATGGGGGGAGGGTTCCGATCAGCTTTAAGTCCCCCCTCGTAAATCACTGTGTCTTGCCTGCACTCTGGGTCTTTATGCTTAGATTTCAGTGTAAATTTACATCTGTGCAAGAAAAAATTGCTACGTCCTTCGATTTTCCCTCAGCATTAGCCAAGAAGAAATTGGGGAATTTGGGATGAACTTGGGGTTGTACAGATTGGGAAAATGTGTTTCCTGGAGCAAAATAACGTACATTTTCTGACTGTGATAATATTGGATTTTTCTATGTTTGATTGGGGAGTTCAGTCCCTGTGTGTGAAAAATCAGCCCCTGTCCTTATTGGCATTTACTGATGTTCAATTTATATTACAGCTTATTTTTAAAAACAACTTTTTATGTTTAGAGGTGAATACTATTTGCAAATATGGGGAGCTGTGATGGATCCCCGTGCAGCTCCTGTGTGCAAATGCTTTCATGGCCTGGGTGGAAGAACATTTAATTTATCCTAATGAGTTATTTTGTATGACTTATATTACATGGGATTGCTATATAGTCAATGCCTATACTATATGGAGGGTGCAAGTTGCTTGAGGTGCAAGGTACATGACTGGAATCCTCCCCCATGAATATTTGATATGGAGATTCAATACACTTAGTTATAAGGTTTTTAATGCTGGGAGAAGATGTTCTTATATTCTCTTTATCTCTAAGTATATCACTAGTTCTTACAATATTTGCCTTGTAACAAGAAGAATTTGTATTATTTAAATGAATATTACCCTTATTCTCAGATTTCCATCCTTTTATGAGCAAATGCCCAATACAGAAAGCATACAGAATATTGGTAAAATAAAAAATATAAAAATATGTTAAAATACTCTAGTAACTCATTCTGCTGAGTTACCAAGTTGTGGAGAATAATTTTCCTGAATTAACCACTTGCCCACCAGGTAAATTCTGGCACTTCTCTCCTTCATGTGAAAATCACAATTTTTTTGCTAGAAAATTAATCAGAACCCCCAAACATTATATATTTTTTTTAGCAGACATCCTAGGGAATAAAATGGCAGTCATTGCAATACTTTTTGTCACACCGTATTTGCGCAGCGGTCTTACAAGCGCACTTTTTTTGGATAAAAATCACTTTTTTGAATTAAAAAATAAGACAACAATACATTTTGCCCAATTTTTTTATACATTGTGAAAGATAATGTTACGCCGAGTAAAATGATACCCAACATGTCACGCTTAAAAATTGCGCCCGCTCGTGGCATGGCGTCAAACTTTTACCCTTAAAAATCTCGATAGGCGACGTTTAAAAAATTCTACAGGTTGCATTTTTTGAGTTGCAGAGTAGGTCTAGGGCTAGAATTATTGCTCTCACTCTAACGATCGCGGCGATACCTCACTTGTGTGGTTTGAATACCGTTTTCATATGCGGGCGCTACTCGCGTATGCGTTTGCTTCTGCGCGCGAGCTCGTCGGGACGGGGCGCTTTAAAAATTTTTTTTTTGGTTTTCTTATTTATTTTTATTTAGTTTTATAATTTTTTACACTGAAAAAAATAAAATAAAAAAATTAATCACTTTTATTCCTATTACAAGGAATGTAAACATCCCTTGTAATAGAAAAAAGCATGACAGGTCCTCTTAAATATGAGATCTGGGGTCAAAAAGACCTCAGATCTCATAATTAGACTTAAATGCAAAAAAAAAAATAAAAAAAAAAAAATGTCATTTTTTCAAATGACAAAAAAAAAAATGTTTCTTTAAGAGGCTGGGCGGGACTGACGTTTTGACGTCACTTCCTCCCAGCAGAGCTATGAGGACGGGTGAAGGAGATTTCTCCTTCAGTCCCGTCCCCGCTCAGCTGCCGGACACATCCGATCCCCTCCGCCGCGGGAGAGCGGCGGGAGGGGGGGGGGGCCCCTCTCCCGCCACCGATAACGGCGATATCGCGGCAAATCCGCCGTGGAGACCGCCGTTATCGTGTACACCACCGCCCCCTGAAAAGATGAATGTCTCGGTTGTGGCAGCAGCTGCTGCCGTTATCGAGATATTCAACTTTAAAAAGGAGGACGTCTTTTTGACATGGGGCGGTGGTCAAGAGGTTAAAATGGAATGTGTACAACTAAATGCTCTATTACAAGTTACCCTGCTTCCGGAAGGTGCTTGTGCTGAAGCGCCCAATAAGAATGATATCACGGTCGAAGGGTTGTCACAGTAGTTCATCAGGTCTGCGTTGACTCTTTTAGGATTTGAGTGGTCCCTAAAATTATTGGAAAGCTTCTTTTTAAATAAAAACAAAACAGACATGTTATACTTACCTGCTTTGTGCAATGGTACCCTGAACCTCCTCTTCTGCAATCCCTCACCAGCGACCTTGAGTCCTCCTCTTCTCTGAGTGCCCCTCTGAGTGCCCCCATAGCAAGATGCTTTCTAAAACCCTTTTTGCATTTTGAACCAATGTTTAAGCTGTTAAACTTTATAAGGCAAGATAGGAATATCAAAATTAGACTGTATCTAAAGTCAACATTTAAACAATGGATAGAGTGGTCAGGGTTTAAAACCTTTGTTATGTTTTATTGCTGTCTTCTTCTAAGATGATGAATGTTCTATGTTGATAGTGCTGTCCATTGTCGCTTGGACTGAAATAAGGGAAAAACTTAATATTTGAAGCTTACATCAAACAAGATTGCAGATTAGGTACGTTTTCAATGAGGTTATTTGTTCCAATGACAACTATTAAAGAGAAAAAATTCCCTCCCTTTGGAGAGGTTGCATTTACTCTTTCTTATGTCTATGAGAAAGGAAGAAAACCCCAAAGGACACAGCATGAAAAAAAATGGCAGCTTTGCAAACACTTTAACATCACTTTGGTAAAACAATAAAATTACCAGTATTTAATAATGGTAATCACAACTTCTACATGTAAAGATCATTTATTTACAACAAAATCTTACCTTTTGTTATAAATGTTGTATTCCATGCGAAAACATCCTGACAAAGTGCTCTTTTCTCTTTATTGAACACATTTAGGAGGCCTGAAATAGAAATGAAAAACAAGAGACAGCGGTACAAACAAGTCAATTTGCTCAACTATTTACCACCAGCCTCTTCCCCTACCTGCAAAAGCTAGTTTGTCTAAAAATTGCAGATCTTTACAATTGTTAAGAGTTTTTTCTTAAGATTGCTTTCCAGGTGAGGTTTAACCAAGAAAAATTACCTTTTTATTGTTAATAAACATCAGTAATACCGAGTGATATGAAAGCATGCATTAAAAATAGTATCATTTTGACAATAGATTTACATTTCTTCCTATGCACTTTGATAAATTGCATCTAAAGTCAGAACTTTTCCGGTCTGGTTTTTATTGCTGTGTTCCTGCTGGGGAGAGTCACTTACCATTTTTGTTCTAGTGATTGCCACTGAGGCTGAAAGTGACGGGGAATCAAATATTTTACAAATATCACAAAACAGAAGTCGAGGGAAAAACTTTTAATGGGGACAGTGACAACTGCCTAAGGGGGATTTCATGTCACTTTTGAGAGATCTCCTCTTACGTTCTGTATTGACTGTGGTAAGGGAAATCTTCACATTAGATATCATTTTAAGTTCAGGTGTTAACAGTCTACTTTGGATTTAACATGATAGTTTTTGTTCTTAGTGTTCATACTTAAAAAAAATATATATTTTGAACAATAACATTGCCAAAAGATAACTGCATTTTAATATTAAATAAATAAACATTGGTAGAAAATATGTGGAACTTTTAAGGTGCTGAAAAACCTCAGAAGCGGACACAATACACTAATATGTTAAAAGTACATAAATGTATTAAATCGTACATATTAAAAATAGTCAGAACACTATGTGCATTACAGCCACATAAATTGATCATGTTATAGTAATATGTTACAATTACGTAATAATGTAACATATATTATATGGGATAACAGAGGTTACTGAAGAGAAGGGATAAAGAAATGCTTTGTCTCAATGCTAGTTAGGCCGAGTACACACGGTCGGTCCATCCGATGAGAACGGTCCGAAGGACCGTTTTCACCGGTTAACCGATGAAGCAGACTGATGGTCTGATGTGTCTACACACCATCAGTTCAAAAACCGATCGAGTCCAACGCGGTGACGTAAAACAGAACAACGTGCAGAGAAAAATTAGTTCAATGCTTCCAAGCATGCGCGGGTTCGGTTTTCACCTATCAGTTAAGCGTCCATCGGTTGAATTTTAAAGCAAGTTCTACATTTTTGGACCGAAGGATAACTGACCGATGGGGCACACACACGGTCGGTTTGGACCGATGAAACTGAACTTCAGTCTGTTTTCATCGGTTTGGTCCAATCGTGTGTACAGGGCCTAACAGTCAGAAAAATGTGTACATTTATAAACAAAGATATTCAAATACATATTTTAATTAACATCGACATGTAATACTTATATAAGGGATATATAGGGCATTTGTATTTATTTTACACTATGAGGTCTATTGTGGCCCATTTTCCTTTTAATGTTTCTGACTATAGGTTGTGATAGCTCCATGGTCTGAGCCCCCTGTTGCCCACTCGGCCTCTTTGGGTTACTATAGCATGAATTTGATTACTATAACATGATCAATTTATGTGGCTGTAATGCACATAGGGCCAGATCCACATACATTTGGATCGGCGCAACGTATCAGAGATACACTACGCCGCCATACCTTACCTGGCGTATATTCGAATCCTCAGCGAGTTTGCGCCGTAAGTTACGGCGGCGTAGTGTATTTCTGGCGGCGGATTTCAAATTGGGCGGGTTGGGGGCGGGTTTCATTTAAATGAAGCGCGTCCCCGCGCCGAATGGACTGCGCATGCGTCCTCCAGAAATTTCCCGCCGTGCTTTGCGCGAAATGACGTCGCAACAACGTCATTTTTTGAACTTAGACGTGAGTTACGTCCATTCCTTTTCACGGACGACTTACGCAAAAAAAAATTTTTGACGCGGGAACGACGGCCATACTTAACATGGCAAGTCTACGCCGCAAAATACCAGCTTTAACTATACGCCGGAAAAAGCCGACTACAGACGACGTTAGAAAATGCGACGGCCGCGCGTACGTTCCTGGATCGTCGTAAATCGCTAATTTGCATACCCGACGCAGAAAACTACGCAAACTCCACCCAGCGGGCGCCGAAGTATTGCACCTACGATCCGAAGGCGTACGAAGCCGTACGCCTGTCGGATCGAACCCAGAAGCCGTCGTATCTTGGTTTGAGGATTCAAACTAAAGATACGACGTGGGAAATTTGAAAGTACGCCGGCGTATCAGTAGATACGCCGGCGTACCTGCTCTGTGGATCTGGCCCATAGTGTTACTGACTATTTTTAATATGTACTATTTAATACATTTATGTACTTTTGGGTCTTCATTCCTCCCCTGGCTTGTGATTATGCAGTGACTCCTGTCTGTGTTTGTATTCGATCTTTGTAAGCAGTATTCATGTTGGTTATCATATGTTTATTGTATATCCCTATGCGGATATCTTTACTTATACATACAATTGTTTTTCTTTAACAAGCACCTTTGAAGTAGTCCTCAAGAAGTGCAATCTGCAAAACGCATTGAAATAAAGCATTTCTTTCCCCTCACTCTTTAGAAACATCTGACCTGCATCTGTTTTTTTGTATAATATATGTTACAGTATTATGTAACTTTTAGTATTCTGACATAAATTTAGTAGTTGGGATATGCAAGGTACTTGCACTATAACATGATCATTTTATGTGGCTGTAATTCAAATCTTATTTATAACCTTTTTAATGTGTCCATTCCTGGGTTCTCAGCACCTAAAAGTCCCACATTTTTACTACTCATATTTGTTTATCTATATTATTAGGAATGTGCTGCTTCTAGAGTTGAGCGGACACCTGGATGTTCGGGTTCGACGGGTTCGGCCGAACTTCGGAAAAAAGTCAGGGTTCGGGACCCGAACTTGACCTGAACTTGACCCCGAACCCGAACCCCATTGAAGTCAATGGGGACCCCGAACTTTTCAGTACTAAAATGTCTCTAAAACACTAAGGGAAAGGGCTAGAGGGCTGCAAAATGTCGGTAAGAGCATGGCAAGTACTCTGAAAATAAATGTGGATAGGGAAATAACTTAAAATAACATAAAAAATAAAAAATAAATCTTGACCTAGGAGGACAAGGTCCATATGGAGTAGGAGGTTGAGGTGGCGGTGGATGTGGCGGTGTAGGTGGAAGCGGTGGTGGAGGAGGACGAGGTAGCCAACACAGCAGGTTTTGGTTTTTAATTGATTTATTTTTTAAATTAGGGTACACCCCAAAAGAGTGAGAAAGATCTAGGGTTGCCACCTCATCCCTTTAAACCTAAACACATAGTAATTACATGCGGATGTGCCACGAAAAAAAAAATATTAAAAGCCAGCAGCTACCAATACTGCAGCTGCTGACTTTTAATATTGGGACACTTACCTGTCCTGGAGTCCAGCGCCGTCTGCAGCAGAGGACGAGCGATCGCTCGTCACTCTGCTGCTCCCCTCGCCATCCTCAGTGAGGGAACCAGGAAGTGAAGCGCTCCGACTTCACTACCCGGTTCCCTACGGTGCATGCTAGAGTTGCGCTGCGCCGCTGATTGGCTCCCGCTGTGCTTTGGGAGCCTAATGTTCCCAGAGCACAACGGGAGGTGACGTACTGCCCGCAGTAACCCCGAAACTGTGTGGCCGGAAGTGGGTGCAAATTCCTGTCTTTAGACAGGTATCTGCACCCCCCTCCCCCCTGAAAGGTGTCAAATGTGACACCAGAGGGGGGAGGGTTCAGATCAGCGTGAGTTCCACTTTAGGGTGGAGCTCCGCTTTAATGTCGATAAGGCACCAAGTGAGTTTAATTAGCAGCACCTTAATCAGCCAGAGAACCCGTGTAATTAACCACTTAAGGACCGGACCAATATGCTGCCTAAAGACCCAAGGTGTTTTTACAGTTCGGGACTGCGTCGCTTTAACAGACAATTGCGCGGTCATGCGATGTGGCTCCCAAACAAAATAGAGCTTTCTTTTGGTGGTATTTGATTATTTTTTGCGCTATAAACAAAAATAGAGCGACAATTTTGAATAAAATTCAATATTTTTTACTTTTTGCTATAATAAATATCCCCCAAAAACATATATACATTTTTTTCCCCTCAGTTTAGGCCGATACGTATTCTTCTACCTATTTGTGGTAAAAAAAAATTGCAATAAGCGTTTATCGATTGGTTTGCGCAAAATTTATAGCGTTTACAAAATAGGGGATAGTTTTATTGCATTTTTATTATTTTTTTTTTTTTTACTACTAATGGCGGAGATCAGCGATTTTTTTCATGACTGCGACATTATGGCGGACACTTCGGACAATTTTGACCATTGTCATTTTCACAGCAAAAAATGCATTTAAATTGCATTCTTTATTGTGAAAATTACAGTTGCAGTTTGGGAGTTAACCACAGGTGGCGCTGTAGGATTTAGTGTACACTTAGTGTGTGTTTACAACTGTAGGGGGGTGTGGCTGTAGAAATGACGTCATCGATCGAGTCTCCTCTATAAAGGGGATCACTCGATCGATGCAGCGCCATAGTGAAGCACGGAGAAGCCGTATTTACATACGGCTCTCCCCGTTCTTCAGCTCCGGGGAGCGATCGCGACGGAGCGGCTATAAACAAATAGCCGCGCCGTCGTCCCGGATCGCTCCCCGAGGGAACCCGACCGCCGCGTGTAGCGGGGGGGGGTCCAGATCGGACCCCGCACCCGCTAGAAAGCAGGGACGTACAGGTACGCCAATGTGCCTGTACGTGCCATTCTGCCGACGTATATGTACATGCGGCGGTCGGGAAGGGGTTAATATGTTTTCGCTTTTAAAGGGATGAGGTGGCAACCCTAGAAAGATCAGAAAAACAAGAATGGCTGGGTAAGGCCGGCCCGGTATACGTGTCTATTCTGCACAAGGTACGGACAAGTCCTGTGTGATCCATGCCTGGTTCATTTTAATGAACGTCCACATTGGCTCTGGACAGGCGGCTGCGATTGTCTGTGATAACGCCCCCTGCCATGCTAAATACACGTTCAGATAATACACTGGCTGCAGGGCAGGCCAGCACCTCCAAGGCGTAAAGGGCAAGCTCAGGCCATGTGCCCAATTTGGAGACCCAGAAGTTTAAGGGAACAGACCCGTCATTCAGTACGTGTAGGCGTGTGCACAGATACTGCTCAACCATGTTGGTGAAATGCTGCCTCCTGCTAAAATGTTCCATATCAGCTGGTGGTGCTGGTTGTTGTGGCGTGCTGACAAAGCTTTTCTACATTTCGGCCATGCTAACCCTGCCATCTGAGGTGCTGGTGGTGCCCCAGCTGTGTTGGCGACCTCTTCCTCCTCCTCTGCCTTGTGCTTTCACTGTGCCCCCGCTGTCAGGTGGGAATTCCACCAGCAGCGTGTCTACCAGCGTGCGCTTGTACTTGCGCATCTTGCGATCACGCTCCAGTGAGGGAATTAAGGACGGTACTTTGTCCTTGTAACGGGGATCCAGCAGCGTGGCCACCCAGTAATCAGCACATGTTAAAATGTGCGAAACACGGCGGTCGTTGCGGAGACACTGCAGCATGTAATTGCTCATGTGTGCCAGGCTGCCCAGAGGCAACGAAAAGCTGTCCTCTGTGGGAGGTGTATCATCTGTGTCCTCTGTATCCCCCCAGCCACGCACCAGTAATGGTCATGAGCTGGTCTGGGTGCCACCCTGCTGTGAACATGGTTCCCCCTCCTCCTCCATCTCCTCCTCCTCATCCTCCACCTCGTCATCCTCCAGAACTGTGCCCTTGCTGGACAATTGTGTACCTGGCCTTTTTTTGGTGCAGGAACCCACCCTTGGAGCCACTTGTGAATGACTGCCCTAAAAGCCTTGGAAATGATCCCGATTCCTCCTCCTGTGCCACATCCTCTTCCATCATCGCCCGAAGCGTTTTTTTCAAGGAGGCATAGAACTGGGATAGTAACACTGAAGAACGGCATCATCGGCACTGGCCATGTTGGTGGAGTACTTGAAACAGCGCAACAAGTCACACAGGTCTCGCATGGAGGCCCAGTTATTGGTGGTGAAGTGGTTCTGTTCCGGAGAGCGACTCACGCGTGCGTGCTGCAGCTGAAACTCCACTATCGCTTGCTGCTGCTCGCACAGTTTGGCCAGCATGTGCAAGGTGGATTTCCACCTTGTGGGCACGTCACATATGAGGTGGTGAGTAGGAAGGCCGTAGTTACGCTGCAGCGCTGCCAGGCGAGCAGCAGCAGGGTGAGAACGCCTGAAAGTGCGCACAGACGGCCCGCACTTTCTGCAGCAGCTGTGGCATATCGGGGTAAGTTTTCAGGAACCTCTGCACCACCAAATTCAGCACATGCGCCAGGCAAGGGATGTGCGTCAAACCAGCTAGGCCCAGAGCTTCTACATGATTTCGTTTGTTATCGCACACCGCCAGGCCTGGCTTGAGGCTCACTGCCGCCAACCACTCATCGGTCTGTTGTTCCATGTCCCTCCACAACTCCTGTGCGGTGTGGGGTTTTTCCCCCAAACAGGAACGTTTTAAAACTGCCTGCTGGCGTTTACCCATGGCTGTGCTGAAGTTGGTGGTGAAAGTGTTACGCTGACCGGATAAGGAAGCGGTAGAGGATGAGGAAGCGGAGTAGGAGGAGTTAGCAACAGGAGGTAAACTGAAGCGCCCTGCAATCCTCGGTGGTGGAAGAGCATGCGCCAAACTGCTATCCGCCTCAGGCCCAGTCGCCACTGCATTTACCCAGTGCGCTGTTAGGGAGATATAACGTCCCTGACCGTGCTTACTGGTCCACGTATCCGTAGTTAGGTGGACCTTGGCACAGATGGAGTTGCGCAGTGCTCACCTGATTTTGTCCCCCACTTGGTTGTGCAGGGAAGGGATGGCTCACCTGGAAATGTAGTGGCGGCTGGGCACGACATACTGTGGGACAGCCAATGCCATCAGGCTTTTAAAACTCTGCGTCTCCACCAGATGGAATGACAGCATTTCAAAGGCCAGGAATTTAGTGTTGCTTGCCGGTCCTCTAATTGCGGGGTGGCAGGTGGCACTGTCACTACAGAGGTGGATGAAGAGGCCGAGAGGCCCGAGACTGAAGCAGAAGAGGAAGCAGGAGGAGCCAGAGACCTTTCTTGGTTTTTGAGGTGTCTACTCCACTGCAGCTCGTGCCTTGCACTTAGATGCCTGGTCATGCAGGTTGTGCTCAGGTTGAGAACATTAATGCCTCGCTTCAGCCTATGATTGCACAGCGTGCAAACCACTCATGTCTTGTCATCAGAGAGAGAGAGAGAGAGACTTGTAAAGCGCAACACATGCGAACTGAATCGCCTCTGGGCGCTGTATCCATTTCATGGGTAAGGAACCCCTTGACCTCAGAAGAGATGGGTTTTAATCTTTCTCCTGAAGGCCAAGTGGTCCGACTCCAGTCGGATGGTGGTTGGTAGTGCATTCCACAGGCGAGGCCCCTGGACTGCAAATCTTCGTTCTCCTTTGGACTTGTATCTGGCCTTGGGTATCTGGAGGAGGTTTTGATTGGTGGATCGCAGAATGCGATTGGGGTTATGGGCTTTTATTTTTTCGCATAGATATTGGGGGGCGTTGTCTTGAATACACTTATGTATTAGACAGAGTGCCTTGAAAGTGATTCTGTCTTTTACTGGCAACCAATGAAGGGATCTCAGTGAAGGTGAGATTGATTCCCATGGTTTTTTCCCAGTCACTAGTCGAGCGGCCGTATTTTGAACGACTTGCAGACGAGTGATTTGGTATTTGGGGAGTCCTAGATAGAGGGCATTTGCGTAGTCGAGTCTGGAATTGATGATTGTTCCCACCACGACTGCAATGTCCTCTTTCGGGATAAAGGGCGTGAGTCTGCGTAGTAGGCGCAGCAGATGGTGGGATCCGCTGACTACTGACCCTATTTGTGCATCCATTGTCATGTAGGTATCGAAAATGACTCCGAGACTTTTGACTTTGGTGCTAGGGGTGATAGTTTTACCCAGAATGGGTGGGGGAGTCCATGTTGACGCGGGGTGATTTTTCTGGTTAGCGTGAAACAGGAGAAGTTCTGTTTTCGAACCATTGAGTTTAAGATAACTGTTTGTCATCCAGTTATCTATTAGAGTGAGGCATTTCTCTAGTCCAAGAGAATGATCCTTTTTATTGCAGATGCGGAAATACAGTTGTGTGTCGTCTGCATAGGAGTGGTAAAGTAACTTCTGGTTACTGATGATTTCAAAGAGAGGGCGAAGATAGATATTAAACAATACGGGCGATAAGGGAGATCCCTGAGGGACTCCGCATGATACCGTACGTTTTTCAGAAGTGAAAGACCCCAGTTTCACTATTTGTGATCGGTTTTCCAAGAAGGAGGAGAACCAGGGTAAAACACATTCAGCGACTCCGGCTACTTCAGCTAGCCTAGCCAGTAGTAGTCCGTGGTCTACAGTGTCAAAAGCCGCGCTTAGGTCCAGCAGTATCAGGAGACAAGATTCTCCTTCGTCTGCGGCCTCTAGAGCGTCATCCCATATTTTAAGCAGCGCCGTTTCTGTTCCGTGACCCGGACGGAAGCCTGTTTGAAACGGATCGAGTAATTTATGGGTGTCTAAATGCAGTTGCAGCTGTTGTACAACTACTTTCTCCATTACCTTGGAGAAGACATTTAGAGCTGTTATGGGCCTCCGGTTGTTTGGGTCTTTGGGGTTGAGGGTAGTTTTTTTTAGAATTGGTTTTATTGTACCTTGTTTTAGCAAGGTGGGCACCATGCCCTCCTTGAATGATTGGTTAATGAGCTGCGTGATAGCTGGTGCCAGTATATTGGCACTTTCTTTCAGCAGTTTCGTGGGGATGATATCATTGGGTGCTGTGCTATTACGCAGAGTCCCGATGATGTTTTTAGTGGCATCAATGGAAATGGGTTTTAGAGTGAACTTTGGTGGTTGCGACGGATTTATGTGGGTATTAGGTTTGTGATTTGGGGGGGAGTTGGTGACGGTTCCATTTTGCTGAATACTTTCACGCATTTTTTCAATTTTATTAATAAAATAATCCGATAATTCGTTGCAAAATTCTTGTGAATCAGAATTGGGGGCCTCTAAACAAGCTGGATTCATAGTCTGAGTGACTATTGTGTGAAGAACTGCCACGCTAGGGAACTCCTTGGACCTGGCTTTGGTGTGCTCGGTCCCTTGCTGCGTTGGGCAGTAGCAGGCGTACTGTCTAGGGGATGGACGCTTCGCTTTGGCACCCTGCTCCCTCTTCTGCTGTGCTGGTGGCTCTGTGCGACCACCGCCTCTTCCTCCGAACTACATGGGTCACCTGCATGAGGTTGATTCCATGTGGGGTCGAGGACCTCATCGTCCACCACATCATCTTCCACCCAGTATTCACCACTGCCCTCCTTGTCGGTCTGCACAATTGCGAAAGCAGCAGCAGTTGGCAACTGTGTTTCATCATCATCCGAGACGTGCTGTGATGGTCCCCCCCATGTACTCATCTTGAAACACAAGTGGTTGGGCATTGGTGCACTCAATCGCTTCCACTTCTGGGGCAGGGCTAGGTGGATGGCCCTGGGAAACCATGCTAACAGACTCTTTAAAAAGCAGAAGAGACTGCTGCATGATTTGGGGCTCAGACTGCTTGGTTGTTTGCAAGGGGGTGAGGTGAAAGACTGATGGACATCGGCTGCAGGTGCCAACTCTGATCTTTCAGCACAAGACTGGTTGGGAGACAATGTGAAGGAACTGGAGGCACTGTCAGCAACCCAATCTACTACCGCCTGTTCTGCTCCTGGCCTCAACATTCGTAGAGCCGGATTAGGCCCGACTAAATACCGCTGCAGGCTCTCCGTCGCCTACTCGCACCTGAGAAAGGTGTTTCACTTGTGCGTGTAGCTGGCACAGATCGACCACGTCCTCTTCCTGCAACAGGAGCTCCACCAGCAGCACCACCAGCAGTCCCTTATTTGACTCATTTTTCTCAAATGTAGGATCTTGCCCTAAATGGGTGTTTTTTGAATAGAACAATAGAACAACACTAGCTAAAGTGTTTATCTCACACCTACAGATATGCAGGAAACGCACTAAAAAATGTATTTGCCCAAAATTTTTTTTTTTTGAATAGCACAATAGAAAACAACAAATATAGGAATCCGCGCTTAGGATGTGTTTGTGCTGCTGCCTCCCTGGAAGATCTCAGTATTGGGATCAATGATATAGTATATAAGGAATGGGATGGTGGCGCTGCAAGCTTGACCAGATCAGCAGATGATGGTCATAGTCCCTGTATACAAACAGGTGTTGGGTAATCTGGGTGAGGGGTAAATCCAATGAAGTGAATTCCCCTTGGTGTACCACTTAGTGGAGGATACAAATCCTTCTGATTACCCTTTTTAATAATGCCAATAGGGTTTAACTACCACATAAATGGTTGTTGACAATGTGTCAAAGTGAAAGTGCGTGTCACAAATGTGATAGTATAGAGTACTAAAAATCGGGTGTATATGCAAATCCTGGAAGATTTGTAATAGAAACAGCAAAACCTCTGAAAACAACTAAAAAGAAAGAACAAGGGTCAGGACCCTGTGCAGGCGTCAAAAGTTGCACTGCTGCAGGAATCAGCAGTTGTATGGATGAAAAAGGTGAGTATAATCCTGTGTGTTTAGGTGAAAGTGCCACAGATGTGCTAGTATACAAAAAAAATATATAATAAATAATAATATTGGTAAACAACAATAAACAGTCCCAGAGTTACCGGAATGACACACCATAATCCTAATGGTGTCCCGATATCCCAATAGTGATAAGAATAAATGAGAAAAATACCCCTGGTGTGGGTTTCCTGGAATCACCTTTGAAAAAGTCACATGACGAAACGCGTCAGATGACCTACTAACAAGCTCATACGTACGTTCGCACGCTACCTGGCAGCACGCCACACTTCCCAGCTGATCACTGCCATACCACACACAGACGCCGAAGGAGGACATCATATGGCGGTAGCGGCAGCTTGATACACACAGCCAGTGAGAGATAGGCGGCCAGTGCAGCATGCTATTTTTCTCTTTTGTGATTTACTTTGATCTTTGTTTTTAACAGTTTGTTCTGTGGGAGGTACCCACTGCACATGGACCTCAGTGGAGTCTTTGACTTTCATTTTTTAATCTAATACACTTTTTTATAAATAAAGCAGTTTTTTGGTAGCTCCGTGGATTTTTTTCTTTATTTTTACCTATTGAGTGACATATTGCTGGCACCTGAGATATACCTCTAGAAACCCCTTGGTCCTTGGAAAAGAAGGGAGCGCTGTGGATCCAACATAGGAGATCGGGCAACAACAGACGCCAAGGTACCACCACCATCCGCTTTTTGCCCCGTGGGGGGTGACAACTTCTGGTGAGTGGGGACCTATGAGGGGGAGCACAGCTGTCACCATTACTGGATCATAGCAGATTGGCACCTAAAAGTCACCAATATCTTGTGGTTAACTCGCACCCAGGAATGACACTATAGAAGCAGTATCTATCATTTTCACAAACTTTGGGCCTGTTACGCTTCTAGTTTCATTCTCTGTACATTTTTATGGACTCACCTGGGAATAAGGACTCATGTCATATGATTTTTCTATAGGGTTTGAAGGTTGCTTGTATTTGTATTTTTATTTTTATTTGCAGGCTTGAAACTTTAACATTACTGCAACCTTTATACTGCTACCCGCACAGTATCCTGTCCATCGCCTGGGCACAGGATTTCACCTTCAGATATATATATAATTATATATTTTTTTTGCACTGATTCCAGGAAACCCACACCAGGGGTATTTTTCTCATTTATTCTTATCACTATTGGGACATCGGGACACCATTAGGATTGTGGTGTGTCATTCCGGTAACTCCGGGACTGTTTATTGTTGTTTACCAATATTATTATTTATTATATATTTTTTTGTATACTAGCACATCTGTGGCACTTTCACCTAAACACACAGGATTATACTCACCTTTTTCATCCATACAACTGCTGATTCCTGCAGCAGTGCAACTTTTGATGCCTGCACAGGGTCCTGACTCTTGTTCTTTCTTTTTTGTTTTTTTCAGAGGTTTTGCTGTTTCTATTACAAATCTTCCAGGATTTGCATATACACCCGATTTTTAGTACTCTGTACTATCACATTTGTGACACGCACTTTCACTTTGACACATTGTCAACAACCATCTATGTGGTAGTTAAACCCTATTGGCATTATTAAAAAGGGTAATCAGGAGGATTTGTATCCTCCACTAAGTGGTACACCAAGGGGAATTCACTTCATTGGATTTACCCCTCACCCAGATTACCCAACACCTGTTTGTATACAGGGACTATGACCATCATCTGCTGATCTGGTCAAGCTTGCAGCGCCACCATCCCATTCCTTATATACTACACAATAGAAAACAGTATGTAAAGTATCTCACACGCACAGATATGCAGGCAAGACTGCAAACACTGGAGGAAAAACGTTAAAATATATTTTTTTGCCCTAAATGGGTGTTTTTTGAATAGAACAATAGAAGAACACTAGCTAAAGTGTTTATCTCACACGAAGGAAACACTGCAAACACTGGAGGAAACACTGCAAAATATATATTTTTGCCCCAAATGGGTGATTTTTGAATAGAACAATAGAAGAACACTGGCTAAAGTGTTTATCTCACACGTACAGATATGGAGGAAACACTGCAAACACTGGAGGAAACACTGCAATTTTTTTTTCCCTAAATGGGTGTTTTTTGAATAGCACAATAGAAGAAAAGTATATAAAGGGTGTATCTCACAGTAACATATGCAGTGCTGGTGTAATATGAAGAGTATCTCACAGAAACATATGCAGTGCTGGTGTAATATGCAGAGTATCTCACAGGAACATATGCAATGCTGCTGCAATTTGATTTGTGAAGCAGGACTGACTCCTATATATTTCTCTCCCTATAAGAACAATCTGGAACCTTTCCCTAAAGTATCTAATGCAGAGTATCTCACAGGAACATATGCAGCGCTGGTGTAATATGATTTCTGAAGCAGGACTGACTCCTATATATTTCTCTCCCTATAAGATCAATCAGGAACCTTTCCCTAAAGTATCTAATGCAGAGTATCTCACAGGAACATATGCAGTGCTGGTGTAATATGATTTCTGTAGCAGGACAGTCTGACTCCTATCTAAATCTCTCCCTCAGATCAGATCAGCAGCAGCCTTTCCCTACCCTATCTAAAGCAGAGTGACGAGCTGTGCTATGTCCCTCTAGCTTATATAGAGTCTTGGTCACATGCTGGGTCACATGCTGCACTGGCCAATCACAGCCATGCCATTAGTAGGCATGGCTGTGATGACTTCTTAGTCACAGGAGTAAAACAAATGGCGATTGGCTGCTCTGCAGCCCGCCATTACATTGCCGAACACCGGACCGGAACCCGAACTTACAGCAAATTGTTCGGGTTGGGGTCCGGGTACAAAAAAAAAAAAAGTCTGTACCGAACCCGAACTTTACAGTTTGGGTTCGCTCAACCCTAGCTGCTTCCTATACCAACTGCTTTAGGCCTTTTTTAGCATTAAGCAGGTTCATTGAACACAATATACATTTTCTTTGTCCATTATTAATGCAAATTGATGCATGTTGACACCAAGACTTGTTTATACTTGTTGCCAGCACATTAGTTGGAATGTTACATGCATGTTGTTGCATTGCCATTGACCTCCATGAACCTCTTAATACACTACACCACATAAAATAAGTAATATTTTGAAAAACGCACCACACTACAATCCTGATATAGGAAAAAATGCTATTCTAAATAAACTACTATCAGGTTTTTATCATTAATTATAAAAAGTGCCATACTTAAAGAGCAAGTATAACATTTGTCAATAATAAACAATGCCCAAATTAAGGAAATTCAACAAAACGTGTCACAAAAACCATTTTCGTCCAATACCCGTCCTCACTCTTCATCCACCCCAACACCACCACGGTAAAATGGCTAAATTGCACCTGTGGTTATAAGATTCCTCTGTTTACATCAATCTGATTGCTACTCAACCTTATTAAGTCAGGTATATACCTAAAATAATCCTTATTTCTTTAAAATTAATACATTTGTTAAACTTTGTGCAATGGTTTTGCACAGAACAGCCATGATTTTCCTCTTCTGGGGTCCCCTGCCAGCGCTCCTGGCTCGTTTCCTATAGGGTCACTCATATAAACTCAATCTCAAGCCTCCCTAATCTCTTTAATAAACACTCATTGAATAATAAAACAAATATTATGGTCTGTGTCTGTGATATTGTTGCAGATTTTCAAAATTAAAAATGTTAACACCAGGGACAGTAGCTGAGGGGATAATAGAAAATCTCTGTAATGAAGATCCGTACGTCAGAAAATCTGAGAGGGGCTGTAACTCTTCCCCACTATGTGCTTTACACTTTAACGCCCAATTAAACTTTGAGTTTAAATCAGCTAAAGACCCTTGCAGAATGACCACTGCATCCACACAAAGAACAAATGTCCTTCTCTGCACCATGCTGGCAGGGGGCAGGCTTTTCTCCTCAGGCTGGGGTTACTTTCTAACCAACAACTGTAAGGCATTGCACTTTATTTGTTTTGATCCTGCCAGCACATCAACACAGCACTCTCCATGCCCCCACATATCAGTGGTACAAACCTGCACATGCGGGCAATATCTCCCTTCTATGGGCTGAGCAGAGATCATCGTCACTCCTTCCCCAGCATCAGCATAGTGCCCACCCACCAATGTTTCTGCATCTCCAGTAGATGCTCATTGAAATACAGGAACCAAAGGGAGGACCCTGTCCCAAATAACCATAGCACAGCAGGGCTCCAAAAAGAGAAAACTATCTATACAGTTATAGACCTGTTAGTTTAACTTCTATAGTTAGGAAGATACTGGAACGTTTAATAAAAGACCACATGGATGAGTTCTTGCTGAAAAAAAACTATTTAAGCAGCAGACAGCATGGATTCATGAAAGACAGAAGTTGTCAGACAAACCTGATTTCCTTTTATGAAGAGGTAAGTAAAACCTTGGACAAAGGTGTGGCTGTGGACGTGATATACTTGGATTTTGAAAAAGTTTTCCATACAGTTCCACACACGGCTCATGTGTAAGGTAAGGTCTACAGGATTGGCTATATCAGTTTGTAAATGGATAGAAAACTGGCTAAAAGACAGAATTCAGAGAGTCGTGGTTAATGATTCTTACTCTGAATGGTCCAAGGTTATCAGTGGTGTACCCCAAGGTTCAGTGCTGGGACCCTTACCTTTTAATATCTTTATAAATTATATTGGGTCTGAGATCAAAAGTAACATTTCTGTCTTTGCAGATGACACCAAGCTATGCAGTGGAATAACGTCCTTACAGGATGTCTCCAATTTACAAGCCACCCTCAATGCTCTGTCTAATT
This sequence comes from Rana temporaria, assembly GCF_905171775.1. Taxonomy (NCBI): domain Eukaryota; kingdom Metazoa; phylum Chordata; class Amphibia; order Anura; family Ranidae; genus Rana; species Rana temporaria. Next base: position 218,072,433 of record NC_053489.1, read on the forward strand.
GGGCGACTAAGTGGCAGATGAGGTTTAATGTTGATAAATGTAAAGTTATGCACTTGGGGGCTAAGAATATGCATGCATCATACATACTAGGGCGAGTACAACTGGAGGGATCCGTAGTGGAGAAGGATCTTGGGGTTTTAGTTGATCATAAGCTCAATAATGGAATGCAATGCCAAGCTGCGGTTTCCAAGCGAGCAAAGTCCTTTCTTGTATTAAGAGAGGTATGGACTCCAGAGAGAGAGAGATAATTTAGCCCCTGTACAAATCATTAGTAAGACCTCATCTGGAATATGCAGTTCAGTTTTGGGCCCCAGTTCTCAAAAAGGATATCGGAGAACTGGAGAAAGTGCAGAGAAGGGCAACCAAACTGATAAGAGGCATGGAGGAGCTCAGCTATGAGGAAAGACTAGAAGAACTAAATGTATTCACTCTTGAGAAGAGGAGAATAAGGGGGGATATGATCCACATGTACATGGGGCTTCCCTTTTAAGCTGTCCATTATGCATAATGGAACCACATACACAGTATATAATGTTTTGGAAGGAAAAGATCTGCTGATTAAGCTGGGCTTGCTGGACCAGGAACCTCCGCAGCGCTTCCCTGAGACCCCGAGATCCTCTCCCATCTGGTCAACCCTATCTTCCAGGCGAAATCAGAGGGAATAGAGAAGATGGATCCAACACCCTATACATGACCAAGCTGCCTAACCTACTCTGACTGTTTGAGTGTTTGAGTGTTTTCATGTGTGCAGGTCCACATTTTTTTTCCCTTTCTTGGACTTTGTTCACAAGACAATTTCCCCCTCCCCCCACTACCCCCTCAATTTTTTTTCTATTTTTTTTTCTCTCTTTCTCCTTTTCAGGTGATCCTACGACTGTGAGACCCCCATCTGGATATTCCCACGGGGTGGCCCACCCCGATGCCCAGAACTACCATGACCTGAAAATGAGTGACTGTCCGGATGGGCAAGAATCGACTTATTGCCTTGACTCCGGGGACCCCAGGTCTACAATCTGCTCTGCATGGACTTTCCTATGGACTTCTATGTATCACAGGTTTGCTCCCTCCAGTGCCGGGGGCCCCCCACCCCTTTTTCAATCCGCTTCCCCTCCCCCTTCCCCCCTCAATCCGCCAAGTTAGTACCGGGACCCTTTGGGCTCTGTAGCACTGTTTGTTACACACACCGCCTACACTCTACAGGTACCCTCCTCCAGATGTTATTTTTTGTGTTGTTCAATTTGTTTGCACATGCTCCTACACATTTTTGCCAGATCAGTTTTCACTTTTTATACGCCTGGCTCATCCGCTATTGCTAGATTGTCCCCCATTCTCCCTGCGTGGCCCGCTGGCTTGCCCATTTTTTGGGTGTGCTCGCTGGCCCTGCTGGTAGAAATTGGACTTGTTAGTCCACTTTTGTTTTTGACTGGACCTCTGGACCTCCTGTCCCCTGGCCCCTCTCCCTGGCACTTTTTAGTAGTCAGATCTTTTGCCCGCGAGGCAGTTATTGGTAAATTAAATTTTTTGGAAGACCTCTTTTTTCTTTTGTTTAGTTCAGTTCTTACTCTTTTGAAAATCACACGGCACACAATGCATTTTTACCCTGTATGCTGTCCTCTTAATAGGGCACTATTGAAAAATCTGCCTCATTACTGTAATGATCAAGTTATTTGTTCCTCTGGGTGCTCTGCTGAAAACTCTCCTCTCACCCAGTGCCGCCCCCCCCCCCTACAGAATAATGGGTCTCAAAGTCTTTTCTCATAACGTACAGGGCTTTAATTCCCCTAATAAACGTAAGAAAGCCTTTAGACATTATAAGAGACTTGGTGCTGACATTATTTTAATGCAGGAGACCCATTTTTCTACGGCTAGTCACCCCCAATATTTTGATAAAACCTTTAGTCAATTTCACTATACCACCTTCTCCAATAAGTCACGAGGTGTGGCTATCTTCATTAGAAATACAGTGATTTTTGAACTACAGACTGTCTTTAAAGATACTGATAGTAGATTTATTATCATGAAGGGTTGTATCAATAGAGGCAAGGTAACAATAGCATCTTTATATGCACCTAACGAGGCCCAAACCTCATTTTTTTCCAAGTTTTTTGATACTCTTGGCCTCTACAACTCCCCACATATGATCATTGGTGGGGACTTTAATTTAACTGCTCACCCAACACTAGACAGGAGTAGACCGACCCCCTCATCTAAAGCCTTCACCAAAACTATAAACCGCTATATCAACAAATCCCAATTGATTGACACATGGAGACCCCATAATGTTGGTATTAAGGCCTACACACACTATTCCCACCCCCACGATTGTTTTGCTAGGTTGGACTATGTGTTTTGCACCCCCGTACTTCTAGCCAACTCTTCTAAGACAACAATCCACCCCTGCCCTTGGTCAGATCACAACATGGTAGCTTTTGAGACCTCCCACATTGGTCTTGCGCCAACTACTTTTAAATGGCGCCTCAATGACTCTCTCCTCTCTGACCCCTCCACCTTCCAACAAATCAGATCCCATATCGAAAATTATTTTCAGGATAACATCCCCGGAGAGGTGCTTCCCACCTCTATCTGGGCGGCTCACAAAGCAGTTCTACGAGGACACATTATAAATATCGCCACGGCTAAACACAAAGCCAAACTCACTGACATAAAATGCCTCACCAGAGAGTTGAGTGACCTGTACAATAAATTACATTCCTGCCCCTCACCAGGACTGACTGACCTTATCCACTCTAAACGTCAAGCCCTAAATACATTGCTATCAGAAGACACAGAAAAGTCACTTAGATTCTCCAAGGCCAAATTTTTGTTACAAGGCAATTCGGCCTCTACAATGTTTGCCCGTAAACTAAATCATGATACTAAACCCCCTCACGTTTATAAGCTGAGAGACTCGAAGGGTAATTTTGTTACCCACCCACAAGATGTTCTCCAGGTTTTCACCTCCTTCTACAAAAATCTCTTATCTGGCCCTCAAACCCACCCTAAACCCTCATCTTTAGATTGGCTCAACTCCCTCCTCCTGACGGCTTTACAGCAGTATATTACAAAAAATTTGCCCCCCTATTAGTACCAAGTCTTACTAAGTTATTTAATCATATCTTTCTTGGTGGCCAATTCCCTGAGGAAATGCTGCTGGCAAACCTTTCCCTAATACCTAAACCTCAAAAAGACCATTCTCATCCTCAAAACTTCCGCCCTATTTCGGTCCTTAATAATGACCTTAAGCTTTTCGGTAGATTGCTTGCAGACAGACTGTCCTCTGTGATCACCTCCCTTATTCATGTTGATCAAACAGGTTTTATCCCAGGTAGACAGATTATTGACAACATTAGATTGGTCACCAACTTAGTTCAAGATGCAAACCTACACTCCCGCCCCTTATGCTTACTAAGCCTAGATATCCACAAGGCATTCGACAGTGTTAACTGGTCGTACCTTAACCACCTCCTCCCTAAATTTGGCATCTCAGAGAGATTTATTCACGGATTTAATGCTCTGTATCACCTTCCTAAGACCAGAATTAGAATACCTGGTAGCAATTCGGACTTCTTCCCCCTTAGCAGAGGCACTAGACAGGGCTGTCCCCTTTCTCCCCTCCTGTTTGCTCTTGCCATAGAGCCACTTCCACATGCCATTAGACAAAACCCTAACATACACGGTTATCACAAAGACTCCCACCAATTTAAACTCAGTATGTATGCAGACGATGCCCTCCTATTCTTGACAGACCCTCATACATCTATCCCCAATCTTCTGTCAGAACTTAACTCCTTCCATAAACTTTCTGGCCTGTCAATTAGCACAAATAAATGTTCCATTCTACCTATTAATTGTCCCCCAGATCTTGTCTCCCTAATGAAGCAGAACTTTAATTTTATTTGGTCCCCCACGTCACTTAAATACCTTGGTGTTCACATCACAGTCTCACACAACCTACTATATAAAGCCAACTACCTTCCCCTATTCTCCCACATTAGCGCATTGATTAAGGTTTGGTCTGCTTATCATATCTCATATTTGGGCAGAATATGCGCTTTTAAAATGACCATCCTCCCCAAGATTTTGTACTTTTTCAGAGCATTACCTATCAATGTCCCCAAAACCCGTTTGGAAGCTCTACAGAGAGAAATCAACAAATTTATCTGGAACGATAAAAAACCCAGAAGCAGCTATTCTCTCATGCATAGATCCCAACTTAATGGCGGCCTGGGTCTCCCTGACCTATGGTCCTATTTTCTTGCTGCTAAATTGGTACATTTGGCGCAATGGTTTTCCGCAGATTCGAACATCCCATGGCTCAGATTCGAATCTTCCTCGATATTGCCTCTAAACCTTAGGGGCATCTTGTGGTCAAACGCAATACCACACCATACTCTCTCCAAGAAAAATATTATAGTCGCCCAAATGCTCCAAATTTGGAAAAAACTTAAACTTAAACACAATCTCTCTTCTCCGACCCCTCCTCTAGCTTCTTATATTGGAGACCCCAGATTTCCCCCTGCCTTTCTAGACAAGACCCCTTTCGATGTATGGATTTCCAGAGATCTCACCACATTAAAATCATTCACTTCCAACTCAAAATTTCTCACCTTCGCTTCCTTACAATCTAAATTCCATCTTCCTTCCTCTAGTCTTCCCCAGTACACACAAGTCCAAGACTTCTTTTCATTATACTTCTCCACACAAATTTCCCCTCCTAGTACTCTATTTGAACATGTTTGCATATCCTGCCCTAGAGACAAAGGGTTAATATCTAGTTTTTATAATAACCTTATTGCCTCTCTCCAACCAGAAAAATCGGCCCCAATGTTGCGCTGGGAAACGGAACTTAACTTCTCTTTCCATGTTGATCAGTGGGCTGATATGATTGAGAATCTCCGTAAGAGCAATCGTGCTGCTGCCTTTAGAGAAACCCCCCTAAAAGTATTCACCAGATGGTATATGACCCCTGCCAAAATCCACTCCTTCTACCCTAATACCTCCCCGAACTGCTTCAGAGGTTGCCCTGCAGTGGGTAATTATCTACATATTTTTTGGGAATGCAAACTCTTAGAACCTATATGGCTCGCACTTGTGAATAGACTAGAAACCACCCTCAACAAGAAAATCTCCCTCACCCCACATATATGTTTACTTTATGCCACGGTCCCTGATGTTCCACTCCATGGATAGACTGATCCATTCTCTATACAGTGCCATACAATGGATGATCGCCTGTAACTGGAGATCACGGAACCTACCATGGCCACAGGTAATTTCCAGAAAGGAATCTATTAGACTCTCAGAAAGAATCCATCACACACTGTCCGATAATATGCATATCTTTACTAATAAATGGATTTATTGGTCACCGACACCTTAATCTGGCTCCATACCTCCATCTTCCCACTATAGTAAAAATTCTCTTGTGATAGCTTGTTTTAATCCATATCCTCAACTAATTGAATGTCCCTCACTCCATTATGTGTAATGAGTCATGTATAACTACTGCGCTCAGGTAAATGGTTGCAGGCTTCTCTTCCCTCTCTCCATGCATCCCTATTTTATTCATGTTGCCAACCTTCTCTCTCTTTTGGCCCTTATGTTGCAGTCCCTGTGTGATTCCCAACCCATTGCATTGTACTGAACTGTATTATTTCTTGTCTTCCAAATAAAACCTTTTTGAAAACAAATATATAAGGGGTCCATATAGTGAACTTGGTGTTGAGTTATTCACTTTACGGTCAACACTGAGGGCACTCTTTATGTCTAGAGGAAAAGAGATTTCATCTCCAAATACGGAAAGGTTTCTTCACAGTAAGAGCTGTAAAAATGTGGAACAGACTCCCTCCAGACGTGGTTTTGGCCAGCTCAGTAGATTGCTTTAAGAAAGGCCTGGATTATTTTCTAAATGTACATAATATAACTGAGTACTAAGATTTGTAGGTAAAGTTGATCCAGGGTAAATCCGATTGCCTCTTGGGGGATCAGGAAGGAATTTTGACCCCTGCTGTAGAAAATTGGATCATGCTCTGCTGGGGTTTTTTGCCTTCCTCTGGATCAACTGTGGGTATGGAGTTGGGTGTATGGGATTGTATTGTGTTTTTTTTTTGTATGTTTATTTTTTTGTGGTAGAACTGGATGGACTTGTGTCTATTTTTAACCTGACTAACTATTTCTGTGTTTATTAAAAGTCAGCAGCTACAAAAAGCGGAGCTGCTGACTTTTAATAAACAGACACTCATCTGTCCCACAGTCCAGCAATGCGGCTGCCTGAAGCCTCACTTATCTCTTTCACTTCTCTGTGGTGCCAGCATTGCAAGTGTGGGCACCCGGTTGTGACAGCTAGCAGATTCACAGTTGGGTCCGCACTGCGAATGCGTGAGTTGCTCTGCACGTTTTGAATGGCCAGGCAATCTTCTGGGACCTGTGACGTGTCCCAGAAGATTGCAGGGAGGGGGGAAAGGAGAACTTCCGCTCAGCGCCACTGTGCCATGAGCGGAAATGGGAGCTGGGTACCTGTCAAAACTAGATACCCGCCCCCCCCCCAAAAAAAAAAATTACATGCCAGAACTCTGCTATAAGGGCAAGAATTAAGCTGTTGGGTAAGGGGATAAGGTTGTATTTACTGCAGTGTTTTCAGGCTAAAGGTAGGCATTAGGGAAGCAAAATGCAAGTAGCAGCAGAGATTAGAGAGGGGGCCTAATTATAGAATACTGGGGCTGTGTGGCAGGTTATTTAGTCCTTCACAGGCTACACAAAGAAAAAGGCTTCAATGAAGAAATGTGAGGTCTCTCTGGTTGAAAATCTAAACATGTTATAAGCCCACCTTTGGGAGACATGTCTTTTAAGATATTTGTCTAGGATGTAAGGTTAGATGTGTTAGATGTAAAAGAGAAAAGCTGCAGGGTCTAAAAATATATTGGGAAGAATTTTAAAGAACTGTGTCCTTCTGTTGGTGAATGCCTTTACACATATTTTTAATATCACGCTCAGGCAGGAGGTCATCCCTATATGTCTGAGGATGTAAACAGTTGTCCCTATTCTGAAGAAATCTACTATATCTTGTAGTTTATTGCTACCGTTTTCATATTGTGCTTTCAGAAATTTTATAAAAAAAATGTGTCCCTAATGCATTAGATAAATAGCAGTTTGATTCCAGTCTAAATAGAACAACTGAGGATGATATTGCTACCATGTTGCACTCAGTTCTGATTAATTTAGTGTAAAAACATTTCTATTACTTTTATTTATTGATTGTAGTACAGAATTCAATGCTATTTAGCTAAGAAGCTTATTGGTAAGCTCAGAGTCTAAGCCCAACTTTCTGTAATTGGATTTAATATTTTCTAAAAGGCCCCAGAAAATAAAAATCAGAGGTCAGTGCTCATCAATGTTGACCCTCAATACAGGTATTTCACAAGGGAGTGTATTGAGTACTTCTTTTTATATACCTTGTATTTGTATGACTGTTTCCTGATGTGAGAGAAACTCAGTTATAAAACATAGGGGCAATACCACTATCATTGGTAGAATACGGGATAATTATGAGGGTGCCTATCAGCTGAAATTAAAGGGACTGGTAAGCTAGTACAGGGAACACAATATAAAACTAAATTTTAGTAAGACTAAAGATTTGATAATAGACTTTAGGAGAGGAGGGGGTAATATCTATGCTACTGTTATTATAGATGGGGTTGAGGAAGAGCAAGTGCATGTGTTTTGTTTTTTAGGAACAATGATTGCAAGAGATTTGTCATAGTCACTGCATATATCCTCTTTGAATGGTAAATCACAGCAGGTACTACATTTTGTAAGGCTGGATTTTCTAAACTGGTCCTACTAGTTTTTTTTTATAGTGGTGCCATGGAATGTGTTTTAATTTACCATGTTACGTTATGGCAGCATACATGTAGATCTCATGACATGAAAGCTTTATAGAAGGTGGTGAAAGCTGCACAGAAAATTATATGCAGAACTGTCTAATATTGAAAAGTTTTGGGAAAGGAGGTAAAATCTAGTAAATTGCTTACTAGGAATTGCTAAATAGGAATATTGCCTCCCACACCATCAATCTAGTAAATAGTGTTTTCCCTCGGGCAGTCCGACTCTTAAGTTATGTTGATTATAGCAAAAAATTAGGAGGGAGGGGTAGCACAGAATGTACTTTGTAAATTTAAAGAGGGCAGTTAGAAAAAAATATTTTATTTTATTTATACTGTGGTGTGTTTTTATGTTTCTATGTATTTGTTTTATATACTTGTTTTTTATGTGTAGCATTGGAAGGGTCTACCACTTTTAATGTTATGACTTTTGTTGTAGAATGATAAATACATTTCTTTATTCTGATTCTACATACTGTATTGCAACTACTCTCACTTCAATCTAGTCACTTTTGGAAATAATCAGAAAGGATGGACTCCTTAATATATGTCAGGTTTTCACCCCAAAAAAGCAGCTGTTTAAAACAAAACGTCAAACTTTTCACAATAATATGCACTGTGATTTATTTCCTTCACCTCTGGACTGCTTCAAAAAGTGTAACAACACCAAGATTGAAAATAATTAAGTGAATCCCCCAATGTTCTGTTAATGTCTTTGTATAAAACAATCTTGTATACAATCCTTGAAATCCTGAAAAATCCTGAAGAAAAAATATTAATAAAAAAAAGTTTTTGTGCATGCTCTGTTAATAAATATCTGTAGTTCACTTCCACAGTGTCAACAATTAAACAAAAATTTTCCACCATGTCTCTTATATAAGTAACAGATGTGTACCAAACTTCAAATAAGGAAACAAATGTAACATAATATTTTCCCTCGTCTCCATGCATCAACATGGAGTGCTCCCCACACTTGTGGTAGATCAAACTCCCCAGAGCTTTGGAACCTACAAAATGTTCAGTTCAAAACTGCTTTACATCAGAAATCCTGTCTATTTCTTCCAAACTCCTCCTCTACTATCCCTATCTGATATATCTCAAGCGATACAAGAAAGTAAAAAAAGCAAACATCCACATAGCATAAAACAGTTACAACTCCTAAAATTTTAATAAAATCCATAGGACATGATATTCAAATGTCACCCTCACCAGAACTAATTTACATGTACCTTATATTAACTGCACCACTTAACATCCTGGGCTACATGTCCTTTTTATAATAAATGTCTGTTTTATGATAAATTAACTGTACAAATTGTGGTAGCCCCAGTGCATTTTAATTCAATGTTATGGCAATCTCGGATTTGGACTTACTAACCCCAATTCAATATCTCTGGCTTCAAACATAAGACAGATATCACCTATCAACGCCAAATTCTTTGATTACCTCATTGGCATTAAATCCCCAAATTCCAAACAGTCTAATGCGATCGGTTAAACCAATGAGAATGGTCTGATGGACCGTTTTCATCCGTCAAAGCCGTCTTCATGTCGAATCCCCGCTTCCCGCGCTCAGTTTGAAGCCTCCACCGACGTATACCGAGCGCAGTACACTCGGGTATATTCGGCCAGGCTCGGCTTCTCACGCATAAACGTCACAGAGCGTGACTACGAGTGAAGCCGAGCCTGGCCGAATGTACTGCGCTCGGTATATGTCGGCGCAGGCATTCAAACGCGGTGCGGGAAACGGGTATCGGCGTATATCGCGCACCCACGATTTTGCCCTGATTTTCAGGGCAAAAAAGTGCGCGATATGCGCCGATAAATACGGTAACCGATGGATTCCTAACCGATAGGACAAAACCGATCGTTAGTAGGCACGACCATCGGTTAAAAATCCACGCATGCTCAGAATCAAGTTGACGCATGCTTGGAAGCATTGAACTTCATTTTTTTCAGCACGTTGTTGTGTTTTACGTCACCACGTTCTGACACGATAATTTTTTTTAACCGATGGTGCGTAGGCGCGACGGACCATCAGTCAGCTTCATCGGTTAACCGATGAAAACGGTCCATTGGTCCGTTCTCATCGGATGGACTGATCGTGTGTACGTGGCATTACTACTGAGATGGTCTTACCCTGGCTTTCAGCTGGTCAGCTTGTGAAATGCTCTATTTTTCTAACATACAAAAAACATTTTAAATCCCTCTCACAGCCTTTTATAATTAAAGTCATTTTGCTCAATCCCACTTCAAATATCTTACATTCCTAGATTTTACCCCTTTTGAAAGAGCCCTCATGAACAGCACTTCTTGCAAATTTCTTATTTTGGGAGCCTACACCCAGAAAACCCATTTCAGAAATACCTTTATATGAAAAGATGAGAATCATTACTGATAGAACAGTGCGAAGCACTTTAACTACTTGGTAACCGCCCTATAGCCGAAATACGGCTACAAGGCGGTTCCCTAACTCTAGGAGGGCGTCAATATACGTCCTCCCAGAGAGTCACAATTGCGCGCCCGGCGCTCGGCGGGTCCACGGGACCCGCAGCAACACGGATCGCGGTAAGGAGCCAATGGAAGCGGCTCCTTACCACGTGATCGCGCCGTCCAATGACGGCGCGATCACTTGTAAACAAACCGGCGTCATGTAATGACGCCGGTTCCTCCCTCTCCTCTCTGTACCGTTCGGTACAGTGTGAGAGGAGAGGGAGGGGGGGGGGGGATCGGGCGGCAGCAGCAGCCGCCGCACTGTGGGCTGGATCTGTGACAATTGCAGTCACAGATCCAGCCATCCCTGCGCAATACTCTGCAAAATAAAAAAAAAGATGAGTGCAATACTCTGCAATACCCCACCCCATACTCTGCAATACCCCACCCCATACTCTGCAATACCCCACCCCATACTCTGCAATACCCCACCCCATACTCTGCAATACCCCACCCCATACTCTGCAATACCCACCCCCCCCATACTCTGCAATACCCACCCCCCCATACTCTGCAATACCCCCCCATACTCTGCAATACCCCCCCCCCATACTCTGCAATACCCCCCCCCATACTCTGCAATACCCCCCCCATACTCTGCAATACCCCCCCCATACTCTGCAATACCCCCCCCATACTCTGCAATACCCCCCCATACTCTGCAATACCCCCCCATACTCTGCAATACCCCCCCATACTCTGCAATACCCCCCCCCCCATACTCTGCAATACCCCCCCATACTCTGCAATACCCCCCCATACTCTGCAATACCCCCCCATACTCTGCAATACCCCCCCCCATACTCTGCAATACCCCCCCATACTCTGCAATACCCCCCCAATACTCCGCAATACCCTCAATACTCCAATACCTTGCAATACGTCGCCTATGGGGATTTTTAAGTAGCAATGTTTGGCGCAATTTCACGAGCGTGTGCAATTTTGAAGGGTGACATGTTGGGTATCTATTTACTCGGCGTAACTTCATCTTTCATATTATGCAAAAACATTGGGCTAACTTTACTGTTTTGTTTTTTTTTAAGCACAAAACTGTTTTTTTTTTTTAAAACACGCGTTCAAAAAATTGCTGCGAAAATACCGTGCAAGATAAAAAGTTGCAACAACCGCCATTGTATTCTCTAGGGTCTTTGAAAAAAAAGCATATATAATGTTTTGGGTTTCTATGTAATTTTTTAGCAAATAAATGATGATTTTTACATGTAGGAGAGAAATGTCAAAATTGGCCTGGGTGCTCCAGAACGCCTGATGGTGCTCCCTGCATGTTGGGCCTCTCTATGTGGCCACGCTGTGTAAAAGTCGCACACATGTGGTATCGCTATACTCGGGAGGAATAGCAGAATGTGTTTTGGGGTGTAATTTGTAGTATGCATATGCTGTGTGTGAGAAATAACCTGCTAATATGACAGAAACTAGATTTTTTTTTTTTTTTTTACAGAATTTTCAGTCTTTTTTCTTTTATAGCGCAAAAAATAAAAACCGCAGAGGTGATCAAATACCACCAAAAGAAAGCTCTATTTGTGGGAAAAAAAGGACAAAAATTTCAGATGGGTACAATGTTGTATGACTGAGTAATTGTCATTCAAATTGTGAGAGCACCGAAAGCTGAAAATTGGTCTGGTGATTAAGGGGGTTTTCGTGCCCAGTGGTCAAGTGGTTAAACGCTGTCTGAAAAAAACTCCATATGTACCACCTACAAGAAAATTAATATACAATTCTGATGCATTAGTATTACACATGATTTGTCCTAGTATAAGCAACTTATGCTGTAAACTTTAGTGTTGTAAATCCCAAACAACAACATAGAACACTTTGGAAAACATTGATGAACCCATTGGAACACTTATGTTCCGCTATTTCATTTGTAAACCTTGCTGACTGGAACATTTATAGACCTTAATTGTACTGAATATTCTTCTGAGCTGGCCACCACAGACTTCACCTACCCAACTACTGTCTTCTTCTCTCCTTTTGTTCCTTGCTCTTTTCACACTATCCACCACCCTTTCCCTCTACACCCCCCCCCCCACTTCACCATTCACAAAGGTTCATCAGTGAGCTGTTTAATGCTCTACTGCCAAATGCTCCTAGTCTCTTTACTGTGATAAGAGGAATAATAGGCCAACACATACATAAGAGAAGATGGCAAATAACTAATCTTCCTATGTCATTATAATGGTGGGGGAAACTGATGAAATTGGTGTGCATCACAACAACAAAGCAGATAGATCTGTTTCAGGTATATAGATAACTGCATATACAAAAATAAGAAAAAAATGGGAATCCCGCCTATAGTAAATAATTAGTATAGAAATAGAGAACTCCAGCGCTGTCTCATGGATTTGGGGGGGGGGACTGCAGCAGCACCTGTGGATCTGATCCTAACAGAAAAAGTGATAATAATGTGAAGTATTGTAGCTGCGCTGTAGGGGAGGGAATGGGAAGGTGGAAGTGAAAAGGAAATGCAAAGTAAAGGGATCATGGGTGAACTTTAACAGTGAGATAAAAAATAAACTAATAATTAAGGTATCTGATGATACTACAATGAACAATACAGATGAAAGTGAACAAACATCTATAATCCTGTACAAATTTAACACTGAAAATACAAAGTACAATGGCTACTACATATACAAACACCAAAAGTAGCATAAAGTGGAAAAAAAAATTGCAAAACTATCAAAAATCACACATGTGATAAAGTCCTGTCCATAAATAAGAATCAAATCTAGCAGTCCAGTAATTCCTCCACAGAACAGTGTCTAGATAAAACACTTCCACCAAAATTGCAATGTGCACAAATGAAATCTCCAGTGACTCTGTCTGTACCCGGTGCTCTAATCCCTACGTATCGTCACATCACGTGACTTCATTCCCCTGATGAAGTAAAAAAAAAAAAAAAAAACAGTTTCCTGCTTTAAAAAAAAACAAACAGTAAAGTTAGCTCAATTTTTTTGTATAATGTGAAAATGAAGTTACACAGAGTAAATAGATACCTAACATGTCACGCTTCAAAATTGCACACGCTCGTGGAATGACGCCAAACTTCGGTACTTAAAAATCTCCATAGGCGACGCTTTAAATTTTTTTACTGGTTGCATGTTTTGAGTTACAGAGGAGGTCTAGGGCTAGAATTATTGCTCTCACTCTAACGTTCGCGGCGACACCTCACATGTGTGGTTTAAACACCGTTTTCATATGTGGATGGGTCTTAAGTATGCGTTCGCTTCTGCGTGCGAACACACGGGGACAGGGGCACATTAAAAACAAATATTATTATTGTTAATTTTACTTATTTTTTAAAAATGTTGACACTTTAAAAAAAAAAAAAAATGATCACTTATATTCCTATTACAAGGAATGTAAACATCCCTTGTAATAGGAATATGGCATGACAGGACCTCTTTACAGTAAGATATGGGGTCAATAAGACCCCACATCTCACATCTCAAAAAAAAGATCACTGCTTCACAGCTGAAGCGGCGCCGGTTTTTTGAATGCAGAGGCCGGGCCTGATGTCATTACATCGTACCTGGCCTCCGACGATCATAGAGACTTCGGCGACCATCTGGTAAGCCGGAAATCTCTGTGATTACCATTCGGGGCTGGCGGATCCTGTCACCGACTCACCGATCGCACAGGTGAGTCGGTAGAAGCACCAGAGGAAAGCGGGAGGGGGGACGTCCCCTTTCGCCGCCCATAGAAATGATCAAGCGGTGGAACAGCCGCTATGATCATTCCTATGGTGAAGGGAATCGCCGGCTGAAAATGCTGATATCTGAATGATGCCTGTAGCTTCAGGCATCATTCAGATATAGCCCCACAAAGTCCCACAAAGCCCATGATGTCATATGGCGTCCTCTGGGTGTCAAGTGGTTAAAAAAAAAAAAAATGAAAAACATGTGTAAAATAGCTAATCCCAATCACACACATCCACCCCAGTTAGAAAAACTTGGCTCCCTCCAGTGGTTTAGGCTTATGACTGCAGATTGTTAAAGCGGAGTTCCACCCAAAAGTGGAACTTCCGCTTAAACCACTCCTCACCCCCTTACATGCCACATTTGGCATGTCATTTTTTTGGGGGGGAGTGGGGGCTTCAGGAGGAGTGGGACTTCCTGTCCCACTTCCTCCTTCCGCCCAGGGACCGCTTAGGCAATAAGTCATATCGCCTACTGCGGCCCCTCCCTGTAGGCGATCGCCTGGGACACGTGAGAGATCCCAGGCGATTGCATGTGCAGTGAGTGCCCGGCCGTGAAGCCCGAAAGCTGTCACGGCTGGGTGCCCACAGTTAGGATGGAGGTGCAGGTGGAAAGGGGGAAGAGAAGCGGACAGTGGAGCAGGTAAGTGTATGTTTATTAAAAGCCAGCAGCTATGCTTTTTGTAGCTGCTGACTTAAATAAACATAAAAAAAAGGTTGGAACTCCGCTTTAAGAACAAAAGGAGGAATATTATTATTATACAGGATATATATATATATATACATCGATATATATCTATATCTATAGATATATATCTGGGAATGTGGGGGGAATCTGATGACCAGAGACAACCTTCCGCAGAAAGAATACACTAAGGTAAGGGGGGGGTTACTGATATAAGGGGGAAACCTTTATATCAGTGCCCCCTTACATTATTGTATTCACTCCCCCCTTACATCAGTGACCCCCCTTAGACTGGCCTGGCGGTGCTGTCACTGACCTCCTCTCAGGTGCACCTTGCAGGGCTCAATCAGTGGGCTCCAGCTTGGTTGCTCTGGTTTTCCTATAGTCTTTTCTCCACAGTTCACACAAGTCTGACTTCTCCCATGACCCCAATCCCGGTGGCGCTCCCATTCTTGACTCCTCTTCAGACTCCCTCAGAGACTGCAGACATGATATAAGACAAGATGGTCAGAGGTTGCGGACATAATACAAGATATGGTTAGAGGCTGTGGGCATAGTACAGGAGATGGTCAGAGGTTGCAGACATGATAAAGGTGATGCCAGAGGCTGTGGGCATGGTACAGGAGATGTCAAGATATCAGAGGCTGCGGGCATGGTACAGGAGATGTCAAGATGTCAGAGGCTGCAGGTATGGTACAGGAGATGTTGGAGGCTTCGGGCATGGTACAGGAGATCAATGCAGACTCACTGTGCCCATCAATGCAGCCTCACTTTGCCCATAATTGCAGCCTTACTGTGCCCATAATTGCAGCCTCACCATTTCCATCATTGCAGCCTGATCGTGCATCATCATTGCAGCCTCGCCGTGCCCATCATTGCAGCCTCACCATGTGTGAGTGTGTGTGTGAGTGAATAACTTGTATAGCGCTACAAATGCTCACTGAATGTTTGTGGGCAAAGTGTTCCATAGCCGTGGTCCTTGGACTGCAAATCTTCGTTCTCCCTTTCATTTGTAGCAGGACTTGGGGATGTGAAGGAGGTTTTGGTTGGTTGATCGGAGATAGGGTTGTAATGCTTTATTTTCTCGCACAAGTATTGAAGAGCGTTTCCTTGTGTGCACTTGTGGGTAAGACAGATGGTCTTAAATGTGATCCTATCCTTTACGGTTAGCCAATGAAGGGTCCTCAGTGAAGGGGTGATGGATTCCCAGGGTTTTTTCCCCATTACCAGTCTGGCTGCTGTGTTCTGGATGACTTGTAGACGCGAAATCTGATATTTAGGTAGGCCAATATAGAGGGAGTTTGCGTAGTCGAGTCGGGAATTGATGATAGTTCCAACTACTACTGCTATGTCTTCTTTTGGGATGAAGGGAATGAGTCTACACAGCAGCTGGAGGAGATGGTGAGATCCGCTGTCTACTGATCCTATTTTTGCATTCATCGACATTTTAGAGTCAAAGATGACTTTGGTGCTTGGGGTGATCATCTGTCCAAGGATGGTGGGTGGTGTCCATGAAATCTCAGCTTTTGTCTTTCGGTTTGCGTGGAGGAGAAGAAGTTAAGTTTGAGTTTGAGGGAGCTCTCAGTCATCCAATCATCGATCAATGCGAGGCATTTTTCTGGACCGTTATATTGATCTTTTTTCCCGGTAATGCGAAAGTAGAGTTGGGTGTCGTCAGCATATGCGTGGTAGCACAGGTCCTGTTTACTGATGATTTTGAGAAGTGGGCGAAGGTAGATGTTGAAGAGCATGGGTGACATGGGTGATCCTTGAGGGACTCTGAGTTTCAGAGGAGAAGGCGCCTAGTTTTACTGTCTGGGAACGATTTTCTAGGAAGGATGCGAACCAAGGTAGATCTGCGTCTGTGACTCCTGCTACTTCTTTAAGGCAAATGAGTAGAGTTTTGTGGTCTACAGTGTCGAAAGCTGCACTGAGATCCAGCAGCACCAGGAGACATGATTCTCTGTCATCTGCTGCTTCGAGGGCATCATCCCATATTTTGAGAAGTGCTGTTTCAGTGCATGGCTTGGGCGGAAACCTGATTTAAGTGGGTCCAAGAGTTTGTGTGTGTCCAAATGGAGTTGTAGCTGTTGTACTACAGCTTTCTCCATAATCTTGGAGATGGTGTTCAGGCTTGTTATCGGTCTGCAGTGATTTGGGTCTTTAGGGTCAAGGTTAGGTTTCTTTAGAAGGGGCTTGATTATGCCTTGCTTGAGGGAGATTGGAACAATACCTTCTTTGAATGATTGGTTTACGAGATGTGTTATGGTGGGTGACAAGATATCGGTACATACTTTCAGGAGTTTTGTCGAAATGGTGTCATTTGGTGATGTGCTGTCTCGAAGGCTTTTGATGATGTTTTTGGTGGTGTTGATAGTGATCGGGATCAGCACAAAATTCGTTGGTTGTATAATGTTTGTATTGACTACCTCTTCTTACTCTGGCTGAGTGAGGTTGGTTTTTTTTTTCTGTTGAATTATTTCCCGAATGTTTTCAATTTTGTCGATAAAAAAATCCGATAGCTCATTACAGAATTCTTGAGTTTCCTTTGCTGGAGGTTCTAGGCAGGTGGGGTTCATAGTCTGAGCGACTAATTTGAAGACTTTGCGGGGGCGGTTTATTGCTTTTGAGATGGTGTTTGAGAAAGTGAAGTGGCCTGTCGGTAACAGGCGAGGGATCGGGACCTACCTCCATCTCCCGGGGACTATGTTCCAATCTCGGCCGTGCTGCCTGTGACAAAAGTCCCGCCCTCCTCCTAGACCAGCTCTTGTGATAAACAGAACACTGCGTCTATCACATGAGCTGGTCTAGGAGAAGGACGGGACTTTTGTCACAGGCAGCGCAGCTGAACTTTTCACAATGAACTCCGTGCCTGCTGTGTGTGACAGGAGGAGGGAGAGGAGCGTTGCAGTCATGCACATCTGCGGCTTAGCTCAAACCGGCCCCAGAGCAGGCAGCCTACCGGGAAATCTCCCGGTACCCCGGTAGGCCAGTCCGACCCTGCGTCTAATTTAAGGATTTGGTTAGGGTCTTGTACCTGGGACAGAAACACTAAGAAGCGCAATATAAAGGCCCGCCCCTGAGGAATGATACTCATGGCAAAGTTAAGCATGCCAAACAAAGATTGGAGCTGCACCCTTGAGTAATGGTGAAGGTATGAACAATTTGTCGGGAGGCAGGCTGGCCTGCATGGCGCATGTGTCGAGGGTGATGCCCAAGAAGGTGATGAGCTGTGCTGGGCCTTCCCCTTTTTTTGCATATAGGCACACTGAGATTGTTGAACACCTCTCTCAAGATGTTTAAATCTACAGGGGGCTCACTAGGTTTCTCAATGATTAGGAAGTCATCTAGCTAGTGAATCACTTTATGACAACATGCGTGATGTGATAGGATCCAGGAAAGGGACTGGGCAAATGTATCAAAGAGTCACGGGCTGCTTTTGGAGCCAAAGGTCAATTTAGTGACTCGATTGGTAGTAACTTGAAGGCGTCCAAGATGTCCGCTTTGGACAGCCAAGCACCTGCTCCTATACTAGTGATAGCTTGAATAGCTGGGTCTATTGATGAGTATTTAAGGGAAAACTCCTCTGAGGGTATGAGGGAGTTTAAACTTGGATTTTGAGCAGCACTAAAGTTGGAGGAAAAGCTGGGGAGGTGTCTGAAACCCAATTTAAAACACCAGTTTGCTGTATGGGTGAAAGACTGGCAATTAGCCCAGAGCACGTAGACCACCAAAATGGTGACAGAACAGCTCTGTATCGATGGTGCTCCAGTTGGTAGAAACCTGGAACTGAGAGAGTCTAGCTGCTGCCTTAGCGGACAAGGTGCGCAGGGAAGACAGTCGTGCAGATGTCGGGCGTACCTGTAAGTGAAGGCACGGGGACAACAGTGGTGACTGGAGCTGGTAGGGGCTCAGCTGGGCATACATCCAGGTCTCCCACTCTGGCCTGGATGTCGGTGACTGCTGTTGACAGTGTGGTCACCAAGGAGTGCAGCTGAGTAATCGTTGAGGAAATAGACTGCGGTGACACCTGGGTGCCTGGTAGGGCTACCACTGGCGGTGTAAACAGCAGCCCAAAAGCTCTGTTTTCATAGCTGTGGCACGGTAGTAAATACTCATGAGCCGCAGTTCTCCTGTGAGCTTGGGAATGGTCCAAGCTCTGGGAGACTGCTTTCCGGCGCTTGCTGAGCCCACAGAGGGTGATGGCGGGGCAGAAAATGCATATGTTTAAGGTAAGTTGCAAAGGTAGGAGGGAATAGATGCATCTGTGAAGTTTGTATTGCCAAGAATCCGAATCTGTTTCGCCTTTGATGCAACTAGATTTGGATTGGCTGTAGATGTAAGGTGACGAGGGGGCTTGTGTTCCAGGTCCGAATCTTTGCGCCAATGATATGACTTGGCTCGGATGGACTGACAGTGTTGGTGTTTGAAGGGGCTTGTGATTTCCGAGGATCCGAATTGTAGGGCTGATGTTGCGACTTGGATTTGGATCGGGATTGGCTGTTGGTGAGTTCTTGGTATCCAGTAGGAGATGTAGGGGGTCAGCTAGGTGAAGTGGGTGTTCCGTAGGAGGTGTAGGGGGTCAGTAGATGGAGTGGGGACAGCGACAGTGAGCGTGGAACAATTAACCAAAATCTACAAACAGGGAACTGCAACTCCCTGGATTTCGAAAGCACAACCTCATGGACACCCAGTGAGTTGGCATAGTCAGCCAGTGACGTAGTACCGCTCACTGGAACTGACACAGACCATCATGGGTGGTCTGCTTAAATACCCCCCGGCTCCTCCCATAATTTCAGGCCACCATACTGGCCTTCCTATATATATATATATATATATATATATATATATATACAGTATATATATATATATACAGTATATATATATATATATATATATATATATATATATATATAAACAATAGTCCAGCAGTCAAATATGATTGTTGACCTCAAATCAAGCACAAACGAAAATTAATACAAATAACCCCAGATAATAAAAACAAAAAAGGCTATTGCCCAAGAGCTAGCAATGAAAATTAAAGTGCAGTTTCCTATACATTGATGTCTTCCTATTCAGTTTGTTAACTTTCCCTATGCTTTCCCTACAACAGCTTCCAACCACAACACTGTTACTGTTTTGTGCCCCCCTTGCTTAAGAAATTTGTTTTAAGAATTGGCATAAAACAGCTTATGCATACAGATTTTTATTATTTAATTTTTAAGAATAAATGACAAGAAAAGGACAAAGATAGTGGATCTTAAAGTCTGTTAGATTTGATGTACCTTATTTAATTAAGGGGACATACAGTATGTAATTTTTCTATGATATTGTTTTCTAAAACAAAAATCTAAAGTATCTAAAGAACATGATGCAAATGAATTAAATAAGACAACGAGCAACATACAAACAGCAGTACCTTTTAACCAATTACAAATCATCATCTTCTGATCTAAATTCAAAACAATCAGATCTGTAATCTAACATCTGATATTCTTTATTGTACTTTGCATATCGCTATTGCTCTTTGGAGTGCTTTATAAAATACACCACATAGAAAAATTATTTACAAAATGTTTAGAATATGAGCTCAGTAATATAAAAGGTAACAACTAATTACTGTATAAAGCATGGTTTGTCTGTGCGTGTTTGTTTGCTAGAATTTATACCTTCCTGTAACATAAACTGAATTCAAGGCAAATGGCTAAATAAACAGAACCATCAGTTCCTGAGATTGCACAGCTCTTCCACACTGCACAGACATGTCTAGCAGGGGAGCAGACACAATCTTTCTCTTTTTCAGTTTCACTTAAAGGTCCCCCTCACCACCCCCATTTTGCGAATGGACAGTAAAAGAAGAAGCAGCAAACTTATGAGCTTATCTCTCTCGCCACTGCGCGCCCGTGGGGGGCGCACATCCCAGCGATCGGTGGTGCAGTGTGTCAGTCTGACACACCACTACACCAATCTCATGACAGGGGGGGTGAATGCCCACTCTGGACCACCAGGGAAGCCGCCAGGACCACCAGGGAAGCCCCTAATATGTGGATGGCCAGTACATCCCTATGGCCATCCACATATGCCAATACATGCCCAATATATGCCAATCAGTGCCCACAAATGGGCACTGACTGGAACCATTATGGATCAAATCAGTGATGCCAAGCAATGCTACCCATCAGTGTCATCAATGCCAGCCATCAGTGTCCATCAGTGCCACCTATTAGTTCCCATCCGTGCCCATCAGTGCCCACCTATCAGTGACCATCAGTGCCCATCCGTGCCACCTATCAGTGCCACCCATAAGTACCCACCAGTGCCACCCATAAGTATCCATCAGTGCCGCCTATGAGAGCCTATTAGTGCCGCCTATGAGTGCCCATCAACGCTATCTATGAGTGCCCATCAGTGCCGCCTATCAGTGCCCGTTATCAGTGCCTGCTATCAGTGCCCATCATTGCCACCCATCGGTGCCGCCTTATCAGTGCCCGTCAGTGCAGCCATATCAGTGCACATCAGTAAAGAAGACTTACTTATTTACAAAAAAAATTAACAGAAACAAAGAACAACAATTTTTTTTCAAAATGTTCAGGCTTTTTTTATTTGTAGCACAAAAAAAAAAAAGAAATCGCAGAGGTGATCAAATACCACCAAAATAAATCTCTATTTGTGAGAACAAAATGATAAAAAATTTGTTTGGGTACAGTGTAGCATGGCCGCACAATTGAATTTTTTTTTCCACAATCAAGGTTAATTAAAATGCACATTTACAATTGTCATTCAAATTGACAAAATTGACTTGGGCACAATGGGCAGGAAGAGGGTGTAAGTGCCTGGTATTGAAGTAGTTAACTTCCTATCAACATGCTTTTTTCCCTGCAGCACACCTAATTGACTCATTGTTCTTCTTCCTCCACCCAGTTTTGGCTCTGCCATATAACAACTGATACCAAGTAAAGTTCAGTTAATGCCCTGTACACACGATTGCTTCGTCTGATGAAAACGGACCGTTTTCATCGGACGAACCGATCGTGTGTGGGCCCCATCATTTTTTTTCCCATCGGTGAAAAAAAAATAGAACCTGTTTTAAATTGTTCATATGGTTAAAAAACCGATAGAAAAAAACGATCGTCTGTGGGGAAATCCATCTGTCAAAAAAACACGCATGCTCAGAATCAAGTCAACGCATGCTCGGAAGCATTGAACTTAATTTTTCTCTGCATGTCGTTGTGTTTTACGTCACTGCGTTGGACACGATCGGATTTTTAACCGATGGTGTGTAGGCAAGACTGATAAAAGTCAGCTTCATCGGATATCTGATGAAAAAATCCATCGGTTCGTTTTCATCAGAAGAACGGATCGTGTGTACAGGGCATAAGTACACTGCTTGCATTTCTATACATTAATTTAATAGTATAGCAATGAATACAAAGCTGCATTAATTGGTATAGCTTTATGAGCCTGCATAAAACATTGAGTCATTTAGGGCTGCAGCACCACCACCAAGTTTCTGGAACCACCAATATTTCATAAAACATTTTTTATCACAGTTTCGTCTTCATTTGAAATCATAGAAGGTGTGCTTTGCAAAGGCACATCTCCTTTCTATAGTTTAAAAACCATCTGCTTTTGCTAACACAACTTTCATTTGAACTGCTTTCTCTGAATTACAGACAGACTAAGCATTAAAAGCATTACTGTTTAAACTGCTTATCTGAGCAGTTGAAAGATGCTTAACATGATGAAGATGAAAGATGCTTAATGTGATGCCTGTAAGAATCTTATAACAGAGAGCTTACAGGAAGAAAAAAGAAAGAGGAAATGATTCTCTCTGTGAGCCGTGGAAAGAACAGATGTTACATGTTGTATTCTTTGGTAAAGGACTTAAATTTAACAGCACTTTATACCTTAAATCTGGTACAGTGACCCCCTCACCACCTATTTATTAATTGAAAAGAATAAGGTTTTACCGTCCTAAAACATGAGAATGCATTTTCGTGAAAAAGTCTTGCCTGTGACGGACTGATAAAAGTTTAAGGTTAGATTACATGGCTTCAGAGATCAAACTAAACACTCCTTCAGACAAATTAATAATATGTTTTTTGCTATTCATAAATTTCAGTTTAGTCACATCATTGAAATATCATTTCTGATTGATTGCTACACTTATGCATTCCTCTTTACACTATGGGCTCTAATTGGCAGATTTTACTTGTCAGACTCATGTCTATTAACACAGCATGCACTTTTCACCATGGTCTCCAATCACTGTGGTGCTGTTGAACATTTTGTGTGAGAAACTTTCTTCAGCCCAAACAGAATAGTCCCTACCATAAAAGGACACATTTGTTATCTAAAGCCTCGTACACACTCTCAGCAAGAAAGCTGTTGGGAGAGCTTTTTGCCCTTAAAACCGTGCGTGTGTATGCTTTCTCGTCGAGGAAACTGCCGGGAATCCCGATGAGAAAAATAGAGAACCTGCTCTCTATTTTCTCGTCTGGATTATCGGCAGAGTGTTTCCTGCCGAGAAAACTGTACGTCAGTATGCTTACCTGTCCCCAGGTAAACCCGCGCATGCTCGATGAGACTTCGACACATGTGCAGTAGCATACAAGGGTAGTGTAGGGTGTAGCAAGATGGCGGCGACAACATCGAATGTGACGAGCGCCGGCTCGTCGTAGTTGATGATGTCACGCGTTCTTGCCATTCAAAAGAACGGTGGTTCTTTTGAATGGCCGTCTGTATGCACGGCAAGCTTGCCAGGAATCCCGTCAGGGTGTACAGGGCTTATGTCTTAATATTGGCCACAATTCCCTGTCTTTCTCTGCATCTACAGAGATCAGTGATAACCTATTTTAAAGAGTTTGTTAAGAATAAGTAAGAAGCATTCGGTCTTGTAAAACTAGCGTTCGTAATGGAGATATCACATTAGTTACGCGACAAATTATGAAATCTCAAAATGCATCGCACATTCTCTTCTTCTTTATAATTCGATAATAATGAAGTTGCTTTGCTGGTGAAACTGACAGAGTTCTGCCAAATGTATTTAAAAAGGTAAAAAGGATATTTTTTCTAGTGATATCAAGAATAATATATATATATATATATATATATATATATATATACAGGCATACCCCACTTTAAGTACACTCACTTTACATACACTCGCGAGTAAGGACATACCTGCGAGTGTATGTAAAGTGCTTTACAAGTACTGTACAGACATTTTGCAGTCGCAGTAGAAGGAGCTAAAGCTCAGAGAGCATAGCCCGCCCTGTTCCAGTGTGCCCCTGACACCTCCACTACAGCCCCTGACACCCCAAATACAGCCCCTGACCCCCTACTACACCCTAGAAGTGAAAAAATGTATTGTTTCACTTCAAGTACATTTTCGTTTTACATACATGCTCTGGTCCCATTGTGTACTTAAAAGTGGAGTATGCCTGTATATATTTGTTTTTGGGTCAAGTTACCACAACACCATTATCCCCTAGTTTTTAAGATCAAAGATACAACTATATTGGTGTCCCTTGTTAATTTTACTTTGTATTTTTGAAATGTAACTGCCTACTCCCAATCTTTCATTTGAAGTAAAACACATAGCCAAGTATTTTTCAAACAAATTATTTTTTCATTTAATAGGGAGCACAAGAAGGTCATATAAAAATCAAGAGGAAGGCAGCGATGGAGAAACTTTTGGAATTGGTGAAGCCTCTGTACCCCAGGGCAGACATCAATTATGTGAAGAGCAAAATTGGGAACCTGAGGAGTACATTTAATAGGGAGCACAATAAGGTCCTGGATCGGGAGCAGCAGTAGATGACCGGTATGTCCCCAGACTGTGGTCTTACCACAGCCTGCGTTTTTTGACAGACCAGACTGAACCCAGGCCTTCACTGTCAACGCTTCCTTCCACATCGACTAAGGCCATTTTTTTTCTTGTGCATTCTTAAAAAAGAAAATAAAAGAAATTATACATGTTATCTTCCATCAAAATCAAAATTAAATAACAGAAACAAAAAGTGCATTCTATGCACACAAAAAGAACTAAAGTATAACAACTAAAATCATAATTAAAAAATAAACAAAAAGAAAATTATAAATTGTAGGGCTGAAAATCCCCAGGCCAGTGGGCTTGTTGAAGGTCTGCTGCTGTGTTGGGTGGGATTGCTGTGGTGGGTGGGGTTGCTGTGGAGAATGGGGTTGCTGTGGTGGCTTTAGAGGTGGTGGAGGTGTGTCATCCAAATCACAGATGTGTGTTTTGTATGAAATGTGTCCCCTCCTCCCCTTGTTGAGGAGCTTCAGGATTAGTTCTTCGCACATACTCCTTTGCTCCTCCATATCTTTTAGCTTATTAGCTGTCATACAGCCATATGCCTCAGCTGCATCTGGGGATGTACTGATGGTGGTTGTTGCGTGGCTGAGGAAGGCAGCCGTGGCCTCGTCCAGGTTCCTGATCTTCCTGGCCCTTTTAGTAGGAGGGCGTAGGGGAGGGATCTGCGACTCCATCTGGCTGCTGGGCACGGGCTCCTCCTGACTTCCGCTTTCCTGTATATGAAAATGGGACATCATTTTTTTTTTGGTCATCAATCACACACAATTTTGAGCTAATGACTGTTGCAAATTGAATGTGGAGAAATAGAAAAGACTATCATTCTGACTCCAGCATTTTTCATTCTTGTGCCAAACATTTTTGGCCACTACTTTTATTTTATTTTCCTTTTATCCCTATGTTGTCATAATTAGTACTTACTTTTGTGTATTCATATAGCAGTTCACTTGCATTTATACAGGTATACCCCTTGGATTAGAGGATGATTTGGATCCTCCTTCCTTACTGCGGTGCACTCTGTGTATGGCTGGATTTTTGGGATGTTACTTCTCTCTCTGATCTTTCAACTCTGGTAGGTGTTAGGTTCACCCTGTGTTAGAAATATCTTTGAAAGGCACTTTTAAGCTTGTTTTCAATTACATACTCTATTTGTTATTTTTAGATCATTGAAACTGATTCAACCTATTCACGGACAACTTACGCAAAAAAAAAATTTGAAATTCGACGCGGGAACGACGGCCATACTTTAACATGGCTAGTCTAAATATAAGCCATTGAAATAGCATCCGTAACTTTACGCCGGGAAAAGCCGACTAGCGACGACGTAAGAGAATGTGGATCGCCGTAAACAGCTAATTAGCATACCCGACGCAGAAAACGACGCGAACTCCACCCAGCAGGCGCCAAAGTATTGCATCCTAAGATCCGAAGGCGTACAAAGCCGTACGCCTGTCGGATCTTACCCAAATGCCCTCGTATCTTGGTTTGAGGATTCAAACTAAAGATACGACGCAGGAAATTTGAAAATACGCCGGAGTATCAGTAGATACTCCAGCGTATTTCTTCTGTGAATCTGGCCCACCATTCCCAGGGGGCTTTTTCTTCTTTCTATATACCCGGGATGTGGTGACCGCCAATAGCTGCTTCTGTGAATATTGCTGTTCTTTTCTATAATTTACTATGTAGGGCTTCAGCCACTTGACCAGAGTTCACTTAATAATTTTTTCTCTTCTTCTCTTCTTACAAGGACACGAACTTCCAAGATGCACAATTTCCCGTATGAGTGCAGATATGATGCAGGCTCTCACTGATCTAGAGCAAATAAAGGAGTCTGCTACTGCTTTACAGAGAAGAATACGTGATTATGTCAACATGCTGGCAAAATTTTAAGTTCATCTGGCCTGAAGTTTTCTCCCACTTGTTGGCTCCTGTTTGCACTTTTCATATTTCACATGTTTTTATTACTTTTAATCCCTGGTTAACATTGATGCTACTTTAAAATGTGCGCTACTTCACTTGAAAAGTGGAACATTTGTTGATTGACAGCAATAACAGCAACTAGTTATTGTCTGAAGTGGAGAAAAACTCCTATAAAGTTGTTGTTCAGATTAGGCCCAGTGATAATAACATCGCTGAGAAAAACATCTTCACATTGTGCATTTAAGTTGAAGACCATTCTGATCATTCTGATCTGATCTGGCTTGCAGGGATGGTACATGCCAAAGCATGAGACGTACCAAAATTCCGCTCTTTTCTTGAAAGGTGATGCAGACTCCGCATGATCCGCAAGTTTTCTTTTCAGTGTGCATTGTGAAGAAATAAATTGTGCTTTTGCATGTTGACTATTACTGGTTAGTTTCTTTATTGAGGCATGACATGGTAATGGTGATGGAATTGTCCTGATAAGATTCCTTATGCATCAGTTTTAGGAACTCCTTGTCTTCCATGGTGGCTGTCAGCTCATTGGGCCAAATCCTCAAAATCGTAGCCTAACTTAATTTTTCCCATTTAAGTTACACTGGCGGGAAATTTCTACCTAAGTGCCCGATCCACAAAGCACTTACCTAGAAATTTCACGCAGTGTAACCTAAATTCTCCCGGCGCAAGGCGGTCCTGTTATCCAGGGGGCGATGACAATTTAAATGAGGTGCGCTCCCGCGCCGGCCGTACTGCGCATGCTTGTGACGTCATTTTCCGGACGGGCAGCATGCGAAATTACATTACGCCGGGCTTTGTGGATTGCGACGGGACAATAAAGTTGCGTCGGGTAAAAAAAAAGTTACGCGCCGAAAAATTAAATTCAAAATTTTAAAAAAATCGCGGCGATCGAAAAAAAGGTCTGCTTTTACAAAGTGTAAACTAGTTACACCTTGTAAAAACAGACCTAATTTTACGTATGCAAACGTAAACTTACGCAGAAAAAAACAAAGCTGAAAAGCTTTGTGGATCTCCGTAAGTCCTCATTTGCATACGCAAAGCGGCATTTCAATGCGAAATGCCCCAGCGGCGGATGCGGTACTGCATCCAAAGATCTGACAGTGTAAGTGTCTTACAGATGTCAGATCTTCTGCCTATCTTTGGAAAACTGCTTCTGAGGATCAGTTCCAAAGATAGGCACAGGGATACGCAGGCTGAACAGCAGTTCCGCCTGCGTATCCCTTTTGAGGATTTGGCCCATTGTCTTTAGTTGTTACATCGAACACTGTAGTGCTGACATTATCATTCCATAAATAAAGGGCCTTGCTATCACCTTTTGTGAAGAACTGTCGCATGCCTTTACTGCAAAGTCTTTCTTTGAAATAGTAGTGATGTGGGCACTGCACCAAACAAGTAATGCAACCATTTGGCAGGATACGTGTCTTGAAGGAAGAAACTATGGAAGATCTCCTGACATTATCCAGATAGACACTGCCTATGATGACCCAGCCTGAGTCCAAGTGTTGGGCATATGGTGCATCATGTGGCCAGTTGAATTGTTGGTGTGCATTTTTGTCAAGAGCTGGTAAATGGACAGCTATGGCTCTCAAGTGAGAGTGGTGAGAGACAGCTGCAGGAGTAGGAGAGTGGGCAATACATATTACACTAAGTATTTCTACACTGCCATGCAAGGGAGCTGTTACAAGACAAGTGGCCTCTTCTGCATGAAACGTCTGTAACAACCTCAGCACAACCTGCATGGATTCATCGAACACTGTGGTGCTGACATTATCATCCCAGAAATAAAGGACCTTGTTATCACCTTTTGTGAAGAACTGTTGCATGCCTTTACTGCAAAGTCTTTCCTTGAAATAGTATTGATGTAGGCACTGCACCACACAAGTAATGCAACCATTTGGCAGGATACGTGCCGTGAAGGAAGAAACTGTGGAAGACCTCCTGACATTACCCAGACAGACATTGCATATGATGACCCATTTTGAGTCCAAGTGTTGAGCATATGATGCATCATGTGGCCAGTTGATTTGTTGGTGGGCATTTTTGTTAAGAGCTGGTATGTGGACAGCTATAGTTCTCACGTAAGAGTGGTGAGAGACAGCTGCAGGAGTAGGAGAGTGGGTAATGCGTATTACAGTAAAAAATGTTACACTGCCATGCAAGGGACCAGTGACTCTCCTGCATGAAACTTCTGTAACAACCTCGGCACCACTTGAGTGGAGTCTGCATGTTCTCCCTGTGCCTCCGTGGGTTTCCTCTCGGTACTTCAGATTCCCCCCACACTCTAAAGACATGCTGGTAGGTTAATTGGCTCCTGTCTAAATTGTCCCTAGCATGTGCATGTATGAATGCAATTTAGGGACCTAAGATTATAAGCTCCTTGAGGGCAGGGACTGATGTGAATGGTAATACATTTCCTGTTATGTTTGTGTTTAATAGGTCAAAATACTTTGATCTTGCAAGATACCTGTTAGTGTGATCATCTAGGAATAGTATACAGTCTTACAGCCTTTTTCAAGTTGACCCTTGGGGTATACACAATCTAAGCATGTTTTAGCAAGGATTTTATCACAGAGTCCTCCTACACAGACATCTGTATATGTATCTGTATATGTATATGAAAAACTCCTCTTTTTCAGTGAGATAAAAATGGACAGAGAAATACCAGTCAGTTCTCCCCCCCACTGCTGTGAGTGACAGGTGATTTACATATCCCATGCACAAGCCTTAGAGAGGCATTATGTGTAATTCTCATCCCTTCATTTCTTCTCCAGCTCTCCTGGGATTGACTGCTCCACACCTCAGCATGATTGGGCATGTTGAAGTCACTGGTGACTTTTCTGGGTTTTGACTGGATGTTAGTGATCTTAGCAGAAGTTCAGTGTAAGAAATACACAGGAGAAAACTCATGTTGACAAGGGGAGTGTAAAGGTGGGCAGGGAGTCTACTGACATCACAACTCCACCCACTGAGCTCCGGACAACAGACCCACCCACAGAATCTGCAGTTTTCAGGTCTTGTAACAGACAGAGGGGAGACATTTGACAGGTAAGGATACATGCAGGAGGCATGTATAGCATTATAAATAACAACTATGGCAGTAGTTTAGAAAGGATGAGAGTGGGTTTACATCCACTTTAGGGAAACTTTTGTTTCTTCCTTGTACCTCGATCCAAGTAATGTAAATTGTTTCCACTACTCCTTGGCCAATATTGGGTTAACAATGAGTGCTATCTAGTAGCTGAGACTAGATAGGTGAGTGTCAGCTTTGGTGGGTTGAAGTTCCAAGAGAAGGTCGCTGAGCTTTTGAAACTTTAGATTGTCTCTGCCTGATATTTTTGGGAAGGTTCTCAACCTTTTACATAAAGAATCCTTGATGGCTTCTGGGCTGCTGAAGCTTCGCTAAAGTCTGTCCCAAGTAGCGTTAGGACCTGTGGCAGAGTTGTCAATGTGAACATCTTTGAGTCTTTTAATACCTTCAGGAGATTGAGGACCTAGCCACCATGATAACCAGATCTAGTTCCTCTGTAATTGTAACATCTAGTTCACTGATTGTGGCTTTGCAGGTGGATTTCCAGCTTCCATAATTTTTAGCAGAATACATGTGGTGAATGGAGGCTAAAGCATGAAGTAGAAAGGTGGACTAATTACAAAGCGCATCCCCTAGCGACAAAGTGAGGTAAGTACAACATTTATGGGCAAAACTTGCTGTTACTGGGTTGAGAGATTTCTTTCCCTGTAACATTTATTGTTTTTAGTGTCATGGCTATGGTCTATTGAATGTTTGTTTCATCATGAGTGTTTTTGTGAAATTGCGTAAACTGCAAACAGAAGTTTTAACAAATGGTACTAGACTTCCAAAGAACAGATGTGTTCATGGGATCAAGTATAAACTAAATCTGAGAACAGAAAAGTTGTCCTATTTTGATAGAGCTTAACACTGAAAGTAGATTTTCAAGAGCTTTTCCAACATTTTAAGACATGTATTAATCAGCATCTGTTGCATGAGTTTACTAAAAGAGCAAAGGCTGGATACATAAACATTATCAAAATAAGAAAAAGACATCAACACTGTGTGCTGTGGATATGCACTTCAAATTGTTACAGTTCTATGTGGCTTCCTTCAACAATGATCTTATCACATAAATCTTTAAACCTTATTTTTGTATTAATCAGCATCTGTTGTATGAGCTTACTAAAAGAGCAAAGGGTGGATAGATAAAATGTCATCAAAAGAAGAAAAAAAGAATGTGGATATGTGCTCAAAATTGCTACAGTTCTATGTGACGTTGCTCTAAATTGGTGAATACAGCCCTAGTTTGTAGAAATATTGAAACATTATTTTTATTTTTGTGAAATTTCCCTCATTTATCTGAGTTTATTTTTTTTATCATGTAAGTCATAACTGTATCTAGTGAACATATGGAATAATAAAGGCAATTATTGTTAATGTTCTCAAGTTACAGGCTTCTACCTTGAAATGTTACAAGAAATACAAATCTACATTTCTATGTTTGTACAGAAGAGTTAATATCTCAGTATATTGCGATAATACCACAGAGGTTTCAATGGTAATTTATCATAATTCTAAAATATGTCAGAATTTGAAATAAATTATATAATATATCATAATTCTATTTTGTTTTATGTAAAAAAGAAACTTCCAGAACACCCAATTATATGCAGATGCATTTCAAACTATTGGTTAATAAATAATATCCATACAATTTTGTGGGTAAAGATTCTGAACTCCTTTGGTTAATCATTGTCAATAACCCCGAATTCTGAGAAAATATCTCAGAGCCCAAAGAAAAGTGGCTGATTTACTAAAGGATCAAAAACTTTTGCTTAATAAATTATGTAAATATTCATAAGTAAACTTTTGAATGTGAATTTGATCACATGATTAGATAGATAAAGTTATTATTCACACAATTTACTGAGTCAAAGTCAACATTTTTAGATATTTGTGCCGATTTACTAAATAAATTGAATTTATTTCCAAAATAAATTGTGTAAATTGTGTAAATATGCATGCCAATTATCCAACCATTTGCAGATGAAATAGGTAAACACAATTTCACTTTTTACTTGACTGGATAATTGATGTTAATATGTACATAATATATTGTGTGAAGAGTCTCAACCCTTTTAGTAAGTCTCATTATCCCACAATTTTGATGGTTAAGCTTCTTAGAATGAGTGTATGACTTCAAACAAAACTTAAATTGGGGGCTGGAAAAATTATTGCCTAAGCTGTTAGCACCAATCAGCTGTGCCTCCATTTAAACATTTTTGGTATAACTAGCTTTACCTTATTTGATTTTGTGATGGTATTTATTACTGGTATGAGGTTTTATATAAGAAGTATGAGATAATTGGCCAGACACAGTAAACGAAATGCCGGCACAACATGAGTTTGTGGATGTACACGCAATCACGTGTAGCACTGACCCCCGAAGGAGCTGCTGGTTTAATTTGGGCCTGCACTCTACCAATAAACCCCACTAACTTGGCTCAATCCCATTGGCACAGCTGTGATGCAATGCAATACAATACAATGTAAGACAATATAAAATACCTGTATTGTAACCCCAGGATCCACTGACTGCACTTGGAGGGAGAAAAACAGTACCCCACAACAACTGGATACCTAACTAGAGATATATTTTACTGTGAAATATGGAAAAAAAGTGATTACAGTAATTGTGCTGTCATCCCAACGTAAGACGACAGCACAATTGATTTCAACATAAACTTGTTGAAAACAGTATACATATACGTAGGTTTATACCTGGGAGCTCCCCCTACTTTATAAGCTATGCGTGAGATCTCACTTAAATTACTTAGTCCTGGATCTTCTTTTCTTCGCTAGCTAAAGTAACTCCTTGAGATTTGTAATCCACAGTTTTGATGAGTCAAATTGAAGTGAAAGTGCTCCTGGTGTAACTGCAACAACTATTTTAAAATCGATTGAAACGTCACAGTAGATAGGCCTCAAGCCTTCTCAGTGTCAGTTTCTCTGCTCCTCTGTGGAACTATAAATCCCAGTGAGGCCTGTATATGAGTCTAACTGCGTGTGGAACTTAGCAAACTGTGGGTCGTGACCCGCTCACCCACTGGAACGGAGCTCCGGGTAGTAACTTTTGTCCTGTGACTGCAACTTGCTTCTCCGTCAGCTCTGTTCAGCCCTGCTGGATGGATCCGGTCCACCGATGCTCGGATGAGTGTCTCTCGGTCTCTGCAATCTGGCCACCATCCCTCCGGCACCCTTAGATCACTTGCCCCAACAACCGGGATTGTTTTCCCCTGTGTGTCCTTGTCTCCAAGGAAACCAAAAATCTAAACAAAACATCTCTCTGCATTACCAGTAATTGGTCACTAGATGGCTCCAAATACTTAAACATAGCAATGTCCATATACGTTGTATTAAAGTATGCAAACACACATCAATATACAAGAATGTCAGCGCTACACACATATGTGCCTGAATCTAAAATAAGAAAAGAAGCACTGGTTAATGACTCTTTTAACAAATACAATGTCTTATGGTATATTTGGAAACCACTTTTCATCTTCTGATACCCTTGCAGAGATGCTCACATCACTTGGTGGCTCAACATATTCTCCCTTAACTAAGGTCAGCAAGCCTCTGAGGTTCTTTGGATCTTTATTAAAGGTCAACCATACTGAGCATTCTCATTGATATGCCTTTCAATTGACTACACTTTTATTACCGTATTTATCGGCGTATAACGCGTGCCGGGGTATAACGCGCACCCCAATTTTAAGAGGGAATTTTCTGGAAAAAATTTTTTTTTAGTCCAAATAGTAAATGCAGTTACAATTAAAAATAAGAGAAACAGCAATGTACAGCAAGCATTAATAAGTATGAACATTTAAATTAATGCAAAGTTCACATTTACGTATTAAAAATGACGGTGCTGCTCTGTGAGCATTGAGTGGCCTGCTTTAACTGTTCCTATCACAATGCATCCTTCTGAACTGTATATACAGTATATTACAGTGAGGTCACTAATACATTGGAACATGCATATCTAGTCATATCTGGCCAAAGTGCAACAGCAGCACACAGATCTTAAAGGGGTTCTAGTCTGTGGTGAAGGGGAGGGTGAGGAAACCCTTAAATGCGGGCAGCGCGGCAGCGCTGGCCGAGACTGTAGCGGTACCTATGGCATACCTCGGAGGGGAAGGAGGGGGACGAGTGCCCGCCGGAAATCACCGAGCCGTCATCTCCACTCAGCTCTCACTCGGCTGTCACATCAGACACGCACAGTCCCGCCTCCGCCATCGGCATTGGACCATCTCCTGTGACAGACAGAACACTGGTCCAATGCTGGTGGCGGAGGCGGGACTGTGCGTGTGTGATGTGACAGCCGAGAGGAGATGACGGCTCAGTGATTTCTGTGGGCGCTCGTCCCCCTCCGAGGTATGCTATCAGCGTATAGCGCGCACCCATGATTTTCCCCCTATTTTCAGGGGAAAAAAGTGTGCGGTATACGCCGATAAATACGGGTATATTGTTTTAAAGTGTTTGATACTGTACCTTTCTCTGCCCAATGGACCTATAGGTCTTTCATCTCTTTTTGCCTACTTTTATTCCCCATTCTCTCCCTTACCCTTTTATCTTTTCTTCTTTTCCTTATTTTTTCTTATTTTTTCTTTTCTTTTCTATTTTCTTTTCCCATTCTTTCCTTCATGTTGTACCAGGCTAAGCCTACATTGCACATTATATGGGACCAGATGATAGCTACTCTAGTGGTCTTGTTACATGTATATTTGTTAATATGATGCTTATACGTACTGTACATTTATGGTACTCATGCTTAGTCTGGTATGTGATATATTTTTGGTTTGTATATGTTATGCTTTGGGCAACAGCCTTTGATGTTAACCTATTGATTTTTTATTGTGGCGTCCTTTCCTTTTTTGTAAAATGTGAAACAATAAAAACATTTTCACTTCTAAAATAAGAAAATAATTCACCAATAGCGTCTCGAGAGATGTAAAACTGTCAGGTCAGTATACAACAAAATCATAAATATTACCATTTGTAAGACTAACATTTACAAGCTAAATACATTTTTTATGCATACAAAAACATTAAATAGAGCTGAAATATGATGCATTCCTTGAACAAATCTGTTTCAGGTTCTGTTCACTGCTTATTACATGTCTGAAGGCTTAGGCATTTGGTCATATAGAGGCTGATTTACTAAAGGATTTGAGATAAAATGTGTGAAGATTCACTTCAATTATATATCATGTAAAAACAAAATCCCTGTTTTCTTATTTCTGCACATGATTGGATTTCTGCACATGATTGGATAATTGAAGTGAATCTTCAAACATCTTTAGTGTGAACGTTCTGAAATCCTTAAAGCGGAGCTCCCCCCTAAAGTGGAACTCCCGCTGATTGGAACCCTCCCCCCCTCCGGTGTCACATTTGACACCTTTCAGGGGGTGGAGGGTGAAGATTCCTGTCTAAAGACATGTATTTGCACCCACTTCTGGCCACACAGTCTCGGGCAGACTGCGGGCATGACGTCACCTCCTGTCTTCGTCCCCGTTGTGTTCTGGGAACACTCGACTCCCAGTACACAGCAGGAGCCAATCGGCAGGCGTACCGCGACTCGCGCATGTGCCATAGGGAACCGGGCAGTGAAGCCGGAGCGATTCACTTCCTGGTTCCCTCACCGAGGATGGCGGGGCGGCAGCAGAGTGATGAGCGATTGCTCGTCCTCTGCTGCAGACAGCGCTGGACTCCAGGACAGGTAAGAGTCCTAATATTAAAAGTCAGCAGCTGCAGTATTTGTAGCTGCTGGCTTTTAATATTTTTTTTTCAGCGGAGCTCTGCTTTAAGTAAGTCAGCCTCATAGTCTCTGCCAAATAGAATAAAAGGTCGCTGTTATTGATTTAATTTTTGAATGCTATATTTAAATATCTGATTTGTGACTACACACAAATATAAACTGAAATGATCTGATGAAGTAACATGGTACATATCTTCCTTTTTTTTCTTTTCTACTAGAAATGCATTTTTATAATAAAAAAAATCCTGCTAAAAAAGTTAAACTAAATTGGTCTGTGACAAGAAGTAGTTCACTCCTATTTTACACACATTCACAGCACCAGATGCTGATTATCGAAGGTTCTTAGCAAAATTTAGCAAAATCCTTTGAAATCTGCTTTCAGCTTAATGCTTACAAGTGGGAAAGCATTTTTAGTTTTCAACTTTCCTATATACTTGATCTCTCAAGTATGGCACATCTGTCTGCTAATGACGTTTTTTTCTTGAGTCCCTATATGTAATGAGCATATGTGAATATTAATAGAAATGATTCACTACCCAGAATGCTGATTGCCATCCCAAAATACAGAGACTAGTATTGTAACATTCCTAGAATTTGGAACCTGTTTTCTATGTATAGCCTTTACCTTTCACGTTTTCCCTATTCCAGACAATCAATAACAATTCATGCTAGGTCATCCATTTTAAAGCCAAACCTGGTGTGATAAGGCTATATTCATGGATGTTTCATGGAAGTGTATCCATGGGAAGACCTTCTGTCACTTTTTTTTGTAAAGGCACATTGAAAAGGTTTTTAAAAGTGCATGTAATCCCAGTCATTAAAATGCCATATAATCTAACATGTAATTTTAAAAGTAATTTATAATCTACTTAAAGGGGTTGTAAAGGTACAAATTTGTTCCTAAATAGTCCCTTTACCCTCTCTTACCTCATCCTTCGATTTTGCTTTTAAATGTCCTTATTTCTTCTGAGAAATCCTCACTTCCTGTTCTTCGGTCTTTAACTCCACCTAGTGATGCGAGGCTTTCTCCCTGGTGTGGAGTGTAGTGCTCGTCTCCTCCCTTGGACTACGGGAGAGTCAGGACACACAGCTCCTTTCTTTATCTGCAACGTAGAGAACGTCCTGACTCTCCTGTAGTCCAAGGGAGGTGGCGAGCACGACACTCCACACAGGGAGAAAGCCTCGCATTACAGTGTGGAGTTACAGACAGAAAAACAGATGAGGATTTCTCAGAACAAATAAGGACATTTAAAAGCAAAATCGAAGGATGAGGCAAGTGAAGGAGGACTGCACTGAAAAAAAATGTACCTTTACAACCCCTTTAAGGCTGACATTTTAAATAAAATAATACCTTGTGATTGTCATAAAGGGGTTAATTTACTAAAACTGGAGAGTG
This sequence comes from Rana temporaria, assembly GCF_905171775.1. NCBI lineage: Eukaryota > Metazoa > Chordata > Amphibia > Anura > Ranidae > Rana > Rana temporaria. Next base: position 218,109,203 of record NC_053489.1, read on the forward strand.
CAAAATTTGGTGCAGCTCTGCATAGAAACCATTTTTTTTTGTCAGAGCTTAAAAAGGAGTTCTACCCAAAAATGAAACTTCCACTTTAAGAACAGGTGACCCCCTGATATGCCACATTTAGCATGTCATTTTTTTGTGGGGGGGGGGAGAGGAAACCCTCTTTTTAGAGGGTTCCAGCTTCCACTTCCTCCCGGGGGGTACGCATCACCGGAAAGAAGTTCACCTCTCCCCTCTTCCTCTCGGAAATCATCTGGGATACGTCACAAGTCCCAGATGATTGCCTGGCCAATCACGGTGTGCGTCACGGCTTGCACATGTGCAGTGCACGATGCCAGCGCTGCAGAGAGGAGGGGGAGACGAGGCTTTAATATGCCTGCATCACTGGAACCTGGGACAGGTAAGTGTCCGATTAATAAAAGTCAGCAGCTACACTTTTTGTAGCTATTGACTTTTATATGGGTGGAACTCTGCTTTAATTGAACAAGCTGAAGTTAGAAGATAATTGGCTACCCTTGCACTCTCCCGTTTTAGTAAATCAACCTCATAGTTCCTTGTTCAGGTACTTCCTCCCCCAGTCTAATCCGAGACTTCCTTTTTACTAGACGCTGACCAGCTTTTTCGGCAACATTGTTCTCGGTCTCAAAAGCTTCAAATTTCCAAAACTTGCACATCGCAAAAAAAACAAAAAGTCTTTGAAGTATTTATTGGCTTGTTTTATACATCTGATTAACAGTGATGTGCATTATAGGGATCCTTGGGTATCAGAAGCTTTGGGTACATATGGTCTCACTGTATATAAAAAAGCAAAAAAAACTCTTTCAGCGTAAATTTTAAAAATTATAACTTTTTTCAGTATTTGTTGTAGTAATCACGTATTCCTTTCAAAAACTCCACTCTGCTATAAATACACATCATTTGCTACTACAAATTAGGCCTAACTTTAAATTGCACTTTTGTATAAGACACAAAGGGATAGAACTTCTCTTACATTGATTAAAGAGCCTGTAAGACTGCAAATGAAGGGTTTATTTTAACAAAATAAAGAACAAAAAGACTTGTAAGGATCCAAAAAAATACATTTATAGATAAAAAGCCTTTGACTTGACAAGAAAGGTTTGGCATGGAAGAATAACCTAACCAAGGTTCACTTATATTTAACTACATTTTTTAATCAAATCTTACAGCACATATGTCAAGAACTTCACATAGATTGACCTCTTTAGATCTGTGAAAAAGGGGTTTTCCTCAAAGGAAAAATGATTGAAGTGTTTTTATCAAAATTAACATACCGTACATAGCTCTGTCTAGTGTATTTCAGGCATATAGATAGATCGATAGATCGATAGATAGATAGATAGATAGATAGATAGATAGATAGATAGATAGATAGATAGATAGATAGATAGATATGGTGACTCCATGCTCGCATTTATAAGAAAGACACTAACTTAACCTCCCTGGCGGTATGATTAATTCAGATTTTAGGTGCTGAAAGCGGTACCATTATTTTGCATGGAAATTTGGCGTTTTATACTGTAGGCCTGTAATTCTTAGAAATAACTCACTTAAATCTGTCCAAACAAGAGTCTAGTAGACATCCCGGGTATAATAAAATTTTGAAACACAAAATCATAAATTATAATATAATAAGTAAATATAAATAATTATAACATATAATAATAATAATAAAAATTATTACTTTAAATTTTTTGATGATGAATTTCCCCACAAATCACTATCACTCAGTTCTGCAAGTGATTCTTATTTATTATCGCTGTTTTTTAGCTGGTCTAAAACCACTTTCGACATAAAGGGACACTTTTTGGTTGCTATGGACAATGTCCAGTTTCCAGGCAGAAAGAACAGTTTTTATTATATAAAAGTGCATGTAGGACACTGGGCAGATCACTAGGGACAAAGGGTTGTGTATTTTTTTCATACAGTACTGTAATCTATCAGATTACAGTATACTGTATGTATTGTGTTTATTTACTTTTTTAAATTTGGCGGCGATCTCCGTCCCCGTGCGTCGTAACGACGCAGGGAATGGAGCTCGGCGACACTCGGCACTGTGAATCGAGTGAGGAGGACACAGCTTGATCACACAGCGGGGAGGCATCGCAGGATCCAGGGACAAGGTAAGTAACTTGTGCCTGTGGACACTGTGAGGCGATCATGAGTCTGGCTCGGGGTTACCGCTTTTGGTCCTGAAATTCCACCCCGAGCCAGATTCGGGAATACCGCCAAGGGGGTTAATAGTATGAACTTTTAATGTAGAAAGCTCAATTTTAGGGACAGTAATAATGACTATATACTGTAACATGCATGACTTGCATTTGCACATTCTTTGCAAAGTTACTCTGCTCTCACGTCTTTTCTGAGAGCTATTTCTTTAGATATGCTAAACTATGACGCACACTATTTGGGAAAATGGATGGTTCCAAAACTGCTTGGCACATAAACCAGTGGGATACAATCCCATTAAGGGCTTGGCAGACTATTCTGTCACTACTGTAATCTGCAAAGTGTCCAGAGGTAGAGATAGTCAGCACGGAATATATTCCAGAGGGTACTATTGGGGGCATTAGTGGTAGCTTGACTAAAGCACATAAACGCTTTTTACCTGCTATTCAGTCCGGGTGCTATGATATCAGGCACTTATACATCAACTGGAATTACACCAAGTACCCACCTTCAGCCAAAGAATGCTTCTTTAGAAATCACTCCACCCCAACCTAAACGTTGCCTGCAAAGTCCATGTGATTCTACACTATTGACCTTAGTGACTTTCTGGAATGGATATGCTGGACAATTGATAGCAGTGAGGGCTGAACACCGGCAGAACCAACCCAGATTCAACCACTTGTGCCTGAATCAATGCAAGCACCCAGTCACTCTACTTCTGATCATTGAAGCTGTCTTTACGGCAAGTTCCTGGATAAAGGCCCTGGCTGGGGTTTACAGCTGCAAGCTCGTCCTGCTTGCCATTTGGTAAGCGTGCAATCCTTATGGTGTTAGCACTCTCTGGTTATCTATTATTTTTTTCAACAAATTTTCTAAAATTATATTGTTCAACAGTGCGTCCATGTATTTTTTGCGTTTTCTGTGTCAACATACTGAGCATGCATTATCATTCCTGTGGGATTGGTGGTCAGTGGGAAGAATTTTCCTTAAATTGGTGGTCAGTGGGATTGGTGGTCAGTGGGAAGAATGCTCCTTGTGGGATGCATGCCCTTACAAATCTCATGCCAGCCTCTGCTCTTCCGGGCATTATTTTTATATTCTGTTATACAGCTGTCCCATATATATATGGCCTGGCACGGACAAGTCTGATGAGCTCCTCATTGTCGATGCTGTTCTGAAACCTTGGGGCCATGATCTTGTCTGTTTGCAAATGGACACGAGACAGGAAACAGGAGGTGAGGGGGCAGAACTGGGAGGAGGAGCAGGAGTTGAAGAATTCGCACATATCTGAACCAACAATGCGATTTCAGAACGATTTACATTGATGTCTATGGAGACTAAATTCGCAATGCAACACTGTAAACTCGCACAGGGCCGTTTTTATTTTTGCATCGCATTCGTAGAAAAATCGCAACACATAGATGTGAAAACAATGACTTTTTGGATGACATGAGAATCTAGTTTTTTTTTACGCATCACATTCCTTATCAACTCGCACAAGTGTGAACAGGGATGGAATTGAAAGTGAATGGACCCAACATTTCTTCTTAGGACTGCTTTTTTATCTGTATCAGCAATAGCTTATGGTGCTGTTTAGCTGCGTATGGTCCCCCTTGTCCTTAAAAAAATATGTATATGCATCTTAAAACTGAACTTTGGGCACAGAACCTTTAATATAAATATGTTTCTTAATAGCCACAAATAATATAAATCCTCTGTGCCAAATGGCTTTGCAAAATCACATTGTAAAAGCAGTGGGGATATCATTACTATGCTGTACATAGCCAGGCCTCGCCCACCACAGGCTGCCTGCAGAAAAATACAGGAAGAGGAAGATACAAGAACAGTCAGGCCTCGTACACACGGCCGAGGAACTCGACGTGCCAAACACATCGAGTTCCTCGGCCAGTTCAGCCCTGAAGCCGCCGAGGAGCTCGGCGGGACGAGAGCTCCCATAGAACAACGAGGAAATAGAGAACATGTTCTCTATTTCCTCGCCGAGGTCCTCGTCGGCTTCCTCGGCCGAAAGTGTACACACGGCCGGGTTTCTCGGCAGAATTCAGCCAGAAACTCGGTCGGAAGCTGAATTCTGCCGAGGAAACTGGTCGTGTGTACGGGGCCTCACTCTGCACAAGGATAGAAAGCAGCAGTGACTGGAAGCTCCAGCACAAACGCAAAGTTTCACATGGGATTACTGCACAGATCTGGAAAAAACACACAAAACACATGACGATTCACATAGGAATTCATATGTGTGTTGTATTTAAACAATATTTTTAGACCAACAAAGAGACATACATGGTACATTATCGTTGCCACTTGTAACTAACAATAGTGCATGGCCAATTGCAATGGGCACTCTGGATGCAACCACATGAAGACATTTGGGATTATTTACTAAAGGCAAATCCACTGTTTACTTCCAAGTGCACTGCAAGTCGCTGTGGATCTGAGGGGGACATGCAAGGAAAATAAAAAACAGCATTTTTGCTTGCACATGATTGGATGATAATATCAGCAGAGCTCCCTCTCATTTCAGATCTTCCCCATAGATCTACAGTGACTGCACTTCCAAGTGCACTTGCATTGCACTTGTAGTGCAGATTGAATTTGCCTTTAGTAAATCAAACCCATAGTCTCCCTGATTTCCATCTAATCCCTAAGGGGGGCAACGGATGGAGATATACATTGTATATCATCTCCTTGGTGAACACAAAAGGACTCAAGGCTATAGAGGACTCTATACAGGGCAGGCCTTTGGGGTGTGCGAGCTGTGCGGCCGCACAGGGCGCCAGGGGCAACAGGGGCGCCGTGCAGCCATCCAGAGGCATACTAAGGGGGGGCGAACCGCCCCCAGGTACCACACACTGGGGGGGGGTGACAGACCGGCACCCCCCTCTGCGATTGTATTACACCCGCGGTGGCAGCGCCCCCGGTTTAGGCAGCGGCACACTGTCACAGGCAGGGAGAGGTGAGCTAGCTACAGTGGCGAGGGGGGGTGCAGGGTGACACTGCTGCACCTACCATCCCCTCCTCTTGCGGCCACGGGCTGCCTGTCTGTGCGATCCTGGATGTCACACAGGCACAGCCGAGTGAAGCCGTCTCCCCCTCCTCTCTGTTTATGTGTAAACAGGGGGAGGGGACCTGCTGTGCATGTGCCGCCACGCTGATCTGAGGTAGTGAAGGGGGGCTGCACTGAACGGGGGGGCTGCACTGAATGGGGGGCTGCACTGAAGGGGTGGATACACTGAAGGGGGTCTGTGTAACATGCAGGGGGTCCAGAGCTGCAGGGTTCTGTTTACTGTAAAGGTGTCCAGAGATGCAGGGTGCTGTGTAATTTAAAGGGGTCCAGAGGTGCAGGGTGCTGTGTAATGTAAAGGGCTGCAGGGTGCGGTGTAATGTAAAGGGGTCCAGAGATGCAGGGTGCTGTGTAATGTAAAGGGGTGCAGGGGGCTGTGTAATGTAAAGGGGTCCAGAGATGCAGGGGGCTGTATAATGTAAAGTTAAATTAAAACAAATTATTTTTTTCCTCTTTGTGTATGTTTAGGTGACCCGGGGGCGAGGGGTGAATATGGGGGGGCGCCATAGGATTAGCTTGCACAGGGCGCCTGAACACCTAAGGCCGGCCCTGACTCTATAGAGGACTTTTAGTGACCCAACACATATAAAATTCAGGGGAAAATAAACAGTTACCCCTCCTCTTGAGAACATTTTATAGTGATAAAAATCTATGTACATCTGAATGCCAGATAACGCTTCCTGTGAAACACATTGAACCAACTGGTGGATGGGGGACATATTCATAGACAAATAAAAATATTCAAATCAATTCCATTGTAGAATAGTGAACCAATAATGGATGGTGGTGTGTCTAGCGCGTGTCAGACGTGTGTAGGATTTGCTTACCAGACATTCTGGGATGATATATATTGTCACATATATGGTGATACAGAATTATGTGGAATTATCTATGACAATGTTCACAATTGTTTAAGGAGTAGGCCCGGTACACACGAGCAAACATGTACGATGAAAGCGGTCCGTCGGACCGTTTTCACCGTACATGCCTGCCAGAGGGCTTCTGTACGATGGTTGTACTAACCATCGTACAGAAGTCCGCGCGTAAACACTACGCGGGGCGTGTCCGCGTCGTTGCCGCGACGATGACGCGGCGATGACGCGGCGATGACGCGGCGACGTGGGCGGGCCTGCCATTTAAAGGCTTCCACCCATGCGTCGAAGTCATTCGACGCATGCGAGGGACGGCGGGCGCTCGGACATGTAAGGTAGGTCTGTACTGACGACCGTACATGTCCGAGCGGGCAGGATTCCAGCGGACGGTTTTAAAACACGTCCAGGAATATTTGTCTGCTGGGAAAAGGCCCGGCGGGCAAATGTTTGCTGGAATTCGGCCCGCTCGCGCCTACACACGACGGAACATGTATGCTGAAACTGGCCCGCGGACCAGTTTCAGCATACATGTTTGGTCGTGTGTACGGGGCCGTAAAGTTGTAAAACTTCATATATACAGTAAAAAAAAACATTGAGTTCAGTGTTGTTAATTACAAGTAGCACTAATAAAGTCTCTATGTTGTTCTTTATTAAAAAAAATTGTAGGAATGTGATGATTTGTGAGTCAATTTTTATATATGTTCTTTAGACAATATGGGATTGATTTACTAAAACTGGAGAGTGAAAAATCTGGTGCAGCTCTGCAGAAAAACCAATCAGCTTTCATTTTTTTTTGTCAAAGCTTAGTTTAACAAGCTGAAGTTAGAAGCTGATTGGCTACAATGAGCAACTGCACCAGATTTTGCCCTCGCCAGTTTAAGTAAATAAACCCCTATGTGTTCCTTCTTGAGTTATTACCAATATTATTTAGACAATATTTGTTTATACTTGAGTTATTGCCAAATAAAAACAAACCAATCAATTCAATAGACACTTATTGGGATTTTTTTTACCAAAAACATGTAGCAGAATACATTTTGGCCTTAATTTATGAAGAAATACATTTTTTTTATTGGATATGTTTTCTATCAGAAATGTAAAAATTTTGTTTATTTTTTACAATTTAAAAAATTGCAATACGCGTTTATTGATTGGTTTGCGCAAAAGTTATAGCATCTACAAAATAGGGGATAGTTTTATGGCATTTTTATTAATATTTTTTTTTGCTAGTAATGGCGGCGATCATCAATTTTTATCATGACTACGACATTACGGCTGACACAGCAGACACTTTTGACACCATTTTGGGACCATTGTCATTTTTACAGCGATCAGTGCTATAAAAATGCACTGATCACTGTAAAAATGACACTGACAGTGAAGGGGTTAACCACTAGGTGGTGCTGTAGGGATTAAGTTTGACCTGGTGAGTGATTCTTACTGTAGGGGGATGAGCTGTGTGTGACATGACACTGATCTCCGCTCCGATTATACGGAGCGGAGATCAGTGTCATTGTCACTAGCCAGAGTGGGGAGATGCTTGTTTACATTAGCATCTCCCCCTCTATCTCTCTGTGAGACGATCGCGGGTATCTCTGCGGTGATCGAGTCCACCCAAGGCCACACGGCGGTATTTAAAAGGGGACGTACCTAAACGCCCATATGCCTGTCCGTGCCATTCTGTCGACGAAAATAGGCGTGCGGCGGTCCTTAACACTTAAGGACCGCCTCCTGCACATAGATGTTGGCAGAATGGCACGGCTGGGCACAGATACGTCCTGTGCTAGTACCCAGCCGTGGGTCGCGGGTGCGCGCCCGAGGCGCGCGGGCGACCCGGTCCGAAGCTTCGTGACCGGGACCGCGGGACTCGCGGACCCGATCATTCCCCGGAGCTGAAGAACTGGGAGAGCTGTGTGTAAACACAGCTTCCCCGTTCTTCACTGTGGCGACGTCATCGATCGTGTGATCCCTTTTATAGGGGGACACAATCGATGACGTCACACCTACAGCCACACCCCCTACAGTTGTAAACACACTTCAGGTCACACATAACCCCATCATCGCCCCCTGTGGTTAACTCCCAAACTGCAATTGTCATTTTCACAGAAAACAATGCATTTTAAATGCATTTTTTGCTGTGAAAATGACAATGGTCCCAAAAATGTGTCAAAATTGTCAGAAGTGTCCGCCATAATGTCGCAGTCACGAAAAAAATCGATGATCGCCGCCATTAGTAGTAAAAAATAAATAAATAATAAAAATGCAATAAAACTATCCCCTATTTTGTAAACGCTATACATTTTGCGCAAACCAACCGATAAACGCTTCCTACTATTTTTTTTACCAAAAATAGGTAGAAGAATACGTATCGGCCTAAACTGAGGAAAAAATTTTTTTTTTATATATTTTTGGGGGATATTTATTATAGCAAAAAGTAAAAAATATTGCATTGTTTTCAAAATTGACGCTCTATTTTTGTTTATAGCGCAAAAAAATAAAAACTGCGGAGGTGATAAAATACCATCAAAAGAAAGCTCTATTTGTGGGAAAAAAAGGACGCCAGTTTTGTTTGGGAGCCATGTTGCACGACCGTGCAATTGTCTGTTAAAGCGACGCAGTGCCGAATCGCAAAACCTGGCCGGGTCCTTTAGCTGCATTTTGGTCCGGGTCTTAAGTGGTTAAGTGTTAATAAAACCCAGTGGTGCTCAAATGTCACCAATAGAAAGCTCTATTTGTATGAAAAAAATGATAACAATTTAATTTGCATACATTGTTTCATGACCGCACAATTGCCAGATAAAGTAGCACCATACTGATAAGCAAAAAATAATCTGGTGTAATAATTCTGAATGAACAAAATAGTAGCGCTATGTTCAAAAACTTGAACAATCCTAAATAAATGTGTAAATAAATCTGTGACAAAATATATATATATATATATATATATATATATATATATATATATATATATATATATATATATATATATATATATATATATATATATATCTATATATACACATGCTAAATAACAATAGACATATATGAGGAGTGAAAATTAAATAAATATGACCAAATGTTCAAAAAACTTTCATTCATGGTCTCATAACCTCCCCTTTATACAACGTCCGTTCATTAACCCGGATGTGTATCACGTGACGCCTATACATGCTCCGTGTCCCTACGTCAAAACTACATCCATTCGTTAACCAGGACGTGTATCATATTACGTCTGCACGCACTTCGTGTCCCCACGACCATAATACATCAAGTCTAGGCAAATTTGCAGCGATCATAGGGAACATAAACATTTATAACACACTGTGCTTGTACATACGTTAAGTCATTGCAAACTACCATATATACTAGATATAAGTGCATAACTAATCAAAGCAATACACCTTACACAAATGCATCACCTAAAAACATTTGTAAAAATACTTAATAACATTAAACTCATAATAAAATAAAATAGTATTGATATATTATTATTAAAATTCATTATGCACATATATGGGTTGGAAAAAAGAGAGAAATTTTATACTCATATATATTGTATCCATATGTATGCTGAAAAACTAGAGATAATCATGTATTCTCCTTATTATGCACATCAGTGCATATTATGTCAAGAAGATGAACCGACCATTGCATTGACGCCGACTACCCAGATGGAACCCCATACACCAAATAGGTAAGTTGGCACCATGCATAACCAGATCATATATAAAAAAAAACTAAAATTAAAATTAGCAGTTGCTGATAAAATAGTTTAAGTCAAGTTCAATATTTAACCCTCTCTGGTGGAGGCTCCCGAGAAGGAATATCCACTTTGTTTCTCTCTGTGAGAGTTCCCTAACTCGATTCAAGCCCCTCCAAGCTGGAAAAGTACAGTCAATACCACAAAATTGACTATGCTTCTCCTTAAAATGTAACGAAACACTATGATGTATGAAACATTTCTTGATATTGGCCAAATGCTCAGCTATACGTATTCTTAGGAGACGCTTGGTTCTGCCTACATAGTACAACCTACATGGGCACCACAGTAGGTAAACCACAAAGGACGAGTTGCAGGTAATACATTGCTCAATATCAAAGATTCGGCCATCTATACCTGTAAAGTTCTTCTTACCCCTATTGTTGACGTTCACTGTCCTGCAGCAGATGCACCTGCGGCAGGCAGGGATGGACTGGCCATAGGGACTACAGGGAGTTTCCCGGTGGGCCGATGGCTCAGTGGGCCGTTTTTTAAAACAGAGATGCTGCTTGGAGGACTTTTTCTAACGCCCTGGCAGCACCCCAGTGTGAAAACACTCAGGCTTTCACACTGAGACTGCAGCAGAAGTGTTTTTCAGTCGCTTTACATGCACTATTTTTAGCCCAAAAGTGCCTAAAAAATGCCTCAGTGTAAAAAGGGGTCCTACACTCACCCCCTCTCTTTTACACTCACTCTCTTTTTCTTACACTCACCCCCCTCTCTCACCCACCCCCTCTCACCCCCTTTCCTTCAACCCTCCCTCTCTCTCTCTCATTCCCCTCTCTCTTACCCTCTCATGATATACAATAATGGATGTAGGGGCCTTTTGGTGGGCGTGATTTTTTCGGGGGGGGGGGGGGGCAGCATTTTATTGAATTAAAGTGGGCCGGTCTGGATGAAGTCCAGGGCCAAATTTTTGTTCCAGTCCAGCCCTGGCGGCTGGAGTAAAAACCTTTAAAATCTCTACTGAGGCTCTGTTTTTCAGGTGGGTCTAGAATTTTCTGTACCACCCGGTCCCCAAAATTCGGAGCTCTCCTATAGATGAACCTCGGGCTCTCTGATAGAATTTCACAAAGATGTCTATCCCTGCATAGGATATTCCAATGTTTGCGAAAAATTCCTTCTATCTCCTTATATTGATAGTGAACATCTGATATAAAACCCAGTTGATGTGAGTTATTAGTGATTACATCCTCCTTATTTTTCAAACACTGTTCCCTGGGCATTAATGCTACCTTGGCAATAGTGCTATTAATAATTTCCTCTTCATATTCTTTTTGTAGGAATTTGTTCCCTAATATATTGGCCTGCGTCAAAAAGTCAATAGATGTTGTGCATTTCTGGCGGATTCTCAGTATCTGTCCCTTAGGGATATTTTTTATCCAGGCAGCATAATGCCCACTCCCTATTGCTAAATAGCTATTTCTATCAGTGGGCTTAAAATAAGCTTTCGTACTGATCATATTTTCAGTCTTCATGATTGTCAGATCCAAGAAATTTACTTCCTGTTCACTGATCACATGATCCAGCACAATGTTATTGGTATTGTGGTTTAGAAGTTCCACAAACGCCTCCACTGATTCCCTTGACCCCTCCCACACAAACGGGAGATCATCAATGAATCTTCTATAGAGTTTCAACTCCGATCTATATTCACTGAAAACATGTCTATCCTCTCATTCTGCCAAAAAAAATAATCTGGCCATGAAGAAGGCAAAACCTTCTAGAGGTCAAGTGGTTAATCAATAGCAAAAAAAATAGATTTCAGGTTATTTTTGTCTTGAATGTATTCAATGTATTGTTAAAAAAAAGAAGCCCAGACAGCATGCCTATGACTCATTTGAACCATGCCAGAAAAACCTACCTAATTCCAAACTAGTTGAAGCAAATGTTCTACAATAGACATGCAGCTTACATCATATAAAGAATAACTTGTAATTATGCTGCGGTGTCCCATAAATGTTCATGATAGAAAATAATATTTTGAAGTTTATTTGGCACACATTACATTTCAAGTGGTATTTTCTTGAGATTTATTGCCCATATGGTTTGGCAGATTGCTTATGTGGGAGTATTTTTTCTGTTTTTCTATCTTTTCAATAACAGTTATTTTTCTATCTTTGTATCTTTCCACAACATTCATATGCGTGTATGGGTGATGAATTTGTATTGAGATGTTTATTCCCAATTAAATTAAATCTGTATTTGTTCACGTCTTCATCAATTTAACACTAGACTAGACATCAACTATTTTATTGAACGTCTATTCTATAAATTTAAGCTAATGAATTTAAGTCCAGTAACATTGCATAAGGATGTCTAGGGCAAGACATAAGGTATTTGCATGTCTATAATTAATTTCTCAGAGTGAGCAGAGTGAAACACTTTGTGACTGCTATGAACCATTACTGATTGTTTAAATTGATAGGAGAATCGTCACTCATCTAATATAGATTGTGCAAAGTCCAAGGTTGAATTCAAGGCTAATTTTTGAGAGTTCTGGGTAACCAGGGTTACCACCAATTCCTATTTTCTTTTGTTAATTAATACTGATATTCATCCATGTAATATTCCTCTAGGCAATGTGAATATCATGCAGATAAAAGTGTTTACTTTATTAGGCATAACAGATAAAAATAGAACACAAAATCTTAATTTAAAAAAAGACAATTTTTTTGCAACTTAATGCCTTTTCCAAGCTCCAGAGGTTATGTACAAACACTTCTTGCTAAAGATGTCTGTTTTATTCAAGAGTGAACCTCAAACAAAATAGCTTAAAATGAGTAGTAAAACGCAACCAAACACATATAAACACATAAAATCACATTTAACAAGTTTTTCTAAACCCTGCAAAATGAACAGAGTAGGCACCAAAATCAAATACATCTACAGGTATGCAGAAAGCAGTGGCGGCTGGTGTTAAATCTTTATCTTTTTTGGAGGGGGTGGCGCAAATGAAGTGAACAATTCTGACACATACTGAAACAAAAACATCAATTGCAGCCACTGTGCCCATCATATGCAGCCACTGTGCCCATCATATGCTGCCAACTGTGCCCATAATATGCAGCCAACTGTGCCCATAATATGCAGCTACCTGTGCACATCATATGCAGACAATTGTGCCCATCATATGCAGCCACCTGTGCCCATCATATGCAGTCAACTGTGCTCGTAATATGCAGCCAACTGTTCTCATCATATGCAGACTCTGTGCCCAGCAAATGCAGCCAACTGTGCCCCATAAATTGCAGAATCTGTGCCCATCATATGCAAACTCTGTGCCCTGCAAATGCTCCATAAATTGCAGGCTGTGTGCCCATAATATGCAGCCACTGTGCCCCCCTGCCCGCCCACTGTCTGCCCGGCACTTACCCAATCGTAGTGGCCTGTCAGGCAGCTGGTCAGGTGGCGATCTGTGGGACAATAGCATGGCGATGGATGCTGTGTGTCCTCCGACTCCTCCGTGCATGGCCAAGGTAAGGCAGAATGAAACCCGACCACCGCTGAGCAAGACACATAAGTTGAAATGTCAAGACTGGGCCAAGAGGAGGGCGTGGCTTGCGTGTGATAGAGATGGATAACAGAAAAAAACAAAAGGCTGATGCTGCGCTAGCATAAAGTGATAAATGAAATTAACCGTAAACAATAAGCTGCTGGCACTAAAAATTGTGTACAACAATTTCACAAAACATAAAAAAAAGTTGTCTCCCATGGTATTTGTCGTAGTGTTTGGAGAGGTTATGTTTGGGGGACCCACTTTTTATCCTACCTATGTGTTCACTCAAGGCCTACAAAAAGGGATACTTAATAAAAAGGAACATGCTCATCTTATACCCATCACACCACGTGTACCGGTGATATACTATCTACCCAAACTTCACAAAAGTTTGATCAAACCTCCCGGCCGCCCAATCATTAGCGGAATCGATTCCGTTACAGCCAGGATTGGCAAATATGTAGATGTTTTTTTACAACCTTTAGTAACATCTACTCCAGCTTACCTATGAGACACTACTGAGGATCTGAACTTACTAAAAGATTTTCAGTGGTAGGAGGGTTACATTTTTGCCACTGCTGATGTGGCCTCCCTATATACTGTCATCTCCCATCAGCATGGTTTGCAAGCTGTTGAATTCTACCTCCAGCAGGAATTTGACATACCGCCTCTACAAAAAGATTTTATTTTGGAATTACTAAGATTCGCAACCACACATAATTATTTTTGGTGGAACGTTTTTTCTTCAAATTTGTGGCGTGGCTATGGGGGCTAAATTTGCCCCCAGCTTAGCCAATTTATTCATGGCCTACTGGGAGCGAGAAGCTATCGATGATCAGCCACCTCCACAACTACGCCTCTGGAAACGCTACATAGATGACGTGATAGTCATATGGGAGGGAGATGTGAAATCACTTAAGGCATTTTTCTCTGGACTTAATTCTAATACTAAAGGTATCTCTCTCCTACATGATATCAGTACCTCCCATATCCATTTTTTAGATCTAAATATTTTCGTTAAAGAAGGAAAACTGAGTACCAACACGTTCTTTAAAGACACCGATCGGAATGCCTTCATTCCTGTCATAAGTTGTCATCACAGCTCTTGGTTGGCAGCAGTACCGAAAGGCCAATTCCAGCGCATAAGGCAGAATTGCACAGAGATCGGGGACTATCATGAGCAAGCAAATACCCTCAAGCAAAGATTCTTGAATAAAGGATATCAAGAAGATACGATCAATGAGACAATCACCAAGGTGGAACAGATGGACAGAGAATCTCTATTGACAAGAAGCAGTAAAAAGAACACCATCCCCTCAGATAAATTTAGTTGGTCTATGACCACTAAGTATTCTAATCAGCACTTCTCAATCAAAAAAATTCTGAAGAAACATTGGGATATTCTCAAAAGTGATAAGATCCTAGGGGCCCATATCCCTGAGAATCCGGTTTTGATCTTCAAGGGGGCACCGGCCTTACGGCACAATGTAGCTCCAAAAACCTTGGCATTCTTTCAGTCTCTCAAAGGCTTCTTTCCATGTAGGAAGTGCAGTATCTGTAAAATAAATTCCTTCAAGGAACGCAAATGTATGAATTTTCAATCTTCGGTTACAGGTACAACTTACGAAATTGAATCATTCATCACTTGCTCAACTAAGTATGTTGTGTACATGATACAGTGTCCATGCTCAAAGCAATATATAGGTCGTACTAAAAGAGAATTACATATTCGCTTGAGTGAACACATAGGTAGGATAAAAAGTCGGTCCCCCAAACATAACCTCTCCAAACACTACGACAAATACCATGGGAGACAACTAAAGGGGACTAGTTTCTTTGCCATAGACAATATCCGTCCACATTGGCGAGGCACCAATATGGTTCGGGCTATATCTAGGCTCGAAACCCGCTGGATTTTCTGTATGAAATCTTTTATTCCCTTTGGACTTAACGTGGATTGGGACATCAATTGTTTTTTAAATAATTCTTAACTGTTTTTTTAAAAATACATTTTTATAATCCAATTTTTTAATTATAATTGGTGATAGATTTTTTTAACAATACTCCATATTTTTATGAATTAAAATGTATATACATATTAATTTTATTATGAGTATGTACATGTATGATGTGTATTTTAACTGATTTATCCAAGGGCCGCTTCCGATCATGTGCTTTAAAATCCGATGCTTCCCTACTGGTGACAAAACATCTCCGCGTTTTTGTTAAATAATTTTTCTTTTATCTGGTTTGGTTCACTTTATGTAGGACCCAAACTTATTCCCCGTTCCTATTTAATATCACTCGCTACTTAATATATTGAATTGCCCTCAGTTAATATGAGAGCTTTCATCGGCTTTCCAGCTTCAAAAATGGAATCCGCGGGTATTTAAACACAATGCGCGCTGACAACAACATCCGACGAATCCCCCGTTGAAGTCCTGTCGTGACGAAACGATCGTAGGGTGCCGTGTCGTCATCGCGTTCCGTCCTGAACGTCGGCTGTGTTTCCGACCGAGTAGCGAGAAGCATCGGAACATCGGAGCGGAGGTGATTTCCTCGTTCACTACCTCATGCCTTAATCCCACTGCTTAATTGTAAGTGTTATTACTTATTAAACCCTTCTCTTTGAATACATAATACGCTATGAGAGATCCCTCTTTTCTTGTCGTTCATGTGTTTACCCTGGACCATATGCTGAGCTCCATTCTGGTCATCTAGACGGATTGGTTATAGGGAGACCATACTTCCCACAGGCTCCATGAGACTGATGCAAAGCAGTCTTCCTTTTTGGTAAGCAGGCAATCTTATCTCACGGGTGTACTGCGGAAATCTATCCCACCATCAGCAACTAGGAGTTCATCACATTGCTTGTTTTGCAGCTGTTTTTTTCACAAGAAATGATGCTGGACTAAGTCACTTGATTTTTTCACTTCACGGTTTCTGAAGTCTTATTTCTATAATACACCAACCTCTTCTTATTTTTCTGGTTTTCAATGATCACTCCAGAATGAACTTTTATTTATATTTTTCATGAACTATACATTTATCACTTATCAGCGCTGCACTTCTTTCTGTTTTTTTATAGATAGAGATGGATGCCTGAGCCTGCAGCTCCGACAGAGACTGGGGAATTCAGCGGCTTCCCAACGTGATCCTAAGCTACATTTGTCCCCATACTCCTCCTCAACTTCGGGGCAACCACCAGATGCAGTCCCGCAAGAAAATGGAAGAGTGGTATCCTTAAAAAACTAATGGATTTCTTCACAATGCCGGTGCAGGCAAGGCAAGATGGCCCCGGCGCACTCTCCCAGCCATCCTCATTGTCCTACACGGACCTCCCTGATGCTCATCCGGACCCCTGGGGAGCTGATACCGAACCTCCGCACGGCGGACATTGCTCTCCTCACACCCCCACTTCTCTCAGCCCAGCGAAGACACGAATGAGGCTGGATCCTGCGCAACAGGCCCTCACCGCTGAGACATCTGCACTGCCACAGGATCAGGTAGGCCTCAATCTCGCTTCCCCCTTAGCACACTTCCCCACATCAGGCCAGCCTGTATTGGACACTACGATGAAGGACATGCTCCTGTCACTCCAGTCCTCCCTCATGTTAAACTTCTCTGCAATGTTTAAATGGTTCACCTCAGAGCTGCAGGGAATGGGGGCAAGAGTGCAGCACATGGAAAGTAAAATGGATGAATGTACTACCACAGTGAATGATCTCATAGATGCATGCAAAGATCAATCGGAGGAAACCGATTGGATTAAAGCTAAACTTGCAGACCTCGAGTATCGCTCGAGGAGAAATAACGTTAAAATAAGAGGGGTCCCTGAGTCCATTCCTCCTGCTGATCTACAAAAATTTGCCGGTGAAATGATTGCTAAACTGCTCCCCGAGGTGTCGCAAATAGAATGCATCATTGCTCGCATACACCGCATACCTAAGCCCAAGCACCTGGAGGCGTCAATTCCTAGAGATGTCCTTATGAAAATCCATTTTTTCCCAACGAAAGAGAAACTGCTGGCAAAAGCCAGATTAACCGCGGAGCTCCCAGCCCCATATAATGAAATTCATCTATATGCAGATCTATCCCAATTCACTCTAAATTTGAGGAGACAGATGAAAACGACCACGAAAGCCCTTAACAAACACAAGATTCCATATAAATGGAGACATCCTGCCACCTTGGTGATCACCAATAACTGCACAACCACTGTCTCTAATCCCAGGGATGGGCTGCAGCTTCTCTATTCGTGGGGTATCATCCCGGATCTCTCACCTGAGGAATGGAGTTTTCGCCCTAAAAGCAAACTCCACCAAGATCACCCCACTCATGGGAGGAAGTAATTTGATTCTCCTGCGACATGTATCCCCGGTTCTCTATCATGCTGACATTTAGCTGTTTTGAACTTCCCCCCAGTTGTCTCAGTATTCCAGGTCTCACTTACTGACATTTTGAGCATAGCACGAAAGTTTATTTTATCGTTAGCTCTCTCTTGAAACAATACTAATTCCCACTCCATTTGGCGCCCACGGCTGTGCGTACAGTGTGCTTGTATATAAGGTATACTACGGACCAGTGGAAAAGGACCGGCTTGGTTCTAGTACATGTTGACTACGTTTTCTTTAACTGTTTTCTTTTTTATTTAGCATAGTTACAAGTTGTTCGAACTTCCAGATCCAGGACGACCATAGTCACCACGACTGTGAAACCCATCAACAGCGGAATAGCTGAGAACTCACGCCCTTCCTTCTAACAGTGAGTGTTATCTTGCACCGCACCTCACCCACCCTACCACAATGGCTATTAATGTACTGTCACTCAACACAAACGGCCTAAACCACCCGGTTAAACAAGCTTCCTTATGGAAAAGCATTGTCCCACGGATGTGATGTCTTATGCGCTCAAGAAACGCATTTTGCTTTACACGCCTCACCCAGATGTCAACACAAGTCCTTCCCACATGTTTTCACTGCATGCTGCATTAAGAAAAAACGGGGAGTCATGATTGCAATCAGGGACACTATTGTCTTCCAACTTCACAACAGCATTTTAGACCCGGAGGGTCGCTTTATAATTCTTGTCTGTACTGTAGAAAACATCCACTATATCATCGTGAACGTCTATGCCCCTAACCTTAGGCAGATTCATTTTCTAAAGGGAGTAATGAAAGAAATCCTGAAAGTCCAACAAGGACACCTTCTTATATGTGGTGATTTCAACCTAGTACCTGATCACGAAATGGACACTTCCTCGGGTCCCAAATGTTTTCCTTCTCCATTGGCTTCTTTTCTCTCGAAGTATGACTTGTATGACGTATGGAGGTGCTGTCATGCGACTGAGAGGGACTACTCATTTCTTTCCTCGCGTCACAACACCTACTCGCGCATAGATCTTTTCTTATCTGATAAATGGTTATTGCAAATTGTCAGTGCATCCAAAATCCACACCATCATCTTGTTGGACCATGCTCCTGTCAGCATCCAAATTAAAAATCAGAATTCTAACCCCAAAGCTTTTGTGTGGAAAGTAAACAATTCCATACTACAACGTGCAGAAAATAAGACATACCTTTCTGAACGCTTAACTGAATTTTTCAGTATTAATTCAGATTCGGTGTCCGATCCGGCGGTGCTGTGGTGTGCCCACAGATCCTTTGAGAGGCTTTTTCATACAACTTGGTGCCAAAATGAAAAGGATTAGGTTGCAGAGATTGGATGAATTGACTGCTGAAATAGCTTCGGTAGACCAACAAAACAAATCTAATCCATCCCATACTCTCCAATCCCAATTGTTTAAGTTAAGGAATGAACTGAGATCGTTACTCCTGGAGGGGTATGAATTGCACCTTAGAAAGCTGAAAGCAAAATCCTTTGCTACCAATAACAAAGCTGGGAAAGTCATGTTCCAACGCATTAAGGGGCATAAAATAAAAACAAAAATTGCACATTTGTTTTACCCTACTGCCCAAGACAAACACATTAACCCCCAAATGATAGCCGTCGCGTTTAGTTCCTACTATAACGAACTGTATAATCTAAAAAATGATAAGGACATGCACCAACCCACTCAGCTTGAAATCCAAGCCTTTCTTAACTACGTAAACCTACCAACTATTACACCTGAGCAACTTGCAACACTTAACATGCCCTTCACTATCTCCGAAGTACAATTAGCAATTGAAAAACTACCATTATCGAAATCCGCAGGTCCAGATGGTTACGCAGCGGAATACTTAAAAGAATTTAGCACAATCTTAGCTCCATATCTCTGCAACCTATTCAACCAGGCTGCAACTTCCTCCAAGTTCCCAGACGAAATGCTCTCAGCCCTTATCGTCACCCTGCCCAAACCGGGCAAGGATCCCATCACCCCTCAAAATTTTGGCCCAATATCGCTCCTAAACCTTGACCTTAAGATTTATGCTAATGTAATTGCAAATAGACTTTTTGATCTTCTGCCCTCTCTGGTCCACATAGACCAAACTGGTTTTACCAAAGGTCGCCAAACATCCGATGCTATGAGACGTCTCATAAATATCATGGTCTCTAAAAAATCAACTCCCAAACCTACTGCCAGTTTTTAGAAGACACTTTCTCCAAGCAGTGATGCAGGAAAAAGTCTGTATCTTTCAAGAAGACCATGATATTTATGCAGGACAATTCTCCATCACATACATTGAAGTACTCCACTCCGCGGATAGTCAGTAAAGGCCTTAAAAAAACAAAGAAAGATTACATGGCCCTCTTCCTCATCTGAACTAAACTCTCTTGAGAACTTGTGGCCCCTTCTTAAACAAGAGATTTACAGTGAAAGAAAACAGTACATCTCTCTGAACAGTTTCTGTGAGGCTGCTGCACAAAAATTTGATCATCAACAGGTCAAGAAACTGACAGATTACAAGAATGGAAAGGGGGGCTATATTGGTTTCTGATTTTTTTTGAGATGTCAGAAATGTTTATTTGCATTTTGAGCTGTTTGTTAATTATTCTCACTTTACCAGATACAAATAAACAAGTGAGATTTGAAAAATGTTGCTTTTCATTTAATTGCATAATAATTCTGCACACTTACAGTTGCTAAATAATTGTCCACATATAGATATTCTCCTAACAAAGCCAAAACCTCGATCTTAGGGCTCATTTACACTTGCTTAGACTTCAACACACATTAACGGCTACTTTACACTTGCTTCAAAACAAGGCTTCGGACACACTTTGTTAAAGCTCTCTGAACGCTAGTCAAAGCTCCTGTCACTAAGTAAAATGGTGATCATTAGTAGTGCTTCAAAGCGTCTTCAAATCCTCCATAGAAGTCTATAGCAAAGCTCGCTTGAAGCCCCACTGAAGCCCCACCGAAGACTCATCGAAGCCTCACCAAAGACTCACCGAAGCCCCTTTGGAGCTCCACCAAAACCTCATCGAAGCCCCACCGAAGCCTCATTGAAGCCTCATCGAAGCATCAAGCAAAAGCAAGGGGTAAACAGGACTGTAAGCTAACCATTTTATTGAGTGACAGGAGCTTTGACTGGCATTCAGAAAGCTTTAACAAAGCCTGTCCGAAGCCATGTTTTGAAGCTAGTGTAAACTAGCCCTAAGAAAGCGTGTCTGAAGCCATGTTTTCAAGCAAGTGTAAACTAGCCCTTACTTTCTTAAATATTTATTAACAGTTTGAATTGACTGAGAGCACTGTAATTGTTCAATAATGAAATGAATCCTCAAAAATACAAATTGCCTAATAATTGTGCACCCAGTATACATCTTCAACGTCAGACAGTACTGAAAGTGTTGATTGCAACTTGCAAGAGAATTCTACCCAGAGCTTAGTAAATGTGGTACATTTTCACATTGCAAAGGATACCCAAACACATGAAAGTGGTTTTAAACGTAAAAGGTTTTTACCCTACTGCACTTTTTAATAGTAGCCCCCCCAAATACACACCTGAGCCCGATCTGGATCCAGCACTGTGCATGTGAGCAGCTGCTCACAGGTCTGGTTGAGAGCAGCGGGAGCAATCTGCTCTTCCTGCTATCAGCTAAAACTTGTGAGCAGAGAATAGGGGGTGGGGCTGAGCCTGTCTGTGTGACTGAAAAGACGCAAACAGCCTGGCTCAGGATCGAGCATTCACCAGTGCCCCCAAAAGAAGTGGCTTCCTGTGGGGGCATTCAACAAGGGGGAGGAGTCAGAAGCACCAATGGGGGACCTCAGAAGAGGAGAATCAGGGCTGCTCTGTGCAAAATCATTGCACATGTATAACATGTTTATTATTTTAACAATTACCAAAAAGTTAAATAAAAAAAAAATGTTTTGCTCATACATGACTGGATGAGTTAGCAGAGATTCATGTCACTTAGTAAGCTCTGGGGATAATTCCCTTGCAACATGAATTGTCTATTTGCCTTTAGCAAATAAACCCAAAAATATCAGATTGACAGCTAGGGAAGCTGTTTTCAAAGGAGTGTTCTGTAATGGCAGCCACCATTAATCTCAAATGACAGTGTCCCTTTAAGGAGAACTGTAGAAGCAGAACTGAAATGGAAGTATGGTTAAAGCAAAAGTTGCATATGTATATGTGCATATACAGTATATACAGTATCTCACAAAAGTGAGCACACCCCCCACATTTTTGTAAATATTTTATTATATCTTTTCATGTGACAACACTGAAGAAATTACACTTTACTACAATGTAAAGTAGTGAGTGTACCGCTTGTATAACATTGTAAATTTGCTGTCCACTCAAAACAACTCAACACACAGCCATTACTGTCTAAACCGCTGGCAACAAACGTGAGTACACCCCTAAGTGAAAATCCTCAAATTGGGCCCAAAGTGTCAATATTTTTTGTGGCCACTATTATTTTACAGCACTGACTTAACCCTCTTGGGCACAGAGTACACCAGAGCTTCACAGATTGCCACTGATGTGAAAATATCCAAATTGAGCTCAATTTGCCATTTCCCTCCCAGTGTCATGTGACTCAATAGTGTTGCAAGGTCTCAGGTGTGAATGGGAGTAGGTGTGTTACATTTGGTGTTATCGCTCTCATTCTCTCAACATGGCTCCTCATGGCAAATAACTCTCTGAGGACCTGAAAAAAATTGTTTCTCTACATAAAGATGGCTTGGGCTATAAGAAAATTGGCAAGACCCTGAAACTGAGCCGCAGAATGGTAGCAAAGACCAGTGGCGGAATTATCAGTGTGGTAGCAGTCGCCGTTGCGACTGGGCCCTGTAATTCCGCCAAGTACGGGGGGGCCCACCACCCGCCCGTGTGAGGTGTCCAACCGCCGCTGGTGTGCTGTTCGTTCCGGGCAGGGCCGATCCACCCTATACGCGGACTACACAGGCCACTGAGGAGAGCACAAGGGAGTATTAACTCGGGGCCCTGCGCCGCCGCTAGAGGTCCGCGGCCGGCGTAGATAATATCTCCGCCGGCCGCCATTTTCCTGAAGACCACAACGAGAAGGGAGCCCTGCCTGCTGTAATAGAGCTGCGGCGCCCGCCGCCTGGTCTGCCGATGGGATCAGAGAGAAAGTGCAGCCCCCTGTAACCTGAATAGGAGGAGCGGTGGGGTGGCTGCATATAGAAGAATAATTCTCTCTATCGTCCTCCCATGGTCTCTGAATGCCTGCTTCTGCTCCTCTCCCTCTCGCAGGCATTCAGGTACTGCGGGAAGAAGATGGAGAGAATGATTCTTCTTTATGCAGCCACCCCACCGCTCCTCCTAATCTGCTTATCTCTGCTGCCCCCACAGTGCTCTCTACCCCCCCAGTGCTCTCCACCTCCCCCATGCTCTCTGCTGCCCCCTGTGCCCTCCACTTCTCCCCCAGTGCTATCCAGCCCCCCCTGTGCTTTCCACCTCCCCGCATGCTCTAGGCTGCCCCCCAGTCCCCTCCACCTCTCCCCTTGTGCTTTTTACCTCCCCCTGTGCTCTCCACCTCCCTACATGCTCTACGGTCTCCCCCTGTGCCCTCCGCCTCTCCCCCTGTGCCCTCCGCCTCTCTCCCCTGTGCGCTGGGGACACCTGATATGTAAGAAAGCACTCTGCTGGGGACACCTGAGATGTATGGAAGCACTCCGCTGGCTGGGGACAGTGACACCTGAGATGCAAGGAAGCACTCCGCTGGCTGGGGACAGTGACACCTGAGATGTATGGAAGCACTCCGCTGGCTGGGGACAGTGACACCTGAGATGTAAGGAAGCACTCCGCTGGCTGGGGACAGTGACACCTGAGATTTAAGGAAGCACTCCACTGGCTGGGGACAGTGACACCTGAGATGTAAGGAAGCACTCCGCTGGCTGGGGACAGTGACACCTGAGATGTAAGGAAGCACTCCGCTGGCTGGGGACAGTGACACCTGAGATGTAAGGAAGCACTCCGCTGGCTGGGGACAGTGACACCTGAGATGTAAGGAAGCACTCCGCTGGCTGGGGACAGTGACACCTGAGATGAAAGGAAGCACTCCGCTGGCTGGGGACAGTGACACCTGAGATGTAAGGAAGCACTCCGCTGGCTGGGGACAGTGACACCTGAGATGTAAGGAAACACTCTGCTGGCTGGGGACAGTGACACCTGAGATGTAAGGAAACACTCCGCTGGGGACAGTGACACCCGAGATGTAAGGAAGCACTCCGCTGGCTGGGGACAGTGACACCTGAGATGTAAGGAAGCACTCCGCTGGCTGGGGACAGTGACACATGAGATGTAAGGAAGCACTCCGCTGACTGGGGACTCCTGAGATGTAAGGAAGCACTCCGCTGGCTGGGGACAGTGACATCAGGGCTCCCACTGATTCTGCATTATGGTGAGTTGAGTAATTTCATTCTATATTACCATGTGATAATAGAAATAATACGCTTCAATCATCCTGACACCATAACAACTATGGTGCCGGGATGATTGAGGTGCCAACACTAGAATTGGAGTATCTTTATCTGCTGATTGTTAAACACACCCCGGACTCTGTACGTAGCACACCCCAGACTCTGTACGTAGCACACCCTGGACTCTGTACGTAGCACACCTTTAACCAGTAGCGGAATTATCAGTGTCGCAGCAGTCGTCATTTCGACTGGGCCCTGTAATTCAGCCAAGTCTGGGGGGGCCTTCACCCGCTCGTGTGAGGTGCCCGACCGTCGCCTGCCAGTGTGAGGGGTCCACCTGACTGTCATGTCACTGTGGAGGGGGGGGGCGCCTTCATGATTTCTTGCACCGGGGCCCTGAAGTCTCTAGTTACGCCACTGGCAAAGACCATACAGTGGTTTAACAGGACAGGTTTCACTCAGAACAGGCCTCACCATGGTCGACCAAAGAAGTTGAGTGCATGTGCTCAACATCATATTCAGAGGTTGTCTTTGGGAAATAGAAGTTTGAGTGCTGCCAGCATTGCAGCAGAGGTTGAAGGGGTAGGTGGTCAGCCTGTCATTACTCAGACCATACGCCGCACACTCCATCAAATTGGTCTGCATGGCTGTCATTCCAGAAGGAAGCCTCTTCTAAAGATGATGCACAAGAAAGCTTGCAAACAGTTTACTGAAGAAAAGCAGACTAAGGACATGGATTACTGGAACCATGTCCTGTGGTCTGATGAGACCAAGATAAACGTATTTGTTTCAGATGGTGCCAAGTGTGTGTGGGGGCAACCAGGTGAGGAGTACAAAGACAAGTGTGTCTTGCTTCCAGTCAAGCATGGTAGTGGGAGTGTCATGGTCTGGGGCTGCCTGAGTGCTGCCAGCACTGGGAAGCTACAGTTCATTGAGGGAACCATGAATGATAACATGTACTGTGGCATACTGAAGGGGAGCATGATCCCCTCCCTTCATAAACTAAGCTGCAGGGTAGTATTCCAACATGATAACGACTCCAAACACACCTCCAAGATGACCACTGACCACTGCCGTGCTAAAGAAGGTGAGGGTAAAGGTAAAGGACCGGCCAAGCATGTCTCCAGCCCTAAACCCTATTGAGCATCTGTGTGACATCCTCAAACCGAAGGTGGAGGAGCGCAAGGTCTCCAAAATAAACCAGCTCCATGATGTCTTCATGGAGGAGTGGATGAGGACTCCAGTGGCAACCTGTGAAGCTCTGTTGAGTTATTTTAAGGGGAAAGCAAATTTACACTGTTATACAAGCTGTACACTCACTACTTTACATTGTAGCAAAGTGTCCTTTCTTCAGTGTTGTCACATAAAAAGATATAATAAAATATTTACAAAAATGTGAGAGGTGTAGTCACTTTTGTGAGATACTGTATATGTACATACACATATATTGGTGAAAGGAAAGCTCCACTTGTGAATGCTTTTAAAGGAAACGAACTGACAGAAATAAACAAAAGAAGAAGGCATAAGGTATAGATTATTTGAGTGGGGTCACATGGAATTAGACTCGTGGACGTGGATTTTTCGACTGAACAGTTGTCTGCTTTCATACCTATGCATTGGAATCCCAGCTATATATATATATATATATATATATATATATATATATATATATATATATATATATATATATATATATATATATATCAGCTTTTGGGTAAAGCTTTTCTTGTACTTAATATGAGAGTAGCATCTGATGCGAGAGTAAACTCCTCTGTTATCCTGTTGAAGTCAACTTTCTTAGGTCAATCAATAACCAAGCAGAATAAATCAAATCAAATGTTATGCTCAAGTTATTCTACCGATGGTGTACTAACATATTTCGACCACAAATGACTTTCTCTTAATTAATTGATAACAAAGATAGCTTAAGAAGAAAAACCAATATTGGCAAATGTTGATGTCGCAAATTAGGACAAATTAAATATTCCATTCTTGGGTTAACGAACACAACAGATGCAATTCTTGATATGCAAGAGATCTTGAGCAAATTTTGCAAAAATAACAGTAAAGAAATGTGTTATACACAAATCTACAAACAATTGTGTTATATTTTTATATTAGACATCTCACTTAAATATTTTAAGATATGCAAATTATATCACCTGATAACAATTCATCAGCCAAACAGCTCTCTTTTTTGTGAATATGTAAATGAAATCTAATTATTTCAAAATTATGTGAGCAGTTAACATCTAATTAGATATTTTTTTGCAACAAATTAACATATCATTTGATGCTTAAGCATTTAATTGGAACTCAAGGGGATAGCAAAACCAATTTTTATAGATACCACTAAAATTGCATGTAGTATACCATGGCTATTTAAGATTAAACCTGCAAAATTGATATCTTTAATATAATATGAACCGAGAAAATGCTGGAGAGGATCCTTTTGCATATAAATATGGTTTGTGAATGTGTACTTGATTTTAATTTTCAAATGATGCAAACCCATGACCAGGTAGTCTGTGCAGTGGCTTAACTTCCCCTTTATAATTACTTATTAATAACCTTAACTTACCCTTAGGCTACAGCTAACACTTAAATCAGTGTTCTGCTTTAACCCTTCCCCTCCCAAATCCTAAATGATATTTAGACCTTTAAATTACCCTTACCACAATAACTCTTCCCTACATCTCAACTCTTAACCCTTAACCCAATACATTTTATTATAGTAGCAGCTTTTATTATCCAATAAATTCCCATGTGCACTAAGGGAGAGATATATATTGTTTAAATAATTTCTTATTTTTTCCTTAATGTTATGGTACAGTTCAATGAGGTCCCTACTAGGAATGATGCTCTGCTGGACCTGGTAATCTCAAACCATGCAGAGCATATTACTAATGTTCATATAAAAGAACATCTGGGTAGCAGTGACCATAACATGATTTCATTTATTGTTGGCTGTAAACAACAAGCACATACTTGAAAGATAAAACACTTAACATTAAGAGAGCACATTTTCCAAGGATAAGGGCTGCGCCCCAAGTCTAGGCTGGGAGGTAATATTGACATAGACGAACACAGAACAGAAATGGGAATTCTTCAAAAAGACTGTGTGATCATCAGGGGTCAGGCTCTAAGACAGTATAGGTACACAGGCAGTCATACTGGTGAATGACGCAGGCTCATCCTAAGATCAGAGTCTAAATACTAACTGGTGTTCACCAGAGCTCCTATCGGTGGAGGTGGATTTTGCTGCATGTTAGTACCAGGTCACGGTCCTCATGATCACCACACAAGACTGTGAGCAATCTGGGGGCAAGCAGCAGATAAGCAGGTAAGGGTCAAACAGGAGCATAGTCAGTAAACAAGCCAAAGGTCAGTAATGAGTAGTTGCAGGTTGGGATCAGGCAGAAGCATAGTCGAGGAACAAACCAAGGTTAAATAATGAGTGGTAGCAAGATATGGATGTCAGCAAGGAAAACGAGAACAAGATACTGGCTGAAGACAGCACAATAAACTGGCAAACAAAAAGTGCAGAGTCGTTGATTAAATCAGGAAGTTCATGAGAGAAACAGAGAGTTCAAGGTTCAGCAGAAGTTAATGCAGGTTCAAGTCTTGGCTCAGGACAGACTGTATGTGAACCAGCAGCAGTGCATCCATTATGGTGCAGGAGCGCCACCCCCTCTCTCCCCTGAGCCGTCAATCAAGTCTACAATACATAGAGATTCATGCATTGCAGAAAACCGCCCACCCGCACACTGGAGTGAATAGGGACAGATTTTTAAGGGCGTATTGTAGGCACTATTTTAAAACGCAATTGCGCATGCAATACAGAGTGTGAAAGGGGTGTAATTGTTTAAATGTTACAAAGAATATAACAGAATATGTAAAAAGGAAATCAAGACCACAAAAATTCTAAATAAAGGACAGATTGCAAAAGATATTAGGACAGACCCCGAAAAAGTCTTCAAATATATTAATAGTAGAAAGGTCAAAATGATCTAGTGGGTGACTGTGTGGCTCTGTGTATACAAAGGAGCATGGGGGAGCTCATGTGAAGGAGCTCATGTCCATAATGTGGATGCTATTGCCACAGCTCCAAATGATCCATTATAGCTCAACATGTATATAGTACAGACATATGTAGACAGCATAAAGGTGGATAAAGCATCTAGACCAGATGGCATAAACCCATAGATCCTAACATAACATGAGCTCTAACATTGAGCTCTGTCATTTCAAAGCCATTGTTTCTAATTTTTAGGGACTCTTTAATGACTGGAATAGTACCACTGGATTGGTGTAAGGCCAATTTAGTGCCTATATTTAATAGGCATGTGTAGAATGGAAAAATATGTTTTGTTTCATTTCAGGTAGATTTGTTATCTTACTAATTTCATTTTGTTGATTCTTTTCAGAATTTGTTTAGTTTATTTTTGTTTTGTTTCATTTAATTTTGTTTTTTAATTTTCGAACGAATTCCGCATTCATTACTATTTCATTCAGATATTCGGATACATCCAAATCTCTGAAAATATCTGAATATCCAAAAGAAAAACAAATTGCACATGTCTAATATTTAAAAAGGGATCAAAGTCTTTACCATTTAACTATGAGCCATTTAAAGGCTTCCACGCATGCGTCAAAGTCATTCGACGCATGCGAGGGACGGCGGGCGCTCGGA
The DNA here is from genome assembly GCF_905171775.1 of Rana temporaria. Lineage (NCBI taxonomy): Eukaryota > Metazoa > Chordata > Amphibia > Anura > Ranidae > Rana > Rana temporaria. The sequence continues at coordinate 218,138,123 of NC_053489.1, forward strand.
CATGTACGGTAGGTCTGTACTGACGACCGTACATGTCCGAGCGGGCAGGATTCCAGCGGACGGTTTTAAAACACGTCCAGGAATATTTGCCCGCTGGGAAAAGGCCCGGCGGGCAAACGTTTGCTGGAATTCGGCCCGCTCGCGCCTACACACGACAGAACATGTATGCTGAAACTGGCCCGCGGACCAGTTTCAGCATACATGTTTGGTCGTGTGTACGGGGCCTTAGTTTAACTTCTATAGTTGGGAAGATACTGGAGAATTTAATAAAAGACCACATAGATGAGTTCTTGCTGGAAAAAAACAGCATGGACAAATGAAAGACAGAAGTTGTTAGATAAATCTGATTTCTTTTTATGAGGAGGTAAGTAAAACCTTAGACAAAGGAGTGGCTGTGGACGTTGTATACATGCAAAAGCATTTGACACATTTTCCCACTAGGGATGAGCCGAACCCCCCCCCCCCCCCGGTTCGGTTCGCAGCAGGACATGCGAACAGGCAAAAGAATTGTTCAAACGCGCAAACACCGTTAAAGTCTATGGGACACAAATGTGAAAAATCAAAAGTGCTAATTTTAAAGGTTAATATGCAAGTTATTGTCATAAAAAGTGTTTGGGGACCTGGGTTCTGCCCCAGGGGACAATTTTCTTTGCAATTTTTTTTTCAAAGCGGACTTTTTTTGGGAGTAGTGATTTTAATAATGCTTAAAGTGAAACCCACCGTGACAGCTCTTAAATAGCTGGGGGCAGGGCCACGCGTCACGTGTGCAGGTGACCGCGCCCCCTCTGACGCAATGGGGACACCCATTGGGGTTACCCAGTGACATGTACGGGTGACCCGCCCCCTCTGACGCCACAGGAAACCCCTGTTTCACCAATTCACATAGGGGGGTAGGATCTGGGGGTCCCATTTGTTAAAGGGGGCTTCCAGATTCTGATAAGCCCCCCCACCCGGGCAAGGATTGTGGGGATGAGGCCCTTGTCCCCATCAACATGGGGACAAGGTACTTTGGGGGTCACAGACTCTCTCATCCCCCCTCTTTTCCTGTGGCCTGCCAGGTTGGGTGCTTGGATAAGGGTTTACATTTTGGTTCGGGGTTCTTCTTAATATTCATACCAGACCCAAAGGGCCTGGTAATGGACTGGGGGGGGGGGGTGCAAGCCGTTTTTTTTCAATCACTTTTATCTGTATTTATTTTTTAGGCCTGTGTCATAGATGTTAATCTGTACCCTTGAGTACAGCAGTCTACATTGCTAGCCTTTATATCAGAAAGCAATCAGAGAATAAGCAAACAGGGAAAAAAGAGAAAGAGTAAGAAAGAGAGCCGCGAGTAGTTTTAAATTACATTTTTCCCTTTAGAAATGTCATTTTGTGCAGGGACTGTTCTAAACATGGGAAAATGTGCCACTTTACAGGCATACTATAGACACCCCCCAGGTACGAAATTTAAAGGAATATTTCACTATTATTGTTTCACTTTAAGCATTATTAAAATCACTGCTCCCGAAAAACTGCAGTTTTTAAAACTTTTTTTGCATTAATACATGTCCCCTGGGGCAGAACCCAGGTCCCCAAACACTTTTTATGACAATACCATGCATATAAGCCTTTAAAATTAGCACTTTTGATTTCTCCTATAGACTTTTAAAGGGTGTTCTGTGGCTTTCGAATTTGCTGCGAACATCCCAAATTGTATGCTTTTCAGCAAACAAACACTGGATGTTCGAGTCGAACTTATGTTCGACTCGAACATCTGGCTTATCCCTATTCCCCATAAATGGCTAATGTGTAAGGTTAAGGCTACAGGCCTGGAAAAATAAATTTGAAAATGGATAGAAAACTGGCTAAAAAACATATTCAGAAAGTAGTGGTTAATGATTCATACTCTGAATGGTTTAGGGTTCTCAGTAGTGTACCCCAATGTTCAGTGTCGGGACCGTTACTTTTTAATATGTTTATAAATTGTATAGGGTCTGGAATTAAAAATAACATTTTAGTCTTTGCGGATGACACCAAGCTATGCAGTGGAATAATGTCATTACAGGATGTATCCAACTTACAAGCCGACCTCAATGCACTGTTTAATTAGGAAACTATGTGGCAAATGAGGTTTAGTGTTGATAAATGTAAAGTTATGCAATTGGGGGCTAAGAATATGCATGCATCATACATACTAGGGGGAGTACAAATGGGGGAATCAATAGTGGAGAAGTATATGGGTGTTCTGGTAGATCATAAGCTTAATAATGCCAAGCAGCAGCTTCCAAAGCGAGCAAAATCCTTTCTTGCGTTAAGAGAGGTATAGAAGAGAGAGAGAGGGAGAGAGAGAGAGAGAGAGAGAGAGAGAGAGAGAGAGAGAGAGAGAGAGAGAGATCATTCTACCCCTGTACTAATTGTTAGTAAGACCTCATCTGGAATATGCAGTTCAGTTTGGGACACCTGTTCACAAAAAGGATATCAGGTAACTGGAGAAAGTGCAAAGAAGAGCAACCAAACTGATAAGAGGCATGGAGGAGCTCAGCTATGAGGGAAGATTAGAGGAACTGAGGTTTGGTTCTTTTATGTGTGTGTCACTTTTTGAAATTCCTGCCCAGTTCCGCTCACATGCACCTCTGCTGCTCGCAGGGAACGGAACCAGGAAGTTAGATGCCGGCCATCACTCTTGCCGCCGACCTCGCCGGCGATCACAGCGGATGACATCGCTGGATCGCCTGGAGAAGGTAGGGGACTCCGCTGCCAGCTCTGCAAAGCTACCCCGAGCGTGACTCAGGGTTACCCCGAGTCACGCTTGGGAATACAGCCAGGGAGGTTAAAGGGGTTGTAAAGGTTTGTTTTTTATTTTCTAAATAGGTTCCTTTAAGCTAGTGCATTGTTGGTTCACTTAGCTTTTCCTTCGATTTCCCTTTTAAAAGTTTTTTTCTTTGTCTGAATTTCTCACTTCCTGTTCCTCCTCAGTAAGCTGTTCTGGCTGACTAACCCCAAACCAGAACAGCTCGAATGATGGGGGCAAGCTTACTGAGGAGGAAGTGAGAAATCGAAGGAAAATACACTAGCTTAAAGGAGCCTATTTAGAAAATAAAAAATTAACCTTTACAACCCCTTTAATGTTACACTAAAAAATAAACATTTACCATGATACTTATGTCTACAACTATCTACAACTGTCCATAGTTATTTTGGAGATCCTTGACAGGAGCTCTTGGTACAGAGAGCAGATTGGCTGTGAAACCACCAGCTGAGCCCCATATATTGCACAGTAAAACCACACTTTCACGTATCTGCAGGATTGAGCTGTCATTTTGACAACCATCCTGCTTTTTGTATTAGACACTGCACTCATGTACATGTGTAACAGACAGGGCTGGACTTACCATTGGGCTTGACTGGGCTCAAGCCCATGGGCCCCGCTCATTAGGAGGCCCCCTTTAAAAAAAAAAAAAAAAAAAGATTTTTTTTTTTTAGGGGTCCGGAGGTCCCCAGGGCCCCGGACGGCAACCCCCCCTTTTTTTATTTATTTTTTATAAAAAAAAATGTTTTTATATATATATATATATATATATATATATATATATATATATATATATATATAATTATTATTATTATTAAAGGGCCCAGAGGTCTCCAGGGCCCCTGGATGGCAACCCCCCTTTTTTATTGTTTTATAAAAAAAAATCATTTTTTTTTATATATATTTGTTTTTTTTATTAAAGGGCTCAGAGGTCCCCAGGGCCCCATGTGACAACCCCCCCTTTTTTTTCATAAATGTTTTTTATTTTATTTTTGTTTATATTTTTTTATTTTTTATTAAAAGGCCCAGAGGTCCCCAGGGCCCCCAGATGGCAACCTCCCTTTTTTATGTATTTTTTACAAAAAAAAGATGTTTATTTATTTATATATATATATATATATATATATATATATATATATATATATATATATATATATATATATAATTACTATTATTAAAGGGCCCAGAGGTCTCCAGGGCCCCAGGGCCCCCGGGCCCCCGGATGGGCAACCCCCCTTTTTTTTTAATAAAAAATAAATATATATTTTTTTATATATTTGTTTTTTTATTAAAGGGCTCATGGGTCCCCAGGGCCCCATGTGGCAACCCCCCCTTTTTTTATATAAATGTTTATTTTTTTATTTTTGTTTATATTTTTTTATTTTTTATTAAAAGGCCCAGAGGTCCCCAGGGCCCCGGATGGCAACCTCCCTTTTTTAATGTATTTTTTATAAATGTTCTTTTTTTTTATATATTCTTTTATTAAAGGGCCCAGAGGTTTCTTTTTTCTTTGTACTAAAGGGCCCAGAGGTCCCCAGGGCCCCGAATGGCAACCCCCCTTTTTTTATATATATATATATATATATATATTTCTTCTTTTTTTTGTAAAGGCCCCCCCCGCTTCTCAATTTGCGGCAGCCCCCCCCGCTTCTCAATTTCAGGCGGCAGCACCCCCCCTCCCTGGTTCTCTGCTCCAGGGGGCCCATGCCTTAAGCTGTGTAAAATTCCTGCGCATACCTCCCAACACGCACAGATTCTGCTGGACTTTCCTGCACAGGCAGCTTCTTCCCGCAGTCCCGCGAAAGGGTTAATTTTCCCGCACTGCAAGAGGAGGCAGCACGGAAGCAGGAGGAACCGGAGCGGTGTGTGGAGGACTGTGGCTGCTGAAGGGAAGAAAGCCGACAGCTGGGCTAATGACAGTCTGTGGCCCCGGGTGTCGGCACAGGTGAGAGGCACTCCCCCCCGCTCAACAACTGCAAAACCGGAGTGGTGTGTGGATGTCTGCTGAAGGGAAGAGAGCCAACACATTCTGTGCACAGGTGAGAGAGGCACCCCCCCCCGCTCAACAACTTTAATTTCCCCCCCTCCCGCTCACCAACTTTAATGCGCACCCCCCCACCCCCTGCTCAACAACTGTAATGCGCCCCCCGCTCAACAACTTCAATTCGCCCCCCCCGCTCAACAACTTTAATGCGCACCCCCCGCTCAACAACTTATTCGCCCCCAATTCTCGGCTCCAGGGGGCCCCTTCAACACTCAAGCCCAGGGGCCCCCACCACCCTAAGTCCTGCCCTGGTAACAGACATATAGTGAAGAAGGAAGTTAAAACAAGTGCATTTATGTCATGATGAAGTTGCACAGCCAAAATATTATGTACCACACTGGAATTATAATAGGTGTTTTTAACACCTATTTGAATGTCTAATTGTTTAACTGAATTTAGCAAGGGTGGAACAGTGGCCCCACAAAAGTAACAATGGTGGGGAATGGGATGGACCACCATGCATGTTCTGCAAAGTTAAAAGCAGACCTTCCTCTGTATGAATCCAGGAAGTGAACATGCAGCAGCTAACACTAGCAGAAACACTAAGTGGTTTATATTCAAGTTTAGATCAAGTTTTACGTTTCTGGTCATACAGTAAGATGCATCCAGGCTCAAATAATTATCCCTAACAACAGGTGTCTGCTTGGTGTGTGAATATATGTGAGCAGTGACAGCTGGTGTCAGCTTGTCATTACTTTGTACTGGTTGAGTGACCACCATACATATGTCATCCCAGCCACAAGAATTCACTGATTCTTGCTGCTGGAATCTGTTGTATGCAGGCAATCACCCAAGTGAAGGAAACTCTAAATTTGACCCACTTCTGGATATAACCCACAGCCAAATCCAAGCCCTTGAAAACTCACTTCTCCATGTAAACTATAGTCAACACCAACGTCTTAAATTTCGATCCACTAGCCCCTTTAAGGGGTCTCCCACTTCCATTTTCAACCTAAAGTTAATACTAGTCTGCTTAAATGTCTCTCAATAGAGTTGGGTGAGCAGTTCGAGCCAAGCAAAAGTTAGGCATGAACATTGCCTGTTTGCCTGTTTGCCTATTTTAAGGTCACAAAAAAATAGCTGCTTGTTAACCTCCCTGGTGGTATGATTATGACAGATTTTGATGCTCAAAGCGTATAATGTTTTGCATGGAAATGTGGCGTTTTGTATTGTAGGCCTGTAATTCTTAGGAATAACTCACTTAAATCTGTCCAAACAACAGTCTAGAAGACATCCCGGGTATAATAAAGTTTGAAACACAAAATCATAAATTATAACAAATAATAATATAATAATACAATGTATTCAATAATGTAATCAAATCCAAAATACTGAAATTTGCTCAGTTACAGAATTGAAGCTGTCATTACTTTCAGTGTTTGATGACGAATTTGCGATGGATCACTAGCACTCAATTCTGCAAGTGATTCTTATTTATTATCGCTGTTTTCTAGCTGGTCTAAAATGCTTTTGACGTAAAGGGTAAAGGCAATGAAAATCCCCCCTGAGCCACGCTCGGGATTACCACTAGAAGTTAAGGAGTGGGCCAGGGAAGCCGGCTGCTGCATCCTTAACAATGGATAAACCATACCAGGCCACATTCCCTCAACATGGGGGGTGGTGCTTTGAGGCAGGGTGCTCTGCCCCCCCACCCCAAAGCACCATGTCCCCAGGTTGATGGGGACAAGGGACTCTTCCCAACAACCCAGGCAGGGGGCTTATCAGAATCTGGAAGGGGGCTCCCAGATACCACCCCCATGTGAAAGAGTACAGATTACATTGTACCCCACCCATTCACCCCCAAAAAAGTGTCAAAAATAAATAAAGACAGGAGGCAGTTTTTCACAATTCCTTTTTTAAACTAATAAAAAACCAATGTCCCCAGTTGTAGATCTATCATCAATCACAATGCTCATTGCACTGCTATACTCGAAAGAAGGAGAAAAAACTCTCCGCCCGTGACAAAGGCTAACTGCCGTATGTCTGCTCTGTCATTTCACAGTTCTTAAATAAGTAAGGGGCGGGCCACCTGGTGACATCCCCTGGTGACATCACCGACCCACCATGCACTGCAGAGCACCCCTCCATGTTGTGGGCATGTGGCCTAGTATGGTTTAGAAGGGGGGTGCTCATTGACCCCACCTTTCATAGTTACATAGTTAGGTTAAAAAAAGACACAAGTTCATCAAGTTCAACCAAAAACTAAAAAACAAAAAAACTAATACAATCCCATATAGACAAACCTACACCCACAGTTGATCCAGAGGAAGGTAAAAGAAAACAGCAGATCCTTCCTGATCCCCCGAGAGGCAATTGAATTTTCCCTGGATCATCTTTACCTATAAATGTTAGTACCCAGTTATATTGTGTACATTTAAGAGATATTCCACATGTGAAGAAACTACTGTGAAGAAACCTTTCCGTATTTGGAGATTAAATCTTTTTTTCTCTAGACATAAAAAGTGCCCCCTTGTCCTATATGATGACCTTAAAGTGAATAACTCAACACCAAGTCCACGATATGGACCACTCATGCATTTGTACATGTTGATCATATCCCCCTTAATCTCCTCTTCTCACGAGGGAATATATTCAGTTCCTCTATTCTTTCCTCGTAGCTGAGCTCCTCCATGCCTCTTATCTGTTTTGTTGCCCTTGTCTGCACTTTCTCCAGTTCCCCGATATCCTTTTTGAGAACTGGTGCCCAAAACTGAAAGACAGAAATTGTATTTTTAATGCCAGAACCTATATCATTTATAAAGATATTAAAAAGTAAGGGTCCCAGCACTGAACCTTGGGGTATACATTAACTCCCTGAGCGGTATTCCCGAGTCTGGCCCGGGGTGGAATTTCAGCACCAATAGCGGTAACTCCAAGCCAGACTGGGGATTGCATCGCAGGATACAGGCAGGGAATTACTTACCTTGTCCCTGGATCCTGCGAGGTCTCCCCGCTGTGTGATCGAGCTGTGTCCTCCTCACTCGATTCACAGTGCCGATTGCTGCCGAGCTCCATTCCCTGCAGCGTTACGACGCACAGGGGGGCGGAGATTGGCGCCAAATTCAAAAAAGTTCAAACACAGTACACATACAGTATACTGTAATCTTACAGATTACAGTACTGTATGAAATAATTACACACACCCTTTGTCCCTAGTGGTCTGTCCAGTGTCCTACACTTTTATATAATAAAAACTGTTCTTTCTCCCTGGAAACTGCAGATTGTCCATAGAAAACAAAAAGTGTCCCATTATGTCAAAAGTGGTTTTAGAACAGCTAGAAAACAGCGATAATAAATTAGAATCACTTGCAGAATTGAGCGTTAGAGAGTAATGACAGCGACAATTCTGCAACTGAGCAAATTTCAGTGTTTTTGATTTGATTACATTATTGAATAATTTTTATTATTATTATATTATTATTTGTTATAATTATTTATAGTTATTTATTATATTATAATTTATGATTTTGTGTTTCAAACTTTATCATACCTGGGATGTCTACTAGACTTGGACAGATTTAAGTGAGTTATTCCTAAGAATTACAGGCCTAAAATATAAAACGCCAACTTTCCATGCAAAATAATGGTAGCGCTTATAGCACCTAAAATTTGAAAGAATCATACCGCCAGGGAGGTTGACCACTACTCTCTGAATTCTGTTTCTTAGCAGTTTTCTATCCATTTACAAATTGATCTTTCCAAGCCTTTACCTTACACATGAGCCGCTTGTGGGGAACTGTGTCAAACGCTTTTGCAAAGTCCAGGTATACTACGTCCACAGCCACCTCTCTGTCCAAGGTTTTACTTACCTCTTCATAAAAAGAAATCAAGTTTGTTTGACAACATCTGTCTTTCATGAATCCATGCTGTCTGTTGGTTAAAATATTTTTTTCCAACAAGAACTCATCTATGTGGTCTTTTATTAAACTCTTCAGTATCTTCCCAACTATAGAAGTTAAACTAACAGGTCTATAGTTACTTTGTAAAGACTTTGATCCATTTTTAAATATGGGCACCACATTGGCCATGTGCCAATCCAGTGGTACCATTCCAGTTATTAACAAGTCCCTAAAAGTTAGAAACAATGGCCTTGAAATTACAGAGCTCAATTTTTTTAGACCACTTTAACGCTGGAGCCATTTTTCAGGCGCTAAAAATAGCGCCTGAAAAATACCTCCCCTGCAGCCCCAGTGTGAGAGCCTGAGAGCTTTCACACTGGAGCGGTGCGCTTGCAGGACTTTAGAAAAAGTCCTGCAAGCAGCGTCTTTAGAGCGCCTGCAAAGCACTTCGGCAGCGGTGCTTTGCGGGCACATTTAACCCTTTCTTCTTTGGCCGCTAGCGGTGGGCCACAAAACCAAAGAAAATTCCCAGCTTAACTTACCGACCAGCCTGCAACCAACCAATTATCCAATAATGCAAATGTATTTTATTGGGACTTTATGTAATAAACCAACACAAAGTGGCACATAATTATGAAGTGGAAGGCAAATTATAAATGTTTTTCAATTTTTTTTACAAATAAATATCTGAAAAGTGTGACGTGCATTTGTATTCAGCCCCCCTTTACTCTGATACCGCTAACTAAAATCTAGTGTAACCAATTGCCTTCAGAAGTCACATAATTAGTAAATATAGTCCACCTCTGTGTAATTTTATTTCAGTGTAAATGCAGCTGTTCTGTGAAGCCCTCAGAGGTTTGTTAGATAACCTTGGTGAACAAACAGCATCATGAAGGCCAAGGAACACACCAGACAGGTCATGGATAAAGTTGTGGAGAAGTTTAAAGCAGCTTTAGGGTATACAAAAATATCCCAAGCTTTGAAAATCTCATGGAGCATTGTATAATCCATCATGAAAAAAGAAAGAGTATGGCACAACTGCAAGCCGACCAAGAAATGTTTGCCCATTCTTCTTTGCAAAATAGCTCAAGCTCTGTCAGATTAGATGGAGAGCGTCTGTAAACAACAGTTTTCAAGTCTTTCCACAGATTCTCAATTGGATTTAAGTCTGGACTTTGATTGGGCCATTCTAACACATGCATATGTTTTGATCTAAACCATTCCATTGTAGCTCTGGCTGTATGTTTAGGGTCATTGTCCTTCTGGAAGGTGAACCTCCACCCCAGTCTCTAATCTATTGCAGACTCTAACAGGTTTCCTTCTAAGATTGCCCTGTATTTGGCTCCATTCATCTTACCATCAACTCTGACCAGCTTCTGTCCCTGCTGAAGAAAAGCATTTCACAACATGATGCTGCCACCACCACGTTTCACGGTGAGGATGGTGTGTTCAGGGTGATGTTCAGTGTTATTTTTTCACCAGATAGCATTCTGCTTTTAGGCTAAGAAGTTCAAGTTTGGTTTCATATGACCAGAGCACCTTCTTCTACATGTTTGCTGTGTCCCCCACTTGGCTTCTCACAAGCGAGACTTCTTATGGATTTCTTTCAACAAGTTTCAAAAACGTATGTCTTTCATCTGAACACTCTTCCATAAAGGCCAGATTAGTGGAGTGCACAACTAATAGTTGTCCTGTTGAAGGATTCTCCTACCTGAGCAGTGGATCTCTGCAGCTCCTCCAGAGTTACCATGGGCCTCTTAGCTGCTTCTCTGATTAATACTCTCCTTGCCTGGTTTGTCAGTTTAGGTGGACTGCCATGTCTTGGTCGGCTTGCAGTTGTGCCATACTCTTTCTATTTTCAGGTGATGGATGGATTGTTCAGTGCTCTGTGAGATTTTCAAAACTTGTGCTTCTACTATGGAGGCTCTCAAAATGAAGAGTTAGGCCTGCAGATAATACTGGGGTGCTGTGAAGTGGCTCTGCAACTTATGCATTAATTTGCAAATGTGTGCAAACTAAACACCTGTTTTATCGCATACTGTTAGACAGGATAATTTGGTTGGTTGCAGGCTGGTCGGTAAGTTGAGCTGGGAATTTTATTTAGTTTTGTTTAACATGCGTCACCCTTCCATGTGCTCTTTGCTGCAAAGGCCAGTTATAGGTGTTGGCAGTGTCCATTTTGTTTGTACTTTTGATGTTGGCCAAGCCATGATCCATAGGGAATATATCTAATGATGTTTTTATTTTACAATAGATTGTAATCATTTTATTTTGTCTTTATAAATTTATGTAAATATCTATTCCGTTTCATTTTGAATAGCAATAAACATTTGATTGGTTAAGGCCTCACAAGAGTCATGGTTTGATATTGAATCCAAGTCCAGCTTCTTTCTTTTCAGAATTTATAGGATCATATACACATAAATGCCGCTGCTCAGTTTGATCTATGTGTACGTTGGGAATAATTCTAACATTCTGTGGATTTGTTTTTATTCTTTTGCCTTTCTGAGCACTTACAAAACTGACTCCTATCACATATGGTCTTAAAAGCATTCTGGAAATTAAAGCTATCTGAAATTAGATTTTTGTAAACAAAATAAAACAACATTGAGGTATGAAACATAATGCTATTTCCATGTGCTTTGTGCATTAATTTAATGTCCTTGATTTTTTTTTCTAATATCTGTGTGTATGACAGAGACCTGACAGTAACCTCAATATTGCAGGGTTGCTAGGAATTAATTTGGGACATTTTTCTACCCACTCTCTTTAAACAGTAAACATTCTCTGCAAATACTAAGATGACTAATTCATATTAGTAATACAATATAATTTTCCTGGAAGGATGGGTGTCACAGATATGCCTTGCAGATGATACATTTTTGTTTTTGATAATACCACCAAGAAGATATAGTGAAATGTAGTTATTCTTTTATTTTCTTCTCATATTTCTTGCACTGTACATCATAGTTTTATCACTTCCTCCTTACACTGTTAAGGACATTCTGGATTCTACTTTCTACATTGTGCATGTTATCATAAAATGAAGCATAAATATAGAAAAGGATTGGTAATAATTTTATACTTGTTTATAGGAATGGGACACAATAAAAAAAGATAATCTGACGGCGTATTCATTTTGGATAAATGAAATCAATATTTAGTCTAATAAAAGGAAAAATACAAATATTTTGGCAAAACTTTGGTTAAAAATTGACTTGCGCATCTATTCTGCATAGTATGGCTCTGAAATATAAAGAAAAAAGATTGCCTATACATCTGTGAAAATAAAAGAACATGTTTATTGATTCATATAGTAATTGTTTTTGTATAGCAGTCATTTGGCAAATCTTTTAAACAGTACTTAAACAAGAACATTGGTTGTGACAAAAATGACCTACTAACTTTCATATAAATTTTTATTTTTGTATTGTCAGCTCCAGTAACACCTGTAATGAATGCTGAAAATTGAATTCCCAGTACATATTAAAAATGTATTTAATTGATCTTGTTTTTTTCTACTTTTGAATCAAGTTACATACAATAGTTTGCAAAGGTCAATTTTAGCGTGGAAAATGCATTTTTGTGCCTCAAAAGGCACAAAATATTAGTCCCCAGAGATACTGGAAACATTAAAAAGTCCATAACAGTCCATCTGCTTCATTAGTCTAAAGATGAGTGGTTCCAGGTCACTTAGGATTAAATATGCATCCACTAAACACCAAAGCAGCAGCCAATCTCCAATATCTTTGGGGAAATTCAACTAGTCAATAGACACAGAGGGGCAGATTCACATAGAATTCCGGCGGCGTAACGTATCTCATTTACGGGCAAGTGCTTGATTCACAAAGCACTTGCCTGTAAAGTTGCGGCGGCGTAGCGTAAATTCCACCAGCGCAAGCCCGCCTAATTCAAATGATCCGGGTAGGGGGCGTGGATCATTTAAATTAGGCGCGTTCCCGCGCCGAGCGTACTGCGCATGCTCCGTCTCGAGATTTCCCGCCGTGCTTTACGCAAAATTACGTCGCTACGACGTCGTTTTTAGAACCTCCACGTGACTTACGTCCATTATTATTCACGGACGACTTACGAAAAGAAAAAATTCAAATTTCGACGCGGGAACGACGGCCATACTTTAACATGGCATGTCTATCTATACGCAACAAAAAAGCAGCTTTAACTTTATGCCGGAAAAAGCCGACTACAGACGACGTAAGAGAATGCGACGACCGCGCGTACGTTCGTGGATCGCCGGAAAAAGCTCATTTGCATACCGGACGCTGAAAACGACGCGAACTCCACCCAGCGGGCGCCCAAGTATTGCATCTAAGATCCGAAGGCGTACGAAGCCGTACGCCTGTCGGATCTTACCCAAATGCCGTCGTATCTTGGTTTGAGAATTCAAACTAAAGATACGACGCGGGAAATTTGAAAGTACACCGGCGTATAAGTAGATATGCCGGCGTACTTGCTTTGTGAATCTGCCCCAGAGAGTCAAGACACAGAGAGTGGTAGAGGGGTGTTAATGCAGTAGACACTTGAATAATAAAAGTAGCAAATGTCCACTCACAAGAGATAACAAAATGTTGCCACACTAATAGTAATATAATACAAAACACATCAATAAAGAAAATAAAATTGTAAAAAACAATTGTAAGTATTTTTTTAAATGTGTAAAGATGAAAGTGACAGTCCCAATCAGAGGCTGCGTATACCATAACACTTTTTCAAGGCACTATATCTCCAATTCCTTAATAGTATAATGGATATGTATGGCAACGATGATAATTCAGGATTCTGTCATTATAAGCAAGAGTAGAATCCTGATTTCTTCTTTTTACCTTTAGCTGGGATTTACTTTGACTCTAATCAATAATCTATCATGTCATCTTGTGTTTTTTCTTTTTCACCATGAACATAGTGGCAAGTCATATTGCTGCCACAGGCTTCTGTTGATGCTGCGGGTGTGAGACTAGAGAGGCTGTGTGGATACCCAGGATCGATGATGTTGAGATCAGGGCTCTTCCCAGGAGTCCTTATTCTTCTTTATGCTGAAGGTAGTTCTTAATGACATTGGCTGTATGTTTGGGGTCATTGTCCAGCTGCAGAGCAAATTTGGGACCAATCACACACCTGCCTGATGGTACAATTCAGGTACTTAGACTGCTTGCATTAAAAAAATGAATAATGAATACAGAACAACACTAATTTGTACCTTACAGTATATATTTGAGTTCAGTTTATTTTTAGTTGTCTGCAAAGAGATTACAAAGTTAATCTTTTTTCTGGTATTTTTTTAAATAAAAATATGGATGATGACTTGAGGAATTTCCAAAACGTAATTGCTTTCCTCCTGTATATTTCTTGGTTATTCTTCTCTTATGCCATCCTAACCTTGTTCATTCCCACTCCTGACTTGTCATTTTTACACATCATGCTTAGTTATCATTGTTATTTTTCAGCCGCACTCATCTAACTCATCATCCTTACTTATCAGTCTCAGTCATCCATCTCACACATCATTCTTACTCATTAGTCTCACATGTTAACTGCAGTCATCAATGCCACTCATTATTCTCACTTGTCAGCCTCAGTCAGCCACCTTACACATCCTCTTCACTCATTAACCTCACTTATGGATCTCACTCATCATTCCCACTTCTCAGCCTCAGTTATCTATTTTACACATCATGCTCACTTGTTAGTCTCAGTCATCACCCTTATATGTCATCCTCACTTATTAGCCTCACTCATCATCCTCATGCAGGGCCACTGATAGGGTGGGTCATCAGTCCTCTTGTTGAGGACCAGAGCACACAGGGGGGCCCACACAGGGAGGGGGATTTGTGATGGACGACAGGTGTGTCTCTCTTCCTCCAGCAGCTGAAGGCTGGTCTCTCCCCCTTTCCCTGCTGCTAGATTGTATCTGCTGAGAAAGAGACAGCCATCGCTCACTAATCCCCGTCCCTGTGCGGGCCTCCCTCCCAGCATTGGCTCTAATGTTAGCTGTGCTCCTGAGTTTCTCTCTGTCCTCTGTCTCTCTGATCCCGGAGGCCAGCCTGTATATTTTTTCATTCCATCTTCACTTTTATTTATTAACTCTGTTTTATCTTTTTAGATTTAGCAGCAATTCTTTGAGCTATGACTAAGCACTAGTTGATGCGAAACATGTCAGTTGCCTATCCCTGTATTTTTTGCTGTGATTTGTAGTGCATTTGTCCTTTTAAAATAAAGACAAGCATCAAAGTTTTTTGGAGTGTGGCTGTCCATACCTTCCTTTCTACTAATTCTGTGAGTTATGTCTTATTTGCATCTGCTAATAATTTTATTGTATTTTTAGCAAAATCTAGCTTTAATATTTTCTTGGGGGGGGGGGGTGTGTGGCTGTCAGGTAGTCTGTACGGGGCCATGCGATTTCTATCAACAGCCCTGTCCTCATGCATCAGCCTCAGGCAACACCTTACATATTACTCAATTTTCTGCCCAAGTCATCCACCTTACTCATCTATCTCACTCATCAGTCTTGCTTATCATCATTAGTCATCAGTACCAGGGAGGCAAGATAATTATTTTATTTTTTATTTTCTTCTGTTGACACTTTTGAGTTTCAGTACAACTAACTTTCACACTGCAGTGGTTTTACATATGTCTGTATAAATAGAAATGGAAGACTTTTGTTTGTTTTTAAAGGTGTGGCTAATGTGTTAGCAACTTTATTCATTATTTTTTTCTAATAGCAGCAGAATGATTTTCAGGTCACGCCAGAGCTGGTTTCACAGCCGTGCAATTACATTTTATGATCAATATATATCAGATGTGTACATCTGTTAGATTGTGAATTCTTTACGATCTCTGACACAAGTGCTGTTCATTTTTTTGAACAATACATCATTTTGAGTTTTAGCACTTATTTTCTACATTAAAGGTTATCTCTATATGTATATATATATATATATAAATATATATATATATATATATATATATATATATATATATATCTGTATATATATATATATATATATATATATATATATATATATATATATATATATATATATATATATATATATATATATATATATATATATATATATATTATCAAAGCTTAATTGAACAAACTGAAGTTAGAAGCTGATTGACTATCATGCGCAGCTACACCAGATTTTGCACTTTTCAGTTTTAGTAAATCAACCACTTATATTCCTGGGTGAAAAAGCTTACTCCTCCACAGTATCTATGGAGTTATTCGTGGTTGTCACCAGGGTTAGGGCTCATGCACACAGAATGTTTTTACAGCAGCTGTTTGACATTTTTTTTTAACTGCCTCTAAAAGCCCATGTTAGCCTATGTGTCCATGCACACATAAACTGTCAGAGGCGTTTGAAGGCATAAGCATTTAGTGGCAGTAAACAAAACAGCCAGCCTGTGCTTCCAGGGGCATTTAAAATGAGTTGTACTAATGGAAAACACCAAAAAACGTCATCTAAATGTGTCTAAATGCCTCAAGCTCCGTTTAGCCACATTTGAAGTTTTTAGGCGTTTTTAAGTTTATAGAGAGTGTTTTTAATAAAAAAAACGCCCAAAAACGCTAATGCGGAAAAATGACGGAAAATGTGCAAAAACGCTAATGTAAAAGCGCTGCTAAACGCAGATAAATGGGCGTTTTTAGTGCTGCTTTTAGCTTTATCGCTGGCGTTTTTAAAACATCCTGTGTGCATGAGCCTTTAACTTCAGACATGTCTTTCTCTCTTTGTTTCATTTACTCTGGTGGGATATCATTCTAGATCAGCAATGTATTCTTTAAAATATAATTCAGTATGACCTCCACCTTCCCAGTTTAGCTGTGTTTAGTTTTATACTCAAGCTGATGCATATGTACGTAGGTCTGACCTATAGAGAGCAGATGAAGTCAAATGACACCATTGTTGGAAGCTACTATAGCTGACATCAGCCTTTTGGTGTATATATTACTGCTGCATTAAGTATTTGTACAAATGTGCTTATAACCTACCTAGAGATATGACTAGAATTTATGATAGAAACATACAGGTGACAGTCCTGCTAGATTCTTGAAAAAAAAAAACATTGAGGCTGACCATATAAAACTGATTTTTCTATTTGGATGCTTGCTGACAGAATTATGTTTTTCAGGGTTTTGTAAAATAACAAGAAAATAAAATCATTAGCCAATATATAATAATATCCATACAACTCTATATAGCTATGTAACCCCATTTTTATAAACAATTCCTGACAAGTTCTAAAAAACAAACAAAAAAATTCCCATGGTGTACATAGATGACGTGCAGTAATGTAGATGCACATTAATCATGATGCTCGATGGCCACCAACTCTCTAAAAATAAAAACGCATAGTTGTTTTCTATAAATTTCCTTGTCCAAATTACATCTCTTGGTCCCTTCTGCTAAAATGTAAGCAAAGGACCCTTTAAGGGATTTAGGATGCAGAGAGGCTGGGTTTATGATCATGTGACAGCCGTCAAAGTAGTCACATGATCATAAACAGTGATTGGGAGCTTTCCGTTAGCCGCCGGTAACCCTTGCCAGGAGTGCACAAGTCTCGCACTCTTGACACTCTTAAATATCCTCAGAAAGCTGCAGAGGGAGGTACCCTATAATTTAGCCAAGTTAGGGTTAGTATGGATTTTGAACCTACCATAATGGAATTGGCAGAAGTAAACAATAAACTACAAGTGCAGTGACATCACCACACTTGTGCCTGGGAGATGTTACATATAGTTTTTGACATTTACATATGTATGTAAATGTATCTGTGGATAAATGAAGCAGCCATGCAGTCGGAGCCACACACAATAATTCTCAATTTAAATATCCACAGAATGCTGCAGAGGGAGGCACCCTATGACTTAGCTAAGGGAGGGTTAGTTTGACAGTGGCGGGTTGGTAAATGTGACCTAAATATTGGTGTAACATGAAACTTGATAAGAAAAGTGAACTAAGTGATTAGTTTAAAATATAATGCCAAACCAAAAGCAAATAAAATTGGAGCTGTATGAGAATGTTTTAAATTAAATCTGGACCCATGCCATTATTTAATGCTGAAACACTTACCTTCAGCCCAAAGATGCCACCCCCAACGCCCTCTAAGTAAATTATTTTCCACTACATATCCTCAGTCTTCCAGGTTGAATAATGGCCAGCATTATTTAACCCACTTCCCGTGAGTCCAGGCTGTGATGGACCTGCTCATCTGTAGGTGCATGATCAAGTCATCCTGAACCCACAGGAAAATGCTGGTCCATTATTTTTTTTTCTATTAAGTTTAGTAAGTTTTTACATTTTCTATAATATTTTAAAATGAATTGTATATAATTTGTATTCTATAAATCAACATTTTTTATAGGAAACAATTACAAGGCTGTATTCTATGTGCTATCATCTTTTGATTTGCCTTTTTACTTCCAGACATGTAGAAGCAGTTTGTGAAATTAGAAGAAATGGCCGCACACCACTGTAGATCAAAATCCTTTTTATTTGGACATCCCAAAAACTACAGGAATCAGAATGCTGGGTAGATGCGTTTTTGCACACTTCACATGTGCTTAGTTAGAAGCAGTTAGTACTGTAAGGCATACATTGTTAATTTCACTTGCACCTTTGAAAACCATGTCCTGTGAATGCAGTTTCTATTTAGCTTGCAATATATATGTGACAAAGGCTATTAAAGATGCACAGCATTCTAAAATAATTTATTCTTGAATAAACTGAAATTAAAAAAATGTGTATACAGGTATTGATATACCTAATCAGAAAAACTAACACAAGCATAATTCACACTGATAACAAAACTATGCACCAAGGTCTGCAATGCAAATTGAACATATCTAGAATGCATGCTACTTGCTTTCTGCATTTCAATACACAAGACTTCAAGGCTAATAAAATATAATATCTGTATAGCTCACTTGCATTAATTAATAACTTGACCTCTCACAATTTTACCAATTCAGAGTTTGACAGAAGGGAATTCGACTGTTTTGTAATTCCAATAATTAATTTAGCCTTTAATTAAAATAATTAATTAAGGTATTACATGGCCAATGTATTGTAATTAAGAACATGATGAGCATGTCTACTAATTTGATAGAGATCTTCAGGTGAAATTGTTGCTTGTGGTATTAATGATGTGTAATAGGGCTTATTTAGAAAAAGAACAGCCATTGAATCCCGTTTCAGATAAATAAAAAAAAATGTTTTTCAGTTTTTAGTAAGATGCTTTAAGAAATATGTAGACTATTATTGCTGGTCTCTCTCTATTTCTCTGTTTCTGAAAATGCTAGTTGACTGGTTGAAATACTGATACAATGGCTTAAATACAGTATCTCACAAAAGTGAGTACACCCCTCACATTTTTGTAAATAATTTAATATATCTTTTCATGTGACAGCACTGAAGAAATGACAAATTTGCTACAATGTAAAGTAGTGTGTGTACAGCTTGCATACTGTAACAGTCTACATTTGCTGTCTTCTCAAAATAACTCAACACATTAATGTCTAAACTGCTGGCAACAGAAGTGAGTACACCGCTAAGTGAAAATGTCCAAATTGGGCCCAAAGTATCAATATTTTGTGTGGCCACCATTATTTTCCAGCACTGCCTTAACCCTCTTGGGCAAGGAGTTCACCAGAGCTTCACAGGTTGCCACTGGAGTCCTCTTCCACTCCTCCATGATGACATCACAGAGCTGGTGGATGTTAGAGAACTTGTGCTCCTCCACTTTCCATTTGAGGATTCCCCCACAGATGGTCAATAGGGTTTAGGTCTGGAGACATGCTTTGCGCGTTCATCACCTCAGCTTCTTTAACAAGGCAGTGGTCGTCTTTGAGGTGTGTTTGGGGTCGTTATCATGTTGGAATATTGCCCTGTGGCCCTGTGTCTGAAGGGAGGGGATCATGATCTGCTTCAATATGTCACAGTACATGTTGGTATTCATCGTTCCCTCAATGAACTGTAGCTCCCCAGTGCCGGCAGCACTCATGCAGCCCCAGAATATGACACTCCCACCACCAAACTTGTCTTTGTACTCCTCACTACACACACGCTTGACACCATCTGAACCAAATAAGTTTAACTTGGTCTCATTAGACCACAGCACATGGTTCCAGTAATCTATGTCCTTAGTCTGCTTGTCTTGAGCAAACTGTTTGTGGGCTTTCTTGTACATCATCCATGCAGACCAATTTAAAGCAGTGTGAGGTGTATGGTCTGAGCACTGACAGGCTGACCCCCCCACCCCTTCAACCTCTGCAGCAATGCTGGCAGCACACATACATCTCGTTCCCAAAAACAAACCTCTGAATATAATGCTGAGCACGTGCACTCAGCTACTTTGGTCAACCATGGCGAGACCTGTTCTGAGTGGAACCTGTCCTGTTAAATTGCTGTATGGTCTTGGCCACCATGCTGCAGCTCAGTTTCAGGGTCGTAGAAATATTCTTATAGCCTATCTTTATGGCCATCTTTATGTAGAGCAATAATTATTTTGTTCTGCTCCTGAGAGAGTTCTTTTCCATAAGGTGCCATGTTCCAGTGACCAGTATTAGAGAGTGAGAGCAATAACACCAAATTTAACACACCTGCTCCCCATTCACACCTGAGACCTTACAACACTAACGAGTCACATGACACTGGGGAGAGAAAATGGCTAATTGGGCCCAATTTTCACTTAGGGGTGTACTCACTTTTGTTGCCAGCGGTTTAGACATTAAAGGCTGTGTGTTGAGTTATTTTGCGGGGACAACAAATTTACACTGTTATACAACCTGTACACTCACTACTTTACATTGTAGCAACGCATCATTTCTTCAGTGCTGTCACATGAAAAGGTATAATAAAATATTTACAAAAATGTGAGGGGTGTATTCACTTTTGTGAGATACTGTATGTTGAGTAACTGACACTAGAGCAAAATAAGAATTAGGTCAGAACTCCTGATCTGCATATTTGTTCTTAATGACTCAGAACACTAGGTACTTTTCTCTAAACAAGATTACTTGAAAGAGAGAGGTAGCACCTATCAAAAAAGATAGTGGGGTAGATTCACAAAGAGATACGACGGCGTATCTCTGAGATCCGACGGTCGGATCTATGCGACTGATTCATAAGAATCAGTTACGCATAGATCCCCCTTAGATCCGACAGGTGTAAGTGACTTACACCGTCGGATCTAAGGCTGCAATCTCCCGCTGGCCGCTAGGTGGCGCTTCGGTTTTTTACGCGACCAATATGCAAATTCCGATCTCCACCGATTCAGAAACGAACGCCCGCACATCGCTTTTTTTCCCGTCGTTTGCGTTCGGCTTTTTCCGGCGTATACTTACCCCTACTATATGCGGCGTATCCAATGTTAAGTATGGCCGTCGTTCCCACACCGAGTTTTGAATTTTTACGTTGTTTGCGTAAGTCGGTCGCGAATACGGATGGCCGTAATTTACGTTAACGCCGAAAACAATGACGTCCTAGCGACGTCATTTGGAGCATGCGCACTGGGAAATTTCGCCAGCGGCGCATGCGCAGTTAAATCGGCGCGGGGACGTGCCTGATTTAAATTGTACACTCCCCCTAGCCGTGGAATTTGAATTCCGCCGGGGGAGTTACGATCCGCCCGCGCAAGTTTGGAGGTAAGTGCTTTATGAATACTGCACTAACCTCGCAAAATTGCGCCGGCGGATCGTAAATCAGATAGATTACACGGATCTAAAGATCCGCTAATCTATGTGAATCTACCCCAGGATGTTTTAATGTGTTTTAAAGTTGCAAAATGAATAAGTATCCATCAGTGCCACCCATAAGTGCCGCCCATGAGTGCCCATAAGTCACAGGAACAGACAAACTCAATCTGCTTAAAGTGTCATTAAACATAGACTATGAAAAACTCTCATTACATGCTATATAGCAGAGTGTGCACATTCACAAAGCAAATGGAATAAGGTACTTAACCGCTTCAATAACAGGCACTTACCGTACATCCCCTTCCAGCCCAGGCCAATTTTCAGCTTTCAGCGCTGTCGCACTTTGGATGACAATTGCGCTGACATGCTACAGTGTACCCAAGCAAATTTGTTATCATTTTGTTCTCACAAGTAGAGATTTCTTTTGGTGGTATTTGATCCATGCTGTTTTTTTTTTTTTTTGTGCAACAAATAATAAAAAAAAATTGAAAAAAAAAGTTTTCTTTGTTTCTGTTAATTTTTTTTGTAAATAAGTATGTTTTCTCCTTCACTGATGGCCACTGATGAGGCTGCACTGAGGAGCACTGATATGGCAGCACTGATGGGCAAGTAAGCAGAAGTGGGAGCGTTACCTGTCAAATTCGGGTACCTGCTCCCCCCTCCTCCCCAAAAGCTTGATTTCACAAACAGGAACTTCACAAAAAGAAATGCAATGCCATAATATATATTGTATGTGAATAAATTATATCAATTAACACTATTTAGCATCACCTTAAAGTGAACCAGTGTCCAGATTATGGACATTAAAGTATTTACATATTCAAAACAAGCAATAAATGAGCTTTAGTCAGTTTCTGTATAGCTAACTGTATCTGATGTTTGTTTTTATTAATCAAAGCAATATGAGATGGGCTACGATTTTAGTGTTCTGTTAAAACCTTGGAGGATGAATCTCCCCACAGTGTCTGCAGCTACAGAGGTCAGTGAGGTTTGTTTTAAAGCTAAGGGACTGATTGTATATTTTAGAAAGTGATAGTCTGACCAAATGGCCACTTTAACCGGTTGTTGCACATCCATGTACATCATCCAGCCTGTTCCAGGTTAGGGATACAGCTGACTGTGGCTCCTGGTACATGGCCACTCAAAGTGGCCGGAGCATCATGTGATTATTATGCGATCACATGATCTCAATGTCAACAAAGCTGTTATGAATGAATTTCATTCTTAAAGTGGAGTTCCACTCAAAAGGGGAAGCTCTGCTTTTTTACCCCCCCTCTCCACTGCCACATTTGGCACTTTTTGGGGAGAAAAGGGTACCTGACAGGTAAGATCGCCACACAATGATCTATGACATATGTGGCCCCTCCTCCTTCCCCCGCTGCCTTCTGGGATACAAACAGGTCCCAGAAGATGGCAGAATAATTCAGAAAGCACAGCGCGTGCACAGTAGGAAAACGGCTGAAGGCTTCAATGTTGGTTTCCCTTACTTGTAATGCTGGTGCCTGCACCCCAAGCCAATGGACGAATCGGCTTTGGGTGCTGACATCGCAGAATTCCTGGACAAGTAAGTGTCCTTATAGTAAAAGTCAGCAGCTACAGTATTTACTTTCAGACGGAGCTCAGCTTTAACAACTTTGATTCCTATAGTGATGCTGTAACCCACAGCTATCCCATGGTACCTGGGCCAATCACAGAACCCTGTACCATGTTGTAGCTGTGAGCCAATCAAAGCACATAATAGTAAATCACAGCTATTATGAATGTAGCCCATTCATGACAGTTCAAACCATTGCTGTTAAAGTGATTGTTACTGTGACAACAATCATGTTAAAAAAATAAAAAACTGCAAAAAAATTGAATTGTAATAGTTTTATATTTTTTAACAAACTGTCACCAGTCAGTATCCATGATCACTGCCACACCAGTCATATGCTGTACTTAAGTGGTGACACAAAAATAAAATTTGTTATTTTCCCAAAAATTTGGACAAAAATTACAAAACCTAATTACAAAAACTCACCATGCCTCTTACAAAATACTTCTTTATTCTCTATTTTTCAAAAGATGGGTCAATTGGGGGGCATTTTTACAGTTGTGGAATTTTAAGGGCCTCAAGAAATGAGAAAGACCTACATTAACGACTTCCCGCCCGGCCTATGGCCGATTTACGTCCGGGAAGTGGTTTTGAAATCCTGACTGGACGTCCATGGACGTCCTGCAGGATTTCATGCCGCGCGCCCGTGTCAGTCTGACACCCTGCATCTCCGATCTCGGTAAAGAGCCTCCGGCGGAGACTCTTCACCACGTGATCAGCCGTGTCCAATCACAGCTGATCACGATGTAAACAGGAAGAGCCGTTGATGGCTCTTCCTCACTCGCGTCTGACAGACACGAGTATAGGAGAGCCGGTTGGTGGCTCTCCTGACAGGGGGGGTTCGCGCTGATCGTTTATCAGCGCAGCCCCCCTCAGATCGCCACACTGGACCACCAGGGAAGGGCAAATAAAAAAAAAAAGCCTGAACAAAAAGTCTAAAAAAAGTCTAAAAAAAAAAGCATTAAAAAAAAAAGATGCCAGTCAGTGCCCACAAATGGGCACTGACTGGCAACATGGGTAAATCAGTGCTGCCCCACAGTGTCCATCAGTGCCACCCCACAGTGTCCATCAGTGCCACCCCACAGTGCCCATCCATGCCCAGTGCCCATTTGTGCCACCCATAAGTATCCATCAGTGCCACCCATAAGTGCCGCCCATGAGTGCCCATCTGTGCCGCCTATGAGTGCCCAGTGCCGCCTATGTGTGCCCATCAGTGCCACCTATGTGTGCCCATCAGTGCCGCCTATGTGTGCCCATCAGTGCCGCCTATGAGTGCCCATCAGTGCCGCATACCAGCGCCGCCAATCAGTGCCACCTCATCTGTGCCCGTCAGTACTACCTCATCGATGTCCATCAGTGTCATCTCATCGGTGCCCATCAGTGCCGCCATATCAGTGCCCGTAATTGAAAGAGAAAAACGTATTTACAAAAAAATTAACAGAAAAAAATAAAAACGTCAGTTTTTTTTTCAAAATTTTCAGTCTTTTTTTAGTTGTTGCGCAAAAAAAAACAACGCAGAGGTGATCAAATACCACCAAAAGAAAGCTCTATTTGTGGGGGAAAAAGGACGCCAATTTTGTTTGGGTACAGTGTAGCATGACCGCACAATTGCCATTCAAAGTGCGACAGTGCTGAAAGCTGAAAATTGGCTTGGGCGGGAAGGTGCGTAAGTGCCTGGTATGGAAGTGGTTAATCACTCAATTTTCAACCATATAGACATGTGCATGACGATAAAATTAATTTTGTTTTGTTTCATTTAGATTCATTAATCTAGTTATTTAGTTTAGTTAAATTTGGTTGATTCTTTCAATTAGTATTTGGAATTCGTATTCAGAATCTTCTTTGAATATACTGATTTTATTTGATTCGAAACGTTCAAATCGATAAATCTCTGCTGTGGCCAATCATGGAGAGGGAAACAGCAGGCTGCAAGCTAGCCGCTCTCTCTCTCCTTCTGCTGACAGAAAGAGGAGGGGGCGAGCGGGGGAGATACACAGACAGCCCGAAGCTCTCCTCTCCCTGTCACAGTGCGGCTGCTCTATTTGCAAGAGAACTTGGCAGCAGCACTGTGACAGTGAGAGGAGAGCTGCTGGTTGTCTGTGTATCTCCCCCGCTTGCCCCCTCCCCTTTCTGTCAGCCGAAGAGAGAGAGGACAGCTCTAATTGGGTTTGCAGCGCCACCGTCCAGCTTCCTGCCCACTGTTTCCCTCTCCATGATTGGCCACAGTAGAGGGCCAATCAGAGACAGAATCACAGCTTTCGAGGGGGGGGGCGCTTGAGGGCTCCTACTTAAACTGATTGCTGGCCCTCTCCTCACCTGTGACACCACTACCCTCCCATTTTGGGGGGTGGCTTTTTTTCCGCCCCCAGCAAAGTGCCGCCCTAGGCCTGGTCCTTGTCGGCCTAGGCCAAAACACAGCACTGATTTATGCCGATCGAATGGTAATACTTTACAGAAATACCGGAGACCATCCATACTACTGAATAGGGCTGCAGAGTGCATGCACAGTATAAGACCAGCCAGAGGTTTTCTTGGTGAAGGCTATGCAGCACCAGGCAGGACATCACAGTGAACATCGCTGGAAAAGGGCGAATGGTAAGTGTGTTACTGTGTGGGAGGAAGTTAGGGGGATTTGGAGAATATTTATAAGGACAATGTATTTATTCAAGGTTAAGTTGTCCTTTAAAGGATAATTTTAATGATAAAAAATATAGCAGCTTTTTTTTTAACCGACCTGTTGTCTACGTGCCACAAGAGGGATAACCAGCAGAACTGTTACCGAATGACACCAAAAGAAGAACCTACGTATCTGTGTATGTAACATGAAGATACAAATTATGGTGCAAGAAGCCTGTAAAATGTGAAGGTTACTTTAAAAATTACTTTCTGGTAAACATTATCATAATTACTTAAACCGTGCACTCACTGAATATGAATTAAACTCTGTTCAAGCATTCTCAAGGACATTTTGCACAGAATTATTATAGTAAATATTTCTAATATATGTTGTTATTAAAACTCTGTATATTATGAACTAATTTTACACTTGCTGACACAGAAAATATCTGTTCATGAAAGCGAAATTAAAAGTTTCCTGTAAGGACAGGAACAAACACATTTGTTGTATTTTAAAAGCTTAGGCTAGAAATAAAACAAAACATTGGCATAACAAATATGAAATAAGGACTGAACAAAAAACAAAACAGCAGTTGCTCCTGCATTTTTTAAACACCCAGACTCCTACCTAAAGACAGTCCCGTCCTTTGCATATCCCTGCAGAATTTACAACCTTAGAACACTCATAAATGCCAAACCTTAACTTGATCTATGAAGCAAGAAGAGGTTCTTTGGGTGTTTCAGACTATTTCTTTATTCTGTGCATCAGTCCGGTACTCGTAAAACTATTTCTGATCAGCATTGTAGGACTTTTAATATCCACATTAAAAAAAAACATTTGGAGGTTAAAGCACTTGTAAATTAGATTGATTTTGCCCTTTAAAAGTTATGTTTCATTTGCTATCTAGATCCCCTCCCCATCTTATTTTGTACTTTTGCTTATAATGAAGTACAATGGTAAATTCCTACTGGTTACTCTTATGCCGCGTACACACGATCGGTTTGTCTAATGAAAACGGTCTGATGGACCATTTTCATCAGACGAACCGATCGTGTGTGGGCCCCATCGTTTTTTTTATCCATCGGTGAAAAAACTAGGAACTTGATTTAAAATTGGTTAAATGGTTAAAAAACCGATAGAAAACGATGGTCTGTGGGCACGTCCATCGGTTAAAAATCCACGCATGCTCAGAGTCAAGTCGACGCATGCTTGGAAGCATTGAACTTAATTTTTCTCAGCACGTCGTTGTGTTTTACGTCACCGCGTTCTGACACGATCGTTTTTTTAACCGATGGTGTGTAGGCAAGACTGATGAAAGTCAGCTTCATCGGATATCTGATGAAAAAATCCATCAGACCGTTTTCATAGGATGAACCGATTGTGTGTACAGGGCATAACAGTTTCAGGATTCAGAAGAACCTTGGGCAATAATTTACCATGGAAGCTAAGTATAAAACATGTATTTTTTTTGCAATTATATGTTTGTATCGCTTGTGAAATACTTTTACTTAGTTATCTCATCTTAAGGATTGTTGCTGTTTATTATTTCAGAAGTATTTACTTATTTTTACTGCAGTTACGATCTCTCGAAGTACATGAGAGAAATAATAGGTAATAATTTGAAAGAAGCAATATACAGATATTAAAGTCACGGGTAGACATATGTGCTTAGTTTCGTCCCGAATTAAAATTCGGACAAATTTTCATTATTTGGAAATTCGGATGTATTAGAATTTCTAAATTACAGTAGAATAGTACCGAATTTAAACAAATCTGAAATAATGAAATTTGAAGTACGGACGGAATTAGAATTGGAATGGTTTTTGAATGTTTTTTGAATACTTTATTAATTGTTTTCAAATAATTTTCGAATACTTTTCGAATTTGAATAGTTTTTGAATTTGAAAAGTTTTCGAATTCTAATCATTTTCCAATCCCCAAAGAGAATAAAATAGAATAGAACATAAAGGAATAGAATAGAAAAAAATCTATTCTATTCCTTTTTTTTCTATTCTATTTTATTATTTTTGGAAATTGGAAAACTATTTGAATTAGAAAACTTTTCAAATTCAAAAACTATTGTGGCATGTGATGTCAAAACTCTTGATCTGCATGCTTGTTCCAGGTCAGTGACTAAGAAAATTATGAAACTAGCATCTTTTGAGCCATCTCACCCTGGAGAACTTTCTGCTGGAGTAACCTCTATAGCAGCAGAGTAATGCAATTTTCACATGTGCAAGCTGAAATGCTGCTGGAGCTTGATTGCTCTTAAAGGTGGAAAGCCATGGGGGTGGCTTGGACAAGGAGTAGACAAGACATGTCTGAACTGAACTCTGTTAATCTATTGGTATGATCCAAGTAACCCAATCACACATATACAAAGGCCAGGATGAAACAGACCTGAAAGGCTGGTTACTCAATGGGTCAAGCAGTATTAACAAATACGGCTTTATTTACAAATTATAAATCAAATACAAAAATTGCATAAAAACCACCCCCACCCCTTAACAATTAAAATTACAATGTTCTCAAGAGCAACTGTAGCAGCTGCTCGCATGGCACTCATCATCATGCACACCCCCAAATAAGGAATACATCCGTCCCCAAGTACAGCATCCAAATAAGATTAGAGCAGTGAAAAGGAGGAGAGCACCATAATATGGTATTGTGACAGACCCAACCGGGACAGGAGCTTTTGGAGGGGACTGCAGGATAGCCTTTTGCCTACTGACTATGGGCCCTGACATTTGAGGGAGCTACAAAAATTCCAGATGATGTCCTGCAATATAAAGCAAGATTACATTACCACATTTAACAGTCAAGGAAGCCATGATGGTCTCTGCATGTTTTTCTGGTTGGATTGTTTTCTCTTTTTTTTGGATTCACTACTGAATTTTATTGCCAATTTTATTCAAAGTGTTGATCTCTGTAGTGACACTAGTTTGATGTTTTTTATTAAATCACAACTTTTTTACACTATGAGGAGCTTTTTCTTTTTTCTTTTTTCCTCACATACCTTGGTATGATCAATTATTGGCTGTATCACGATTTTCCAATCACCCTTGGAAACATCCGAACCCCCCTGGACTGTGAGTATAATCTCCCACCAGCAACCGTCCTGATGTCACATAGGCTTTGAAATAGTCTTGGAAGGATACCACCGCAAGGATAACCAGAGAGGGCAATCGGCCCATACAAGCATTGGAGACCCACCCATCGTATGATGAGCAGTGGGTCATTGGAATCTGGTAAGAGTATCCATTTACTACCTTCCCTAAAGTGATTGGAATGAGTTGCTGAAGATATTCATCTCTTCAAGTCCATACGAGTGGAAAGAGTTTATACTTGTATATCACCACTGATAGGGGGACGGACTTTACATCTTTTGTTTCTATGCAGACTGTTACAGAGGAATATAGAGATTCTTCCACATATTAATTTATGTTGATGCTGGGTGTCTGGTTCATATGCCAAATTGGGAGAGTTGCTACCTCCTCTTTTTGCTATCAAACACCTTTTTGATTGCCGGATTGATCTCTATGGACACATAACAACACAGATTGATTTATGTACAATATGGTGTTGGGTTGAATTTGTGTAATGCACTTTGTTCAATTTACAGGTTTATTTAATATTCTTATTTTTATATTTGTGATTGATATTTCACATTTGTGATACTATACATTATCCCACTATCACTGTGTGGATACACATTGTTTTTTCATTCCTTTCAGGAGTGTCTTACTCCATTTTAGTGTTGCTCACGAATATTCGCATTGCGAATATTCGACTCGAATATAGCATATTCGAGAAATCGCGCTATATTTCGAAATTCGCGGTGAATATTCGCAATTCCGAATATTCGATTTTTTACAATTTTTTTTTTTAATCAGATCACATCCTAGATATCTCCATCGACGTCTAAAAGCATTGCTGGTATCATTAGAGACCCTGGGCCGAGTAGCTGAAGCGTTCATTGAATTTTCCAGAAAGATCGCAATGCGATTATTCGGCAAACGCAATATCGCGCGATTATTTTCCTCGCCCCGATCTTCCGCATCAGAGCGATTTTTACAGTTTCATTTTTAAAACAGATCACATCCTAGTGATCTCCATAGACGTCTGAAAGCATTGCTGGTATGATTAGAGCCATTGGGCCGAGTAGCTGAAGCGATCATTTTATATTGCCGAATATTCGCAATGCGAATATTCGGCAATAGGAATATTGCGCGATTATTTGCTCCGCCCTTTTGCATCAGAGCCAATCAGAGTTCTCCTTCCACACTCGTCACAGGTTAGCAACCAATAGGAACCTGCCTGCATGGACATTATATAAGCTCACTCCCAGCACCATTTCATTGCAGATTCAGAAGCTGGCTATAGAGTGTGGAGGCTGTTTCTGTGTTCCTGGTTTCCTGTGTCTTTGTTCTTGATTGATTTAGATCATCACCAGCATTGCTATTTAGTGATTCCAGTGGATCTTTTCCAGTATATCAACTGCTTTTTTCAAAGCAATAGACCCAAGAGCTTTTTTCAAAGCTACGTTTTGTGCTGTTTTGTGCTGTTTTTTTCATTTGTGTTACTGTTTGATCCTGCAATCCTCCCTGTTCAGTTATATTTGCAAGAGATTTCAGAACACATTTTGCTGAGCTTTATAAAAGAGCTTTTCTAAAAGCTAAGTTTTGTTCATCTTGTGTTACTGTTAGATCTTGCAGGTTCGCTGTTCAGTGATATTTGATAGGCATCTCAGTTCAAATTTTGTTTAGTTTTCCCTAAAGAGCTTTTATAAAAGCTAAGTTTTGTGTTCAGTTTAGTTAAATTTTGTGTAGTAAGTGTACACACTGTTAGTGTACATTTATTTCATCTAGCTTAGCTTAGTGTGTGTTTAGTGTCTGTGTTTTTTTTTTAAAAAAAAAAAAAAAAAAAAAAGTTAGTGTTTGTTTAGTGCTTTTTTTTTTTTCTTTAATTTTGTAGTCCTTGTCTGGTGTACTACTTTTCTTATAGTTTAGTAGCTGTCTGTGTACGTCTTTGTCTGCGTGCCTGTCTTGTAAAAAAAACACAAAAACACATTTTGTTCACATTTTCCCCCCCCAATAAAGTTTACCCCCCCCACACACATATCAGCAATAATGAGCGGCATCCGTGGCCGTGGCAGCAGGGGTAGGGGAGTTACTCCCAGTGCTGGATCGCTGCCAGCACGGGGTACCTCTCGTGCCCCTACTAGTGGTAGAGGATCGGGTGCAAGGGGAGTACGCCTGATCCGGGAGTTCTTCCCATCGGGCAGCCGCCCGATATTGCCATCTCAGGCTCAAGTAGTGGTGGACTACATGGGGCACAGCAGTGCCACTGAGTCGTCGGTCCCGACTCACAGTAGTACCACCATTACACCGTTGCCTGTACTCCCCCCCCCCAGCCCCCAAGAGTCCAGCATCTTACTGTTCGACAGCGACAGTGATAGGGATCTCTTGGGGGAGGCCATGCATCAGGCAGACCTCCAGCTCTGTCCTGATGGTCAGGACCTTTTTGAAGGGATGGATGAGGAGGATGGGATACCTGCTGGCAGTATCCCAGAGACATCCCTTCAAACTGGTGCTGCTGTTTTGGTGCAGGAAACAGCAGCACCTAGTCAGACCCAGGCGTGGGTGAGGGGACAGCGGAGCCAGGCTAGAGGCTCCATGTCACGTGGTTCCCTCAGACCAACACATCTCAGCCCTTGGTCTGACATCTCTGGGGGCGAAGAGGGTGACCCATCATGGTTGCCATCTGACGCGTCGGCTCACTACGTCAGTGACGACGGGGAAGGTAGGCACCCTGGTGAAACGGTGCGCCAGGTCACCACCAGGGAGACCATCGTCAGGGTCTCCACTGGTGATGGCAGCAGGAGGTGTCAGGAGGAGGAGCAGCAGCAGCAGCAGCAGCAGCAGGCAGCTCCACCTGTGCGCACCGAATCCCAGCAGGTGCAAGTAAGCGTCACCCCATCTGACAGGAGGGCGGTGCTGAAGTCACCTGTCTGGAATTTCTTTACCCTGGTGGCAGACAACCCTACCGTGGCCATCTGCCGGATTTGTAAAGTGAGGGTGAAGAGAGGGAAGTGTTTGGCTCGGGTGGGTACCACAGCCCTGAACCAGCACCTGAGGATAAACCACTGGGCGTTGTATGACGAGATGAAGCGTGGTGGTGGTAGCAGCGCCACCACCACAAGTGAGCAGGGTACAGCAGCCCCTGCCACATCTTCATCTGTTTCCAGCAGGTCATGCCCCCCCGCTCCCTCTAGTAGAGGTACTGGTACCGGCAGCCAGACCTCTACTTCCACAGCACCCTCCACGTCTGTGTCCCGCACTGCCGTCCGGCGCCAGGCGTCGATTTCAGACGCCTTTGACCGCACCACTCCCTTCCCCCCTGGAGACCGACGTGTGCGTTCCCTCAATGGGCTCCTGGCAAGGGTTATTGCCCAACATCTGCTGCCCTTCAACATAGTTGACAGCAACCCCTTCAGGCAGATGTTGGAGCAGGCCCAACCCCAATGGCGTGTCCCCAGCCGCCATTTCTTTGCCAGGACTGGTGTCCCTGCCCTACACCAGCACATTGTGCAGAATGTAACCCTGTCGCTGGATCACGCTGTCAGCGACAGGGTTCATCTGACAATGGATGGCTGGACCAGCAGGCATGGGCAGGGACGCTACATCAGCTTCACGGCCCATTGGGTTTCCCTCCGAGGCGTCGGTGAGGGATCGTCGGCAACCGATCTTGTGGTGCCGCCCCGGGGTGTCCAGGGGAGAACTGCTGGTCTCCCTCAAGCCACTGTCTCCGCAGCTGCTGAGCCTCCCAGCAAGCGCCCCCGTAGCTACTCAAGTGTGGGGCACGTGCGCTGTCAGGCCGTGCTCCAGCTTGTTAGTTTAGGGGACCGGAGACACACTGCAGAAGAAGTGCTGAAAGCACTTCAAGCTCAGGTCCAGAAGTGGCTGACACCCCGAAGGCTCCAGCCAGGTATGGTTGTCTGCGATAACGGCAGCAACCTACTCGCCGCCCTCCATGCTGGCAGTCTGACGCACGTGCCCTGTCTGGCACATGTCCTCAACCTGGTGGTGCAGAAGTTCCTGCGCACTTATCCAGGGTTGAGTGACATTGTGGCAAAGGCGCGTAGGATTGCCAGCCACTTCAGGCGCTCCCCAACCGCTACCGCGTCCCTGTCCAAATTGCAGCGGAAGTACAATCTGCCCCTTCACAGGCTGATTGTGGACAGTGTGACGCGGTGGAACTCCACCCTCCACATGCTGAAGAGGTTGTGGGAGCAGCAAAGGGCGGTGAGGGAGTACCTGATGGAACTAGGCACTGAGAGGGCTTCACCACAACTCCCTTTCATCGCCTGTGCGCAGTGGGGGCAGATAAACCAGGTCTGCCAAGTGTTGTCCTCCTTCGAGCAGGCGACCAAGATGGTCAGCAGTGAGCAAATTGGCCTCAATAGCGTGCTGCCAATACTGTTCATGCTGGAGAGGACACTAGATCGCCTGCTCGAGGCTGGGGAGAGTGCCTTGGTGGAGCAGGAGGAGTCAGCAATGCTCCACCGAGACCAGGGCCAGGACCAGGAGGAGGAGGAGGAGGAGGAGGATGATGATGAAGAGGAGGAGGAGGTGGTTGCTGGTGTCGTCCCGGAGTCAGGGCCTGGTCAGGAGGGAGAGCCGGTGTTGGGGGCACCGATAGTCCGGGGGTTGGGCATGTCTGAGTTTGACCAGCAGCGCCTCAGGGATGAAGAGTCGCACCTCATTCACCTGGCCAGCATTGAGGAGTCACAGCGGGCTGTGCTCTTCCCCATGGCTGCCCACATGCTGAGATGCCTCAGAAGGGACCCCCGGGTTAAGACCATCAAGACGAGGGATGATTTCTGGATGGCCACCCTTTTGGATCCCAGGTGCAAGGGGAAACTGGAGCAGTTCATCCCAGCCAGCCGGAGGCAGCACCGGATGGAGGAACTGCAGGCAGCCATTGTCAGACGGTTGGAGCAGGCAACTCCCCGGCCTCCAGTTGTCCCCCCTCATCTCACCCAGCAGGTGGCTGCACCCAGCTGCAGCCGAGCAGGGGACCTAATGGAAGAGATGAGGATGTTCTTCCAAACCGAGCGACCCAGTACCACCACCAGCAGCAGCAGTCACCACCAGCGGCTGGCCCACATGGTGGCAGACTACATGGCGTCCGTCGGTGCTTCTGACGGTATGAGCACCGACGACCCCATGGAGTACTGGGTTGCCAGATTGGACACCTGCCGCGAGCTCGCTCAGTATGCGCTGGAGTTATTGTCTTGCCCCCCCTCCAGCGTACTATCTGAGCGGACATTCAGCGCGGCAGGTGGGGTGGTCACGGACAAGAGGACCCGTCTGTCCACAGACTCCGTGGACAGACTCACATTCATAAAGATGAATGAGTCCTGGATCGGCGGTGACTTTCTGGCACCCGTCGTCGGTTCAGGGCGCTGAAGGGTCCCTTGCCATGCATTCCCTGATGAAGCCCCGGACCTGATGTATTTACAGTGCTGAATATAACTATTTCAACATCAGAGAAAATCAATGTTAATATTTGGTACAGTAGGCTTTCTTTGCAATTACAGCGGTCAAACATTTCTTGTAGTTTTACACCAACTTTGCACACACTGGAGGAGGGATTTTGGCCCACTCCTCCACACAGATCTTCTCTACATCAGTCATGTTTCTGGGCTATCGCTGAGAAACACGGAGTTTGAGCTCCCTCCAAAGATTCTCTATTGGGTTTAGGTCTGGAGACTGGCTAGGCCACGCCAGAACCTTGATATGCTCCTTACAGAGCCAATCCTTGGTTATCCTGGCTGTGTGCTTTGGGTCATTCTCATGTTGGAAGACCCAGCCTCGACCCATCTTCAAAGCTCTAACTCAGGGAAGGAGGTTGTTGCCCAAAATCTTGCAATACATGGCCCCGGTCATCCTCTCCTTAATACAGTGCAGTCACCCTGTCCCATGTGCAGAAAAACACCACCAAAGCATGATGCTACCACCCCCATGCTTCACATTAGGGATGGCGTTCTTGGCATGGTACTCATCATTATTCTTCCTCCGAACACGGTTAGTGAAATTATGATCAAAAAATTATATTATAGTCTCATCTGACCACATGATTTTCTCCCATGACTCCTTTGGATCAGTCAAGACAATTATGTCAGCAGTTATTTCACACCCTATATACTCTTATTAAGACTGCTGTACATCATGGCAACTCCTGCCCATGTGATATGACTCTGTATCAACTACTACTGTTAATACTACTACTGCTGCTTCTGCTGCTGCTGCCGCCCAGTCAATACACCTATGTCAGCAGTTATTTCACACTCTATATACTCTTATTAAGACTGCTGTACATCATGGCAACTCCTGCCCATGTGATATGACTCTGTATCAACTACTACTGTTAATACTACTACTGCTGCTTCAGCTGCTGCTGCCGCCCAGTCAATACACCTATGTCAGCAGTTGTTTAACACTCTATATACTCTTATTCCTACTGCTGTTCATCATGGCACCTCCTGCCCATGTGATATGACTCTGTATCAACTACTACTGTTAATACTACTGCTGCTTCTGCTGCTGCTGCCCAGTCAATACACCTATGTCAGCAGTTATTTGACACTCTATATACTCCTATTCCTACTGCTGTTCATGATGGCACCTCCTGCCCATGTGATATGACTCTGTATCAACTACTACTGTTAATACTACTGCTGCTTCTGCTGCTGCTGCCCAGTCAAGACACCTATGTCAGCAGTTATTTGACACTCTATATACTCCTATTCCTACTGCTGTTCATCATGGCACCTCCTGCCCATGTGATATGACTCTGTATCAACTACTACTGTTAATACTACTGCTGCTTCTGCTGCTGCTGCCCAGTCAAGACACCTATGTCAGCAGTTATTTGACACTCTATATACTCCTATTCCTACTGCTGTTCATGATGGCACCTCCTGCCCATGTGATATGACTCTGTATCAACTACTACTGTTAATACTACTGCTGCTTCTGCTGCTGCTGCCCAGTCAAGACACCTATGTCAGCAGTTATTTGACACTCTATATACTCCTATTCCTACTGCTGTTCATCATGGCACCTCCTGCCCATGTGATATGACTCTGTATCAACTACTACTGTTAATACTACTGCTGCTTCTGCTGCTGCTGCCCAGTCAAGACACCTATGTCAGCAGTTATTTCACACTCTATATACTCCTATTCCTACTGCTGTTCATCATGGCACCTCCTGCCCATGTGATATGACTCTGTATCAACTACTACTGTTAATACTACTGCTGCTTCTGCTGCTGCTGCCCAGTCAAGACACCTATGTCAGCAGTTATTTGACACTCTATATACTCCTATTCCTACTGCTGTTCATGATGGCACCTCCTGCCCATGTGATATGACTCTGTATCAACTACTACTGTTAATACTACTGCTGCTTCTGCTGCTGCTGCCCAGTCAAGACACCTATGTCAGCAGTTATTTGACACTCTATATACTCCTATTCCTACTGCTGTTCATCATGGCACCTCCTGCCCATGTGATATGACTCTGTATCAACTACTACTGTTAATACTACTGCTGCTTCTGCTGCTGCTGCCCAGTCAAGACACCTATGTCAGCAGTTATTTCACACTCTATATACTCCTATTCCTACTGCTGTTCATCATGGCACCTCCTGCCCATGTGATATGACTCTGTATCAACTACTACTGTTAATACTACTGCTGCTTCTGCTGCTGCTGCCCAGTCAATACACCTATGTCAGCAGTTATTTGACACTCTATATACTCCTATTCCTACTGCTGTTCATGATGGCACCTCCTGCCCATGTGATATGACTCTGTATCAACTACTACTGTTAATACTACTGCTGCTTCTGCTGCTGCTGCCCAGTCAAGACACCTATGTCAGCAGTTATTTCACACTCTATATACTCCTATTCCTACTGCTGTTCATGATGGCACCTCCTGCCCATGTGATATGACTCTGTATCAACTACTACTGTTAATACTACTGCTGCTTCTGCTGCTGCTGCCCAGTCAATACACCTATGTCAGCAGTTATTTGACACTCTATATACTCCTATTCCTACTGCTGTTCATGATGGCACCTCCTGCCCATGTGATATGACTCTGTATCAACTACTACTGTTAATACTACTGCTGCTTCTGCTGCTGCTGCCCAGTCAATACACCTATGTCAGCAGTTATTTGACACTCTATATACTCCTATTCCTACTGCTGTTCATGATGGCACCTCCTGCCCATGTGATATGACTCTGTATCAACTACTACTGTTAATACTACTACTGCTGCTTCTGCTGCCCAGTCAAGACACCTATGTCAGCAGTTATTTCACACCCTATATACTCTTATTAAGACTGCTGTTCATCATGGCACCTCTTGCCCGAGTGATTTGACACTGTATTGTCAATGTCTACTACTACTATTACAGCTCAGTCAAGACACCTGTGTCCCAATTTTTTGGTACACTATTGACTACTATGACCACTACTGATGCTGTAAAGTATTCCCCAAGTGTTTT
This sequence comes from Rana temporaria, assembly GCF_905171775.1. Lineage (NCBI taxonomy): Eukaryota > Metazoa > Chordata > Amphibia > Anura > Ranidae > Rana > Rana temporaria. The sequence continues at coordinate 218,175,304 of NC_053489.1, forward strand.
TATGCTATGTATTACTATTACCACTACTGCTTGTAAATCATGCCTGTGTGATACTTAGTGGGAATGCTTTAATAAGCATTCCTAGTATGGATACCCGTAAATGTATTAATCTTAATTAGTGTGAATGCTTTAATAAACATTTCCAGTATTGATATCCGTAAATTTAGTAATCTTATTATTCCTTACGTTTTTTGGTTCTGCGTAACTTCGGCATACTTTCAGCTATTGAGACCATTCAACTGTAAAAATGTTCGTCTCGTTCAGCTAATGATGGGACTTCTTCAAGTTTTTTTCTACTTTTTACACTTTTATAAATTTTAAGCTTTTAGACCCTTTTTTTAAACATTGAAGTCAATGAGAACATCATTTTCCCCTTTGAATTCACATGCCATGCCAAAAGTTTCAGCTACTTCATACTTTCACTTACAGACACTGAAAAAACTTTAAAGCGGTCACAAAATATTTAGCTATCCGGCTATGACTTTTCAGATCGTTATCGTTTACAATTTTTTGGTGAAAACGCAATTTACGTTTTGCGAATTTTTCACAAAAATGCAATAGGTTATAATGTAATCCTATGGAGGGGATTTAGAGTCTGTCATGTGACCTTAACATTGGAGATCTTTGTAATTAAAAATATCTTTACAAAAAGGGGAAACAAATTGGTCTCACGCCCACAAGATCTACTTTTCATACACAATTTTTATATCAAAACGTAGCTATGCTTGTCTGGTTTATGGCAATGTGACCAATTCTGCGATACGTATTTTAGTTTTAATTATTGGAGCAACAGCCAGAAATTATGTCTCATAGACTCTCATGTGAAATTATCTAAAAAATGTTGCTGCAGAACTCACAAAGACGCTCTTTTCTAAATCGCAGACATGGCCACATTTTTAAGTTTATCTACATAAATTTCATATCGATGCGTTTACAAGGGCCGTGTATTTCAAACGGTGTAGTCGTTGTATCAATTGCATGTACGTTTGAGGATTTATTAAGCTTTGTTTGGAGGCTTAAATCATGTATTAGATCTGTGAATTAAAAGCGTTTGTAATGTTATTTCTTTCCATAAATAACTTTCCTGACCTCAGTGCAATATTCCTCCTCACTGACCTGGGGGGGAGGGGAAACCTATTGAGGGGGGAGGGGCGACCAGGAAGTCAGCATACTCTATACTTTGCAGATAGAGAAAGAAGCTGTGTGTCCTAAAGATAGTGTAGTGGTTATGGTGAATGTCTTTGGCAAGGGGCTCACCAATTAAGCTATTCAGCATTCCCACTCGCATTTTCCTCAGGAAATGCATTGTCTAGTTATATTATATTTTTTTTTTTTTTTTTTCTCAAAAAGGATGTTTATTGACAAATATGACAAAAATACATGGGTACATACATCTTGTCTGTTACATAGCTTTTTTTTTTTTTTTTTGGTTATATACATCCATGTTATACCGTTCAGGGTAATGAAATAATATAAAACATCAAAAATAAATCAACAAAAGAAAGAACTTCTGAAATGCTACGTTCTCCTCCCATCTAATCCTTGCATTATACATTAATACACTCTTTAAGAGTACTGACATGCTCTTACACTCCGTATCCCCCTCCAGTGTATTACTGGGTCCACTCCCCTGTCCCTTTCCCCCTCCTCCTTCCATAGTACACCAATGATCCAGTCTCGAGTTTTTCACCCTCGGCCTTTTACATGAGCAGCCTGTCCAGTACCAGCTCAAGAGGGGCCAATCCCGGGGAATTTAACCATGGGGCCCACAGCAACTCAAACCTACCCCCCCGTTTCCTGCGCTGGTAGATATATTTCTCAGCTCGGAGAGTGAGTCCCATCTGGGCTATCCACTCCCCCAGCCTTGGTGGCTCTGCGTCCTTCCAGTGTCTAAGGATAAGTTTACGGGCCTGGAACAGGGCTCTACCAACAGCTTTTTTTGGGTTATCTTCCAGTGGGAGGTCCTCTATTATACCCAAGACACATACTTTGGGGGTCTGCGGCATCTGAATCCCGAACACCTCGTTAAGAGTTTTGAGAACCCCCGCCCAATACATGTGTAGCTTGGGACATCGCCACAACAAATGAATAAGGTCACCATGGTCCCTTGCACATCTAGGACAGTTATCATTCTCTACCAGCCCCATCCTATACAGTCTGGCCGGAGTGAAATGAACTCGTAAGACGATGAACAGTTGGGACAGCCGTTGTGCTACATTGAGCGAGGCTCCCTGTATGGCTAGCAATGCCTCCTCCCACTGTTCCTCCTCAAAAACACCCACGTCTCTCTCCCACGAGGTCACCACCTTTTCAGGGAGACCCGGCAGAAGTGCTGCTAGTAACATTGCATATGAATCTGAAATAAAGCCCTTAAAGCTAGTTATCCCAACCATGAAGTGAAAGATCGGGGCAGGGGACAATATCCAGGGGTTACTTCCCGCCTGGGCCCTAATGGCATGCTTCAACTGTAAGTACTGGAAGTGCATCGTCTGGGGAAGACCATACCTCTCCCGGAGCTCCGCAAATGAGAGCAGTGAACCCCCAGAAAAAATATGCACCAAGTGTGTAATTCCATATCTCCTCCAGTGTTCACTACATGTCAGAGACATCAATTCCTCATAATAGCGGTTGTTCCAAATTGGGCTGTGTCCTGTGAAACCCTCTATATCCTGTAGTTGTCGTGCCTTATTCCAAATTTTCTGCATTAGGGCGTATGTAGGGAAGAGTTTATTTGACTTAGCGCATTGTAACGACTCCAGACTAGACACTAGAGTGTCCACGCCGGTCATGTGGGTAACTATATCTGCCACCGGGTCCCCCTGTCCCTTACTCATAGCTCGAGCTATGTGTTGTAATTGAGCTGCCAAGTAGTACACCCATGGATTAGGGAGAGCTAGCCCTCCCGCCTCCTTAGGTTTTTGCAATTGTTCCAATTTAATTCTGGGGGGTTTATTAAGCCAGAGGAATGCCCGGAACAGGGAGTTAATGATTCTGAAAATCTTTAGGGGAACAACCATGGGGGTGTTATGTAGGATATACAATAGTTGGGGCATAAACACCATTTTTGTGAGGTTCACTCTGCCCACCAGGGACATTTTAAATTTCGACCATATTTTAACTTTATCTCTAATCCTGTCTACTAAGGGGACTAGGTTTAACGTAATGTACTCGAGCGGCTGGGGGGTAACCCATACACCCAAATATTTAAATCTAGTTGCCACTGGGATGTTCTGCAACGTGCTATCCTGCGGGTTCGACGAGTCTAGTAGCATAATTGCGGACTTAGTCCAATTGATCAATAAACCCGAAAATGAGCCGAATGTCTGAACTACCGCCATCGCCTCCCGAAGAGAGCCCGCCGTATCTCCTAGCAATAGCATGGTGTCATCCGCGTAAAGCATTATTTTCTCGTGCGTCAGTCCGTACTTAAATCCCATAATTTGGGGGTTGGAGCGTACCAGAGCCGCCAGCGGTTCTATGGCAACCGCGAACAGCAAGGGTGACAGGGGGCACCCCTGTCGAGTCCCCCTATGTAGCGGGAAGGGAGAGGACACTCTGCCTTCTTCCCTAATTACCGCCAGGGGGGAGTCATACAGAAGCCTCACCCAAGACTGAAATACCGGCCCAAATCCAAATCTGGACAACGTCGCCCACAGGTACTGCCACTCAATGCTGTCGAAGGCTTTGTGGGCATCCAACGACAGCATTGCTCTATCCCCCACATTGTCCGCCGTAGATTGCATATTAACAAATAACCTCCTGAGGTTGATAGCCGTGGACCTCTCTGGTATAAAACCCGACTGATCCGTGTGTATAATCGTCGAGATCACTTTGTTTAGTCTTATCGCCAGTACCTTAGCTAATATTTTTATATCGCTTTGGAGAAGCGAAATTGGTCTATAGGATCCAGGATCCAATGGATCCTTTCCAGGCTTGAGTAGCAGAACTATACTGGCCTGCCTCATGGAATCCGGGAGCCGTCCTCCCTCCCTGGCCGCGTTCAGGGTGTGAAGCAGTTTCGGGAGCACAACACCCCCATACTGCTTGTACACCTCAATCGGTATGCCATCATCTCCTGGGGCCTTGGTGTTGGGAAAAGAGTTAGTGGCCTCTATCATCTCCTCAATAGTAATGGGAGTCTCAAGGGACTCCGCCTGGGACTCCGTCAAACACGGTAGCACTATCCCCTGCAGATAATCCCGAGTCTCCTCTCCAGTATGTGTTTGCTTTGATTCGTACAGATCAGCATAAAATCTAACCAGTTCCCTCATCACTGAATCAGGAGTATTTACCATGCTACCTCCCTCTGTCCTAAGCGCACCTATGGACGGGGACGTCTGTTGTGATTGTACTATTTTAGCTAATAGTTTGCCTGTCTGCTCCCCTTCCTCATAAAACGCCATCTTTGAGAAAAAGCGTTTCCTGTCAGCCTTAGATGCGTCCAACCTGGTCAGTGCGTCCTGAGCAGCTATCCATGCCTCCCGAGAGCCTTCCCCCGAATTAGCTATGTACTCTGCCTCCAAACGCTTCACCATCTGTGCTACTTGTTCCCTTTGCGCATTAGTGGTATGTTTAATCGCATTTACCTCAGAAATAAAAATACCTCTCAGAAAGGCTTTAAAAGCATCCCAAGCAGTGTCCGTTCCAGGATGCTCCACGTGTCTCTGCCAGTATGCCACTATTTCCCTCTCAATTTTTTCATGAGAGGGGAAAAGGTTGAGCCAGAAGGCATTAAGCTTCCACGGTGCTCTGGGAAGTGTTGCAAGAGGTCTAACCCTCAATGAAAGTCGGACAGGAGAATGATCCGAGACGCACCGGGGAAGGTACTGTACCTCCTCAATATACTGAATTGCCGGGGCCGAACACAGACATAAATCTATCCTGGACAGAGACATATGTGTCTTGGAGAAGCAGGAGAATTGTTTTTCTAGTGGGTTTTTCCGTCTCCAGGGGTCCACCCAGCCCACCTCCTCCATGAATTTGGCCAGAGCCGGTCTTGTCCCCCCAGAGGGTCCCACCAGGACAGGGTGTCTATCCAAAAGTGGGTCCAGGATCCCGTTAAAATCCCCTACTGCCACTAAGGGGGTCCCTGGGTTGGACAGCTGAAAGGACAAGAGGTCCCGCAATACCTGGGGACTAAACGGAGGAGGGACGTATACCGCAGCCAGTATGAGCGTTAGTTGGTATACCCTGCAGAGCAAAAACACATACCTCCCCTCCCGGTCTACCTTAGAGTTTATGCACTGAAAATCCAGGGATCTATGTATCAGCACACTCACACCCCTTGAGTAGGAGGTGTGGGTGGAGTGATAAGTCCAGCCTGCCCAAGCAAATCCCAGCCATGATATGGTATCAGGAGTCAGATGAGTCTCCTGCAACACACATATAGCCGGAAAGTGCTTCCTGAGGGAGGTAGACACCATGGTTCGCTTAAGCGGATCACCCAGTCCCCTGACATTCCATGAAATTACATCAATTCCCGACAACATTGTGCAATTGGACTGGCATCACATAACATATTGTACCTCCTCCCTCCCGGACAGCCGCCCCCACCACCAAGCCTGTCCAGTGGCATCACATTGCATTGCATTACAGTAGAGTAGTAGGCACTATACCTGGTGTTCAAAAATAGATAGGCAGAGCGATTACAAAAAAGGAGTAACAGTAAAAATGAAAAAAGAAAAAATAATGGCAATACCCGGGTTCTCAGTTTAAGAAATTTCACCACACCCCATCCCAGAGTGGCAGGCCAAGTCCTTCCGCCTAGTTCGTTCCCAAAACAGTGAGTGGGGGAGTGGAGCAGCAGTCCTTCTGTGTGTGCGAGATAGGTAGCAGCATTCAAAGAATGGTAATGGAGAGAAGTCAGTAGCACCGATAAAAAAACAAAAATAAACTTAAACTGTGCAACAATCAGTTGCTGGGCAAAACTTGTGCCCTGATCATACCACTGACGCAACGGGCAGTCAGTGGTGCCGACCTTGCGCCTCTGCGGGCGCTCCACCTGTGTTCCAGGTCGCATATAGAACCAGGTAAGTCTAGGGACAATAATATTGAATAAACAGTTCGCTCAGTTCCTGAATAGCATAAAAAGAACCATGCATATATTGTTCTCCCGGACCAGAGATCATATAGAGGAAAAGGCTGAGTAACAAGCGCCAGCCTTTGGCAAGTAACCAGCCAAAAACAGAAAATATGAACCAGCTTACCAGCCAGCTCCGCCGTCCATCAAATCAGGGTGCCTCAGTCCGCATCCGCCGCCGGATCCCCGGCTTGGCGGATCAGGTGTTCATTCATATCCAGCCACGATGAGGCCTCGGCTGCCGACTCAAAGAACTGGGCTCTGCCGCCCGCGATGATTCGAAGCTTGGCCGGATACAGCATCGCATAGTTAGCACGCAGGCGTTGTAATCTTCTTTTCACTTCTCCAAATTTAGCCCTGCGCCTCTGCACATCCGCAGAGAAGTCGGGGTAGAAAGACACCCTCACTCCATTAAATTGAATGTTACGCCGTTCTCTGGCCATCCGCAGGATGATTTCCTTGTCCTTATAGTTAAGGAGTTTGGCCAGCATGGTACGTGGCGGGTTGCCAGGAGGGAGAGGCCTAGGAGGCACTCTATGCGCCCTCTCTACCGAGTAGAAGGACGTAAAGGCGTCTTTGCCAAAAACTTCCTGCAGCCATGCCTCAACAAAAGCAGTGGGGTCCCGGCCCTCCGTCTTTTCAGGGAGGCCTACTATGCGGACGTTGCTCCTCCTCAGACGGTTCTCAATGTCCTCATTGCGGTTCTCGTTAGCCGTCGCCATCCTGGCCGTGACCTGCAATTCCCTAATGAGGGGGGCCATTCTATCTTCCACCTCGCTGACCCGACTCTCCACCGCTGTGGTGCGCTCTCTGATTTTCTGAAAATCATGGCGGATCAGTCCAACCTCCTCCTTTAATCCCCCAAAGTGCTGTTGCAGAGTCTGCACCGAGGCTGTGCATTTATTCACAGCTTTCAGGATCTGTGCCAGCGTGGGCTGTTCTGCGCCCTCCTCCTCCTCTATCTCCCCTGTATTCACCTCCAGTGTATTCCTGGTTGGGGCCTGCTGCGAGGCCTGGGCCCCCTGTGACAGTGCTTGAAAAATGTCTGGCGTGGCATCCAACTCCTCGTCCGAGGGGCGGTCTGCCATGTTGTTCATTTTCTGTGCATAATACACCATATCTTTTGGGGCCTCCTTTGCTAGGGCTTTAGGTGTCTTGGGGGGGATCTTACCAGCATCCTTCTTGTCTGCACGTGTCTTCCAGGCCGCCGCGGCGCCATTTTGCAGGTCCGGGAGCTCATCTCCTTTCTGCTGTTTGCGGGTCATCATGCCGTATGTCGGGCCGATGGACAGATCGATACGTGCGGCGGGTGCTGTGGCTCAGCTGGGTGGTGTCCGGTGCCGAAAACGAGCAGTGTAACGGCCGGGAGAAGGATCACTGCAGTGTTCTATCCGGGAGCTCTGTGAGACACGTCCGCTCACATGCCGCTCTTGGCCACGCCCCCAGTTATATTATATTTTAATACTCCTGCTGCTGCCTCCATGCTGAGTAAAGCTTCATGACCTCTCTGGCACAGCGGATCCACCAACAGCCTCCGCTACAAGCTACCAGACCGGACTACCAGACCGGATCTAAACAGCAAGTGTAACTATAACAATGAACCTTATGTTAAACCCTGTTTTGCGGCATTTATACTGCAACCATTGGGCTGACTGCAAGAGCTCATCTGCATTCTCTCTCTTTCTTGCTCTCCCTCTCTCTCTCTTTGTATATATATATATATATATATTGTTGCTTTTGTTATGTTCATTTTTCAACAGTTTATTTTGTGTTCGTCGTGTCTGTGTCGTGTGCTTTAGTTTGTCCTAGGTTAATGTTAAATAAAATAATAGTATAAAATGTTTTTGCTTATTATGAAGTTAAATGTGTTGATGTTGATTTGTTTGATGTGAAGTTAGATGTGTTGAAAAACCTACAACTCTATCTCAAAAAGAAATGAAACATTTCCAAAAAATACGTTTTTTTAATACAAAAATAAATTTAAATATAGCTCTCAATCCGTTTATGAATGCGGTGCATTTCCGCAATCTGACCCGATAGCTGCTGCTCTAGCAGAGCATTTTGTTGGGTGAGGTAGCTCATCTTCCGCTGGTTCTGAAGGATCTTCTGGTGCGTCTTTTCGATGAGTCTGTTTTGCCTCCTCAGATCTCTTGATGCTTTTAGGATATAATAAAAAAACATTTGGATTTCAAATAACGTTACCAAATAAATAAATATTTTTTTTTGCTTATTAATCAATCATTATCATGTGTATACACTTGTTATGTGTCTAACACATCCCGGGAGTGCAGAATTATTAGGCAAATGAGTATTTGGACCACATCATCCTCTTTATGCATGTTGTCTTACTCCAAGCTGTATAGGCTCGAAAGCCTACTACAGATTAGGCATATTAGGTAATGTACATCTCTGTAATGAGAAGGTGTGTGGTCTAATGACATCAACACTCTATATCAGGTGTGCATAATTATTAGTCAATTTCCTTTTCTTTGGCAAAATTGGCCAAAAGAAGGATTTGACAGACTCTGAAAAGTCCAAAATAGAGAGATATCTAGCAGAGGGATGCAGCACTCTTAAAGTTGCAAAGCTTCTGAAGCGTGATCATCAAACAAAAGAAGCGTGTGGAAAAACAAAGGTGCAAAATAACTGCCCATGAACTGAGAAAAGTTAAGCGTGCAGCTGCCAAGATGCCACTTGCCACAAGATTGGCCATATTTCAGAGCTGCAACATCACTGGGGTGCCCAAAAGCACAAGGTGTGCAATACCCAGAGACATGGCCAAGGTAAGAAAGGCTGAAAGACGATGACCACTGAACAAGACACACAAGCTGCAACGTCAAGACTGTGCCAATAAATATCTCAAGAAAGATTTTTCTAAGGTTTTATGGACTGCTGAAATGAGAGTGAGTCTTGATGGGCCAGATGGAAGAGCCCGTGGCTGGATTGGTAAAGAGCAGGGAGCTCCAGTCCAACTCAGACGCCAGCAAGGTGGTGGTGGAGTACTGGTTTGGGCTGGTATCATCAAAGATGAGCTTGTGGGGCCTTTTCGGATTGAGGATGGAGTCAAGCTCAACTCCCAGTCCTACTGCCAGATTATGGAAGAGACCTTCTTCAAGCAGTGGTACAGGAAAAAGTCACCATCCTTCAAGAAAAACATGATTTTCATGCAGGACAATGCTCCATCACACGTGTCAAAGTACTCCACAGCGTGGCTGGCAAGAAAGGGTATTAAATAAAAAAAAGTAATGACATGGCCTCCTTGTTCACCTGATCTGAACCCCATTGAGAACCTGTGGTCCATCATCAAATGTGGGATTTACAAGGAGGGAAAACAGTACACCTCTCTGAACAGTGTCTGGGAGGCTGTGGTTGCTGCTGCACGCAATGTTGATGGTGAACAGATCAAAACACTGACAGAATCCATGGATGTCAGGCTTTTGAGTGTCCTTGCAAAGAAAGGTGGCTATATTGGTCACTGATTTGTTTTTGTTTTGTTTTTAAATGTCAGAAATGTGTATTTGTGAATGTTGAGATGTTATATTGGTTTCACTGTTAAAAATAAATCATTGAAATGGCTATCTATTTATTTTTTGGTTAAGTTGCCTAATAATTCTGCACAGTAATAGTAGTCACCTGCACACACAGATATCCCCCGAAAATAACTAACACTAAAAACAAACTAAAAACTACTTCCAAAAAAATTCAGCTTTGATATTAATGAGTTTTTGGGGTTCATTGAGAACATGGTTGTTGTTCAATAATAAAATGAATCCTCAAAAAATACAACTTGCCTAATAATTATGCACTACCTGTATACTTCTAGCATCAATACCATATTATGGTTCTACAATCTGACAGGTGCGCTTTATATGTTGTCCATTTTTATATCTACATTTTGTTGTTGAAATGTTATTAATCATTGTGCACATATTTACCTTCCTGAATGAGGCTCACAGGACCGCTCTCTTCCTCCTGCTCTTCTGCTTGAGAAGTTGGGGTGGTGGGGGGGGGAAGCTCCTCAGCTTGCTCCTCAACAGGAGCTGGGCTTGGGGATTGGGAGGGCCCTGGCTGCTCCTCCTCATGCATCTCCTCCTCTGCCGCATCCTCCTCTGCCGCATCCTCCTCCTCCTCATCGGCCTGGCGCCTTCTGCGCTTGGCGCGGACAACTGGCATTGGAGCTCCTATAATAACACAATGTTCATATATTATAAAAATGTTTTCTAATGACGTATGCAAATTCAGTGTACTCTGCTGTATTGTATATGAATACAAATTGATTTATATAGACAGTTAACCAATGGGACAATGTTATATTAAAGGGTCTTGTGGGCACTACAGGGGACTGAGCGTGAGCTGGGATGCAACCATGTTAAAATGAGCTATTTTTGTCTACTTTGTTTTGTTCAGACCATCTCATGTTAAAAAAAGGGCCTGATGGAGCACACGGGATTACTATAACAACCCCACTCCTAACACAGGAATTTAGTGGTAATCTATATATATAAAACTCAACGTGTGTGTGTGCATAAATGTATGTATGTATGTATGTATGTATGTATGTTCCAGCATCACGTACAAACGGCTAAAGATATTTATATGAAACTTGGCACACAGGTTACTTATATGTCAGCCACAAACATAGGATAGGTGGTTTAAACCTTACCCACCCCCACTTGCCATGGTCGGGGTTTTTCTTTAAAGTCCCATGCAAAGCAATGGGAAAATTATGTTCCCACATAACTTCTGTGTTCCTGTCTGCTGTCCCATGTCTTTTTTCAACAGTACTATGAATACCTTGGCCGGTGGTGATATATGTTAGCACAACATGGCATCTTGGTTAACAACATCTGACCTTACATGAATTACATATGACCTTACATAACTGTCACCAAAGGAGCTGCGGTGGCTCCACGCGATTGCCACTGCACTGACAACTGATTCACCTCTGCAGCTAGGGGTTCGGATCCCGCTCTCGGCTACCTGTGAATTGAGTTTGGTGGTCTCAGCCCCGCCCCTGGTGGGTGTGCTATGCGAGGTTGGGTTGGGAGGACCCCCTCACACCCGCCATTGCCAACCGGGGCATGGAGAAAGGTGGCAGATTGCCTCTGGGGGAGGCCTCCCAACTCCTGCAGGCCGGCTCCTCTCTCTTTCGAGTTCACGCACAAAATACACTTTTTAAAAAAAAAACATAACTGTCAACAATAACTTACCTGGATGATATTTAGCCCGAAGACGTCTGACCTGAACCATTTGGCGCCTCTTCAGGTCAGACCACTTCTTAACAATTGCCTTGTGGTCATGTTGGCCGCCAAAGTCAGCGATTAGGGCGCTGACCACAGCCCTTTTCTCTGGCTGCCTCCGCAGCTCATCGTATCCTGTTTCCAGGAACTTCTGCAAGATGAAGAACAAAGTATATTGTAATACTTCTGTTGACAGCCTTATGGATATATGACGTAAATGTATGCTATTCAACAATTGGAAGCATTCTCGCCTTATTAATCAATGACAGGGGTAACATGAAAGATTTTATATCCTGCCATTTCGGTCGCCACCTTTTTTGCATAAATATAGCAGCCATTATCATTTGCATAATTATGAATATATTATTAACAACACAGGATACACGTATAGGGGAGATATGCGTTGCTAACTCTTTTCCCTGTCAGGAGCCTAACGCCCCGGGGGGTCAGAGACGGGACCTTTTTCGGAGGACCACTGACGTATGTACCCGTCGCAGTTTTTTGTGATGTCACTCTTTAGGTGTGTGCACATTTTTCACTGCATCCGGGTGGAGTTTTTGGGTTGTGTTTTGCACGCCACAGGCTTTTCAACAGGAAAAAAACAGCTGGAGGCAGAATGGTTGCAAAACACTACGTGTTTGTTACTTAACTCTGGGTTTCAAGACCAGTCCACCTCCAGCTGTTGCAAAACTACTACTCCCATCAGCCACGGTCTGTCAGTGCATGCTAAGAATTTTACTTTTGCTGCATCTAGGGTGCCACAGTTTAGAGACCCGTGCATAAAGGCCTGAAAAATGGGGGCCTGCAGAACTTACAATACTAGAAGTGCCAGCATTCCCAGGCATGCTGGAAGTTGTAGTTCTGCAACATCTAAAGGGCAATATGTATTCGAACGTCCTTGGGCCTTGAGGACACTGAAGTCAGGACGTTCGCATACGTCCTATGTCCAAACATTTTTTAAATTCATTATGCTAAATAACAAGGAAAAGTGCCTAAATACACATTTGCCAACCAGGGTGTCTGCAGCTGTCCAGGCATGCTGGGACTTGTAGTTTTGTAAAAGCAGGAGACACATTTTTTGTGAAATACTAATATATGATCATATATACTAACTTTTAAACTAGACTAAAATGCTGGGCTGGGCTGGGACTTGTAGTTTTGTAAAAGCAGGAGACACATTTTTGGTTAAATACTAATATCTGATCATATATACTAACTTTTAAACTAGACTTAAATGCAGTTGAAGATGATGAAATAACAGTGGTCAAAATACTTACACAAATCAGCAACTTTTCCTCAGACTTAGTGAAATTGCTTCCAACCATGTTGCTGTGTGATTGCGCTGCGATCATAAGTTGGAAACTGGCAAGGCTCCAGGAAATGGTCGCGTGTTGTTCGCGTGTTGATTGCGCTGCTTGGACCGAGATGGGTCCATATGGCTTCGGCTGTATGGACCACAGTAACTCTTTTCCCTGTCAGGAGCCTAGGAGCCTAACGCCCCGGGGGGTCAGAGACGGGACCTTTTCGGAGGACCACTGACGTATGCAACCGTCGCAGTTTTTTGTGATGTCACTCTTTAGGTGTGTGCAAATTTTTCCTTGCACCGGGTGGAGTTTTTGGGTTGTGTTTTGCACGCCACAGGCTTTTCAACAGAAAATAACCAGCTGGAGGCAGAATGGTTGCAAAACACTACGGGTTTGTTACCTAACTCTGGGTTTCAAGACCAGTCCACCTCCAGCTGTTGCAAAACTACTACTCCCATCAGCCACGGTCTGTCAGTGCATGCTAAGAATTTTACTTTTGCTGCATCTAGGGTGCCACAGTTTAGAGACCCGTGCATAAAGGCCTGAAAAATGTGGGCCTGCAGAACTTACAATACTAGAAGTGCCAGCATTCCCAGGCATGCTGGAAGTTGTAGTTCTGCAACATCTAAAGGGCAATATGTATTCGAACGTCCTTGGGCCTTGAGGACACTGAAGTCAGGACGTTCGCATACGTCCTATGTCCAATAAAATGTTAAATTCATTATGCTAAATAACAAGGAAAAGTGCCTAAATACACATTTGCCAACCAGGGTGTCTGCAGCTGTCCAGGCATGCTGGGACTTGTAGTTTTGTAAAAGCAGGAGACACATTTTTTGTGAAATACTAATATCTGATCATATATACTAACTTTTAAACTAGACTAAAATGCAGTTGAAGATGATGAAATAACAGTGGTCAAAATACTTACACAAATCAGCAACTTTTCCTCAGACTTAGTGAAATTGCTTCCAACCATGTTGCTGTGTGATTGCGCTGCGATCATAAGTTGGAAACTGGCAAGGCTCCAGGAAATGGTCGCGTGTTGTTCGCGCAATTGCGCATGCGCGATCGAAAAATCGCAATCGCAATATGTATTTTGGTTAAAATATCATACATATTCGATTTCAGAGTGCTGCTACAGCAGTTTTCGAAATATCTGCAATAAATTTCGCATTCGCATGTTGCGATATTTCGATAAAATATCAGGAATATTCTGAGCCAATCAGAGCGCTCCTCCAGCATATCTCGAAATTGCGCAATAAATATCGCATTCGCATGTTGCGATATTTCGATAAAATATCACGAATATTCTGAGCCAATCAGAGCGCTCCTCCAGCATATCTCGAAATTGCGCAATAAATATCGCATTCGCATGTTGCGATATTTCGATAAAATATCACGAATATTCTGAGCCAATCAGAGCGCTCCTCCAGCATATCTCGAAATTCCGCAATAAATATCGCATTCGCATGTTGCGATATTTCGATAAAATATCACGAATATTCTAAGCCAATCAGAGCGCTCCTCCAGCATATCTCGAAATTCCGCAATAAATATCGCATTCGCATGTTGCGATATTTCGATAAAATATCACGAATATTCTAAGCCAATCAGAGCGCTCCTACCGCAGTTATTAAAAAAATCGCAATTATTTTCGCATTCGCAATAGCGAAAAATCGCATTCAATTAATTTCGATAAAATATCACGAATATTCGAATTTAGCGAATATATCTCGAATATTCGAATATATATTCGAGATATATCGCGAAATCGAATATGGCATATTCTGCTCAACACTACTCCATTTGGGGCATCCCGAGTAGAGCTGAGTCATTGGCGCTACACTTTATATTTTTACAGTATATATTTATTGATTGTGTGGGAAAGCCCACATCAACAAAGTTCATACTTAGCCCACAAATAGCAAAAATAATATGGACAAAAATTGTAGTACTAATTAAGTAACGTGGATATGAATAATCAAAATACTCAAGCAGGGCTGGAATGGAACAAAAATTTGGCCCTGGACTTCATCCAGACCGGCACCACTTTAATTCAATAAAATGCTGCCCCCCCCCCCCCCCCCCGAAAAAATCACGCCCACCAAAAGGCCCCTACATCCATTATTGTATATCATGAGAGGGTGAGAGAGAGGGGAATGAGAGAGAGAGAGAGAGAGGGAGGGTTGAAGGAAAGGGGGTGAGAGGGGGTGGGTGAGAGAGGGGGGTGAGTGTAAGAAAAAGAGAGTGAGTGTAAAAGAGAGGGGGTGAGTGTAGGACCCCTTTTTACACTGAGGCGTTTTTTAGGCACTTTTGGGCTAAAAATAGTGCATGTGAAGCGACTGAAAAACACTTCTGCTGCAGTCCCAGTGTGAAAGCCTGAGTGTTTTCACACTGGGGTGCTGCCAGGGCGTTAGAAAAAGTCCTCCAAGCAGCATCTCTGTTTTAAAAAACGGCCCACTGAGCCATCGGCCCACCGGGAAACTCCCTGTAGTCCCTATGGCCAGTCCATCCCTGCACTCAAGTGATGAACAAAAGTGAAATCAACAATAGTGATGCATATAAGAATAAACAATTGAATGTCCTTGAAGTGAATAATGAAATCAAAAAGCACTATTTCCGTGAAAGTTCAAAGCTTCATGATGACATCAAGTAGAAACAAATGGTGAAAGTGACAAAATGCTGAAGTGAAAAAAACACCACCAATAGGTAGAAGGCTTACCAGAGCGTTTGAACCCAAAAGAACATACGTTCTATGGGTCAAACAAGCTTTGTATGGTGAGGCCACCGATGGAACTGGACTGGATAGCTGGACCAGGGATATCCTGATATCAACAGGATAAGGATATCCTTATGAGGTAATCTCGTGAGGGATGATGGTCCAAGAAATCCCAGAGGTGGTGTGAATGGTCATTCACACCACTTCTGGGATTTTTTGGACCATCATCCCTCACGAGATTACCTCATAAGGATATCCCCATCCTGTTGATATCTGGCTATCCCTGGTCCAGCTATTTGGAGTTTATATGAGTGTCCAGTTCCATCGGTGGCCTAACCATACAAAGCTCGTTTGACCCATAGAACGTATGTTCTTTTGGGTTCGAATGCTTCAGTAAGCCTTCTACCTGTCGGTGGCGGTTTTTCACTTCAGCATTGTCACTTTCACCGTTTGTTTCTACTTGATGTCATCATGAAGCTTTGAAATTTCACGGAAATAGTGCTTTTTGATTTCATTATTCACATCAAGGACATTCAATTGTTTATTCTTATATGCATCACTATTGTTGATTTCACTTTTGTTCATCACTTGAGTGTTTTGAATATTCATATCCACGTTTCTTAATTAGCGCTAAGTGAAGGATCATAAAATAAATGTATTCAATGTTTAAATAAAATCCAGTTCTGTTGTAAAACAAGGGAGTAAAAAGGAAAGGAGCTTACGGTGTCACTAAGAGTCAGCTGAGCAACGAGGAGCCAAAAGTGTCCAGTAATGAACAAATCCCTCACATCTATTCCAATGTACACAAACACTTGACAAGCTGATCACTACTGCTGGAGTGTGTAGACCCAACTAGATGTCAATGAGAAGAGCTGGGCTACCTGACTGGGGTGGCTGACGAGGCTGCCAGTGGATACGGGGAATATTCGTCTGGGATGATTGTAGTGGATGGAACGTGGTGACCTGCAAGCTGTATACGGTTGCCTTAATGATGCATTTTGCGTGCATGTGTTTTGTCACCTGGTGTTTTTCTTCATGTCCCCCTTAAATTCAAATACAAAAGAGGACCCTCTCTGTGGTAAATTGTATTTTCTAAAAAATATTTTTGCTATGGTTCTTGTCCCCCCTTGGTAGTGCTCACCCCCACACCCTTTACTCAACAACCCCATGCCTATTTGCCTTTCCTAAAATGTCCAGGATTGATTTAGAATTTTGACTCACACATTGTTTTCAATGGGCATGGGTTTAAAGTCTGCAATTTACATATTTTACAATTAGTTAAATAGCCTATGATCCAAAGTTTATTTGCTCATCACTATTAATAATCCACCTTGAATAGCACCCAAATATAAGAGCATGCATAGGATAACGCTGCCTCCGAGTCCTATCGACTTGGTCTTGCTCCTGATCACAAATAAATGCACACCTAGGCCTTGAAGCCAATGAAGAACACATTAACACGTTTAATGATTTAAATCGTTAATTTAGAATATAAACTCTAGAGTAGAAAAAAATGAACACACAAAATAAATAAAGAGTCATAAAGGTCAAAGACCAGAATACAACTATAGGGCACATGAAGACTGTACAAGAAAGTGTAAATGCATCATTTGGATTTGGGAAAATTGTTCTGTGCATCAAAACTGTCTTCAATAAGTCTCATGCCTAGTACACACGAGAGGATTTATCCGCGGATACGGTCCTCCGGACCGTTTCCGCGGATAAATCCTCTGAGGATTTTGATCCGATGGAGTGTACACACCATCGGATCTAAATCCGCGCCGAATTCCCATCGCGATGACGTGTCGCGCCGTCGCCGCGATGATGACGCGGCGACGTGCGCGACACTGTCATATAAGGAATTCCACGCATGCGTCGGGAGGGATGCGAGGGATGGGTTCGGACGGATCAATCCGGTGAGTCTGTACAGACCACCGGATCGATCCGCTGGAGCCGATTCCAGCGGATAGATTTCTTAGCATGCTAAGAAATTTTTATCCGCTGGAAATCTGTCGGCCCGAAATATATCCGCGGATAAATATCCGCTGGATCGTACACACCAGCGGATCTATCCGCTGAAACCGATCCGCGGATCAATTTCAGCAGATCGATCCTCTCGTGTGTACGGGGCCTTACACTTTTTGTTCTATTGCTTACTCTCTACTACCTTATTAAGAAAAAAGCACTGGAATACTAAACTAAACTTGTCATCTGTAGTGATAAAAAGAAAGGCAAAGAGCCACTTGGTTTGAAATATGCTTGTGTGTATCAATTTTATTTTGCTGCAGTGTGAATTACTTAGGAAAATCGAAAGTTAAAAATAACACTTTACACCAACAGGCAAAGTAGAATTATATTACAGGGATCATGAAGAAATAATTTTATTATATGGATACATGAACACAGTACACAGTGTACATATGAGGCATGTACTAACAAATGCAGTTTGCTGTGGAGTGTATACTCCAGCATATAAATGTATTCTGGTTAAACAGTGGAGTTCTTTTATAAAAAAAAAATGTTGGGTCTATCTAACTACTGTTAGGAACAAAACCAAATGCACAATGGCCCATATTCAAGAAGCACTTGCGCCCGCGCAACCATAGGTTACGCAGCGCAAGTGCTTACTTGCTCCGGTGTAACGAGTGCTCCTGATTCAGGAACCTCGTTACACCGACTGCAGGCTAAAATCTGCGCGGCATAAGGCTCTTATGCCTCGCAGATTTTAGGCTGCATTCTTGCGGGGGCCGCTAGGGGGCGCTCCCATTGTGTATCAGCGTTTAGTATGCAAATTGCATACTACCACTGATTCACAAGCTTGCGCGGGCCCTGCGCAAGCCAGGTACGGAGTTTCCGTACGGCTACTTTTAGCGCAAGGCTGCCCCTTCTAATAGTAGGGGCAGCCAATGCTAAAGTATAGCCGGCCTTCCCGCGCCGTGAAATTTGAATTTCACGGCGTTTGCGTAAGTGAAACGTGAATGGCGCTGGACGCCATTCACGTTCACTTAGAAGCAAATGACGTCCTTGCGACGTCATTTGCCGCAATGCACGTCGGGAAAGTTTCCCGACGGAGCATGCGCTGTACGCTCGGCGCGGGAGCGCGCCTAATTTAAATGATTCCGGGATCATTTAACTTGCGCGCGCTTACGCCGGGCAAATTTGCCGGCGCGCCCTCGCAATTCACGGAGCTACAGCTCCGTGAATCGAGGGCAGCGCAAAATATTTGCGGGGGCGCAGGGCAAAATCGTTGCCCTGCTCCCCCGCAAATATCGCGCAATTCTACTTGAATCTGGGCCAATGTATTTTAATATTATGAAAGGTGACTTAAAAAAAAAAAGTACACTGCCATTTCTTGCCTTGATACCATGTCATATGGGTTTTGTTGGCTTTGTGCTTTGACTGTTGAGTTCACATATCATCACTTAACAATTATTATTTGGATATTCAATCTGCACAAGAAATACAGACCACACTATATGCAGAGAACATAACTATACAAATTTCTAGGTTTAGGAATCACGTTAGATGCACATACGTCTGTCTGATGTTGCAAGTTTGCAATGTAAGCATACCATTGTGTTTTTTCCTGCTTTTGTTCACTTACTTTAGCAAAATTGTCCCATTATGTCTGTATATATGGTAAAAATAGCAACAAAGGTGGAATCTAAGTAACCAGTACTGATAGTGTTAAAATGCAATGTGAAGTATTTTTTTCCAAGAAACTAATGAGAAAACAAGATTTTGGTATGTCAGTGCATTTTGACTAAAAAAAAAATCAACTAAAAGCATAACAATGCATTTGAAAGTTTCACCAAGGAAGGTTTAATGCCCCATACACACGATCAGAAATTTCGACAAGAAAAGTCCGATGTGAGCTTTTGAACGAAAATTCTGTCCGTGTGTATGCTCCATTGGACTTTTGCTGTCGGAATTTCCGCCAACAAAAGATTGAGAGCTGGTTCTCAAATTTTCTGAAGGAAAAAATTCCTATTGGAAAATCCGTTTGTCTGTGTGCAATTTCGACGTGCAAAAAACCTTGCATGCTCAGAATCAAGTATGAGATGCAAACACTCGGTCTGGTAAAACTAGCATTCTTAATGGAGATAGCACATTCATCACGCTGAAAATTATTGGATCTTTTAATGCAGCGCATTCTTTTCTTCTTTATAATGCTAGAATATTGAAGTTGTTTTGCTGCTGATATTCACACAGAGTTCAGACAAACTTATTTCTTTATTATTTCTTGTGATCTCATGAATAATCTTTTTTTTTAAAGCCAGATCTCCATAATAATGTTTAGAATTTATTTCCTATTTTTTTTTGTGTGTGTCAAGTTACCACAACAACAGGAGGAGGATGGGCGAGCTCACATAAGTGGGTTGTTGGTGTCAGTTGGCCCCTCAACTCCTTATGAAGGGTCTGAAAAATAATATCCTCACAGAAGAGGCATTGGCCCTCCTCCATTTTCTGCAATTTCGCAAGCTACATAGCAGCCAATTGGACTCAGCGTTGGGGAGGTTTTCAGGGCCACATTAGCCTCCCTAATGAGGCCCAGTGCTACCTCCTCCACGTTCTCCCCCCTTCCTGGCCCTTTTTGTTGGAAGGCGAAGGGGAGGCACCTGAGATTGGGTGAGGCTACTGGGCCAGGCCACCTCCTAGCTGACACTTACCCCCTCCTCCTCCTGGCTGACACATTCCAGAGCCTCATCCTGGCTGAGGTCTTCCTGTGTATAAAAAAGGGACATCGTTTTTGATTCATCAATCACACACAATTTTCAGCCCATGACTGTTGCAAATTGAATGTTAATAAATAGAAAAGACTATCATTCTGACCCCAGCATTTTTTATTCTTGTCCCAATAATTTTTGGCCACTACTGTCTATTGATATGTCAAACACTTTTTGTTTAATTATTAATTTGTCATCAATAAGAATATCTAATTAACATTAATAATTTTAGGACAATAAATATGTTGAAAAATACTATACCTGGCTCCAGCTGGGCTCCTCAGCTTCTTCCAGGATGGAAGGCCCAGGTTGGTCCTCGGAAGCCTCAGCTGGGGTGGAGGGAAGAGTGGAGGGAAGGGTGGAAGGAAGTGTGGAAAGTGATTCCCTGACTTCAATCTGGTCTTCCAAAAAAACGCATTCTGTTGTAGTACTACAGACTGGGTACATACACATCCTCTGCTGCTGCTCCTGATTTTTGGGAAGCCTGGACCTTCTTATACTCCTTCCTATACGTGCTTCTCAAGCTAACAATTTTCTTTTCCACAAAGTCGATATCTGCATCAAAGGACCTGCGTCTTCACAAATTGCAGCAGTTTCTCCAGCTCTGCCTTCCTAGCTGGTTTATTTTTGTATAAGGGGTTTTTAATCTTTCACAAATTGCTCAGCTCCCTGTACATGTCTACGAACTTGCTTAGGAAATCAGGGTCCATGAACTGTTTCATATTGTCTGCAAGACAAAACACAAGACAAAAACACTAATGTCAGGCTAAACTCTCCTAACCTTATCCCTTACTCTAGAATAAGTATAGACCACTGATGCCCCAAGTTTAAATTTTACCTTCGTTCTCACGATCAGCGCTTCCGTTACTCCTTCCTCCGCTCACAGATCGTACGTACGTCACACGCGTGTTAGCTTTTATATACACCGTGCATATGTCAAACTCTGCCTGCGTCGCCTGCCCCTGATGTTATTTCTAGTATTTTCCCTGCCCCTTCTCTTTCGTCGCAGTGGGAGAGGAACATGGCGGAGACAGGTGCGTGATAATAGCAGTAACGAGGAGGAAAGCCCGGAGCCAGAAACATCCCGATCCAGGAGATGTAAGGCCTCAAATATGTCCTTTGTAGAGATGGTGGAGATGGTGGACATCTTGAAGAGGACCGACTATGATGGAAAGTATGGACCATACCCCAACCCAAATGTGAGAAAGGCCAAGATCATGACTAAAGTTGTGAGAAGTCTGCACAGGAATTTTGGGGTACAACGAACCAAGGAGCAATTGAGGAAATGCTGGTCAGACCTGAAATTGAGGAAGCACGAGCAGTACAGAAGGATCAGGAAACTGCTTCAAAATAGTAAATATTTGTCCTGTGTTCCTATTATTATTATTTGCATGTTTCTCCATGTGCTTTTCTTTACTGTTGGACAGTTTAAAATGGCAACTTTCATGTTTGTGGGCACAGTAATCGGTCGTAGTAACCATCGCTCGCCCAACAAATACGATATTTTTAGCAGATACATGTTAACTACATTTGGTCATGCCTATTTGTAGTAAAATTAGTTTAGTACATTGTTGTCTAGATGTGTTTGTAACTAGAATGAAATGCAAACTTGATTCATTGTAAAGGACTTAGGAGCACTAGCGTGGGACACCAGAACAACCTTTTAAGGGTGTCCCACACAGGTGCTCCAGTGGATACTTGGGGTGTCTCCATGTGTGAAACTTGTCCAAAAAAGGTAAGTATTCCAACTTTGGTAAGGGAAAAAATCATGTCTTCAGCTTGGAACTCTGCCAAAACAGACACTTGTACCACACTTCCAAGCAATGTTTCATAATCCTCTTTCTGGCTTCAAATATCTGTGTGCTATGTATACCTTTTGTTTCATTCTCATAGGGGAGAAAACAGAGGCAGCTCTAGGCTTTGTGAGGCCTTAAGCAAAACTTAGACATGGGGGCCCCACCATGCCCATAATGGGTAAAAAAATTCAAGCAGAGGCAAATTAGGCGGCCGCGAGGCCCCTATGAGTGTGAGGCCTTAGGCGACCGCCTACTTTGCCTAATTAAAGAGCTGCCTCTGGGAGAAAAGACTTGGGAAATATGAGGACATCAGGAACCCCTCACCTCATGAAGAAGGGAAACTCAGCACACCACAACCTGAGGATGTGGAGGGAGGAGAGGTGGAAGAAGTGGGTGAAATAGTGACCACATCAGATCAGTGTCTGTCACCACAGCTTCAGGTAATAGATGCATGCCTACATATTTATAATACACAGTGTGTATTTTTTATTTTAGGTGATGTGCATAAAGAATCTAATTTCACCAGTGCAAGTGCACAAATCCTCATTGGGGAGATAATGGTGTGCAATCGAGATTTAGACATGATAAAGCAAAAAATAAATGAGATTGAACAAAAAATGAAGAACATGATTGATGTTTTAGGCAGAATCTAAATCTCACAAAAATTCTACTTTTTTGTTTGGAACTTTTATGAGTGTTACATTTTTTTGACACATTTTAAAAGCAAAATTTTGAAGATGCACACAGTGAGTCAACATGTGCTATCTGCCATCACAGGATATCAATGTACGTGTTTTGTGGGTGCAACCCCTTCCTCTCAACTCAAGTAGGTGAGAGGAAGGGGTTGCACCCCCAAAACAAGTCCATTGATCTCCCATGATGGGAGATAGCACATATTGACATTAGGCATGGGATCAGAAAGGAAATCCACATTTTGCCTCTCAATTTGTGTGCATCTTCAAAATGTGGCTTTTACAGGGGTCTGAAGGTGGATGAAGGCAAGATCCATCTGATGAAGGCAAGATCAACACAGTTTTGACATACTATAATGTCTGATATTGCCTTCCTTTTTTCTATGTTGAACTGTGTCAGTTCCAGAGTTGTGTATGTTATGTTTTGAAACATGACTGTTTATACAAAAAAAAATTAAATGTAAAACTTTATAAAACAAAAATGTTGTTTTTTTACCCAAAAATGTTATAACGCACATGTGAATGTGCACGGAGTAAAAGGTTTTCTACTCAACAATGTGTAGCTTCTTCTTTCAATGTTCAATACCAGTTTTTGTATTAAGTTGGTGTTTACAGTAACAATGGGGGTTATTTAATAAAACAAAATCCACTTGGCACTACAAATGCACTAGGAGAACCTAGGAGACAGCTAAAAGAAACACAAGCAATAAATCTAATTCAAGATGATTTCAGATCAAACATTTTTTTATTTTATAACATTTTCAGAAATGTTCTGGCATAGCAATACCCCCCTACCCTGTAAAATAGTCTAGATACTTTTTCCGCACATCACGGGCGTTTTGGGGGGGCAAGCCAGGACGGCCAGCTTCCAGGCCAGTCATTGTATTTAGGTCCTGAATTGCGGCCTTAGGCCCAACTGAGGCCACATAATTTGGAACATTTATCCTTAAATAATTATGAAGAACACAGCATGCTAGAACTATGTGGTTCAGTTTATACTCCGCCATGTTAATTGCTGTAAGAAATAGGCGGAACCAGCTGGCCATTATCCCAAAGGCAATCTCCGCGACTCTTCTGGCTCTGGCCAGCCGGGAATTAAAAACCCTCTTCTCCGGGGTAAGGGTCCTCTGGGGGAATGGCCTCATCAGGTGATCACCCAAACCAAATGCTTCATCAGCGACAAAGACAAATGGGAGTCCTCCCACTTTCTCCTCAGCAGGTGGCAATGCCAAGCCACCACTCTGGAGCCGTCTGGAAAACTCGGTCTGGGCAAAGACTCCACCATCCGACATCTGGCCATTCTTCCCCATGTCCACATATAAAAACTCATATGTCGCCGACACCACCGCCATCAACACGATACTATTGAACCTCTTATAGTTAAAATAGTATGACCCGAATGGGGTGGTGGTACGATGTGGACATCTTTCCCACCGATTGCCCCTCCACAGTTGGGAAAGTTACACCGCTCGGCAAATTGGGAAGCCACAGTCTGCCATTCCTGTGGTGTTGAAGGAAACTGTGGAGTCAAACCAGAATTTTTTTTTTTACTTTTGCATATAACATTGCAAGCAGATTCGACACAAACATTATTGGCCATCATCAGTATAACATTTATTTTAAGATGTATTTAAAGACAAAAATATACAGTCCACTTATCAGATTCCTCACCCCCTCTCATGGCCCATTGTAAATTTTAGGGGGGGGGTTCTAGCTGAGTTTGGGACCCCAAAAAAAGCCTCTGGCACTCTGCCTGAATTTAATGAGAACAATAACATTTGTACACATTTTAGGGGGGGTTCTAAATGAGTTTGGGACCCCCAAAAAAATCCTCTGGAACTCTGCCTGAATTTAATGAGAACAATAACATTTGTACACATTTTAGGGGGTGTTTAGGGTAAAGCACTACAATGGAGCTGACAAAATACATTGTTAAGTGACTAGGCTAGATGTTTATGGGCGCAGGATATCATGCTGGACAGGTTAGTGAAGGCAAATATGCATGTAGGCCAAAAAAGGAGCATTAAAAGCTTACAGCATGCATAAGGACAAAGGGGACATCCACAGCATATTACAATCATGGTAATTAGGGAATGTTGAAAGAAATACAATACATTAGCAAACATTAAATAGATAGAATGTGATGTTAAAGGAGAAAATTTACCATAATATAGTCCTTCTGCAGGACTTGTATGATGGTAGAACAGGTCTCTGAAATAATGATCCCCAGAGCCTGGGGTGAGATGCCTGTT
The DNA here is from genome assembly GCF_905171775.1 of Rana temporaria. NCBI lineage: Eukaryota > Metazoa > Chordata > Amphibia > Anura > Ranidae > Rana > Rana temporaria. The sequence goes on from NC_053489.1 coordinate 218,200,113, forward strand.
AAGAACTTGAGGTCCTGCAGACTTCTCCCTGTCTCCAAGTAGCGCAACGTGACTTTGCTCGGGAGGGATGGCTTACCACATGCGGGTGTCCTGCTTCATAATTTAAGGGGACAGCAAAGCCAACAGATGGTGAAAAACGGGGTCCGTCATCTGAAGATAATTCCTAAAATCATCAGGATTATTCTCCTGGATCTCCCACAGCAAAGGCATATGACAGAATTGGTCACGCTGGAGCAACCTATTCTTCGTCCATGAACTCCTCACCACCCTGTTCATGGACTGGGATTGGGTCAAAGCAAGAACCCAACACCAAGCCCCCGCACAGCACAAACTCTACAGTGAGTACTTACCCGCAACATGGCTAGAAAATGGTCGGCTGGTCAGAACGAACTAACAGAACGTACTGAAGAACAGAAAGGCCTATGAAGAACGAGCTGAGAATCAGAAACGAGCAGACAAGAACGCACTGAAAACCAGATACGAACTGACTACACACACTGAAAAACACAAGCACGAACTGAACAGCAGGAATGGTCTGAAAGGCACGAATGCTGAAAAGCGCAAATCGTCTCTCACCAAACTTCTAATAACACAAGATCAGCAAAAGGAGCCCAAAGGATGTCGGACTCAGAATGGAATTTCCGTTTTATAGTGCCGTTGTACGTGTTGTACGTCACCGTGTTCTTGACAGGCGGAATTTGGTGTAACCGTGTGTATGCAAGACAAGTTTTAGCCGGAATTCCATCTGGAAAAAAAACGCGGTTTTGTTGTCGGAATTTGCGATCGTGTGTACGTGGCATAAGAAGACAGTTCAAAGTACGTAAAATAAATCATTTACAGTGTACAATATATGTCCTGTAAATAAGTAAGAAGCATGCACTTACTGCTTATTGCATTAAATGATTGACTCAGGACATTGCATTTCTTTCCGAAAAATCGTAAAAATAATAAAAAGCTTTTAAAGAAAAGAATAGAATAAACCAGTATAATAGTCGGAATCTTAACGGATCTTTCCTTTACACGCACATGAACTTTAATGGCATCCCAGTCTTAATCTATAAGGTTCATAATTGAGTTTACCCACCCTTTGTGAGGTCAGACACTGATGTTGGACGAGAAGGCCTGGCTCACAGTCTCCGCTTTAATTCATCCCAAAGGTGTTCTATTGGGTTGAGGTCAGGACTCTGTGCAAGCCAGTCAAGTTCCTCCACCCCAAACTCATTTATCCATGTCTTTATGGACCTTGCTTTGTGCACTGGTCCAAATAATTAGGTGGAGGGGGATTATGGTGTTTTTAGGTGGAGTTTTTTTTCAGGAGTTGGACTTGGCCTCTGTTCCAGTGAAGGGAACTCTTAACCACTTAACCCCCGGACCATATTGCTGCCCAAAGACCAGAGCACTTTTTGCGATTCGGGACTGCGTCGCTTTAACTGACAATTGCGCGGTCGTGCGACGTGGCTCCCAAACAAAATTGGCGTCCTTTTTTCCCCACAAATAGAGCTTTCTTTTGGTGGTATTTGATCACCTCTGCGGTTTTTATTTTTGCGCTATAAACAAAAATAGAGCGACAATTTTGAAAAAAAATTATATTTTTAACTTTTTGCTGTAATAAATATCCCCCAAAAATATATAAAAAAACTTTTTTTTCCTCAGTTTAGGCCGATACGTATTCTTCTACATATTTTTTGTAAAAAAATCGCAATAAGCGTTTATTGATTGGTTTGCGCAAAAGTTATAGCAGTTACAAAATAGGGGGTATTTTTAAGGCATTTTTATTAATATATTTTTTTTACACACACAGCTCCCGTTCCCCGCTCTCTAACGAGCAATCGCGGGTGCTCGGCGGCGATCGCGCCCGCCGGGCACGCGCACGGGACTCATTTTGGACAATTTCATGCTCTCAACTTTGTAAAAACAGTTTGGGGTGGCCCCTCCTGTTACAACATGACTGCGCAAACATTCCCATAGACACACTTTTTACCACTTCAGAGAATTCTGTCAAGAGACTTATTCAACTTTAAGTTCATTAACTGTCTCGATCTCAGTTTTGCAAGCTTTATTAATTATTCATTATTCAATTTCTTCTACTTACAGAGTATTTAAAATGTAATATTAAAAATCTAAGAGGAAAACAACATTTTTCGCTATATCATGTGTACAAAATTATTTTCTTCTATTCTTTCCCTACAATAGACACACTCCCAAACCTCGTGGACAGCCTTCCCAGAAGAGTTGAAGCTTTTATAGCTGCAAAGGGTGGGCCAACTCAATATTGAACCCTACAGACTAAGATTGGGATGCCGTTAAAGTTCATGTAAAGGCAAGCGTTCCAATACTTTTGACGTTATAGTGTAAAAGAGTAACAGAAGAGTGACAATGGACAATCGAGTTTGCTCCATCTTTTTTTAGCTATACGTTTTTTTCTTTGTTTATTTTATTGTTAGCTGTTTTGTCTAAGTATAGATCTATGTTTGTCCCAAGCATGTTTGAATTCACACACTGTTGACTGACTCGCTACCTCGGCTGGAAATCTATTCTAAGCATCACCTACTCTTTCAGTAAAATAATATTTTATAAGATTTGTTTTGAACTTTCCTCCTGCTAGGTTGAAATTGTGGCCCCTTGTTTTTGATCTTAACTTCATATTAAAAATACTACCCTCCTGAACCTTATTTACACCTTTGGTGTATTTACAGGTTTCGATCATGTCACCTTTTCCCCTTCTCCTCCAGACTGTACATATTAAGTTCCTAAAGTCTCTCCTGTTATGGTTTGTCCCTCAGACCTTTCACCATTTTTGTTGCCTGTATTTCTTATATCCTAATTCACTTATATAAGATAGAACGGAAGAAATTAAAGGAGTTGTAAAGGCAGGAGTTTTTTTAACTTAATGCATACTATGCATTAATATAAAAACCTTCTGTGTGCAGCAACCCACCCTCAGCCCCCCTAATACTTACCTGAGCCACATCTCTGTCCAGCGATGTCCACGAGTCGCTCCTGATTGGCTGAGACACAGCCGAGGCGCCATTGGCTCCTGTGGCTGTCAAAGCCAATTAGCCAATCAGAAGAGGGGGGCTGAATGTCAGCTCTGTGTTTAAATGGACACACAGAGCTGCAGATTGGCTTGGGTGCCCCCCTAGCAACCTCACTGAATACCCATCAAAGCTCCTATCACTAAATAAAATGGTTAGCTTACAGTCCTGTTTAAACCTTGCTTTTGCTTGGTGCTTCGATGAGGCTTCAATAAGCCTTGGGTGAGGCTTCGATGAGCCTTTGGTGGAGCTTTGATTGGGGCTTCAATGAGCCTTAGGTGAAGCTTTGTGGGGTTTAGTGGGGCTTTAGTGGGGCTTCAAGCAAGCTTTGCAATAGACATCTATGGAGGCTTTGAAGATGCTTTGAAGCACCATTAAAGCTATATGGGGTATAATTTTAGAAGCAAAACTGAAGTGAAGCAAAAAAAAACGCAAGGTGTAAACAGGACTGTAAGCTAACCATTATATTTAGTGACCAGAGCTTTGACTAGCATTCAGAGAGCTTTAACAAAGCCTGTCCGAAGCCTTGTTTTGAAGCAAGTGTAAACTACAGTAGATGTGTGTAGATGTGTGTAAATGAGCCCTAAGTAATCTTAGTTCAATTAATTTCTTTCTCCCTAAGAACATATAGTCAACTTTGTTCATCCTCTGGGACAGGGGAAAGAAAGTCATGTGTAATCTCCATTCTGGCTATGCACTACTTCTCCATCCTACCAAACAGTACTGGGTCAATTATAATGCATTAGCTGCTTTATATGGGGGACGGGTCACATGCTTTTTCATACCTAAAAGTAATGGGAACTTCACTACACTCTTGAAAGATGAACAAAGTAAGGAAAGGTGAGTATGTGCTGCCGGGGAGGGGGAAGGGTGGGTAAAAAAAAGTGTATATTTATATTACATGAGTACAATGAACAGAAAAATGCAATTATCAGTACTTTTAGAGATGTGTGAAAATGTCTGTATTATATACACAAGTTACACAAATAGTGGTCTCCGATTTCAGAGATTTCACAGATGAAAGCTGCGCTAATAAAAAGCTGCATCTGTCAAAATATACTTTAAATGTATAATTTGTCTTAGTTAAATTTAAAATCTCAGAGGCTAGTGTTGGCTCCAGTGTCGGCTATGGCGGTAGTCGTGGACTTCCCTGAAGCATTGAGTGTATGAAGTGTTTTGATTTCCCTGGAATCCTCACAAATTTATTTGAATTTTGATATGTAAGATTATGATCTAGGTTACAATGTTGATAAGATTTTTGTAGCATGTGTTGCTTTGATGCTGTAAGGGTTGTTTGATCAACCGCTATGGCTTCAAATTTCATTTCATTTCATTTCATTGCATTTATTTTACCTTTGTTGCCTGAAAATGTCTCTTTTTTTCCTTTCTTAGGCCCCGTACACACGACCGGATCGATCTGCTGGGATTGATCCGCGGATCAGTTCCAGCAGATAGATCCGGTCGTGTGTACGGCCTAGCGGACATTTTCAGGCAGATAAAAATCCAGCCGATGGATTTTCACCAGATAAAATTTTCTTAGCATGCTAAGAAATCTATCCGCTGCAATCCTGTCCGCCGGACTTATCCGGTGGTCTGTACAGACTCACCGGATAAGTCCGTCCGATCCCACCCCTCGCATGCGTCGTAATGATTCGACGCATGAGTGGAAGTATTTACCTTCCAGGGTCGCGCGCGCGGCCACGTCACCGCGGGGATTTTGATCTGATGGTGTGTACAGCCATCAGATCAAAATCCGCCAGTGGATTTATCCGCTGGAAACGGTCCGGCGGACCGTTTCCAGCAGAAATCCTCTTGTGTGTACAAGGCCTTACTGTTTGTTCTTTTCTCTTCATATCTTCTATACATATTTCTGTGTCAAAAATACATTTCTAAATTAAAAAAATATATATTATTCCTAAAAGACAGCAAACCCCATGCCCTTGGCTGACATAATTGATGAATCATACACCTTAGAACATTCTTTACCCTTTTCCCTTATTCAATTTAAGTTGGAGGGGCACAAGTTCAGAGGGAATTGAACTTCATAGGGTAATTTGCAGTGAAATAGCTTTCACAGCTTATCAGCATATTAATAAAAATATAAATCAAATGGTTGTCATGGGTTTCTGTGCAAGAAAACTTAAACTACAGTGAGTACTGTATAAAAGAACCTGAAGTGTTTTACATGTCCAACAAGTCATACTGAGCATTGATATATACACATGCCATGGTTGCTATTATTCATTTTATTTATAAAGTAAAGAAATATTACAAAGTGCTGTATATGAAACAATTTCAATATTTCCAGACAAATATGAGTCAGTATGAGAAATTTGTCACAGACAGAGACGAGGTCCCTGTATAAATAGGCTTACACTCTAAACAACTATCACTAGAAGAAAGCAAATCTTACTATGCCTTCTTTGCTAGACACCTCAATGTTTACACCATACTGTGCCTGTTTTTATGAGCGATTCATAAAATACAGACCAGGGTGTGAAGCCATCTGTGTCCTATAAACTTCTCTCTCCCTATAGCTCAAAAGAACCCTGGGCCAGATTCACGTAGAATTCCGGCGGCGTAACGTATTGCATTTACGTTACACCGCCGTAAGTTTTACGGACAAGTGCTTGATTCACAAAGCGCTTGCCTGTAAACTTGCGGCGGCGCAGCGTAAATCCGTCCGGCGCAAGCCCGCCTAATTCAAATGGGACGTGTATCACTTAAATTAGGCGCGTTCCCATGTCGAACGTACTGCGCATGCTCCGTTTTGAAATTTCCCGCCGTGCTTTGCGCGAAATCATGTCGCACCGACGTAATTTTTTGAACGTCGACGTCAGTAACGTCCTTTCCTATTCACGGACGACTTACGCAAAAAAAAAAAAAAAATTTAAATTTGACACGGGAACGACGGCCATACTTTAACATGGCAAGTCTAAATATAAGCCAAGAAATAGCAGCCTTAACTATACGCCGGGAAAAGCCGACTAGGGACGACGTAAGAGAATGCGACGAACGCGCGTACCTTCGTGGATCGCCGTGAACAGCTAATTAGCTTACCCGACACGGAAAACGACGCGAACTCCACCCAGTGGGCGCCGAAGTATTACACCTACGATCCGAAGGCGTACGAAGCCGTACGCCTGTCGGATCAAAGCCAGAAGCCATCGTATCTTGGTTTGAGGATTCAAACTAAAGATACGACGCGGCAAATTTGAAAGTATGCCGGAGTATCAGCAGATACTCCGGCGTACTTCTTCTGTGAATCTGGCCCCCTGTGTTTAGAGGAGGGCTTAGGTAAATTACCTCAACAATTATGTGAAAAGACTCTTCTCTGTTCCTTTTTGTTATTTTATTTAAATGGTACTCTACTTGCTGCGGAGCCTCAAAACATTCATACTGCACTTCTGTGCTTAATAAATGTGCATGTTTTTAATATATAATATAGTAAAGAACTATCACAGCTTTATAACTGGGGCTCTAATGCCGCGTACACACCATCACTTTATGTGATGAAAAAAAACGACATTTTTTGTGAAGTAAAAAACGACGTTTTTGAAACTTCAATTTTCAAAAACTACGTTGCCTACACACCATCGTTTTTTCACAATGCTCTAGCAAAGCGCGGTTACGTTCAGCAGTCAACTAGCTTCTGAGCACACAGTGATTTTTTGTGAAACAAAAACCGACGCTTTGAAAAACGACACAAAAAAAATGAAAATATTTTGCACTGCACAGCGCACTCCCAGCACAGAGACCGTGCTCTGTACTAAAGAGCAGTAACTGGAAAGCTCAATTCCCGATCACTTGATCACTGTGATAGCCTCTGATTGGCTACCACAGAGATCAGTCACCATATAGCCCACCTATGTGTTTCTCCTCTTGAATGAAGAAAAATAAACTCTTTCATAGATGCAGATTGTTCAGGTCCGACTGTCAGTTTTTCAGGTGGACCTGAATGGACGCATGCTTAGCGGTGACATGTTCGCTGACATCCGATCCACTCCGATCTGATAAATGCAGATGGATGGAAACCCTATTTTCCATCTGTCTGGCAGATCAGACTGGATAAAAATAGACAGGTGGTCCGTTTTCACCTGACCCTCCCTGACAGACCTGTCATCCACCGGCTCAGTGGGAATCAATGGATCGATCCCTTCTGAGAAAGTGAAGTTCATCAAAACGGACATATATGTGTGACAGGGGCCTTAGTGTCAGTGTTTTGAGACACAGCATCGGTGCCATTGGCTGCTGCTGCTGTCAATCGAAATCAGCTAGCCAATCAGGGGAGAGAGGGTGTTTTTAGGTGCCATTGAAATGAATGATTTGACATTTTAACAGTGCGTTTTGACTTCACAGGCAGAATTGTGGTGTAAACTTTCTCTGGTAGCAAACACATTTTTGTCATTTAAAATACATGCCCCTTTCCTGTCATGATTTTTTTGGTGAATATCAGAAATGACATGTTCTCTTGAACATAGTAAAATGAAAGATATCTACATATATACAAAAATACAAAAAAAAATGCATTTAAGAAGGATCAATAAACTTCACAGGTATGGGTGGGGCTTTAAAAAAAAATACAAAACATTTAAAAGTGAAAAAAATTTGATTTTTCAATTCTTTATACATCAAATTAATCAGTGCATCTTCCACCACTGTAATAACATAGCTTCCAACTGTTCCTTTTTTCGAGGGGCTGTCCCTTATTTGGAACAATGGGCCAGATTCACAGAGCAGATACGACGGCGTATCTCCTGATACGCCGTCGTATCTGTTGTTCTATCTATGCGACTGATTCATAGAATCAGTTACGCATAGATAGCCAGAAGATCCGACAGGTGTAATTGTTTTACACTGTCGGATCTTAAGATGCAATACCGCGGCCGCCGCTGGGGGGAGTTCGCGTCGTAAACCAGCGTCGGGTATGCAAATTAGCAGTTACGGCGATCCACAATGGTTTTTCGCGTTCGCTACGTTGCCGCTACGCTAGTTTCCCGTCGCAAAGTTAGTCGATTTTTTTGGTGCCTTAACTTTAGTCAGCAAGCGTATTGCTGTCTAAAGTATGGCCGTCGTTCCCGCGTCGAAATTCAAAATTTAACGTCGTTTGCGTAAGCCGTCCGGGAATACGGAAGTACGCTACGCGCCGTTCGAAAAAATGACGTCACGGCGCGCAATGCACAGCGGGAGTTTGGAAACGGAGAATGCGCGGTAGGTCCGGCGCGGGAGCGCGACTAATTTAAATGGCACACGCCCATTTAAATTGGCCCGCCTTGCGCCGGAGGCCGCCGGCGTAGGTTTTCATCGTAAGTGCTTGGTGAATCAGGTACTTGCGATGAAAAATTGCGGCAGTGTAACGTATCTACGATACGTTACGCCGCCGCTGCCCTACGTGAATCTGGCCCAATGTGCCTGTCCCTCTTTCCTTCTAATTTGTCCCTCATTTTGGTCTGATCTATATAGTTGTATATAAAATGCACCATTTATTTATCAGAAAAGTGTTTATCAGTGCTAAACCTTTGCTTCATTTTCTAAATTGCTGCCTTTGTAAATTCCAAAACCCAGAATAAAGGAATAGTAGTGGTAAAAAAAAAAAAAAAACACTAACCAAGCCATTTAACCAATCAATTTGTTTTTTCCATTTCTCCTTTAAGGGGCTGTGACAGGGTGTGTGTCCTATGCCTTCATACTTTTGCTAATAGGTGTCCCTTGTTCCTATCTCAGAAAGTTGGGAGCTATGTAATAAACCATCACTAATGCCGCGTACACGCAACAGTTTTTCATGATGAGAAAATGCAATTTTTTAAATTGGTCGTGAAAAACGGCGGTGTGCATGCTCCAGAGCATTTTTCTCGACGAGAAAAATGTCCGTTAAAAACCTGCTCTATTTTTTCTCGTCGTTTTTCATGTCGTGAAAAACAGTCGTGTGTAGGCTTTAACGAGGGTGGAAAACGCGCATTGCTCAGAAGCAAGTTATGAGACGGGGAAATTAGCATAAGCAGCCCACAGGGTTGCGTAATTCGACTGGAACTTCCCCTTTATAGTGCCGCCGTACGTGTTGTACGTCATCGCGCTTTGCTCGAGCATTTTTTTTTTCACAAACGTGTGTATGCAAGGCAGGCTTGAGAGGAATCACGTTGAGAAAAAATTCGTTTTTTCCATGACATGAATAACGGTCGTGTGTACGCGGCATAAGAAATCATTGTATGGAGGCTTATCATACCTCCTAAATTAATAGAAACTCCATAAATCACACAGATAGTTCCCTGGCACACTGTAGGGCACACAACTTGATAGTAGGTTAGATGCAAAACCACCCAAAGATGTCAGATTGTTCTCACAGGGTAAGGGTAAAGAGGACCAAGGGCCAGTTGACAGGACTTCCTCTAATGCAAAACTCCCTTGCACTTACCACTCAAAAAAATCATAAAAGGGGACTAATGCTCCACATAGTGTAAACCAGATACCACAATTCTATTAGAAAAACTAGAAACTACAATTACACAGAAAAAAGGCAGATACAGTGCTGTATAATCACATAGACATGAATGACACGTCCAGATCGTGATGACATTAGGTGTGTAGGCCCTATCCTAACCAGTTTCATCAAATATGACATTCTCAAAGGATGGGGCTTCACACTGACCACAGAAGATACAGGGGAGTTGTGCGCCCGTAGCTTTGGCGTGATGACACAAGACAGAAACTGCCTACGTTAGTTTGGAACTACTGCCATACTTCCGTTGTCAGTTTACTTAGAGAAGGAGATGCACAGGCAGGGTCAAACAGGTATATCAAGTCATTGGCAGCAGGAAATAAAATTAAAATATAAGAAATGACATTTCATTAATTTAAAGAGTCAGCTGATTTTTTCAATTCTTGTCTTTGCAAACACTTTAAGGAGGACTTTTGTCCTCCTTAACCGCTAAGGACCGCCTCCTGCACATATACGTCGGCAGAATGGCACGGCTGGGCACAAGCACATACAGGTACGTCCTCTTTAAGTGCCCAGCCGTGGGTCGTGGGCGCGCGCCCGCGACCCGGTCCGAAGCTCCGCGACCGTGACCGCGGGACCCACGGACCCGATCCCCGTTGGAGTCCTGCGATCGGTCCCCGGAGATGAAGAACAGGGAGTGCTGTGTGTAAACACAGCTTCCCCCGTTCTTCACTGTGGCACCGTCATTGATCGTGTGTTCCCTTTTATAGGGAAACACAATCAATGACATCACACCTACAGCCACTCCCCCCTCCAGTTAGAAACACAAATGAGGTCACACTTAACACCTTCAGCCCCCCTTGTGGTTAACTCCCAAACTGCAATTGCCATTTTCACAGTAAACAATGCATTTTTAATGCATTTTTTGCTGTAAAAATCACAATGGTCCCAAAAATGTGTCAAAATTGTCCGAAGTGTCCGCCATAATGTCGCAGTCACGAAAAAAATTGCTGATCGCTGCCATTAGTAGTAAAAAATTTATAAAAATGCAATAAAACTATCCCCTATTTCGGGGATAAGCAATTAGCGGACCTCCAGCTGTTGCCAAACTACAAGTCCCATCATGCCTCTGCCTCTGGGTGTCATGCTTGATGCTGTCAGAGTCTCGCTATGCCTCATGGGACTTGTAGTTTGGCAACATCTGGAGGTCCGCTAATTGCTTATCCCTGCCCTATTTTGTAAACGTTATAAATTTTGCGCAAACCAATCAATAAACGCTTATTGTGATTTTTTTACCAAAAATAGGTAGAAGAATACGTATCGTCCTAAACTGAGGAAATGTTTTTTATATATATTTTTGGGGGATATTTATTATAGCAAAAAGTAAAAAATATTGAATTTTTTTCAAAATTGTCGCTCTTTTTTTGTTTATTGCGCAAAAAAAAAAAACGCAGAGGTGATCAAATACCACCAAAAGAAAGCTCTATTTGTGGGAAAAAAAGGACGCCAATTTTGTTTGGGAGCCGCGTCGCACGACCGCGCAATTGTCAGTTAAAGCGACGCAGTGCCAAATCGCAAAAACTGTCCGGGTCCTTTAGCTGCCTAAAGGTCCGGGTCTTAAGTGGTTAAAGTTCTCCTTTATTTTGCATAGAATACAGAAGCCTATGAAAGTAAATGCCTGAGGTAAAAACTTTTTATTAGTATGCCAATGTTTAATAGTAACATGATAAATGCATTAAATAGTGTCTCTGATCTGGTTGGCACTCAGATGGACAATGCATTTGGATAAATATGATATTTACATTTTATTTATTTTAATTACAATTTCATTGAGTAAATAACTTTCATATCATGTGAGACTGAGTAAAGTTTTTGAGATAAAATCTGATTTTAAGTAGAAAGACCATGGTATGTGTGAATAGTAGTAATAGTCCCATGACTCCATCGATCTGTAACATGAAACAATTATCAGATCATATTTAAGGGTTATTTATTTTCCTAAAACTATTTACACTGGTGTCTTTTTTTAATTCAGTGGAATATTGCTTTTAACATGAGGAGTTGTTGAAATCACTGCACAACCAAGTAACTATTTCCTATGTTTCTTGCAATGCAAAAGCATCTAATCTGCAGCTGAGTTGAGATACATTTGGGATAGCTGTGCAGGTGCCAGCTCCCTTCACTAAATCATACTGAATGACAGCCCATCGAACACAAAGCAAAGCTTTGAAGTGTTGCATTGCATGATGGCAGCTGGATTTTTGTCCTTGTTTAGATCTACACAATTATGCCACCTCAAGGAAGATATATTAGACTCTGAATATTATTTGCACACAGAATTAGGCAACAACGTGGAAGTGCCCTAAAATTACTAATAGCTCAATTACATAATGATGATAGGACCCGGTTAAACATTCAAAATGTCAAACCTTTCTGAAAAAAAAAAAGTACTATCAAAGTCTTTTCTTTCCCTCTCTGGTTGTTGCCTAATTCTGTGTGCAAATAATATTCAGAGTCTAATATAAAATGCAGAGTTGACGCTTGGATGTAGAATGGGGACTGTTAATGACACCCTTACCCAAACAGTACATTGATAGTGTAATTTTTTTTTTTATAAAAGGTTAGCAAAAATAAATAAAAAAATTATCTTGGCAAACTATACATTTGATATGGTTTGTAAAATGGCAAATATTATGTTAACTGTTTTCAGGTTTCTGTTTTCCTGAAATCCTGCTGATGCTTGAACTATAGGTGTATTTGACTTTTATATCATGCAGACATGGCATTGAGTACTGATTGGGCCTTGAAGAAGGGGCACGCCTTGAAAGCTTGTCCTAAAAATTTGGGTTTTAGTACAAATAAAAAAAGGATCATGGACGGTACTTAATTCCTCTGGTTTAAAGTGCACTAATATAGCTACAATCAACTCAAGCATAAATCATGCAGACACATTTTTATGACTTCACTATTTTTCTACACACTGAATGCTTGTAATAATTTTATATATATATATATATATATATATATATATATATATATATATATATATATGTATATATATATATACATATATATATATTACCAAAAGTATTGGGATACCTGCCCTTACACGCACATGAACTTTAATAGCATCCCAGTCTTAGTCTGTAGGGTTCAGTATTTAGTTGTCCCACCCTTTGCAGCTATAACAGTGTTATGCCCCTTACTACACGTGACTGATGTGTATTCGGGCACACTGATAACTCTTCTCATACTAATGCATTCCAGTAGGCGCGGAATCCTTATGAACTTTTATTAGCACAAGACAGAGTAAAACTGTAATAGATACAAACAGATTACAATTAATAAACAATAATACAATTAGAGCCTCCCTATCTATCTATCTAGAGAGACAAAGTTGCACGTACCGTAGATGCATCGATATGGCTGACGTGAGATAGAACTCAGCAGACATGTGCTTGCTTGGAAGGAAAAATGGAAAAGAAGGCTCTGGAGGTGCTGCAAAGCCTCATGGGATAGAAATACGGAAGCTTGCATGGACCAAACTAATGAACTATTCTAGCTGACTATATTAACATAGAACTGGTGCAATTAAACAGAAAGTCCACTAGATGGCAGCATTGATTTAATTCAAACTAAAGTCAAAACTATGAAGACGATGAGCCTTATGAATGAAGGCATGACACTCCTCGCCTGGTTTCCCACGGATACCACACATCATGGCACTCCGGAGGAGAGTAACAAAACAAGTTCGGAAACAGGTCTGAGGAAAAGTTTAGGCTGGCCTTGCCTAATGACTTTGAGTTCAACTTTCCTGACGTGTCCATCTTCACTGGGAAACACTTGGGTTATCAGACCCAAAGGCCACTCGTTTCTCCTTGATTGAGAGTCTTTCATGAGAACAATGGCACCAGGCTCTAAGTTGGGCTTCCTGTCTTGCCATTTGTTCCTGGTCTGTAGATTAGACAAGTATTGTTTCTTCCACTTGTTCCAAAAGGTGTCGGCTAACACTTGTACTCTTTTCCATTGACATCTGTATAAGTCCTTTGGGTCGAGATTGACTGAAGGAGATGTGATCACCTCGACTTTCTGAGTGAGCAAAGTGGAAGGTGTAAGCAAGAAAGGATCTTCAGGATCATTGGGTATAGATGTCAAGGGTCTGGCATTCATTATAGCTGATACTTTAGCCATGAAGGTTGTCAGAGTCTCATGTGTGAGTTTTGAAGTTCCCAATTGTAGAAACATTGAATCTAGGATTCTTCGAGCTATACCAATCATATGCTCCCAGGCACCTCCCATGTGAGAAGAGTGTGGGGGGTTAAATGTCCATGTACAACCCTGTTCTGAAAGGTATCTCTCAACATGTTCTGTGTCAAGGTTTGAAGTGATATTCAATTCTTTGCAAGCTCCAACAAAGTTGGTTCCTCTATCAGAGCGTATGTGCTTGACAGGGCCTCTAATAGAGATGAAACGTCTCAGGGCATTGATGAAGCTGGATGTGTCTAAGGACTCAATTACTTCTATGTGTACAGCTCTGATGCACATGCAAGTAAACATGACAGCCCAGCATTTGCTGTTGGCACTGCCTCCTCTGGTTTGTCGTGTGATGACAGCCCAAGGCCCAAACACATCAAGACCCACGTTTGTGAAAGGGGGTTCTGTACTGAGACGGTCTGCAGGAAGGTTGGCCATTTTCTGGGTTTGGAAAATACCACAAAGCTTACGACAGGTGATACATTTGAAAATGGTTTTACTCACAAGTCTCTTGGCTCCCACTATCCAGAGTCCAGCCGCACGCAAAGCTCCTTCCGTGAACAAACGTCCTTGATGTTTTGTCTGTGTGTGGTAGTGTTCCACAAGTAAAGAAGCAACATGGTTATTTGGTATTATGACAGGATTGCTTTCACCACTATCAAGTACTGCATTTGAGATGCGCCCTCCAACTCTTATCAGTCCTTCATTGTCTATAAAGGGGTTGAGTTTCCTTAGAGGACAGTTCTTTGGAATGCTCTTGTTATATTGAAGGCATTCTAGTGTTAGTGCATAAGTCTCTTGTTGGATACAGCGGATGATTACATTTGTTGCTTCTGTGAGCTCATCTACTGTATATGGCTTGTGACAATAATGCCAACCTTTGCAACAACTTGGTCTTGTAGGGGTGCCTTTAAAGGATCTGGCTATATGAACCAAGCAAGCTGTAGCTCTTTGTAAGGATTTCCAAGTGGAGAACTTATCGAAGCGCTTGGATCCCAACAGTTGGTTAGAAATTGTTGTATGTAGTGTGGAAACCTGAGGACGGATGTCTGAGTCAGATTCAGGTTCTAACAGTTCATAAGTCTCCCTTTGTGGAGTGGTAGGCACTGACTTGTACAGGAAGGGTGGTCCTGTGAGCCATGTAGTGTCTTTGAGACGGGATGCTGGCACAGACCTTGTGGCATGATCTGCTGGGTTATGATCAGTTGAGACATAACGCCACTGGGTGGGCTGTGTAGACTTCCTGATCCTTAGGACTCTGTTGTGAACATAGACATAGAATCTCCTACTTTCGTTGTAAATGTAGCCCAACACTACCTTGCTGTCTGTGTAAAACTCTGTATCCTCGAGTTCTATATCCATCTCAGATGTAATAAGTTCTGCAAGTTCTACTGCTAATACAGCAGCACACAGTTCCAATCTTGGAATGGTGGTTTCAGGACATGGTGCTAGCTTGGCCTTGCCCATAACGAACCCAATATGAATTTGGCCCTCGATGTCTACTGACTTGAGGTAGGTTACTGCTCCTACTGCTTTGACTGAAGCATCGCAGAATACACATAACTTTCTAGACTGAACCCTTTCAGGAGGAAAGTGGGTGTATGGTCTATGTATGTGTAGGTTAGATAAAGTCTTTAAAGAGTCTCTCCATGTTACCCATAATGTCTCTTTCTCAGGAGGTAGTGGAGAATCCAAATCACATGTGTCTACAGTAAGCTCTCTAAGCAGAATCTTACCTTGGACGGTCACCAGTGCTGCGAACCCGAGTGGATCATACAGGCTGTTGATGGTGGATAGGACACCTCGCCGAGTGAAGGGTTTTGGCTCTTGGTCGACCTGAAAGGTAAGGGTGTCAGTCTTAAGGTTCCAGTTGAGTCCTAGGCTGCGTTGCATAGGAAGGGAGTCTGTAGCTAAGTCCAGATCTTTGAAGTCACTGGCATAATTTTGAGAAGGGAAGGCCTCTATGACGACCTTGCTGTTTGATGCTATCTTATGCAGTCTAAGATTTGAAGAGGCAAGTGTGCTTTGAGTCCTCTTGAGTAGACTTATTGCAGCTTCAGGTGAAGAAAGTGATTTCAGACCATCATCTACATACAGTATAAGTCTCTTTCAATAAACTGTGTAACGTCTTTCTCACCTTCTTGAGCAGATAGCTTAAGTCCGTAGATGGCAACAGCAGGGGATGGACTGTTACCAAAAATGTGCACTTTCATGCGGTATTCTGTAATGTCTTTAGTAGGGTCATTGTCTTTGAACCATAGGAATCTCAAGAAGTTCCTGTGTTCTTCCTTGACTTGGAAGCTGTGAAACATTTGCTGTATGTCTGCAACTATGGCAACTGCTTCCTTGCGGAACCTGATGAGAACACCAAGAAGTGTGTTGTTGAGATCTGGTCCCTTTAGGACAGCCGTCACTAAATGGCGGCCCGCGGTCCGAGTCCGGCCCGGGTGGCGCTTCTGCCCGGACCGCCATTATCATTTTAAATTTCAGCGTTGGTTTGCTGGGGCCGCGGGTTTCCCCAGCAACCAGTGACGCTGAGAGCGGAGAAGACAAGCAGTCACGGGCCGCGAGGTAGGGGCGTGACGTCACGTGCGTGCCCCGCCCCCTGCTGCATGCGGGTCCACTCCTGGCTCTCCTTGCGAGATTGGGGCGTGACGTCACGCGCGCGCCCCGCCCCCCTGCTGCTCGCATTTCCCGGGCTCTCCTTATCGCGCAGCATGCAAGGTATGTGACAAGTTAATTAGTTGTCACGAATGGGCAGATTTGTTTGTAATTGTGCTGTCATTAATGGTCACGCTGATGGGCACCTTTTTTTTATGTTAAGGGGCACTCTGATGGACGAATTTTATTTTAAGGGGCATGCTGATGGGTATATTTTTAATGTGCACACTGATGAGCATATTTTGTTAAGGGGCACACTGATGGACACATTTTGTTGTGACCATCAGAGTGCCCCTTAACATAAAATATACCCATCAGCGTACCCCTTAAAATAAAATGTGCCCATCAGAGTGCCCATTAACAAAAAATGTTCCCATCAGCATTTCCCTTAACATAAAATAAGGGTCACGCTGATGGGCACCTTTTATGTTAATGGGCACTCTGATGGGCACATTTTATTTTAAGGGGTATGCTGATGGGTATATTTTATGTTAAGGGGCACTCTGATGGGCACAACAAAATGTGTCCATCAGTGTGCCCCTTAACAAAATATGCTTATCAATGTGCACATTAAAAATATACCCATCAGCATGCCCCTTAAAATAAAATGTGCCCCTCAGAGTACCCCTTAACATAAAAGGTGCCCATCAGCGTGACCCTTATTTTATGTTAAGGGGCATGCTGATGGGAACATTTATTGTTAAGGAGCACTCTGATTGGCATATTTTATTTTAAGAGCAACACTGATGGGCCCTTTTTGTATTAAGGAGCACTCTGATGGGCAGATTTTATGTTAAGGGGCACATTTTCTTGTGCCCATCAGAGTGCCCCTTCATATAAAATGTGCCCATCAGGATGTCCCTTAACATAAAACTTGTCCATTAGAGTGTCCCTTAACATAAAATGTGCCCATCAGTATGACCCTTATTTTATGTTAAGGGGCACGCTGATGGGCACATTTTATGTTAAGGGGGACTCTGATGGGGACAGCTGATGTAAAGAGGGACTCTGATGGGAATGCCTGATGTAAATGAGCGCTGTGATGGGGACCCCTAATGTAAAGGGGTGCTGTGATGGGGACCTCTGATTTAAAGGAGTGCTGTGATATGGACACCTGATGTAAAGGAGCTCTGTGATGGGGACCCCTGATGTAAAGGGGCACTGTGATGGGGACCCCTGATTTAAAGGAGTGCTGTGATAGGGACACCTAATGTAAAGGGGCACTGTGATGGGGACACCTGATGTAAAGGGGCACTGTGATGGGGACACCTGATGTAAAGGGGTGCTGTGATGGGGACACCTGATGTAAAGGGGTGCTGTGATGGGGACACCCGATGTAAAGGGGCACTGTGATGGGGACACCTGGTGTAAAGGGGCACTGTGATGGAGACACCTGATGTAAAGGGGCACTGTGATGGGGACACCTGGTGTAAAGGAGTGCTGTGATGGGGACCCCTGATGTAAAGGGGCACTGTGATGGGGTCCCCTGATTTAAAGGAGTGCTGTGATAGGGACACCTGATGTAAAGAGGTGCTGTGATGGGGACCCCTGATTTAAAGGAGTGCTGTGATGGGGACACCTGATGTAAAGGGGAACTGTGATATGGACACCTGATGTAAAGGAGCTCTGTGATGGGGACCCCTGATGTAAAGGGGCACTGTGATGGGGACACCTAATGTAAAGGGGCACTGTGATGGGGACACCTGATGTAAAGGGGTGCTGTGATGGGGACACCTGATGTAAAGGGGTGCTGTGATGGGGACACCTGGTGTAAAGGGGCACTGTGATGGGGACACCTAATGTAAAGGGGCACTGTGATGGGGACACCTAATGTAAAGGGGCACTGTGATGGGGACACCTAATGTAAAGGGGCACTGTGATGGGGACACCTAATGTAAAGGGGCACTGTGATGGGGACACCTGGTGTAAAGGGGCACTGTGATGGGGACACCTGGTGTAAAGGGGCACTGTGATGGGGACACCTGGTGTAAAGGGGCACTGTGATGGGGACACCTGATGTAAAGGGGCACTGTGATGGGGATCCCTGATTTAAAGGGATGCTGTGATGGGGACACCTGATGTAAAGAGGTGCTGTGATGGGGACCCCTGATTTAAAGGAGTGCTGTGATAGGGACACCTGATGTAAAGAGGTGCTGTGATGGGGACCCCTGATTTAAAGGAGTGCTGTGATAGGGACACCTGATGTAAAGAGGTGCTGTGATGGGGACCCCTGATTTAAAGGAGTGCTGTGATGGGGACCCCTGATGTAAAGGGGCACTGTGATGGGGTCCCCTGATTTAAAGGGATGCTGTGATGGGGACACCTGATGTAAAGAGGTGCTGTGATGGGGACCCCTGATTTAAAGGAGTGCTGTGATGGGGACCCCTGATTTAAAGGAGTGCTGTGATAGGGACACCTGATGTAAAGAGGTGCTGTGATGGGGACCCCTGATGTAAAGGGGCACTGTGATGGGGTCCCCTGATTTAAAGGGATGCTGTGATGGGGACCCCTGATTTAAAGGAGTGCTGTGATGGGGACACCTGATGTAAAGGGGTGCTGTGATGGGGACACCTGATGTAAAGGGGCGCTGTGATGAGGGCACCTGATATAAAGGGGCGCTGTGATGGGGAAAAATGGGGACTTGAGATTCGGACCTCGGCCCAAAGAAAATTTTAGTGACCGGACCTCCTTGAATTTTAATTCAAGACCCCTGCTTTAGGAGGACATCATTTAGTGAGACCCCTTCGTGCTGAGAGCTGGAGTCAAACACTACCCGGATTTTACCTGGCTTCTTGGGATGGTAGACACCGAAGATTGGTAGGTACCAGCACTCTTCTTTGTCTTTTAAAGGTGGGGCTATCTCAGCATGGTCATCCTCAAACATCTTACTCATGAATGAGAAGAAATGCCCTTTCATTTCTGGCTTTCTTTGGAGATTGCATTTAAGGGAAGAAAAGCGCTTTAACCTGCCTGGCGGTATTCCCGAGCGTGACTCGGGGTGGGTTTTTCATGTTGCGATCGGTATCCCTGAGTCACGCTCGGGCTAGCTATGCAGAGCCTGCAGCGTGCGCTGGCTTACCTTGTCCTGGATCCAGCGATGTCACCGCGCTGTGTGAGCGAGCGGGACCTTGCTCGATTCACACAGCGTCCTCCTGTGCCGCCGATCTCCGTTCCCTGCGACGTTACGACGCACAGGAGCAGAGAACGGCGCCAAATTCAAAAAAGTAAACAAACACATTACATACAGTATACTGTAATCTTATAGATTACAGTACTGTATGTAAAAAATACACACACCCCTTGTCCCTAGTGGTCTGCCCAGTGTCCTACATGTCATTTTATATAATAAAAACATTTCTTTCTGCCTGAAAACTGTAGATTGTTCATAGCAACCAAAAGTGTCCCTTTATGTCAAAAATGGTTTTAGATCAGCTAAAAAACAGCGATAATAAATTATAATCACTTGCAGAATTGTGCGATAGCGATTTGTGGGGAAATTCGTCATAAAAAAATAATAATAATGACAGCGACAATTCTGCAACTGAGCAAATTTCAGTGATTTTGATTTGATTACATTATTGAATAATTTTTATTAGAATTATATTATTATTTGTTATAATTATTTATAATTATTTATTATATTATAATTTATCATTTTGTTTTAAAAAAATGTCATACCCGGGATGCCTATTAGATTATTGTTTGGTCAGATTTAAGTGAGTTATTCCTAAGAATTACAGGCCTACAGTATAAAACGCCAAATTTCCTTGCAAATAATTGTACCGCTTTTGGTACGTAATTCCAGACAGAATCATACCGCCAGGGAGGTTAAAGCTTGTTCTCTGTTGTTAGCAAGGCAGGGTCTCTGTTCTTTGAAAGGCAGGGGTGCTACCCAGCTGTTTTCATTGTTTTTGTAGAATCCCTGTCTCATTATTTCCAAGAAGATATGATCTTCAATTGATGGGGCAAGTTTGTTATCTTCTTTAGTCCCTTGGAAAACTGAGCATCCTAAACGATCTCTGTCTTCAACACAAAGAAGATTAGCGGTGTAAGGGTTGGAATGAATTACACTGGCAGGCTTCTCTCTTACGAGGAATCTGTTGGTGCAAGGCTGAAATAAGTGTCTAGTGTCTTTGTAAAGAGAGAGTTCATGCTGGTTGGTTTGTGAACACTCCCTAGGCATACGTTGCCTATGATGACCCATCCGAGATCTAGCTTCTGGGCATAGGGGGAGTTGTGGGGACCATTGATTTGTTTTCTCACCTTGTGAACTCTGATGATGTCCCTCCCAAGGAGAAGTGCTATCTCAGCCTGGGGATCCAGTTCAGGGATGAGGTGTGCTATGCCCTTCAGATGTCTGTGATGAAGTGCCACCTCTGGTGTAGGGATCTCCTCTCTTTCAGTTGGGAACTGATTGCACTCGATTAGAGTTGGCAGAGGCAGGGTTGTCTGACCATCAAAGGATTCGATTTGGTAACCGATGGCTCTTCTCCCAGTTTCTTCACTTACCCCTGTACAAGTCTTGAGTAAGTATGAAGAGTTTGCTTCCTTGATTTTGAAGGTGTCAAAGAAGGTTGAGCTGGTGAGTGATCTGTTGCTTTGATCGTCCAGGATCACGTATAGCTTCACTGCTTTTTCTCTGTGGCCTGTGGGGTAAACTGTAACAAGACAAATCTTGGAGCAGGATTTGTTAGACGAACCTTCTCCACATACTTGGGTGCACTGGGGTGTAACTACAGGAGGTCCTGTGTCTTGTTGCTCCTCGCCGTGCTCTTCCACCTGGAGTGAGGGGGTAAGAGTCCATGGCGCTGGCCCTGGATGTAGAGCTGTGTTGTGTTCTGTGCTGTTACACTCAGAGCAGTTGATGCTCACCTTACAGTCTTTACCGATGTGAGAAGCTGATGCGCAGCACCTGTAACAAATTCTGTTTTCTTTGAGGAAGGTTCTGCGATCTTGGAGAGTCTTTTCTCTAAAACCTCTGCACTTTACAATGAATGAGGCTTCTTGTGAAGAGGGCACTCTCTGCTTGGATTCTCAGCTGGAGATACACTTGTTGTGCGTACTGCAACAGGTGTGACTTTGAAGTTGCGGGTTAGAGCAGGCTTACTTGGCCTAGGGAGAGCAGAGTCAGATGATGAGATGTCAAAACTAGGATAATTTTTAACCTTTGCTTGATGGCGAATAAAGTCCACAAAATAAGACAATGGTGGGAAGGGAACGTTGTGCCTTTGCTTGTAGTTTGGAGCCTCGTGTAATCCAGGCTTCTTGAAGGCTGTAAGGTAGCTTCTGCACTATAGGGTTAACACCACGGGCTGTGTCCAGAAAGGCAAGGCCTGGCAAGTCTCCTTCTGATTTGGCTATTTGGAGTTCTGTCACTAGGTCACTCAATTCTCTCAGCTTCTGGTATCCTTTCTTAGGAATCTTGGGAAAGTCCTCTATTCTTTTAAAAAGAGAGTTTTCTAGAACTTCTGGGGAACCGTAACATTCATCAATCCTTTCCCATATCATGCTCAGCCCTTTGGTTGGGTAATTAATGTTAATGTCTCTGATTCTCCTTGCATGCTCTGATGACTCATTCCCCAGTGATTGGACTAAGAGATCGGCTTCCTCACTTGCTTTAAAACCAAGATCCTTAATTGCATTTCTGAAGGACGAACGCCATGCTCTATAACTTTCAGGGCGATCGTTAAACTTTGCAAGTCCTTTTGCTAACAGTTCACATCGTGCTAAGAGCTTGAAGAAATCTGACATACCTTGATCATTGTGTGAGTAGCCAGGGGGCGCTTTGTTGTGCCAGGAACTTGTGGAGTAGATGCGGTCATCAGAGATGCTGTCGCTGGGTCTTTTAACTTGTTGTTCTTCATTTTCGACTTGGTCAACTGTGGCGTAGTGCTTTGATAGCCTGGATGCAGAATGTGCTGAAAACTGACTAAGTGCAGGTTTACTTTCTTGCTTGATATAAGGCGTGTGAATGGCGGGAGTTGATTCCGCTCTTGGCGCTGTAAGCAGGCAGTTGTCTGGTTTTGTGTGTCGCCGCACATATTCTGAGGTACGCTCTGTACTGTCATGAGGAACGGATTCTTCCCCTAGCACGTTGCTGCGCCACTCACTGGTGGGCTTTGCAAGTTCTTCTAGGATGTCTGCCTCGGCTGCAGCAGCCGCTGACTCCTTCTCTGCAGCTAGTTTCTCTAATTTGATTTGCATCTCTTTTTCAGCAAACCTAGCCTTTACTTCGGCCTCTTTTGCTGCAAAATCAGCTTTCACCTTAGCAGATTCTGCCTTTGCGCGGGCAATGGCGATTGTTTCGCTTTTTACTGACCTCCTTGAGCTTGTGGAGTAAACTTCTGACCTTGTCACGAGGTGCTCTGACTTTGTCTGCGACATGATGTCTAGCTGTATATGGGAGCTGCTAACTCTGATGTCTCTTTCGGGTTCTATGTGGTAGCTGTGCTTAGAAGCCTTGGTTTCTATGGCGTTCTGTATGCTGGCCATGCTTAGAAATCCTAGTTTTGCTGGAAGTTCTGTATGCTAGCCATGTTTAGAAGCCTAAGTTTTACTGGAAGTTCTGTATGCCAGCCATGTTTAGAAGCCTACGTTTTACTGTTATGCCCCTCACTACACGTGACTGATGTGTATTCGGGCACACTGATAACTCTTCTCATACTAATGCATTCCAGTAGGCGCGGAATCCTTATGAACTTTTATTAAGACAGAGTAAAACTGTAATAGATACAAACAGATTACAATTAATAAACAACAATACAATTAGAGCCTCCCTATCTATCTATCTAGAGAGACAAAGTTGCACGTACCGTAGATGCATCGATATGGCTGACGTGAGATAGAACTCAGAAGACATGTGCTTGCTTGGAAGGAAAAATGGAAAAGAAGGCTCTGGAGGTGCTGCAAAGCCTCATGGGATAGAAATACGGAAGCTTGCATGGACCAAACTAATGAACTATTCTAGCTGACTATATTAACATAGAACTGGTGCAATTAAACAGAAAGTCCACTAGATGGCAGCATTGATTTAATTCATACTAAAGTCAAAACTATGAAGATGATGAGCCTTATGAATGAAGGCATGACAAACAGCTTCAACTCTTCTGGGAAGGCTGTCCACAAGGTTTAGAAGTGTGTATATAGGAATGTTTGACCATTCTTCCAGAAGCGCATTTGTGAGGTCAGGCACTGATGTGTATGAGAAGGCTTGGCTCGCAGTCTCTGCTCTAATCCATCCCAAAGGCGTTCTATTGGGTTGAGGTCAGGACTCTGTGCAGGCCAGTCAAATTCCTCCACCCCAAATTTCCTCATCCATGTCTTTATGGACCTTGCTTTGTGCACTGGTGCATAGTCATGTTGGAACAGGAAATGGCCATCCCCAGGAACAGGAATTTGTCCAAAATGTCTTGGTATGCTGACGCGATTAAGAGTTCCCCTGACTGGAACTAAGGGTCCAAGATAAACCCCTGAAAAACAACCCCACACCATATTCCCTTCTCCATCAAATGATTTGGACCAGTGCACAAAGCAAGATCTATAAATACATGGATGAGCGAGTTTGGGGTGGAGGAGCATGACTGGCCTGACCTCAATCCGATAGAATAACTTTGGTATGAATTAGAGTAGAGACTGCGAGCTAGGCCTTCTCGTCTGACATCAGTGCCTGACTTTACAAATGCACTTCTGGAAGAATGGTCAAACATTCCCATAGACACACTCCTAAACCTTGTGGACAGCCTTCCCAGAAGAGTTGAAGCTGTTATAGGTGCAAAGGGTGGGCCAACTCAATATTGAACCCTACGGACTAAGACTGCGATCCCAATAAAGTTCATGTGTGTGTAAAGGAAGGTGTCCCAATATTTGTTGGTAATATAGTATAAATATACTGTATATATATGATTAATTTAATGTACAACTATCTTAACCCCCTAAAGTCCTCCCCCTACGTCTTTTACAAAACTTTAGTCGTCCTTTCTTTTTTTTTACTTGCCTTGCTCATGAAATCTGGGTGACACCATCACTTCACTTAGCTTCAGGATCTTCTTCTTCCACCAGCACAGGCAGGAAGAATATGTAGGGCTACATCCTGTAGGGAGACTGGTTTCCCAGTGCACAAATATCTGGGTGGGGTGTCTCCTAAACAGGAAATGCTGCCAATAAAATAGATAATTTCCTGATCAGTTGAATGTGAACAACCACTTTATTTATGTACATTTGAAACCAATACATACTTCTACAAAAGATAAATGTATTTGCATGTAAACATAATTTCCTACTATTTTTATTCAAAGATAATTTAGTTACTTGGTAAACATAAGTACTGGTAAATTACAGGCTTAAATCAGTATTGATAAATTATATACCGTATTTATCGGCGTATACCGCGCACTATTTTGCCCTGAAAATCAGGGCACAATCGTGGGTGCGCGATATACGCCGATACCCGTCTTCACGCCACGAGTTTGAATACTGCGCCGGCATATACCGAGCGCAGTACACTCGTGTATCTTCGGGCAGTCTCGGCGCCTCTTGCACTGACGTCCTGAGAGTGTACTGCGCTCGGTATATGTCGGCGCAGTATTCAAACTCGGCGCGGGAAACGAGCGGGGAGGACGCGAGGACGCCGCAGAAGGACGCGGACCTGCCGAAGAGGACGCCGGACCCGCCGAAGAGGACACCGGACCCGCCAAAGAGGACACCCGACCCGCCGAAGACGGACGCCGGACCCACCGAAGAGGACACCCGAAGCCGCAGAAGGACGCCAGACCCGACGAGGCCGCCGATGGACGCCGCGCAAGACACCAAAACTGTAAGT
This sequence comes from Rana temporaria, assembly GCF_905171775.1. Lineage (NCBI taxonomy): Eukaryota > Metazoa > Chordata > Amphibia > Anura > Ranidae > Rana > Rana temporaria. The sequence continues at coordinate 218,225,317 of NC_053489.1, forward strand.
ACAAAAAAAAACAAAAAAACGTTTTTTCCACAGGATTGGGGGCCACTTTAGGGGTGCGCGGTATACGCGGGAGCTCGTTATACCGCGATAAATACGGTATCTATATCTAGATATATATATATATATATATAGATCTATATATATATATATACACACACAATGCATATTTCACAGTTCACAGATGCATTGCATACGTGATATGATACTGCAATAAATAGAAATGCACTACGTGACTGGCCGCCTCATATTATGCTTCATTTATCCATAGACTCTGTTGCTCATTCCCATTTCAGCAAAACAGCTACTAATGAAACCTTGGCTGATTCATCTTACCTGCTCATCATATAACAGAGTGACAGATGCAGCACAGGCTATTATAAGATATAGCTTTTTGGTCACATATGCAAACACTTCAATGCTATGCTCCATTATAACTGGCTTTCCTCACTGTAAGGAAAACATTTCTGGAGTTGTCTAGTAGCACAGGGGAAAACAATGGTTTGCCAGTAAAAAACTGCACAAGGCGCAACAGTCAGTTATGAGTAGTCCCTCTATGGGACAATGATTAGAGAACTGATTTATGCCTATCATTTGTCTGCACTTCACTTTACTGGAGAGAATAACATAACTCATCTTTTGCATAAAAATAGTAGGAAGCTATGTTTATAATTTGAGAAATGAAACTGATTCATCCATGCACATGAAAAAATCTGTTCATTAGGCATTCCGTGACAGCTTGTACCCGTGGGAGCCTGGGATGCTGCCGTTCTTTTTGAACTTCTCTTCTCATTTTATTTCTTCTCCAAAGAAAACACTTTCAAAATAAAGGTATTTTATTTTGAAAATAACAAAGAACAGAAGATATGGAAAATCGTTTTAAGATACTAGGCAGAGAATAAACAAGATCGCATACACATATGTTTTTGATGTTTCTTGTTCAAAGGCGGCAAATAGGTTTGCATATGGCAATCTAGCCATATTAATAGCTTCTAACTATATTTAATTTTGATAGCAACTGCAGATTCTCCCATTGCACCATTGTATTATATTATTTGTGATCCACAATTTGAATTTACCAAGGATCTGGTTTTAAAGGTATACCACTAGGAAGAAATAGTCAGAATTATGATGGGCATAAAAATAATTAGGATTAACTATTTGGGGGCAAGTCCATGAATATCCTTGAATAATGAATATGCACAGAACAATTATTCTAAAATAGTGTTAAAGTAATATTAAAGCTTTGTTTTTGTTTTTTTAAATAGCAAACATGCATGGGAGTGTAGGCCGTACAAGACAACTTAACTTCTAATAATTTGAATAAAACCATAGACCAAAGTAATTTAAATAACTTTATTGAATAAATATATATAATCATATTTTTTTTTATTGGTAATAGAAATGGCCGCGGCACCGTTGTTGGTATAAATAAATCTATATAATCATAAATATTCCATTTAATATTACTAAAATTCTAATAATAAACATTTTCAATATTATTTAAATTCTTAATATAAAACTTTCCAAACTTTAATCATCTCTTTAGATCTCGCTCAGTCATAGAACTCGAGCGAATACCATAACTAATAAATACAAAGTCCCCCTTGATTTCAAGGGTGACATACCACATAAGGTGCTGCGACAGGGTGGGAGGGAGGGGGAGCACACTATACCGTACTAAGGCCACAACTGAATAACCCTCAGAGCAGTGGGCTTATATAGCCCCCCGCACGTGTACAAAGCCCGGGAAACATGTGAGTTCAAACACATGCAGAAAGCCCGGGAAACACGTGAGTTTGAACACCTGCACAAAGCCCGGAAAACACGTGACTCAAAAAGCCTATATTTAGCCCCAAGAGCAACGTGACTCATCCTTCTTAAAGTCACGTTTTTCCCGCCTGAGCTGCTAGCTACAGTATTTTAAATTGACCATTTATTTTTTTTATTTTTTTTTAGAGCAATACCGCTATATAAATTGTATTAATTCAATAGTTGTTCTGCCAGCCACAATCCCATGATGTGGGCACTAATTAATGCCCCCTTTCCAGTGGTTTCGCACAGGTCTCCTGTCAGCACTTCTGCCCCCCCCCCCTGTAATCTTACTTACCCTCTTCACACAGCATTCAAGATGCAGTATGAGTCATTGGCTCTTGCTGCTGTCAATCAAATGCAGTGAAAAAGAAGTGGGGGGGGGCAGACTTAAGTCCCGCTGTGTAAGTCTGTGTAAGTCCATAGACACACAAGTCGGGAGCGCGTGGACAATGTTCTCCCGATAGCAAGCTGATAGCCATGGTTGTCCTAAAAAGAAGAGGAGAAGCCAAGATCGCCACCTGGGACCCCAGAAGAGGATGATTGGGGCCACTCTGTGCAATACCACTGCACAGAGTAGGTAAGTATAACATGCTTGTTATTGAAATTTAAAAAAAAAGTTGTGGTTTAAAATATTGGAAATTTATTTTTCATAACTGAACAGTGTAAGAAAAAAAAAGGTAATGCCTTGTAATCACAGAGATTGCGTGATTGACTCCTGTGTTCACCTCCAATAGCCAATATAAGAATGCAATAAAAAAATAAAACAAGAATTCTGGAAGGAAATAATTAGATATCAGTTGAAATCCAGGGATGCGTTCTATAATCCAGATGAGACAGGAATGATAAAATCGCTTGGGATTTCAATGCAGCAAAAGCGGTATTGGCAGTTGAAACAGGAATTTACAGAATAATGGATTTCTCTCAGTTTGGGTAGCCTTCAGAACTTGCAACATTTTTTAAACATGTTTTACTAAGGGGTTTTCAAAATTTTATAGAAAACAAAATAGAAATTTGATTTCTGCAGTCATAGAAAGTAATATCCAGCAATAGTACAGTGTAAACCAGTTTGGCTAAGTTAGCAATGAACTCCATGAGCCATCCCAGACCAGGCCACCCACAGGATAAAGTTCATAACCAGTGTCTGAGACCAAATTATACTTTGAGTTTACACGTACATGATTCCTAAATCACTAGACAGGTACAATTAATTTTGTTATACAGTAGGTGTTTGTGATATTGTGTTTTTAGCACGACAGCATCGCGCTGATTATCGGCGACATGGTGCCGAGATCTCGCCGACATCTCGCACTCACTGGAATAGTGACAGCACATTCCAACGTGCGCGTCATAGAAGCTACGGGAGATCCGACTTGGATTCCCGCCAATTCTACACGTGTGCGGCGTTTGTTATGAATCCTGAGGGGGAAGTCCCCGCCGGATTTTAAATAAAAATTCAGCATGGGTTCCCCCCTCAGGAGCATACCGGGCCCTTAGGTCTGTTATGGGTTGTAAGGAGAGCCCCCCTACGCCAAAAAAACGGCATAGGGGGTCCCCCTACAATCCATACCAGACCCGTATCCAAAGCACGCTACCCGGCCGGTCAGGAAAGGAGTGGGGACGAGCGAGCGCCCCCCCCTCCTGAGCCGTACCGGGCTGCATGCCCTCAACATGGGGGGGTTGGGTGCTCTGGGGCAGGGGGGCGCACTGCGGGGCCCCCCTGCCCCAGAGCACCCTGTCCCCATGTTGATGAGGACAGGGACCCTTCCCGACAACCCTGGCCGTTGGTTGTCGGGGTATGCGGGCGGGAGGCTTATCGGAATCTGGGAGCCCCCTTTAATAAGGGGGCCCCCAGATACCGGCCCCCCACCCTAAGTGAATGGATATGGGGTACATCGTACCCCTACCCATTCACCTGGAGGAAAAGTGGTAAAAACACAAATAAAAAACACAGGGTATTAAAATATTTTATTAGTCTGCTCCGGAGGCTCCCCCTGTCTTCTTTAGCTCTTTTACCAGGGGGAGCTTCTTCTTCCGATTTCCGGGGGTCTTCTCCTGCTCTCCCGGGTCTTCACCGCTCTTCTGTGACGTCTTCTCCGCTCCGGGGGGTCTTCTTCTATGTTCGCCGCTCTCCGCTCTTGACTCGGCGCACCCCGGTTCTTCCTCCCGCTGTCCGGTGCCTTCTCCTTCTTCCGCTGTTCTGTGACGTCTTCTCCTCTTCTTCCACTGTTCTGTGACGTCTTCTACTTCTCCCTTCAGGCCGCTGTGCTGTGACGTCTTCTCTTCTTCTCTTCTCCCGATGTTGACACGCCGGGCTCTTCTTGCTGCAATGACGGGTGCGCGGCTTGCGTCGGACTTATATAGGCCTCACAGTCCCATCATGCTCCGGTAGGTACCACGTGGGTAGGTATCACATGGGTAGGTACCAGAGCATGATGGGACTGTGAGGCCTATATAAATCCGATGCAAGCCACGCACCCGTCATTGCAGCGAGAAGAGGCGACGTGTCAACATCGGGAGAAGAGAAGAAGAGAAGACGTCACAGCACAGCGGCCTGAAGGGAGAAGTAGAAGACGTCACAGAACAGCGGAATAAGAGGAGAAGACGTCACAGAACAGCGGAAGAAGGAGAAGGCACCGGACAGCGGGAGGAAGAACCGGGGTGCGCCGAGTCAAGAGCGGAGAGCGGCGAACATAGAAGAAGACCCCCCGGAGCGGAGAAGACGTCACAGAAGAGCGGTGAAGACCCCGGAGAGCAGGAGAAGACCCCCGGAAATCGGAAGAAGAAGCTCCCCCTGGTAAAAGAGCTAAAGAAGACAGGGGGAGCCTCCGGAGCAGACTAATAAAATATTTTAATACCCTGTGTTTTTTATTTGTGTTTTTACCACTTTTCCTCCAGGTGAATGGGTAGGGGTACGATGTACCCCATATCCATTCACTTAGGGTGGGGGGCCGGTATCTGGGGGCCCCCTTATTAAAGGGGGCTCCCAGATTCCGATAAGCCTCCCGCCCGCATACCCCGACAACCAACAGCCAGGGTTGTCGGGAAGGGGCCCTGTCCTCATCAACATGGGGACAGGGTGCTCTGGGGTGGGGGGGCCCCGAAGTGCGCCCCCTGCCCCAGAGCACCCAACCCCCCCCATGTTGAGGGCATGCAGCCCGGTACGGCTCAGGAGGGGGGGGCGCTCGCTCGTCCCCACTCCTTTCCTGACCGGCCGGGTAGCGTGCTTTGGATACGGGTCTGGTATGGATTGTCGGGGGACCCCCTACGCCGTTTTTTCGGCTTAGGGGGGCTCTCCTTACAACCCATAACAGACCTAAGGGCCCGGTATGCTCCTGAGGGGGGAACCCATGCCGAATTTTTATTTAAAATCCGGCGGGGACTTCCCCCTCAGGATTCATAACAAACGCCGCACACGTGTAGAATTGGCGGGAATCCAAGTCGGATCTCTCGTCGCTTCTATGACGGCTCTGTCTCCATCGCGGCAAGCCAGCTCGGCGCTGGCTCCCGCGATGGGGCTCGTAGGTGCTCAATCTCGCCGAGAAAGGGAGCGAGATTGACACAATATCGCGTGCACCTACTGTATATTAGTTTAACCAATTTTCCCAAATATTTATAAATTTGAATACTCTAAAATTCGTAAATTAGAAATGCGAAAATCCAAAAACCCGAAAATTTGAAAATCTGAAATAACTAATAATATAAAGAGAAAAGAGCTGGTGTGGGATGGGTAGAGGTACTACTCAGTCCCCATTAGTAGGCACAGAACAAAATACAAAAATGCCCATGGGACTTTTAAAGAGCACACCTCAAAGCATACCAAGTAAAATTTTCAAATGATTTATTCAACGCACATTTAAAAACATGTGATACAGAAAGAAAAAAATATATTAAATGTCATTGTATTGTCAAATTTTGCATTCATGTAATCAACCTTTCCATGAGACCTGGATGTGTCACAAAGATGACTGTCAGTGGTCTGGAATAGCTGTGCTAGGTCTCGAATCGTTTCGTGAGAAGAGTCTCGCTTCTTCGGGACAAGGAAAGATAGATGCAACTGATGAAACACTCCTAGCCTACTAATGTTGTATGAATGACTCTTTAAAGTAGTCATAACATTTCTGTATATGGGCGGGTATATCACTCTAAATTATAATAGCCATTTCAAACCAAAACGTCCATAGATGTAAAATGGTTAATGCAAGAAAAGCCAACCATGCCAACAAACTTCCCCCGGAAGCTGTGTGAGGGTGGGGGGATGGAAATCAGTAGCGACCAGTAGAGACTAGAACCTGGGCGGAAGATGTATATCTCACCAAGAAGGTACCCACACCCTCAGAGGGAAACAGATTGCACAGTTGATGGCTGGTAATATGGCAGACAAACTAATAATAACTTAACTATTACTAACTATTAAATTATAGGCATTGGAATTTAGTTTCAAATTTGGCTGTTAGTGAACGTAATGAATACAAATTTATCCAAAATGACAAATTATCTAAACGAATGGAATGTAATAAATTAATAACAATAAATAACAATAATAATAATTTAAAAAAAATTCTATTATTATTTATTATTAATTTTCTCCATTCCATTCGTTTAGGAGCGGCATTCATTATTTCGGATAATGCGTAACTTTGGATAAATTTGTTTTTATTACATTCACTAACAGCCAAATTTGAAAGGAAATTTCCCATACCTATAACTGAATAGTTAGTTATTAATAGTTAGTTAGTTTGTTAACATTTTCGGATTTTAGTTATTTCGAATTTTCAGATTTTCTTTCTTATGTTCAAATTTTTGAATTTACACGTTTTTTAATTTCCAAATTTCCAAATTGTGATCATAACAAATGAACCAAAAAATGAAAAAAAAAAAAACACAAATGAATCAAAAACTAAAACAAACACATTTTTCGGCAGTGCACATGTCTATATATCACTGTCAGTAAATGTTATCTAGTCTTTGGGAAAGAACAGAAAGTAACAAATGATTGGGTTGTTTTAGTTTATTTGGTTGCATTGTGTGTGGGATGGAATGGATAAGGATTGCATACACAAGTGCATCTTAAGAGAGATGTGAATTCCATGAGCCCTCCCTATGTGGGCGGAGCTTTCAGGTGGTAAAAAATTGCATGAAAGCATTTTGACAGTGACTCCTATCAGCCCCAAAGGAGGTCACTGTGACAAAACTCATAAGTTTTGGGTGATTCTGATGTCGTCATCTCAACTTGCAGCCTACTGAATTTTATGCACTTATAGTATGATATGCTACACATATGTGAGTTTAATCGTATATGATTTAATAAGGCTGGTACTTCACTATTGCAATTTTCTTTTATAATGCTGGGAAATATATCCTAAGAGTGTTATCTGTGGTTTGGATTGATTAGGATTGCAATGTTTGACCTTCTGTGCATAGAGCATCAATTATAACCACAAGCTGATTGTTTTTACAATATCTAATGGGTGACACAGCAGTGGCCTGGAACCCTTTTTTCATCTTTGGACTCTGGGTGTTTGCATGAACTATTGTATGGCCACTTATTTATGGATTTGCATAGTTTGTATGGATACTCTTTTATGTGAGGAGATTTGATGCATTATGTTTAAAAGGGGAAGCTGGTTATTTCTATTATTTTACATTGTAGTTTTTTATTGTGTTGTTTATTGTGTATTTGCATTGTTTGATCATTTGGGCACTGGTGGATGTGATTTGTTATAAAGATAATTATAAATTGGGCAGTTTCCATTTTTGTGTAGTTATTATTATGACTAAGGCCGTGTACACACGGGCAAACATGTACGATGAAACCGGTCCGCCGGACCGTTTTCACCGTACATGTCTGCCTGGGGCTTTCTGTACGATGGCTGTACTAACCATCGTACAGAAAGCCGCGCGTAAACAATACGCGGGGCGTATCCGCGGTGTCGCCGCGTCGATTACGCGGCAACGTGGGCGGGCCTGCCAGTTAAATGCTTCCACGCATGCGTCAAAGTCATTCGACGCATGCGAGGGATGGCGGGCGCTCGGACATGAACGGTAGGTCTGTACAGACGACCGAACATGTCCGAGCGGGCAGGATTCCAGCGGACTGTTTTAAAACAAGTCCAGGAATATTTGCCCGCTGGAAAAAGGCCCGGCAGGCAAATGTTTGCTGGAATCCTGCACGCTCGGGCCTACACACGACCGAACATGTCTGCTGAAACTGGCCCGCGGACCAGTTTCAGCAGACATGTTTGGTCGTGTGTATGGGGCCTAAGATGAAGATCTAGGTAAGTTGAGGTATAGGCGTGCCACATATATATGTCCTGAAAAAAAGGAAATTTAATTAGCCATTTTATTAACTAAAAGTAACCATTAAAGATGCACATTTTAGTGGATTTTTTAACAAATGGACAGAAATCTAAGAGCTCACTTACACATGCTTTGCCCTTTTAAAAGCAATCCATGGTGGAGCACTTTTCAGAGGGTGTATGACAGGTGGCAAGGAGGCAATATCACAACCACCCTGCAGCTGTGTGCACGGCACCATGTCGCAACTCGTTGCATAGCAACTGAATGCATTACATGCAGTTGTGTGGTAGTGGTGACACAGTTTCTTTCAGTTAAACAGGGGGGATCATTTTTGTCACTCCTCTTGCAAATCATCATGACAATGGCAGGTTTACACCTTGTCCACTGCAGCTTAATTGAGGCAGTTGAGGGGACAGAAAAAACAAAGTTTAATCAAGAGTGGGTGTAAATGTAAGCTAAACCTTAAAAATCCTTTTTCGAAGCTTGTTATATGTTGGGCACATATACCTAGACTTATCCTGAGCTATAAAGGTCCTTCAACTGCAAAGACAGAACTTACTTTGAGAGCAACCCAGATCAAAACTCCAAAACCTGTCATAGGTGACTTTACTACAATCATCATCAGACCTGATTTTATCCAATGCAGCTGCCACATCACTTCTACAAATTAAGATAAAGATAAAACTTACAAGTCCTTCATTGAGAAATCAAAGTATTTACAAATGGTTCACATTTTCCCTTTTATTTCAATCAAGTCTTGATATAAAAGAATACCAATCCGTAAAATACTTTTTTTTTTTAGCTACATTGGGAGTACCCACAGGCTGCGGAGTGGTAACTTTAGAAGATTACATGCCAGATGAATGCACAGACCTCGGTGATAAAATCCTCAGATCCACAAAGTTACATGTTTTAAAACCCAGAGGCACATGGCTCAGAGGTTGCACTGCAAATGTGACCAGTGCCACAGAAAGGCTAAACTAAAAACATAACAGAGTGCTTATATTATTTGTCTTTTTGCCCATATTGCTGAACTCTGGAAAAAACAATTCTAAGCATATGCTGAACTCCAAGGTCCTAAAGACATGTTGCAAATATTAGCAATGGATTAACCCTCTTTTTGTTCTACAGAGCATCTATTAATGCTCCTTTGAACAAATTGTAATTTGTTAACAGTAAATAATATGCTGTGTTGGTTTAATAATATTTTATTAAAAAATGTATAAAATATAAACGTTTTACTATTATTTTTTTCAGTATGTTCTTTTACAGTGTAAATCAACATGACTCAAGAGCTTGTTCCTAATTCCTAATTGTTCCTAATTTTCATTCAGGTACTGCTTGCCACATTAATTTAAACTTATAAATGAGGTATATTTTTTACTGTTATAAAATAATTTCCTATTAATTGGCCATTTGGACAAGCTCTCTCTTTCTATCTTTCTATCTATCTATCTATCTATCTATCTATCTATCTATCTATCTATCTATCTATACATATATATATATATATATATATATATATATATATATATATATATATATATATATACACACACACAGTTGTGCTCATAAGTTTACATATCCTGGTAGAATTTATGATTTCTTGGCCATTTCAGAGAATATGAGTCATAACACAAAAACTTTTCTTTCACTCATAGTTAGTGTTTGCCTGAAGCCATTTATTATCAGTCAACTTTGTTTACTCTTTTTAAATCATAATGGCAACAGAAACTACCCAAATGACCCTGATCAAAAGTTTACATCCCCCGTGAAGCCGAAAGCTGTCACGGCCGGGTGCCCACAGTGACAATGAAGACGCCGGACAGGGGGGGGGGAAGAGGAGCGGACCCCCGGCCGGCGCGTCACTAGAACGCTGGAGCAGGTAAGTGTCAGTTTATTAAAAGCCAGCAGCTACACTTTTTGTAGCTGCTGACTTTTAATAAACTTAAAAAATGGGTGGAAAACCCCTTTAATACCGTGATTTGCCCCCTTTAACACCAATGACAGCTTGAAGTCTTTTGTGGTGTTTGTAGATGAATCTCTTTATCTTCTCAGATAGTAAACCTGCCCATTCCTCTTGGAAAAAAGCCTCCAGTTCCTGTAAATACTTGGGTTGTCTTGCATTAACTGCATGTTTGAGATCTCCGCAGAGTGGCTCAATGATATTGAGGTCAGGAGACTGAGATGGCCACTCCAGAACCTTTACTTTATTCTGCTGTAGCCAATGACAGGTCGACTTGGCCTGGTGTTTTGGATCATTGTCATGTTGGAATGTCCAGGTGAGTCACATGCACAGCTTCCTGGCTGATAAATGCAAATGTTTCTGCAGTATTTTTTGATAACATACTGCATTCATCTTGTCATCAATTTTGACCAAATTTCCTGTGCCTTTGTAGCTCACACATCCCCAAAACATCAGCGATCCACCTCCGTGTTTCACTGTAGGAATGGTGTACCTTTTATCATAGGCCTTGTTGACTCCTCTCCAAATGTAGCATTTATGGTTGTGGCCAAAAAGCTCAATTTTGGTCTCATCACTCCAAATTACTTTGTGCCAGAAGGTTTGAGGCTTGTCTCTGTACTGTAAATTTATTAGGAAAACTCCAATTCCATTTCTTTCTTCAGAGCAAGACGCATACAATAATAATGATATTTACAAGCATATTTATACATTCCTATCTCATATGGGATCAATCAATTAATCAGTAATTTAATACCAATGAGGATAATTAACAAATGAAGAAAACATGTAGACATATATGGAATCATGGGTCATCAGGTGCTATCACTTTTCTTATTACATTCGGTATGCACTAAGGAACAACAAAACACATATAGTGAATACATGTATATAACCAGCTATAAAATTTAAAATAAATATAAAAAAGCATTGCTGTTTAAAAAAAAAAGTAAAACTAAGAATTAATCAAAGAAATAAATATAAATCAAAATCAGAATTCAATTCATTGGGCAATAATGTTTTTAACCTTTTGGGTGGTTTATCCCACATATAATAAATCACATGGACACTTTATTATGTATACAACATAAGGTGATTGGCAAGTGTAATGATTTTTGATGTCAATATTATACTCTCTATGTGGATGGGAAAAGGATTTCCTTTTTATCATGCTGTTGCATTGGATGCAACACGGACAGGGAAATGAGCCAAAGTTACGTGTGGTCCCAAAAAGGTTGTAAGAGGTGAGGGAGGACGATACCGATCAGATTTGACCAATCTGCCATATACCGTCCGACCTCAGCAGTAAGAAGGTAAAGGAGGACACTGTAATTCCTGCACTGACGGATAACCATCATGCAGGATAGACCAGTGTTTCTTTACTATATTGTAAACCCTAGTGGAATAAGGATGAAATAGTGAGATGAAGAGGAGACATTGGGCCAAATTCTCAAAAAAGCTGCCTAACTTAACTTTCAGCAGTTAAGTTACACTGACTTAAAATTTCTACCTAAGGGCCAAATTCTCAAAAAGTCTGCGTAACTTAAATTTCAGCAGTTAAGTTACACTGACTTAAAATTTCTACCTAAGTGCCTGATCGTCAAAGCACTTAGGTAGAAATTACACGCTGTGTAACTTAAGTGCCGCCGTCGTAAGGCGGTCCTCCTCTCCTGGGGGCGTTTAAAATTTAAATGAGGCGCGCTCCCACGCCGGCCGTACTGCGCATGCATGTGACGTAATTTTCCCGACGTGCAGCGCGCGTACGTAATTTACGCCGGGCTTTGTGGATTGCGACGGGACACTAAAGTTGCGATGGGTGAAAAAAAAAAAAAGCGCCGGGAAAACAAAAACAAAAAAGAAAAATTGTCAGCGTCGCTCGGCATGCATTCCTGAGAGGGAGAACTCCATGCCAATTTTCAAAGAAAAAAACGGCATGGGTTCCTCCCCCAGGAGCATACCAGGCCCTTAGGTCTGGTATGGGTTGTAAGGAGACCCCCCCTACGCCGAAAATTCGACGTAGGGGGTACCCCTACAATCCATACCAGACCCGTATCCAAAGCACGCTACCCGGCCGGTCAGGAAAGGGAGTGGGGACGAGCGAGCGCCCCTCCTGAGCCGTGCCAGGCCGCATGCCCTCAACATGGGGGGGTTGGGTGCTCTGGGGCAGGGGGGCGCACTGCGGGCCCCCCCACCCCAGAGCACCCTGTCCCCATGTTGATGAGGACAGGACCTCTTTCCGACAACCCTTGCCGTTGGTTGTCGGGGTCTGCGGGCGGGGGCTTATCGGAATCTGGGAGTCCCCTTTAATAAGGGGGCCCCCAGATACCGGCCCCCCACCCTAAGTGAATGGATATGGGGTACATCGTACCCCTACCCATTCACCTGGAGGCAAAAAGTTAAAGTTATTAAACACACAACACAAGGGTTTTTAAAATAATTTATTAGTCTTCTCCGGAGGCCCCCCCTGTCTTCTTTATTAGCTCTAATACCAGGGGGGGCTTCTTCTTCCACTCTCCGGGGGTCTTCTCCGCTCTCCGGGGGGGGTTTCTTCTTCCGCTCTCCGGGGGGGGGGTCTTCTCCGCTCTCCGTGGGTCTTCTTCTATCTTCGCCGCTCTCCGCTGTTGACTCGGCGCACCCCGGTTCTTCTGCAGCTGTCCGGTGCCTTCTTCTTCAGCGCTGGCTGCCTGCTATCTTCGTGTGTTAGCTCAATTACTAACAGGCAGCCAGGGTGGTCTTCTGTGACGTCATGTTCTTCTTCTCCCTTCTTCCGATGTTGACACGTCGCCTCTTCTCACTGCAATGATGGAAGCGCGCCTTGCATCCCATTTATATAGGCATCACCGTCCCATCATGCTCCGGTAGGTACCCACGTGGTGGGTGCACGTGGGTAGGCACCCACCACGTGGCGACGTGTCAACATCGGAAGAAGGGAGAAGAAGAACATGACGTCACAGAAGACCGCGCTGGCTGCCTGTTAGTAATTGAGCTAACACACGAAGATAGCAGGCAGCCAGCGCTGAAGAAGAAGGCACCGGACAGCTGCAGAAGAACCGGGGTGCGCCGAGTCAACAGCGGAGAGCGGCGAAGATAGAAGAAGACCCCCGGAGAGCGGAGAAGACCCCCGGAGAGCGGAGAAGACCCCCCCCCCCCCGGAGAGCGGAAGAAGAAACCCCCCCCGTAGAGCGGAGAAGACCCCCGGAGAGTGGAAGAAGAAGCCCCCCCTGGTATTAGAGCTAATAAAGAAGACAGGGGGGGCCTCCGGAGCAGACTAATAAATTATTTTAAAAACCCTTGTGTTGTGTGTTTAATAACTTTAACTTTTTGCCTCCAGGTGAATGGGTAGGGGTACGATGTACCCCATATCCATTCACTTAGGGTGGGGGGCCGGTATCTGGGGGCCCCCTTATTAAAGGGGACTCCCAGATTCCGATAAGCCCCCGCCCGCAGACCCCGACAACCAACGGCAAGGGTTGTCGGGAAGAGGTCCTGTCCTCATCAACATGGGGACAGGGTGCTCTGGGGTGGGGGGGCCCGCAGTGCGCCCCCCTGCCCCAGAGCACCCAACCCCCCCATGTTGAGGGCATGCGGCCTGGCACGGCTCAGGAGGGGGGGGGGTAGCGTGCTTTGGATACGGGTCTGGTATGGATTGTAGGGGGACCCCCTACGTCGATTTTTCGGCGTAGGGGGGGTCTCCTTACAACCCATACCAGACCTAAGGGCCTGGTATGCTCCTGGGGGGGAACCCATGCCGGTTTTGATTTTACAAATTGCCATGGAGTTCTCCCTCGGGAATGCATACCAAATGCCGTCGCTTGAATGGGCTTTTACAAGGTGTGACTAATTTTACACATTGTAAAACCAGCCCTAGTTTTGCGCAAGCAAATCGGAACTTACGCAGAAATCACAATGCTGAAAAGCGTTGTGGATCTGCTTAAGTCCTCATTTGCATACTCAAAGCGGCATTTCAATGAGAAATGCCCCCAGCGGCGGATGCGGTACTGCATCCTAAGATCTGACTGTGTAAGTGTCTTACACATGTCAGATTTTCTGCCTAACTTTGGAAAAAGCCTTTTGAGGATCGTTTCCAAAGTTAGGCACAGACTGAACAGCAGTTCCGCCTGCGTATCTCTTTTGAGAATTTGGCCCATTGAGTGTTACTATGTATAGGTCTGTGACGAAACAGATCATCACATCCTTTTTTGATAATTTTTCGGGCATAACCTTGTTGTTGTAATTTTCCTTCCATCTCATCCAATCTGACATTCATTAAATCTAGATCACTAACAAACCGGGAAACATGGACCAATTGGCTATGAGGAATGCATATGAAAATGCCAGATGATGAAAACTGGAGTACAATAATAGCTGGTTACGATCTTTAAGTTTTGTATATAAGTCACTGACTATCTGTTGTTCATTAATGCTTAATAAAGTGTCCAAAAAAGGTATTTGGATGTCACTGACTTTAATGTTAAATTTTAAGCCAGGGATTATGATATTAAGATACATATTGAATACATTTAAAGACTGTAAGTCGCCTGGCCAGATCGCAAAGGCGTAATCGATAAATCTGTACCAACATGTGCAGTTTTGAATGAATACATTGCAATAATAAATTAAAGCGTTCTTTATCATGTACATAAATGCATTGGCATATGGGGGGGGGGGGACATTAGAACCCATCACAGTTCCTATGAGCTGTAAATAGTATTTTTCTTTAAAACAAAAAAGTTTTTCTCCAAAACGATGGCTAAAAATTGTATCAAAAAGGCAATGTGTGTAGATGTATAGTTATTTGAGTGAAGAATCAATAGTCGTTGACAGGCCTCTATGCCCAAATCATGGGGTATGGCAGTGTATAAATTCACTACATCCCTGGTGACTAACTTAGACCCTGGTGGTATAACTATGTTACGACCGTTTTGTAAAAAATGTTGAGTATCTCGTATATAAGATTGTGTAGTTTCTATGAGGGTGTGAGACATTTGTCCAAAAATGTTGTAATTGGTGTAGTGGCTGAATGACAGAAAACACTTTGAAGCTCTGATGTCTGCTGAGCAGTGATGATCAGGGCTGCAGTCTATGCTGTCTGCCTGCTCCGCCCGCCTGTACGGGAGCTCTCACTGTCCTGATCCAGCCGCTCAGCCTGTGCCCGGGAGAGAGAGTTTCTGTCCTTTCTGGCAAGGGGTGGGGAAGCCTGCAGTAGGTATGTGCACATTCTCAGCGGGGGCTTTTGAACAGACTTTAGCAGCACAGAGGCTTAAACAAAGGGTGAAGCTCCAGTGTTTTGGCACCCCCTCCGACATTCCGCCCAGGGCAGTGTCCCCCCCCTGTACTGACCCTGATGGGAAACAACTGAAAAATCTCAACTGTAACTCAAAAAAGCAGAACAACACATTGCTACTTTATCCTGTATATTATATATTGATGTAGTATAAAATACACAGATGCAAAAAATTACTGCTACAAGGGAAAGCTAAGCCAATTGGTTGTTTAGTATTCAGGTCAAAATAATCCTTTTTTTGTGTGAAGGAGAAATAGGAAAGGTACAAAGAAATATTGTCTGCTGCATTGAAACCTTCTGTGCACTTGTTTG
The DNA here is from genome assembly GCF_905171775.1 of Rana temporaria. NCBI lineage: Eukaryota > Metazoa > Chordata > Amphibia > Anura > Ranidae > Rana > Rana temporaria. Next base: position 218,240,985 of record NC_053489.1, read on the forward strand.
TCCTTGTTGGAGTCCCCATTTAGCCCAAATAGAGCAGAAAACATTACCAACCCATCATAAGATACAGATCTTTGGGCTCCCTTATGATGATAAAAAGACCTTCTCAAGCCTTATATACACTAGTGTTAGTCCTCGGAAGAATGATCTGCAGCGGATCTCTCTTCAGTGGGGGTTTTACAGGTGATGAGGTGGCATTATTAAAATACCACAATCTGAATTGATACATCGTCACGGTTATATGTCTTCTCTGTATATAATCAAACTACAATGCTATAATAAACATGCAAAACATCAAAAACTTTAATCAGTCCTCAAAAAATCAATGCATATCAAAACATTGAAAAGGGGGAGAATCCAAATCACCAAAAATTCACTTCTCTATAATCAGTCACCAGATCCCTTGTTCTATTGTACACACCATGTGTGACTATCCCACCACCTTTAGCAGCTCATCTCCCAATTTAAGCTATGCATAATAGGTCTTTTGTGCCTGTCCCTTTAAGGGTTAGCTGTGGCTGTGACATAAAATTGTAGCGCTGGATCAATTCAGATTGTGGTATTTTCGTCAGAGTGGGTGGTGCACTCATAGATCTCAGCAGCAATGCAATATTTTACTTTTATTTCTACTTGTTTGAAAATTTAGTGGGTTAACCCCGCCTCCTCTCCAATGCTATAGGACCCCATACCCATAAAATTCAGCTCACCTTTCAGTACTGCGTTCCGTAACTAGCCGACTCTTAGGCCTCGTACACATGATAGGTTAACCAGAGGACAACGGTCTGAAGGACCGTTGTCATAGGTTAACCTTTGAAGCTGACTGATGGTCCGTCGTGCCTACACACTATCAGTTAAAAAAAACGATCGTGTCAGAACGCGGTGACGTAAAACACAACGACGTGCTGAAAAAAACGAAGTTCAATGCTTCCAAGCATGCGTCGACTTAATTCTGAGCATGCGTGGATTTTTAACCGATGAATGTGCCTACTAACGATCGTTTTTTTCTCACCGGGAAAGCCAACTTGCTTTAAAATTAACCTATGGATTCCTAACCAATGGGAAAAAAATGATCGTTAGTAGGCACGTCCATCGGTTAAAAATCCACGCATGCTCAGAATCAAGTCGACGCATGCTTGGAAGCATTGAACTTTTTCGTTGTTGTGTTTTACGTCACCGCGTTCTGACACAATCATTTTTTTAACTGATGGTGTGTAGGCACGACGGACCATCAGTCAGCTTCATGGGTTAACCTATGACAACGGTCCCTCAGACCGTTGTCCTCTGGTTAACCTATTGTGTGTACAAGGCCTTAGGCCTCGTACACACGATAGGTTAACCAGAGGACAACGGTCTGATGGACCAATCCCTTTGGATGGACTGATCGTGTGTACGCGGCTTTAGACACTATTTTCCTTTAGGGTGGGAACTCCGTCTGCCTTGGAGTCCATCAGGAAAGGAAAATTACGGTAAGTATTTGACAAATAAATTTTCAATTTTTCTGACAGACTCCATGGCAGCCTACGTGTGGGAAATAACTAGCCAGACCACACGGGTGGGTATGCTGAACAGAACATTGATTTAATTTGTCCCATCAACAGACAGGATTTTCAAACCAAAATTTACAGAAGACAGTGATGCAGGCTCTATACAGTAATGAGACATGAATATATTGATAGAGGCCCAAGAGGCCGCTTTACAGATGACATCTGGAGCCACATGGCGGTCAGCCGCCCAGGAAGCTGCCATCTCTCTGGTGGAGTGAGCCGTCACCGCCTGTAGGGGAGCCAAGCCCTTAGCCCTATATGCTTGTTGGATTGTCTGGACGATCCAAGATGCGATTGTCCTGGTTGAGGCCTTTTTCCCTTTATTACTGCCTGAATGCAGTATGAATAGATGGTCAGAACGTCTGAAGGGAGAAGTAACCTGAAGATATTCTTTCAGAATTTTGCCTATATCCAAGGAATGAGTTTCATTGGACTCTGGAGACCTAAAGGTAGGTAGAACAATTTCCTGATTCTCGCGGAATACTGAAGATACTTTCAGGTTTGAACCCAACATGGCTATAAGGACTACCCGATACCTAAAATACTTCATAAAAGGTTCTTTATGACCAATAGACCCAATCTCGGAAACCCTCTTGGCCGAGGTGATGGCAACTAAGAAGGCCACTTTTGCTGAAAAGTCCTTTATGGAAGACGGGGAGGGCCCCATGGTACTGAGTCCATTCAGACAATCAAGAATGAGGGGGAGATCCCACTTGGGAAATCTTGGTTTCCTTTGGGGCCTAATTCTTGATGCCCCTCGGAAAAATTGTCTGACTAAGGGATGTAATGTTTTTTCCAAGGGATGTACTGCCCATGAGACCCCGGAAAAGGCTGATAGGGCCGAAACTTGAACACTCAGAGAGCTGATGGACAAGGGTAGGTCTAGTCTAGTTTGAAGGAAACTGAGGACATCTTGAATTTATGGATTTCTGTAGGGCTTGCCCGAAGCAGAGGAGAACTCGACGTATTTGGCCCAGATTCTCCCATAAACTTTGTTTGTACTTGCCCTTCTTGAGCACATCCGTGTGGAAATCACTCTAGAGGTGCAGCCAAGGGATTCCAGCCTCTCCCTCTCAAAAACCAGACCATCAGTCTCATCAGTGCCGGACAAGGGTGTAGGAGTGACCCCTGAGAGAAAAGGTCTGGCCTGAGAGGAAGAGGGGAAAGCAAGGCCTGTTCGGCCTGTAGGGAGCCACCACCGCTACCTCGACTACCTCCGATTGGAGTCTCCACAGAAACTTGAGAATAATTGGGAGCGGGGGAAAGGCATACGCCCTCTTGATCCTCCATCGATCTGTCAAGGCATCCGTTCCGAACGCTTGGTTGTAATGACCCCTTGTGTAGAACTTCTCTACTTTGAGGTTGCAGGGGAAAGCAAATAGATCCACTTGGGGATTGACCCCCAGGGACAGAATCCACCTCGTTGTTGTCTAATTGAGTGAGAAAGTCCGCCTGGGAGTTCTGCACTCTGGGGATGAACACTGCCGATATGTTGGCCAGGTTTTTCTGGGCCCACCTCATGATGGGTTCGACCTCTTGAAGGAGTGTGGAACTCCGTGTCCGCCCTTGTCTCTTCACGTAGGACACTGCTGTGGTGTTGTCCATCTTTAACAACACCAATTCCCCCTTCAGGAGCCGAGAGAAGGTTTGGAGGGCACACCAAGCTGCCCGAAGTTCCAGGACGTTCGACCCTGGGTTGCGGAGGCAAGCATCCTATTTGACTTGTGCTATGTTTGCATCGCAGAGGGCCCCCCAGCCGGAACCACTGGCATCAGTCATGACTGTGACCCAAGAGAGGTGGGCGATGGAATGGCAGTTTTGCAGGTTCTTGTGCTGGGGCCACCAAAAGAGGCTGTTCCTCATCGTTGTCAATATGTGAATAAGCTGACCCTGTCCCCTGATTTCCACTGTCTGAGAAAGCCTGACTGGAAAGGGCATAACCTCCACAGGGCCCATTTTACCATGAGGGTCGTGGAGACCATCATGCCAAAGATTCTTAAGCATTGTGATGCTTTTAGGTGAGGGGTATCCCAAATCCAAGAGATCCTCTCTCGAATCACTGGAATTTTTTCTACCGTAAGGGAGATAGTTTTCTTCACTGTGTCGAACTGAGCTCCTAGGTATATTAAATGTTGGGCTGGATTCTAAGTTCAGGAGCCATCCGAAATTGGATAGGGTTTGAAATGACTTGTTCTCTGTGCGTCAGAAGTTGGTCTCTGTCCTGAAACAGGACAAGGAGATCGTCTAAATAATGATAAAGACATACCCCTTTTAGCCTGATGAGGGCCACTACAGCCAAGAGGATCTTGGTAAAAACTCGAGGGGAAGGTCGTCAATCCGAAGGGCAGGCAGACTTTTGAAACTCCTTTGCCACTGGCACGTGAAAATAAGCATCCTTTAGATCTATCAAGATCATCCAGTCGCCTGGCTGTATAGCTTGTTGAATTGTTGACAGTGTTTCCATCTTGAACTTTCCATGTCTTATAAACCTGTTCAGATAAGTTAGTTCTATTACTGGGCGCCAGGCACCACTTTTCTTTTGAACTAAGAAAAGGGGGGAGTATACCCCTTGGAACTGTTCGTCCTTTGGGACACAAGCTACTGCTCCCTGGGATTTCAACAAGTCCACGTAGGACAGTAGAGCCTGCTTCTGTTCTTCTACATGCGGGAGTAGACAAATCTGGGGGGAGGAACGCTGGAGAAGGACCATGCGTGACCTAACGACACTGTCCTGACGATCCAAAAATCCGAGATCGAGGCAACCCAGACGTGCCGGAAGAGGAGCAAGCAGGCTCCCACCCGACCCGCCTGGGTGGCCGTAATCTCAAAAATACTTTGCCCGTTCACTTCCACTGGGCGCCTGGCTCTTCGCTGGCTTGCAAAAGGACGTCTGACCTCTACTCCAGTTTCTTCTGCAGTCCCTGCAAGGTTTATAGGAGCGTGCTTCTCTTGAACGTTCCGGGCTACGTCTTCTGAACTGAGGTCTCTTCCTTCCAGGCAGACGCTTGTCCTGGGGGACAAGAGACGATCCCTCGAAAGGAATCTTGCACCAGGTCTGTTTAGATGACGAGTCAGCGATCCAAGGGCGTAACCACAGGGCCCACTTAGCCGTAACTGAAGACAGCATAATTCTCGCCAGCAGGTGGATCAAATCAACTGACGCCTCCACCAGGAAGGCCACCACTAGTTTTAGCTTTGCAGCTGCCGAATTCCTGGCCAGTTCTTCTGAAACACCTTTAAGGAAGGAATCTACATTCTCCGTCCATGCCTCCATAGCCTTGCACAAGGCTGCCAAGGCCAGGGCAAGTTTACAAGCCATACCAGCAAGCCCCTATATTCTTTTGAGATCCTGATCCATCCTTCTGTCGAGACCATCCTTGAAGGATACTGAATCGGCTAATGGGAGCATAACGTGTTTGGCCAGACGCATTACAGCTGCGTCTACAAGAGGAATGTTCTCCAGGTGTTTCACTTCATCCGCCTTTGAAAGGATACATCCTGATAACAGAAAACTTAGGCGCTCTTTCCCCAGACGTTTGAAATACTTTTTCTGCTTAGCTGGGGGAGTAGATGGGTCTTCCCACAAAAAGGCCTCCTTGACCGCTTTAATAAGCGGAGTCACTTGGGAGAAGTCAAATTCCACACTTTCCTCATCACTTTCAAGTTCTCCCTCTGGGGAAGCAGGCGAGGAAGCATAGGGCTGGGAAGGACCTGGATCCACACGGACCTCATCAGCCGGGGGACCAGACCGAATGGTACTGGACTGGCTTTGTGCGTGGGAAGTATCCATCTCCTTTAAAGAATGTTGCACCACTCGTTCCACTCGATGCGTCGATCCTCTGTCTCTTTTTCCCCAACGGCGTGGGCGTAACAATGGTCACACAATGACTTGCCCTCAGGGACTTGTGTGCCACATCCCCAGCAGGCTCTTCGATCAGAGAGGCTGTTATGGCGGTGGGAGCAGTGTCTGGAGGAGGAATGGGAGCTTCTCCTCTGGTGGTAAGATGCAGACTGAGAATCAAGTTTTGTTTTGGAGGAGATGAATGGTGCTGCGGCCTGGCAAGGTCTGAGTCGATCTGGACTGCGACTTGAGGATCCGGACCAGAGGGGCTAGAAGAAAAAGATTTGGGGGGGAAATAAGCCATCAAGCAATACCGATACTTTCGACTCTACCCCCAAGCCCTCCCCTCTCCTGCACATACCTTGTGCGTGATGGTTGGCCACATATAGGCGGTGATTGGTCCATAGCTTCTCGACCAGAGTGTCACAGTAAGGACATGTCTGGTAACGAAGAACCTACAGTACCATACACAAAAAAAGTTGAATGAGTAACCTGCCCCTTTAAAAGACATACCTCCATATGATAGCACACTGCAGCAACTTCCCATGAATAGGTACAAGGTTGCTGAAAAGCTCTCCACCCGCCCGTGGCTGGGCTCCGAGCTGCACCGCTAAAAGTGTGCTATCCATCCTGGGACATCTGAACGTCTGTGCATCCTAGGTCCATTGGAGGAGGACAAAAAAGGAATGCAGTACTGAAAGGTGAGCTGACTTTTATGGGTATGGGGTCCTATAGCATTGGAGAGGAGACGGGGTTAACCCACACGTAGGCTGCCCTGGAGTCTGTCAGGAAAATAATTATTTTTCACAGTAGGGTGCACAAGAGTTTTTATTTTTCAATATTCTTTATGAGGATTTATTATGTCACCTCCTCACCATCATTTTTAACCTCTAAAAAACACACCACAGTGTCACAACTGTGTACATTGCAATTGTGATGTAGCAATTGCACCATAGCCCTATTCACTTGAATGGCTTGCATTCTGTGGGCGATACTGGCCACCAAATGCATCAGGAGGTTTAATCATTGCCATAAAGATTGCCACGTGCAGCAGTGGCATGTAAACACATCTGTCCATTTTTTTTGCAGCTTAAGGGATGGGGTTGGGGGTCGGTAAAAACATGACTCAACTGCAAAAAGTGTGGAAGTTAGACGATAAGTCTTAGGGCTACAAAGGTGAATACAACTCTTCTTTAATAATGCGAGATTACACTCACATGTTGTCCAGACCATCATCTCTTTCTCAGCACACTGATTTTAGAGTGATAAAAATTTGATAATTGCCTACAAGCAGTTATCATAAAAAATAGTGATGTTGTGCAAAGTCCTTAAATTCTGTGCAACACCGAGGGGCAGATCCACAAGATCTGCCTATCTTTAGGCAGGCGTAGCGTATCTAAGATACACTACGCCGCTGTAACTTACTTTTTCTTCTTGTGAATCCTCAAAGAATCCATGTGGTAAGTTACGGCAGCGTAGTGTATCTATTGCGGCGTAAGGGCACGCAATTTCAAATGGGAGTGATGGGGGCGTGTTCTATGCAAATACGTTGTGACCCGACGTAAACTACTTTTTTTTAAACGGCGCATGCGCCGTCCTTAAAATATCCCAGGGTGCATTGCGACAAAGTACGCCGCAAGGACGTCATTGGATTTGACGTGAAAGTAAATGACGTCACGTTCCTATTCACGAACGACTTACGCAAACGACGCAAACAATTTAAAATTAGACGCGGGAACGACGGCCATACTTAACATTGAGTACACCACCATATAGCAGCTTTAACTATACGCCGGAAAAAGCCGAACGGAAACGACGTAAAAAAATGCGACGGCCGCTCGTACGTTCGTGGATTGTCGGAAATAGCTTATTTGTGTAATCGACGCGGAAACGCAGCCGAAAAATAGCATTTCAGATCCGACGGCGTACTAAAACGTATGCCTGTCGGATCGATCCCAGATGCCGCCGTATCTTGTTTTGTGGATACAAAACAAAGATACGACGCAGGAAATTTTAAATTACGTCAGCGTATCAATAGATACGCCGGCGTAATCCTTTTGTGGATCTGCCCCCCCCCCCCAGTGTTTAAACAGGTTTAGGTAAAAATGTCTTCTTACCAGATCCAAAGACCTATCAAGGTCTATATTCACATCTGTGAGCTTTGTTACCCCTCATATTAGGTGCAGATCATCCATGGGCAGGGCAGGAATAGCAGTGACGTCATCACGCTTGTGGGAGTGTTAGGACAATTTTTATTCCTTATGCCTGTGATTAAAGATCTGTTGTATATCTTTCTTTTATAAACTGACAGTTTTTAACTTGGATGCTGCGCAATGAATTTACCTTTTCTCGTATGATCTATGTTTGGATCGGCCTCCGTGGATATCCTGTGGCTCTATCACTGCCTTTTTTTTACGATCCCTTATGGATGATCCACACCTAGTGTAAGGGGTAACAAAGTTCACAGGTATAAATATATAGACCTTGATAGGTCTTTGGATCCGGTAAGACATTTTTGCCTAAACTTGTTTAAACACTGGGTGTTTCACTGAATTTAAGGACTTTGCACAACATCACTAAATTGACTTTGGTGGGTTTTTTTTCACTGTATATTTATAAAAAATTTCCATACAGAAATTCAAAGAAAACAGAAAGTGCATTTTGAACAGTATGGTCACCATACTGGTTACTCGATACGTACGCAGATGACAACAGAATAAACTTACAATAATACAAGTATAAGAGGTGGTATAAAATTGCAAAACAGTTCGGGGGGGGGATGAGAGAAGTGTGGATCAGGAGAGCAAGCTTAATAAACAAATAACATTATATCTCACTAATAAGAATTTTTACTCTCCAAATCAGCTATCAGCAAGAATCCTAGAGTACCCGAACTGAAGGACTAGGGCACTCTAGGGCGACTTGACTGAAGGAAAAAGAGGGATGGGAGGCGGAGGGGGACACCATGGAGAGAATACTACAACAGTATGTATTCTATGAAGACTAGACTAACAAAGTCATATGGGCAGGCATTGATCATGGGGGAATTAATGGTATGGCACCTGGGTTAAGCTCAGAGTTATCCCATAAATCCCAAATTAATGAAAACTGAGGAAGTAAACTGTGAATTACTGCAGTAAGGTTTTCTATTCTATGGATCTGTTCCGTAGGTGGATAGCTCTTTTAGCCACCAATAGGATAAATGTGGCTAATGTTTGAGAGTGCTTGGAGATACCGGGAATGGCAGACCCAGGAGGTAGTGAATCTGGTCTAGGGGTAGATTCATCTTGAATAGACCTTGTAGGTGTGCTTGGACGGAGGACCAGAATGGTTGGACAATGGGGCAGTCCCAAAATATGTGAAAGAGAGAGCCAACATCGTCCTGGCACCTCCAACACACTTGAGTAACCTTGGGGTCATATCTATGTAAAACCTTGGGAGTTCTGTACCAGAAAAATACGATTTTATAGGCCGTTTCTCTCTGTTCGACACACCTTGATGATTTGGAAACCGCCACCTAGGACTTTGGTGTTTTAAATATTGTTTTCTCCTGCAAAGATTTTTATTAAAAGATCATCATAAAATAACAATTATAATATGTCAAATAAGAGTTATATAACAATTTCTTGTAGTACAGAATATACAGGTTGATACACTGCTATGGAGATATGACATATTAAAGAAAAGATCTATATTTGTTCAAATTCATGTCAGTTAAATTGATAAAGTAATCTTTTGTTATGTTGATAGTAGATTAGATTTACATATATAGAATTATTGCAAATCAGATGTGAGATTAATGTGTTTAAAGCGGAGGTACACACAAAAAGTGAACCTCCGCTTTTTGGACCCCCCCCCCCTCCAGTGTCACATTTAGCACCTTTCAGGTGGGAGGGCTGTGCAGATACCTGCCTGGAACAGGATATTTGCACCACTTCCGGGTTCTGACTCCTAGGGGGAATCAAGTCTTAAATCGAATCGAGACACTGTTCCCAGGAGAGAGCGGGGACCAGTGACGGCGCGCTGCGATCCTCGCGCATGCGCAGTAGGAAATCGGGCAGTGAATTCCCTCACCGAGGATGACGGCGGAAGCAGCCGAGGACCGAGCGATTGCTCAGCCTTGGCTGCTGACATTGCGGGCGCGCTGGACAAGTAAGTGTCCATTTTTTAAAAAGTCAGCAGCTGCTGTATTTGTAGCTGCTGCCTTTTAAAAAAAAAATCGTCAGAACCTCCGCTTTAAGAATTGTAATGATATTAATGTCATCTAAATACACTCAGTTACCTGTTGATAATGAATAGTATATGTAAGAGTAATAAGAAGAAAATCGTAAAGAAAAAGGGAATATTTGAGGTAGGAAAGGTAAAGGGATAGAGAGGGCACAAGAATTCCGGAGGCATAACTATATAAAGTAATGTAACCATATGAAAGAGTGTCTGTTACCATGGCAAGAGTTTTATTTTTATTTTTGTTCTTTACTGTGTTTTTATTCTTTATATATGTATTTATAATTATGTTTAGTTTGTATGTAGCACCGTGGCCCTGTGAGATACACCATTTTATTCTACTGTATGTCCTCACGTGTAGTAGAATCACAATAAAGCATGACTTGACTTGAAGAGTACTTGATTTTCAAAGTTAGTAGGTAGACAGTGTGTAATCCATGGTCTTCTTAAATATTTTTTTCATACATGTTAATATATTGTATGTCAGATTCACATCTATACTAGACAGCACAACATATTTTCTTTATATTTATCTGCATGTTATTGTATACAATGTTGTGAGTGCTGCTGTCTTATCATCATTTATTTAAATTTATTCACATACACTGACCGCAATATATATTTTTTTATTTAACGTAAAAAATGGGTTCAAGTGAGGTTTTTTTTGTTTTGTTTTTTTCTCCCTTTTGTTGGTTGAACTAGATGGACTTGTGCCTTTTCTCAGTTTTAGATGTAATGGGGTTGATTTACTAAGACTGGAGAGTACAAAATCTGGTGCAGCTCTGCATAGAAATCAATCAGCTTCCAGTTTTTTTGTTTTTTTTGTCAAAGCTTAATTGAACAAGCTGGAGGTAAAAGCTGATTGGCTACCATGTACTGTTGCACTCTCCAGTTTAAGTGAATTTACCCCAATATGTCTATTAACCACTTCCCGCCCGGTCAATAGGAGATTGACGTCCGGGAAGTGGTTGTGAAATCCTGACTGGACATCTATTGACGTCCTGCAGGATTTCATGCCGGCGCGCGCCCGTGGCGATCGGTGATGCGGGGTATCAGTCTGACACCCTGCATCTCCGATCTCGGTAAAGAGCCTCCGGCGGAGGCTCTTTACCTTGTGATCAGCCGTGTCCAATCACGGCTGATCACGATGTTAACAGGAAGAGCCATTGACTGGCTCTTCCTCACTCGCGTCTGACAGATGCGAGTAGAGGAGAGCCGATCGGCGGCTCTCCTGACAGGGGGGGTTCACGCTGATTGTTTATCAGCGCAGCCCCCCCTCGGATCCCCACACTGGACCGCCTGGGAGTGCCCCCCAGTGCTCAATAGAGCATATATATATATATATATATATATATATATAAAAATAAAAATAAAAAATTGTTTTTAATGCAATCATGCCAATCAGTGCCCACAAATGGGCACTGACTGGCAACATGGGCACTGACTGTGCCCAGCAATGCCATCAGTACCACCCCTCAGTGTCACCCAGTGTCCATCAGTGCCATCTCTTAGTGCCCATCTATGCCCAGTGCCCACCTATCAGTGCCCATCTGTGCCACCCATAAGTTCCCATCAGTGCCGCCCATGAGTGCCCATTAGTGCCACCAAAGAGTGCCCAGTGTGCCTATGAGTGCCCATCAGTGCCGCCTATAAGTGCCCATTAATGCCGCCTATGAGTGTCCATCAGTGCAGCATACCAGCGCCGCCTATCAGTGCCCATCAGTGCCACCTCATCAGTGCCTATCAGTGCCACCTCATCGGTGCCCACCAGTGCCACCTCATCGGTGCCCACCAGTGCCGCCATATCAGTGCCCATAATTGAAGAAGAAAACGTACTTATTTACAAAAAAAATAACAAAAAATAAATAAAAACATTTTTTTTTTTTCAAAAATGTCTGTCTTTTTTTAGTTGTTGCGCAAAAAAAAAAAATCACAGAGGTGATCAAATACCACCAAAAGAAAGCTCTATTTGTGGGAACAAAATGATAAAAATTTAATTTGGGTACAGTGTAGCTCGACCGCGCAATTGTCATTCTAATTGCGACAGTGCTGAAAGCTGAAAATTGGCTTGGGCGGGAAGGTGCGTAAGTGCCTGGTATGGAAGTGGTTAAACATCAAAATGTATGGTTAATATCATTATCCTGTGGTTCAATTAGTAAACATATTGGCAGTACCAGCTTTAGCACTGCTGTTTGACCATCGAAAAAATTAATATTTAACAAATGCGAACAGGACAAATGTATATATGGCAATTAAAATTTCTGTATATTTGATAACATCTTAAGATAATATTTGACCTAGTGACTTAACTACGTGATAGATTTTTTATTTCTCACACTTCTGTCTTGTTGCTATATTTGCAAAAATAAATTTTTATCTTTTTCACATCTGCAATTCTAAAAATAATAATGCCGACCTATCTTGCTATGAAAGTCTTTGTTCAGGTACATTCTGTTATAGACTTACAACATTCTATGATTGTGTCCCAATTACACTCCTATGTTGCCACCCTGTCACACATGAATTTCTGGTGTCAGGCCTTGTACACACGGTCGTTCCAAACCGATGAGAATGGTCCGAGCATGTGTCGACCTGATTCGACCTGATTCTGAGCATACGCGGGTTTTGAACCAATGCTTTTCTGTACTAACCATCGGTTCGGTTTTGAAGCATGTTTTAAAATTTTGGACCGAAGGAAAACAGACCGATGGGCTATACACACGGTCGGTTTGGACCGATGAAACTGAACCTCGGTCCGTTCTCATCGGTTTTGTCCGACCGTGTGTATGGGGCCTTAGTGGCTGTGTTGAAGTACATTGTTCAAGCATATTATGTGTTAGGACTCTGCTATGTGAGATTTGATTACGGTTGGATCTCAGCTGCGGAGGCTTCTCAGGTCTAACCACCAGTTCACTCTCTAATATGAGCAGAGAGTTTAGGGGTTAAGTCATCACAACCTCCAATGATAACCAACATAAAGTATGGGGAAGCTTATTTCAACATAAGCACAGGAGGTCTTGAAAAGAAGATTAAATGTCTCTAATGCAAATTAAATGGTTAAGTATATCAGCCAGCAGGGTTGTTGTACAGAATGATATACTACTGTGGCAGGGTACTCAGTCTATGGCAATTATCCTAGTGTTACTTGACACTAATATAAACAGTTAGTAAGTACTGGCACAGTCCGTTTGATCATGAAATACACTTTCTGGGTGAGAGGTAACACAGACTTCCAATCTCCCTTTAGGGAATCCACACAGTGCATAGACAATAAGCGTTTGTATTATGAATAATAAGATACTTGCGGTTCTGCTGTATGCCCAGGTGCATTGGTTAGATGCTTGGTTGAGAAGTTGGAGGAGTCTCTGGAACTGATGATATGTGGAGATTGGGTTCTCTGGTATAGTTCAGTCAGAGTCTCCTGATTCCCATCCTGGTGAGTAACAAGCTGTAGGAGGTTGTAGGTTTGGAGCAAGGAGAGTAGGGGTGCGAGGTCTCCAGATGCTGGCAGGTAAAGAGGGTGCTTGGTCCAGGGTCCCAGGTGACGGCAGGCGTCCAACAGGAATAACGGAACACCCTGCCGTCATCTCTGGGAATTTAAATAGTCCAGAATTTGCGGGGAAAAGAGCAGCAGAACGCTGGGTCGCGCTTCCGCGTTCCAGCGTGGAGCGCAGACGTCCGCGCACCGGAAGTGACGCGGACGTACTACAGAACGGAGCGCAGCTGCTTGGTTTAGGTACAGCTGCGCTCGTTCTGTACAAGGTAACGACAGAGGCGTTACATTATGCTATTGTCATTATCCGGAGTTCCACCCTGGGTAATGCTATGCATTCACCAAAAGAGCATATGCATGTAAGCATAAAGTGACTGGAGAAAGGTTGCAGAAGATTGGCAGCACTAAGACCGTATTCAGAGAGTAGTGGTAAATGGTTCTTACTCTGAATGGTCTAGGGTTGTTAGTGGTGTACCCCAAATACCGCAAATTCAGTGTGAGACCCTTACTTTTTAACATCTTTATAAATGATAAAGGGTCTGGGATTAAAAGTACCATTTCAGTCTTTGCAGATGACACCAATCTATGCTGTGGAATAACATCCAGGATGTCTCCAGTTTACAAGATGACCTCAGTGCACTATTTAATTGGGCAACTATGTGGAAAATTTGGTTTAGTATTGATAAATTAAAATGTAATTGTTATGCACCTGGGGGCTAAGAGTATGCATACATCATACATACTAGGGTGGTACAACTGGGGGAATCAATGGCGGAGAAGGATCTCAGTGTTCTGGTAGATCATAAGCTTAATAATGGCATTCAATGCCAAGCTGCAGTTTCCAAAGTGAGCAAAAAAAGGTCTTGTATAAAGAGAGGTATGAACTCCAGAGAGAGAGATATCATTTTACCCTTGCACAAATCATTAGTAAGACCACATTTGAAATATGCAGTTCAGTTGATTTTTGCAGGTTCACCAGCACTCCCCTCTCTGTGACAGCTGATGGGGGATCATCTTGCCGCACCCCTATCACTATTTGAAAACAGTGTGACTGTGTGGGGCTCTGCCCACACAGCTGTATCATTCATTCACAGAATACATTGAATGAAAAAAGCTACAAGTACGGTCTTCTACCACGGCAGATGTAGTTTGAATGGTCTGCGAGTGCGCTACTCTGCGCACTCGTAGTTCATTTAGTTTTCCTTTAGCTTTGTAACTGAAAGTCCATATGGGGATATGCGCACAAAGCTAAAGGAAGACTTGTGCAGGATCCTGACATTGAATCAGTAGATCGTGGGTGCAATGCTCTGTAGATAAATAAGTACATTCAGTTTTTTACCTGCAAAAATATGTACATGTATTTATTTATTTGAAAGATAAACTTCGCCTTTAAATAATCATTAATAATTTAGGCTCTTTAGTTGCAGTTTAAGCAAACTGTGTATATATATTAAAAGATGTTCAGCTAAGCTACCAAAAAACTTGGGTGTTAATAGTGTAATCCCTTATGAGTAAACAAGGAGCAACATTTCAACTAACAGACTCTGCATGAAAGTTATTTCTGTTTCCCCAGTATCAGAATGTCAGAAAAATTTGGAAAGCATCCATCAGGAGATGCTGCATCTTCTGGAAGAGTTGTTAATTTACAGAGTGTATGCTGTAAAATACTTTGGGTGCTTGTCAATGTCATGTGAAGTTAAAAAAACAACAAAGTGCAACAAAATAAAAAAAATGAGAGGGGTGTGAAACTATTTTGTGAAGGTTCCTCCGAATTTTAAATGTTTCTGTTTGTATGTGCAATACCTATTGCTAGAACAATTTTAATAAAGATTACGATATTACACTTTGTAAAATGTACTTAAATATAAAAAATAAATAAATAAAAATAAAGTGTAGATAAACCTTAAATATTTGTTTTAATATGTTTGACTTAACATGACTTATTGTAGAAAGTTTTCCTAAAGTGTATGTAAACCCTAACAATGAACTTCTCTTGTTTGCTTGTTTATGGCTGTTTAATATACACTATTTGAAGCATTTTCTACATCTATTTGATAAAAGATAAAACATTTAGCTTTTCAGAGATGTCTTGTATTCTCTGCACACTTCCTGTATTATTCCTACTTTTTATTTTGGACTACAAATGATAAGCCCTTATGTTGAAAATATTAAAGAGTATGCGTGGTTTAGCAAATAAAAGTGGATAGGGTTGATAACGCTTTTGTTCAAAAACTGCCTTGCGTAGTCAGGCTACAACAGAGCTTAGGAACTGAGTACATTTGTGGCAGATCAACAGGCAATTTTTATACTTGCAAGGAAAAAAAAAGAAAGGTAATATTCATGTATTTTAATTATATGTTTTTGTTATTTGCCTCCTTTAGTATGCCATTGGGATACCTATCTGAAAGACCTGACCTAAACCCCAATAAAACAGCAAAATACATACTGTAGTTATACATATATACTGTGTGTGTGTATATATATATATATATATATATATATATATATATATATATATATATATATACAGTATCTCACAAACGTGTGTACACCCCTCACATTTTTATTATATCTTTTCACGTGACAACACTGAAGAAATGGCACTTTGCTACAATGTAAAGTAGTGAAGTAGTGAGTTTACAGCTTGTATAACAGTGTCAATTTGCTGTCCCCTCAAAATAACGCAACACACAGCCATTAATGTCTAATCTGCTGGCAACAAAAGTAAGTACACACCTAAGTGTCAATATTTTGTGTGGCCACCATCATTTTCCAGCACTGCCTTAACCCTCTTGTGCATGGATTTCACCAGAGCTTCACAGGTTGCCACTGGAGTCCTCTTCCACTCCTCCATGATGACATCATGGAGCTGGTGGATGTTGGAGACCTTGCGCTCCTCCACCTTCTGCTTGAGGATGTCCCACAGATGCTCAATAGGGTATATGTCTTGAGAAATGCTTGGCCAATCCTTTATCTTTCCCCCAACTTCTTTAGCAAGGCAGTGATCGTCTTGGAGGTGTTTTTGGGGTCGTTATCATTTTGGAATACTGCTCTGCAGCCCAATCTCTGAAGAGAGGGGATCATGCTCTGCTTTAGTATGTCACAGTACATGTTGGCATTCATGGTTCCCTTAAAGTGGATGTAAACCCAAAAAAATGTGTTTTTGTTTTTGATGTCACAATGTAGAGTATAAGATTCCCTATCGTCTGTGCCCAGTCTTGCCACACAGAGTTAATCCAGTGCTGAGCAATCCTCTTTTAATGTTCAGTGAAAATGACAGAATTCCAGATAAAAACTTGCCAAATTATAAAGTCCGTTTCTCTGTTCTTGCTTTGTGTTACAGGTTATTTACATATCTAGAGCTTGGACATGTTTATCATATGTTATGTTATGTTTATCATAATATGAGGTGATCCAAAGTTCATTGTATATTACCAGGATATGTAAATAACCTGTAACACAAAGCAAGAACAGAGAAACGGACTTTATCATTTGGCAAGTTTTTATCTGGAATTCTGTTAATTTTCACTGAACATTAAAAGAGGATTGCTCAGCGCTGGATTAACTCCGTGTGGGTTGGGTTTACATCCACTTTAATGAACTGTAGCTCCCTAGTGCTGGCAGCACCAGACCATGACACTCCCACCACCATGCTTGACTGTAGGCAAGACACGCTTGTCTTTGTATCCTCACATGGTTGCTACTACACATGCTTGACACCATCTGAACCAATTAAGTTTATCTTGGTCTCATCAGACCACAGGACAAGATTCCAGTAATCCATGTCCTTAGTCTGCTTGTCTTCAGCAAACTGTTTTCAGAATTTGTTGTGGATCATCTTTAGAAGAGGTGTCCTTCTGGGACAAAAGCCATGCAGACCAATTGCATGCAGTGTGCGGCGTATGGTCAGAGCACTGACAGGCTGACCCCCCACCCCTTAAACCTCTGCAGCAATGTTGGCAGCACTCATGCATCTATTTCCCAAAGACAACCTCTGGATATGACACTAAGTAGGTGCACTCAATTTCTTTGGTCGTCCATAATGAGGCCTTTTTTTAAGAGGAACCTGTTCTGTTAAACTGCTGTATGGTCTTGGCCACTGTGCTGCAGCTTAGTTTCAGGGTCTTGTCAATTTTCTTATAGCCTAGGCCAGTGATGGCGTACCTCGGGACCCCAGATGTTTTGGAACTACATTTCCCATGATGCTCTTGCACTCTGCAGTGTATTTGAGCATCATGGTAATGTAGTTCCAAAACATCTGGGGTGCAGAGGTTCGCCATCACTGGCCGAGGCCATCTTTATGTAGAGCTGCACTTCTTTTTTTTCAGATTCTCAGAGAGTTCTTTACAATGAGGTGCCATGTTGAACTTCCAGTGACCAGTATGAGAAAGTGAGAGTGATAACACCAAATTTAACACACCTGCTCCCCATTCACATCTGAGACCTTGTAACCCTAACAAGTCACGTGACATGACAGGGAGGGAAATTGGCAAATTTGGCCCAATTTGGACATTTTCACTTAGGGGTGTACTTACTTTTGTTGCCAGCGGTTTAGACATTGATGCTGTGTGTTGAGTTATTTTGAGGGGACAGACAATTTACACTGTTATACAAGCTGTAGACTCACTATTGTACATAGTAGCAAAGTGTAATTTGTTATTCAGTGTTGTCACATGAAAAGATATAATAAAATATTTTTGATATGTCCGTGTGGATTGCAATACGTTGGATGCACGGTACGACCCCTTGAATTTAGACTCAATGAGCACATTGGGAATATTAGGAGAGTGTTCAAAGGACACCCAGTGTCTAGACATCACCTTGGGGTTCATAACCGAAACCTTAGCGGTACCTTCTTTATAGGTATAAATACATTTAAATTATACTGGAGAGGAGTACCTAAGAGGCGTGCTATCTCCAAACTTGAAATTAGTTGGATACACAGGGTTAAGTACCTTAGACCTTTAGGCCTTAATGCGGATGTAGAAATTAATGCTTTTATTGATAATACTTAATATTTTCCTTAGGACCGTTGCTAAGATAATATTTAAAGCGGGGGTTCACCCTAAAACACCAATAGACCGTTACATCCAGCATACTGCTGACATCTACAGTATGCTGGATTTTTTTTTCTCTGCTGTACTTACGGGTTCTCGCTCCCCCGGGGAGTAGGCGTTCCTAAGACGAGGCATAGATGATTGACGTGCGGGTAAACGCTTCATCGCCTTCCGAAAATATCTGAGGGGGACTCAGCACTTTACGGCGCCTGCACAGTCAGCTCTACAAGGCAGGCACAGGCGCCGTATAGCGCCGTAAAGAGCTGAGTCCCCGTCAGATATTTTCGGAAGGCGATGACGCGCTTTATCCACACGTCAATCGTCTCCTGGGAGGATCAACACTCACTCCCAGGAGACGTTGCGCAGAGTTCCCCGTCGGGGGAAAAGGAGCGACACACCCACTCCCCGCAAGGAAGAAGAACCGGAAGTGTGGCTGAAGACAGGTAAGTGTACACATTTAAAAAAAAATTACAACGTTACATGTCCTGAAGTCACATTGAGGCTTGGTTCTTTCTTTGTACACAACAAGTGTTAATTTAATATGCATTAGTTGTAATATGTGTATGGTTTAGTTATTCTGCGCTTGCCCAAATATCTCAATAACTCATACCATAAATCTAAGTGATAAATTATATTAAATGTGGGTATATATGTGCTGCTAGCTCATATGTACACAAAAAAATATGCGCAAAATAACCCCCAAAACTTAATTACAAAACAAACATATAAATATATGTAAAGTCAAAGTGAATAAGATAATCAAATTAATGATTAAATTAAAGTGCAAAATACAATATACTCAAAACCAAAATGAATTGATTGGTTAAATATTGGGTGAAGTCCAAGAAGGTTTTGAACCATGAAAAATAGTAGGACAAAGACAAAACTTGAGTAAAAAAAGATTAAATAAAAGTCCCAAATAAAACGTAGAGCTTATTTCAAATCAACCCAGGTCATCATAAGGGCCCATTCACAATATCGTTATCCACATTCTGCGATAGTGACAAGTTGGATGTTGAAAGCCGGGCAAGAAAGTAAGTGAAACAGCTGGATGGCCTCTTACCAGAAATGATGGACTGAGAATGGAGGATGGATTTAGGCTCGCCTAGAATCAATACAGGTCAGCTGCAGACTTCCACCCGGTCCACTTCCAAGGTGGCTAGTCAGTCACCTCTGTGAAGATCTAACAGGATGGATAAACCACTTCCCAGGTGCTCCACTCAATACTCCACCAGCAGATGTTTAAGAAACAGAAGAACGGAACTTTATAGTGCGATAAATCATTGATGTTTTATTCCCAAAGTTTTTCTCAGGCACAAAGAAGGAAAAGACATAAACACACCTGCAAGCTTTAAGGCTGCCTGCCGGTGAGTGGTGTTTGTCACAAGATTGGTTGGAGAGAATCTTGTGACGTCACCATGCACCAGCTGCTAGCCTGAAAGCTTGCAGCTGTGTGTTTATATGTCTTTTCCTTCATTGTGTTCCTTTCTTCTGTTTTTTAAACATCCTTAATTCTGCTGGTGGAGTATTGAGCGGAGCATCCAGGAAGCGGTTTATCAATCCTGTTAGATCTTCATGGAGGTGACTGACTAACTGCCTTGGAAGTGGACTGGGTGGAAGTCTGCAGCTGACCTACCATCGTTTCCGGTAAGAGGCCATCTGGCTTTTTCACTTACTTTCTTGCCCGGCTTTCAACATCCAACTTGTCACCGTCGCAGAATGTGGATAACGATATTGTGAATGGGCCCTTATGATCACCTGGGTTGATTTGAATTCAGCTTTATTTGGGACTTTCATTTAATCTTTTTTTTGCTCAAGTTTTATCTTTGTCTTACGTCCTACTATTTTTCATGGTTCAAAACCTTCTTGGACTTCACCCAATATTTCACCAATCAATTAATTTAGTTTTTTAGTATATTGTATTTTGCACTTTAAATTAATCATTAAATTGATTATCTTATTAACGTTGATAATTTTTTTTTAATTAAGCTTTTGCGCATTAGTTGTAATATGGCGGCCAGCTGAAAGTGAGGCTTGATTTCCTTTTTGTGTTATAAATGATGATGGCTCAGCGCTTTGCCCCTGGAAGACATCACGTATGACGAAACATGTCAGGCGGAGCTGCACGCTGGCGTCTACATGCCCCACGTGACCCTGGAAGTGTGAGTGTCCGAATTATTTTTTTTTGCCTGCAAATGTGTTTTATATGTGTACTCGACTGTACTCGTACTAGCAATAAAAGTAAATTATTTATGGTAATACACTATTGGAGCCTTAATTTTTTATACATTCTCCATGCCCCTTGGAGGACTTGGACTTGGAAGAGGAGAGTTTGGATGTGAGCCAGTTATTAAGAGGACCGCCCAGACTGCCAGTGGGTCCTGGTGACAGGACGTATCTTTAGACCTCGCAGAGGGATATTTCTACAGGCGTTTTTGACCTCGCTACTACAGGAGGTCCACTCCTTCCAGTAAGAGTCCCCACTTATTGTATTAGTATCACACGGAGATCTCAACCTTTCTTGGAGGTGGTGAAAGTCCTGGAATATTTCATCTAGCTGGATCTTTCATATTTGTGAACATTGTTGAACTGTTTTTTTTTCATCCTTCAGAGACGTTCACATTGCACTTTATTATATCCATCTCTCAAGAAACGTTTGTTTTTATATTCATTTACATTTTTATATTAATTTCTCTACTTACGCTACACATGTGTAGTTGATTTTTCACACACACACACATATATAAATATATATATATATATATATATATATATATATATATATATATATATATATATATATATATATATATATATACTTACATTGTCACATACTCTATATTCATATTTTTGTTTTCACTCATTACTTTTGTTCTTATTAATTATCTAGTTTATATAAAAAAAAAAAATTTTTTTTTGCATGATTGGTGCTTTTATATAATTGTACTTCCTTGTGAATGAGCTACAAGGAGTACTATGAACCCCATACTCATTCACCTGGGGGCAAATATCTGGGGGACTGACACATTTATTTTAAGCAGGGACATGGGGACACTCATTCTCAGAAATAATAAAGTGCAATTAAACTCGCCCACACTATGAACATTTTCTTTAATTGCATTACAATAGAAAACAACATATTGGTGGTCGGTATAAATCTTCTCATTACATTGGGGATTGGTGTACAATCCTTTCATCCACACTAGTGGCCAGTATGAAGGTCCCCCTTACATTGGTAGTCATGTTGAAACTCCTCTTTATATTGGTAGTCGGTAATAAAATCAGCATTGCCATTGATCATGCCCCCCCCCACACTGCCACCGATCCCAAGAGTTCTAGGATCCCTAGGAGTTTTCTGTCTATTGATGGGTTCCCTCACCACCCCAGCCCATGGTGTGCAGGCAGTGAGAAGATGATGTGATGTAATCACTAGCAACCAACCAGTGAGCAGTATTGATGTACAGTAATTTCTAGCAACCAATCACCAAGCCGAGATCATGTGCTGTAACCTCTAGCAACTAACCAGTTAGCCGTAATGTGTGCTGTAACCTCTAGCAGCCAGTCAGTAAGCAGTAATGATATACTGTTACCTCTGGCAACCAATCGCAATCGCTGTCTTATCTGATTCATTCAGTAAACTGATTTTGAGTCTAGCTGCTAATTATTGTATGTCTCAGAGCAGGTGGAGAGTGAAACTGCACGGAGTGGGGTGCCAAGAAAATGTCTGCCCAGGGTCCAATCAATATTAAAAACGGCCCTTGGACTCACACCTGTCCTTCCCATTTCCTTGCCTGTTTGGTTGTATATTCTGATAAGACTTTAGATGGGGAGTTTGCAGGGATCCCAGGGACTACTCTTTTTTTCTATGTGGGGTTCTCCAATAAAATCCAAACCAGACCTACATTTTTGGGTAGACTTCACCAGTGTTTTATTTTTCCCATTCCCCACCCCTTTGTATATATCCATCTGTCAGCCAATAATCCCTGTCTGACATTTGAATGGTCAGGTAGGAATGACTCACTAGTAGCCACTGGTTTCCTAACAACTAAGAGCCCCAAGCAGGAATTTGTCACATTTAGCAGCGGTAATAATACTGTTGCTAAATGTTTTGATTCCCCCAGCTGCTGGTGATTTGACATGGCAAAACACCCATTTACTTTAGCCATTTCCTGAGCCTTGAAAATCAAAATTCAGTTTGAATATGGGTTAAAACTGATCTGATGGCTTATTCCTATTTGGAGGTGTGATTTGGTACCCTATAATATCTGCTATCTCCCAGCAGCTTTAGGGACTGTATTACCAGGCCTTGGGGGTTTTGTTGATGGCATCAGTTTGATATCAGTTTTGAAATGCTTCTGATAACATTCAGAATTTGTTGACAGGTGCATTTGACCTTCAGTTGCAGTTAAAAGCCCATTAACGCCAGCCCTTAGTTGACATTGTAATACTAGAGAGTACATTTATAATAACTTCTATTTTTTTATCTCATTTTAAGGTAGAAACAAATGTTCTTGTCCAGATTCTGCAATCTCCTATTAGACATATTGCAAAATGAATTGTTTTTGGTATGCTGCTTACTAGGCACACACTGCATAAATAGAATATAATATATACCTTTACTTCGAAAGGAAGAGCGATAAAGCTGTGAGTGATTTTTCCTTTCTGTTTTCATAGACAGATTATCAACGTAAGAAAGGAAGATGTAATATTTGCCCTCAGGTTTCAGTAGCAGTATACGGCCGATCTACCTGAAAATAATCAGTTGAGCAGCTAGCAAGAAAGAACAAATATTTATTATTTTACCACCTTTCCTCTGGGACTTTACTGTACTCTTATCAACCAGCTTCAGTGAGCTCATACTGCTCAGATCATAACTCAACTTATCTGTTTCATATAAAATGACTTTAGTTTAGAAAACTGTACATAACAGATGGGATTTGTGTTCCCTCTGTAAAGTGATCTTTTCAGCAATGTGTGACTTGGGAGCAATATGTTAAGAACAAATTTAAAATGCTATGAATAGACATTTTTACATAATGCATATGCAAATATAGAAAGAGAAGGAGGAAGATGAGTGAAACATGAAGAAAGAGCAACATTTTTGTCTTTAGATTAAAAATGCCTTTTTCGTTGTTGTTCAGACTAATGGGTCGATCTACTAAACTATTTTTTTTCATAGTTATCCGAAAAAAACTGTTCTACTGTAGTTTATTTTTTTTCATGTTAACTTATATCTTTTTTTCCAATGTTTTTATTTGAAATTTTCACAAAGAACACAAAAGGAGCAGTTAGACAGAATCTGTCATACATTGAGACACCGTAAGGAGGATATTTTGAGTAGAGACAGATGTATGACATATCAACATAATAGACACAGGAGAACAACACAAGCGCAGGGTAAAGGGTGTCGTTCCCCTCCCCAGAACACCCCATCTGGGATGAAACTGTGTTGGGGGGGGGACACAACATAGGAATCATTGTCAACATTTGGTATTACAGGAAAGAGATTATAAGATATTTGGATAGTTAGCTTAACAGATAATTATCTTTATAGACCACTGGTATAAAGGGCTATAACAAGGGAAGGTTTAGAAAGGGTAGTGATAATTCCAATCATACCAGTTTGACCAAATTTTCCATTGTATTTGTGCAGATTTCATAAGACCCTCGGAAACTGCAAACATGTATTAATTAGAGTAGTGTGTGTGTACCTGGTAGATGGTTTCGTAGATAGATATATGATTGGGGGATTTCTAGTGTCTAACGATTGACAATCTGGAAGCTAAGAGAATATGTATGGTTATGCACCACATATGCATAGGGAAATTATCGATTCCTATGCTGAGTAATGCCAGCTCAAGTGAGGGCGGGATTGTGATTCCAATTACAACAGTGATAAGCTTGAAGATACCATTCCAGAAAAAAGCAATATCATTACCTAACCAAAATAAGTGGTATAAATTCCCTGTCTTCCCACATTTCCTCCAACATAGAGTTGATGTCATGTACCAGAACTGTGTGGCTAGCAACATAGGAACACCAAACACATATAAGTGAAAATATAATGATTTATTTAGGTAAGTGAATAATATAAATACAGCCACCTCCAATATGACACAGTGCAACAAACCAACCAACAGACAAAGACCCACAAATAACAACAGACAGATATGTACAATAAATGGGAAATGCCAGAATCATAAACAATAGCCAGGCCAGGGTCATACACAGCAGATCGGCAGATGGACAAAGGGATATTCCAGAAGCATAAATGTTAGCCAGGCCAAGGTCATACACAGGGAGATCAGCAGATGGGGTAAGGAACACAGGACAGGGAGAGGATGGATGGTCAGGACAGGGAAACAGGATCAGGAACTCAGGTAGCAGATTTCAGGAACAGGTTCAGATAATCAGGTAGCAGGCACAGATCAGGGCACGAGGACGATACCAGGGCAAGGTATGTTTGCACTTGCCGGGTATTTATAGGAATACCTGTAATTGGCCTTAAGTCACACCTGAGCGCAAAAGGTGCTGTCTGCTCCACACTGCCAGGATCCATCCGCTGGTGGACATCAGTACTGTGGCCCAAGGATGACATAACACCAGCAGGGAGAAGTTCCCCTGACAGTTCAAAACTGCCAGGGGACACCTGCTGGTGGACCTCAGTACTGTATGCCAAATGATAGATATTACCAGCGGATAGAACCTTTCCTGACAGGTAATGAGGACTGGTCGAACAAATGTATCTTTGCGGGAGAGATATACCATCTAAGATTTCATTTGAAAGTAAGGTCCCATAAGTTGGAGGAGCGTGTCATGCGGATATTAGAAGTTATGGTAGTTTTCCATTGGAGGTCACTAAAAATAGTATCTATGGGCCAGATTCACAGAAGAAGTACGCCGGCATATCTACTGATCAAATTTGCCACGTCGTATCTTTAGTTTGAAGCCTCAAACCAAGATTCAACGGCTTCTGGCTTCGATCCGACAGGCGTACGGCTTCGTACGCCTTCGGATCGTAGGTGTAATACTTTGGCGCCGGCTGGGTGGAGTTTGCGTCGTTTTCCGGTCGGGTATGCTAATTATTTTTTTCCGGTGATCCACGAAGGTACGCGCGGCCGTCGCATTCTCTTACGTCGTCGCTAGTCGGCTTTTCCCGGCGTATAGTTAAAGCTGATATTTCGTGGCGTATACATGTAGATAGACCTGCCATGTTAAAGTATGGCCGTCGTTCCCGCGTCGAATTTTGAATTTTTTTTTTTTGCGTAAGTCGTCCGTGAATAGGAAAGGACGTAACTCACGTCGACGTTCAAAAAATGACGTCGGTGCGACGTCATGTCGCGCAAAGCACGGCGGGAAATTTCAAAACGGAGCATGCGCAGTACGTTCGGCGCGGGAATGCGCCTAATTTAAATGATCCACGCCCCCTACCCGGATCATTTGAATTAGGCGGTGCTTGCGCCGGAGGGATTTATGCTACGCCGCCGCAACTTTACAGGCAAGTGCTTTGTGAATCAAGCACTTGCCCGTAAAACTTGCGGCGGTGTAACGTAAATGTGATACGTTACGCCGCCGTAAATGTACCTGAATCTGGCCCTATATCTCTTTCCCATTTAGTCATAGGAGGCATTTTGACAAATAAGGATTTGGCTTGTAGTAAGCTGTAGAAAATGGTTATACCTTTAGTTGCTATGGTATCGGACCCAAGGTACTTCCTGATTATCCTGTGAACATATTTGTGGAGTTGGGGATTACCAATTAGGCGCTGAGTTACTTGGATGTACTTAAATTACTCCTTGTTCAGTAATGAGAAGTATTTTTGTAAGGAGGGAAATGGGATAAGAAGTTTACCTGAGTATAGGTCAGATAGGAGTATAATGCCCTTTTCCTCTCAAGATTTCATATTAATTTCTGATATTCTGGTATGAGTAGTGAAAGCACAGAGATTGAGATTGAGATTGGGCTGTCCCCTGTTTTAGAGTTAGACATGAAATAATATCAAAAGCTCTTACCGTGGCTATGATCGTGAGAGAGAGATTGGTATTGCTCATCCTCCTTGAGTGAGTACCAAGTACCCAGTTTTTCAGGTTGAGCCCTAGAATCTGGAGGGCCTCAATATTACTCCACAGGCATGCAGAGCTAGGTTGAAACCATGTTTTTGCTTGTGCTAGTATGGAGGTTACATAGTAGTCTCTGAAGGAGATATACTCTGTTCCTCCCATACAGTAGATCTATGTTTCATGAGATATGCTTGAACATTTCTGCTGTTATTTTTATTTTGCACACCGTGCTCCTCAGTAATGATTGTAGGGAAGTAAAAAAGGTTAGTGGGATTGGAATGGGTAAGGATCTAAAATACTGTAAGTACAGTAGCTGTGGCAGTTGGATCATTTTAAATGCAGCTAATCTGCCTGACCAAGATAATGTGAGTTTGGTGATTTTCTCTAAATCCTTAGGCAGATTTTCTAAGAAGGGGATAAAGTTGGCCTGGTATAGGGAGGACACAGATTTTGTAAGTTTGATTCCTAAGTATGATATGGAATCCTTAGCCCAAACATAGGGATATTTGTCTGCAATAGTGGTGTGTATGTTATGTGGTAAACCTAACGTCAAAATGTGAGACTTATGCCGCGTACACACGACCGTTTTTCGGGTTGCAAAAAATGAAGTTTTTAAAAAAAAATTCATTAAAAACGCGATTCCGGCCAGTTACAGAGCCGGAATTTGTGGCGCCGGAATAGGAAGAGGGGTGAAGAATGGATGCTTCTAGCCAGTGAGGAAATTGGGGACAGTGCAGGCTTCGGTTTCAGGTAAGTGACACGTAATGGCGATGCATAGTAGCCCATTGTGCTTTCTCTTTGCAGGGAAACAAAGAGGAAGTAAAACCCATCAGGGTTTACTTCCTCTTTAAGCAGGATAGGTTTGAAATTTTGGAAATATTCCCCTGGAAAACCATCTGGGCCAGGAGCCTTGTGCTTTGGAAGGGAGTCTATGGCTTTACCCACTTTGGTACATAGAAGGAGTTTCAGGACTTTGAATGAGGTATGTATGATGGGACCCAACAAGTATAGCCAAATATTAGAAAATGTGTTTATTGTCTAAAACACACAACAATAACATGCAGCAGTGAATACATTGAGTAAAGTAAACACATGGACAGCATATTGCAAAACATAGGCATATAATTGTCAACTCGTGCATAATATGTTTAAAAGGGTAATCCTCCATAAAGAAGCATGAGAACACAAGGTGATGGCCTATAAGTAACAGAGTGCATAATTTTAAGCCTGACCCGTTTCATGGCAATAAGGCCACTATTCAGGGGCGAATGCGTAGTACATTTGAATCTGCAGAGAGACATAAGCATATCACATATGGTTTCTGATCATGCAACCCCACTGAGGGGATCAGAAAATTAAATGGAAAGGGTAAATAATAATCCATCTCCTGCACTACTTACATGTTGGCAGCATGTGAAGGTACGCAAACTGGAGCAATTGGGCCAGCAGGATTGTCTGTGCCGGGAGCTAAGGTTGGGTCTGTAGCAAGACAAGGAACATGAAGGTGATTCCTGAGAACATGCATGTCCAACCAAAGGTGCAACAGGGGCTCCAATTTGGTGGTAGAGGACAGGGTATTAAAGTTGTTTAGTTGGTCAGGGGAGAGACTAGGGAGGTGGACCGAGTCAAGGAAGGCCTGTATGGAATCTATATTTGGATGCTCAAGAGATGTATCAGCCTTTAAGTTATACAGGGTGCTGAAGTAGCTACTGAATGCATCTGCTATGGCCTGTGGATCTATTACCTTAGTTTTGTTCAAGGGGTGGTAGAGGTAAGATATTTGAGTTTTAGTGCAGTGATCTTGGATTTCTGGGGCTAGAAGTTCCCCCGCTTAGTTTCCATGAATATAAAAGCACATTTTAAGGCGCTTCTAGTGGTGGTCGAAATTTTCTAAGAAGTGGGATCTTAAGTCAAGTCACAGCGTAATCTGCTTAGATTTAGTCTAGGTTCACACTGCTGCGAATTCAAAATCGCGGTAAAATGCACGATTTTACCGCGATTTCGCGGCTGCGATTTTGCCGCGATTTTGCCGCGATTTCGGCGCAATTTAATGTAAATCGCGGCCCGAAATCGCAAAAAGTAGTACAGGAACTACTTTTTGAAATCACAGATGCGGCGTCGCATTGATTAGGACAGTGCCATTGCCGACAATTGCCGCCGATTTGAGATGCGATTTGACATGTCAAATCGCATCTCAAATCGTTCCAAATCGTACCCAGTGTGAACCAGGGCTTAAGGTCAGTAAAAGGTTGGGATTTATTGAGTAAGTCGTGGTTTGAATCTCCTAGATAAGGGAGCTGCTTCCTTAACTTCTTATCTCTGGCCCCTAATTGAATAAAAATACCACACACTTATTTGTTGCCTGTAGTGTATTAGGATGCTCAACTAAGTCCTCATTTAAAAAAACAAAGTCCTCAAGGTTGTTACGTAAGTGGCTTGCATATGGGGTGGTTTGTAGATTCTTGGTATTCATATGCCATAGGTAAGTGCATGGTGATTTCAGACAGTCCTCTATAGTGATTCATATTGGAGAGTGATCCAAACATGTTATGGGTAAGATGGTAGATGAAGAAATATTCTGGAGGGTTTATTGGTCTGTTAGAAAGAAATTAATTCTCGAGTAAGTGTTGTGGCATGGAGAGAAGAACGTATAATCCCATTCTTCTACATGTTGGCATCTCAAAGCATTGTATAAGTTGAAGGAGGATAGGAAGGTGTTCTGCGAGGGTCTGCTTCTTGTGGATAAAGCAGTGGAGTCCCGACCAGGGTCTGGGGTGGTGTCCCCACACCAAATTGTTGCTCCTTGTTGGATTGAGGCTATTTTTTTGTGTTGTTTTTTGTGTCATTGTATCAGGAATAATGCCCCAGTCCTGCAGGAGGCGTATCCCATTTTGAACCGAGGATAATGTATACTTTGTGCCATTATAAGGGATGGAGATTTTGTCAGGAGCTATCTATTGATACTGAATATGGTTGTTACATAGCGAGTTGGTGATGGTGTTGAGTTGTCTGCAGTGGCTCAGTGTGTGCTGAGATAGGTCCGCAAAAATTTTGCAGTTGACCATAGGGATCAGGTTAGGTGCCTAATGCTCTTGTTTTCTGCATAAATAGCTCTTTGATGTGAAAAAAAAAAAATCTGAGAATCGCGTCTCTAGGCACGTGTCAGAAAGAAATGTAGGTTTAGGCAGTCTGTGAATGCAATCGATGACCAGCTCTCTCTATATATTTTTTTCATATCAGGCAGTATATCTTTAATTAGGCCTTGAGAGTATGAGGATAGGTCAGGAGTCTGTACTGATTATCCTCGATATCCACTATTCTATCTTTTATTCACTTAGTATCATGTGCCTGATCCTCTTGAGTATCAATGATGTCATTCGCATTGATGGTAAAATCTCCTATGTTAGCTTCAATGTGGGAGACTCTATCTTCCAGCACATCTATGCTATGGCCAAATCTATGCATGAGTGAAAGCATGTCAGCTTGCAAAAAGCTTCTTATGGACATTAACATGTCCTTCAGAGTGGTGTTTATCACTGGTTGTCCCACAGTGGGGAAGGCAGCTATGGAGTTAGGCAGAAGGTTTTGCATCGGCAAGGAAGGAGTTAATTCAGTACTGTGGCTCACCTCATGGCTGACTGCAGAGCCATCCAGGCGCGTTTTTGCCTCTACAGGATGGCTGGAGATCAGGGTTCCCGGTGGAGTCAGTGGGTGCTCCGTTCTGGCATTCAGGGATGTGTCCTTATTCAGCTGGGAGAGCGGGCTGCATTGATTGAAGGGAGAGGAGAGCCTCAGGTACATCTATCAGTGTTCCAGCCGCTGCGCTATTTTGGCTGCACCTCTCGGCCGGAGTGAACATGTCCGGCACCTCTTGGCTGGACATGGTCACTCGGCTGCTGCGGAGGTTATAGTCGGGCTCTGGGATATGGTAGGAGACGCGGGCAGACGCTCTGATTAGCAGTCTGATGTGAGGAGCTATTCTATTTTGTGGGCATCTTGCTCACATGCCTGTCATGCCCCTTCTACTGTAGTTTCAAGTACCCCATCAGTTTATAGAAATATGTCATATGTGATGCATGATCAAATAGTTGTACGATAGTTTGGAAATTGTTATGTTTATTATTTTTGCCTTTATTTCATACCGCTCTTGCTAAATATTCAGTTGGTAGTCTCTTTGGTTCTGGCAACTTTTAGAGAGTTTTGTAGAATTAGGAGTTCTTGCAACTGTTCTGTGCCAAAACACTGCATATAATTATGCAAAATGGCTACACTCATCATGTAGGACTGGAAACATACACGTGTCCAAACTCACCCCCTACCTCTCTAGAGAAACCCTCATTTTTTTTAACTTACTTTGCTTTTGAAGGACAGAAATAACTTCTTTGAAGCATAAGTGACATCACAACCTGGCATCAGCCAGGTCCAAAATATTCCTATTGCTCCAAAAAATAATCTGTAGGGCTACATTGCATATGTGTACCCAAAAAAAATAGAGCATACTACTATCTCTGCTGTACAGGGACTGTAAAAGGTTACTAACAAGTCAATCAAAACCACATAAAGGACATGAAGTTAATGAAAAATTGTATACTTACCTATCAGTAATTTTCCTTTCCTAACACTTAAGCATGAAAACATAACTTCTATATAGCTCCACTCCTTACCCAATTACAGGGCCAGTTATACTATAAAAAAACACCCCCCCCCCAACATAAGTATGATCGCATACCCATGGCACATAACGAACACAAATAAGGGAGGGCAATGCTGAAGTATTTTAAGCAACATACATATCACTAGATGCATTTAGAAACTGAACGACCAAGCTGCACTGAAGTTAAGGTTGTTGGATCGACTTTGTAACAACCACTTTCATGTGCGTGTAAAGACTTAATAGTATAGTGTATATGCTGCTATGGTTGTGTCCGGAAAAAACTTTACACAGCAAGCAAAGGGACTATTTTTTCAAAGGGTGTTACAATACCACAAACATGGAATCTATTCACGACTTCAAAATACATTTTTAAATAGAATAGAAATCTATTTGTTTGAAAAAATACTATAATGATGCATTTTTAAATTTCAAATTTGTAGAATGTGCAGAGTGTCATACAAATTCAAAGTATGTTTTGAAACAGAAAAACTGTTCAATAAATAATAATTACCGTACCCAATAATGTATTTAACACTGTCCTGCAGTCAAATGTTGATTTTCTACACCTTGACTTTTTTCAACAGAATGATGAAAAACATCTATTAATACCACAGGAAATTGGAGTTTATTCTTAAAAACTATGTAGAGAGGCAAACAAATTCAATATAATGAAATCTATTTAGTAAAAAAGATCTTTTGACAGTGAGTGTGAATACCACCATAATTTGAGTTCCATCTTGAAGACCAGGTAGGAGGTACACACATTCAAATTTAACTTTGAAAAAAGCAGATCTATTTAGAATTATTTTTTTATTTTTTTAATAGCTTCAAGAGTCAATGCCACAGAAAAACGTTTCAACTGAGGATACCAGGAAAAAGGCTCATAAATTAAATGTAGATTTTAAAGCAGAAAAAATAGCTCAAGAATCTCTACATGTGTGCAACGTGCAACGTTGCTGAAATCATGCAAGTTTTCAAACCAGTAAAAAAGCTCACAAATTCAATGTAAATTTTAAAACAGAAAAAGAGATCTATTCAATTAGTATTCATTATGTGATCATTTATTCAAAATTGTTATGCAATAATTTGTTACACCATCTTGTGGCTCAAATAAACTACAATGGGTATGCCACATGCATATAACCCATCTCATCAACCAGCCTGTCAATAAATTAGTGAGTATTGGCCAGAGAAATATTTACACTAGCGATGAGCCAAACATACTTCTGTTTGGTTCAAGGCAGGTTTGGTGAACATTATGAAAGTTCTGGTGCTGAATCTGGAATAAATGGGAGCCAAATGTTAAAAAACAGTAATGGCCATTTTATAGGCTAATAGACAAGGGATTGTCAAACTAATGGCATAGAGGGTTGGAAAATGTCCTGTGAAAAATGTACCAAAGCAATAAAAATGCTTTAAAAAATAGTTTGGCTGAGAGCAGTGATATTAATAATGCTTGAAGTGAAACATTACAAAATTCCTTTAACAACTTTAACCATCATTTTTTCCGACAGTGGTATTTTATACCCACTTTGTTTGTGTTCGTTTTTTTGCTATAAACAAAAAAAACAGACAGTTTTGAAAAAAAAAAAAAAACAACAATAATTTGTACTTTTTGCTATAATACATATCCAATTAAAACTTTTTAAAATTCAAATTTCTTCATAAGTTTAGGCCGATATGTATTCTGCTACATATTTTTGTTAAAAAATCCCAATAAGCGTGTAATTGATTGGTTTGCGGAAAAGTTATAGCGTCTACAAACTGTGGTATATATACTAGAATTTGTATTATTTATTATTTTTTTACTAGTATTAGCGGTGATCAGGGACTTATAGCGGGACTGTGACATTGCGGCAAACATTTGGACACTGACACTTTTGACACTTGGTAGGAACCAGTGACACTAATACAGTGATCAGTGCTTAAAGTATGCTTTTTCACTGAACAAATGACACTGGCTGGGAAGGGGTTAAACATCTAGGGCGATCAAAGGGTTAACTGTGTGCCTAGCCAGTGTTTTACTGTACTATGTGTGCTGCTTTTACTCAGGGAAGTGATTTTTTTCCTGATTTGCAGGGACACACAATTCATCCCTCCCCCCCTGTCAGAATGGAGATCTGCCTAGTTTACATAGGCAGAGCTCCGTTCTGTGTCTCTGCCTGATGACCAGAGGGTGACGGCGGACATCCATTGCTCGCAACCTGCAGATCAGCTTCTGCTGTGAGTAATAGTGATTCTGCACAGGAGGGCCACTCTGTAGCAGTAAATCTGCTATAGGGCGTTCCTTAAAGTGATACTAAACCCACAACACTAAAATCAGTCTGTATATGAAGTAAAGCATGCTTGTTATACAGTACTCACTGTGGAAGCTAAGGGGCTAATTCTACGCATTGTGTAAAAAGGCTGTTTGATCCTAGCTTCTCTGATCTTCAACCTTCCTTTCACTGACTCCTAATAATTTCATAATAACACAAAGTCAATGGATTATAGTCTGTCTAAAATAAAAAGGTAATTTTAAAATTGATGGCAGCAGCATGTCTCAAAAAAGGTGAGACAGGGTCAGGTTTACCACAGGGTAGCATCCCCTCTTCTTTTACCAACACTCTGTAAGGCTGGATTCACACCAATGCAGTTTTAGTGCTTTTTGCATTTTGCAGATTTGCACTACAGTCCATTTAACATGGTTTCCTATGGAACACTTTTCGTAGTGCATATCTGCAAAATGCAAAAAGCACTAAAAATACATTGGTGTGAATCCAGCCTTACAGAGTGTTGGTAAAAGGAGAGTGGAGGCTACCCTGTGGTAAACCTGACCCTGTCTCACCTTTTTTGAGACATGCTGCTGCCATCAATTTTAAAATTTTAAAAGAAGTGGGGATCTGGAAACTGAGGAAACCAGTTGCTGGAGTTTTGGGATAGGAATGTTGCCCCATTCTTGTCTGATATAGGATTCTAACCGCTCAACAAGCCCTGGGTTATCTTTGTTGTATTTTTCATTTCTACTACAAAGCCACTGTAGATGCAGTAGCGGTTTAGCATTGTTAGAATTGTTCTACTGAAATATGCAGGGCCTTGCCTGAAAAAAATGTCATCTGGATGGGAGCATATGCTGTTCCAAAACCTGAATATATCTTTCAGCATTAATGGTGCCTTTTCAGACGTGCAACCACTAATGCACCCCCATACCCTGGGAGATGCAGGCTTTTGAACTGTGCTTACTTATAACAAGCTGGAAGGTCCCTCTCCTCTTTAGTCTGGAGGACACAGCTCCCATGGTTGCACAAAAGAAGGTAACATTTCAATTTGTCTTGCCATAGAACAGTTTACCACTTAGCAACAGACCATTTTAAATTAACTTTGGCCCAGAGAAGACAGTGGCATTTCTACAGTAGGTGACCGCGATATTGTGTCAATCTCGCTCCCTTTCACAGCGAGATTGACCACCTATGAGCCCCGTCGTGGGAGCCAGCTCGACAAGATGGGAAAAAGCCGCCATAGAAGCGACGGGGATCTGACTTGGATTCCAGGCAATTCTAGGCGCAGCGCTTGATATGAATCATGAGGGGGAACTCCACGCCAAATTTCAAATAAAAAAACGGCATGGGTTCCCCCCCAGGGGCATACCAGGCCCTTAGGTCTGGTATGGATTGTAAGGAGAACCCCTACGCTGAAAAAACGGAGAGGACCCCCGGAGAGTAGAGAAGACCCCCCGAGCTGACTAATAAATTATTTTAAAACCCTGTGTTGTGTGTTTATTTTATTGACACTTTTCCTCCAGGTGAATGGGTAGGGGTACGATGTACCCCCATACTCATTCACCGAGGGTTGGGGGCCGGTATCTGGGGGCCCCCTTATTAAAGGGGGTTCCAAGATTCCGATAAGTCCCCCGCCCGCAGACCCCAACAACCAACGGCCAGGGTTGTCGGGAAGAGGCCCTGTCCTTATTAACATAGGGACAGGGTACTTTGGGGTGGGGGGGCTGCAGGGTGCCCCCCTGCCTCAGAGCACCCACCCCCCCATGTTGAGGGCATGCGGCCTGGTACGGCTCAGGAGGGGGGGCGCTCGCTCGTCCCCACTCCTTTCCTGACGTGCTTGGATACGGGTCTGGTATGGATTGTGGGGGAACCCCAGCACCATTTTTTTGGCGTAGGTAATCTCCTTACAATCCATACCAGACCTAAGGGCCTGGTATGCCCTTGGGGGGGAACCTATGCCAGTTTTTTATTTAAAATTTGGCGTGGAGTTCCCCTTCATGATTCATACCAAACGATCCCCGTCGCTTCTATGACGCGCTCGCTGGAATGTTCTTTTCCTATTCCAGCGAGTGCGAGATGTCGGCACCATGTCGCCGAGAATCAGCGCGATGCCGTCGTGCTGGAAACACATTCTTGGCGACAGGTACAGTAAATCATGTTCAGATATGGCTTCATAGCACGATAGAGCTTTACCTTACATTCAGATGACATGGTGAACTGTGCTCACAGACAGTGATTTTAATTTTTTTTTGGAAAGTTCTTTTTATTAAAGTTTTCTTAACAGTACAGAAAGAGAAAACATATACACACTTAAGAACAGCCTGACAACCAGGCAACACTTACAAACAAGACCAGAGCACAAGGCCAACAGTAAAACTCCAATGCCAATAGAGCTGAACTATGAGGCAGATCGTTTTGATTTTAATCAAGAGATATGTAACTAGATACTAGCCAGATTTAATCTCTAAGTACTTTGCTTATGACTATATTACAATTTAAATTTGACATAAAACCTCTGAAGAAGGACTATAATTAGTCTGAAACATGTAAGGTATCTACGCCAGTATGTGCGACAGCTAGCCCACCAGTATCTATGGGCAGTATGTGCCAGACATACAGAATTCACTATTTTGGGTATTATGTGTCATGATCTTATATTCACAATCACATTAATACTATATGGTGCTCATTGTTGATTTGTACAATTTTTTCATGTTGTTATAATAAAATATATATATATTTTTTACCTACATTTTGGTCTGCCTGTCAAAAAATCTGTGCTATATGCACCAGGTGTGTTTGGTGTTATGTGTTTTGTGTTTTGTGTTCATATTACTCTCTTAGGGGCCAGGGCATCAACTAGTGCCAGGAGACACACTTCCACAGTAGGTCTAACACAGAGAGTAGTATCTTCTTCAATACATTCAGTGATCTCTAACCAAAACCTCTGTATAGCCACACAGTCCCAAAAGTGTGTAGAAAATCCACCCTAGTTGAGGTGCACCATCACCAGCAGAATAACTGTGAGGGGAAAATTCTAGCCAACCTGGCTGAAGTAAGGTACTGTATATCTGATGCAGGATTTTGTATTGGATGAGATGGTCTCTAGCTGAAACCTGTCTAGAAAAATTCATATCCCAAAGATCATCCCAAAGATCAGTCATCCCTGTTTAACTGAGGGAACACCCGCTCCCAAGTTACTCTGCAATATGAAAGGACCCTGCTGATATGCTTAAACAATTGCTTGTAAATATTGGACAGAGCCTTGTCTAAAGAATCATCCCAGAATGTAAAATCTTTATCGCTCTCTTGTAATGTGATGGGAGCATTACCAAATTGAGAATGATATGTGTGGCAAAATTGTAAATAATGAGATAAATGGGAGTTAATCAATTTGAAAATTTAGATTCCAAATCCTCAAATTGAAGGAGAGTTCCATTCCTAACAACATACCTTTTTAATACCAAATTTGGTCCAGTTCATTTTAAGTAAGTTAAGAATGAGAAGGAATTTTAAGTGGAAGAATCTGGGATTTACCTCCATATTACTTTTAGACCAGAAAAACTGGCAAAGGAATTTAAAATGGACAAAGATGCTGACAGGGAAGTATCAGAATCCCGTAAAAATAAAACTATGTCGTCCACATACAGTGTTTTTTTTTTTCTAGCAGACTTTCTGACCTGAATACCCCACACCTCTGGAGAGGTGCACCAGGGGTTCAATTAATAGGGCAAAGAGCCCAGGAGACATAGGGCAGCCCTGCCGGGTACCCCTCTTCACAAAAACAAACATTTAGTGTAATGGTCTATAGTTTAGTTTAGTTTAATGGCCTATGAGATAGAATACTAATCTACTGTCTGAACTGGGGGCCAAACCTGTATGCTTTCAACACTGAGGTCATATACTGCTAGTCCACTGAATCAAAAGCCTTTTCCGGGTCTAGGAAGACCAGGATGCCTCCACTGGAAATATCTAGTCCTAGCTGAGTATAAGTGAAAACCCTCCACAGGTTAATGTCAGTGGAGGTGGTCAGGTAAGATCAAGTTCTCTAAGGCCTCGTACACACGACCGAACATGTCTGCTGAAACTGGTCCGCTGCGGCGCGGCCACGGGGCGGCCACGTCACCGCGGATCGTGTACGCGCGGATTTTTGTCTGATGGTGTGTACAACCATCAGACAGAAATCTCCGAGGGGACATGTCCGCTGAAAAATGGTCCGGCGGACCGTTTTCAGCGGACTGTCCCCTCGTCTGTACGAGGCCTAATACAGGCATAAGTCATAAGTCATTTGGCCAATAATTTGGTAAGTATTTTGAAATCCATATTAAGTAGGAATATAGGTATGTAAGAGTAACACTGAAGGGGGGTCCTTGTCAGGTTTGGCCAACAACACACTATGTGCCTCGTAGAAGGAAGGAGAAAGGGAGCCAGTCTTAAAACAATCAATATACAACCTAAGCAACTATACTGGTGCTATGTTGGTCGTATATTGTTTGTTTTATTTTTTAACTTTGTACCCCCCTTGTGTCTTTATTGATACTGTACCCAATAAAAATCTCTTTTATTATTTACTTGTTTCTTTGTACACTGTATACCTATGCTACTAGTACCGCGATAGTCCAATAATGGCCCACAACTCCCCCTTAGTTGGCTCTTTGGTTTGGGGACCTCAGAGCCAAACTTTATTAACCTAAGCAACCTTGGTGAGAGAACTTTGGTGTATTGTTTATACCACTCAATCAGTAGTCCATCCGGACATGGTGCCTTCCCATTAGGAAAAGAGCCCATGGCAGTGGGTGGTCACTTCCTCGTCCTTAAAAGGGGCATCCAAACTCTCTAACCTCCTCTGGTACAGTAGGTAAATGTAGGGGGTCTAAAACCGCCAAAAGATCCTCTACATTATAAAGGGCTATGGGCAAGTAAGGGTCCTTATAGAATGAGACAAAAGTCTATAAGATGTCCTTTCTGTCCATGATCAACACTCCAGACTGGGAGGAAATACATGGGCTGCATATGATGGGCACAGTTGGATGCATATGATGGGCACAGTTTGCTGCATTTGCTGGGCACAGTTAGATGCATATGATGAGAAAAGTTTGCTGCATTTGATGGGCATAGTTTGCTGCATTTTCTGGGCACAGCTGGCTGCATATAATGGGCACAGTTGGCTGCATATGATGGGCAGAGTGGCTGCATATGATGGGCACAGTTGGCTGCATATGATGGGCAGAGTGGCTGCATATGATGGGCACAGTTGGTTGCATTTGATGGGCACAATTGACTGCATATGATGGGCACAGCGGCTGCATATGATGGGCACAGTGGCTGCATTTGATGGCACAGTGGCTGCAAAAGACGGGTTTTTTTCAGTGTTTTTCAGAATTTTCCAGTTTGTTTGCTACCCCTAAATTTTTTTAGCACCAGCCGCCACTTCTTTCCTGTCTGTATACCAATGAGTTTCTGAAGTGATCCGTGAAATATAGCCATGGATAAGGTAAGGCCTTGTTTTCAAAATCAAAGAGGTACAGTAATGATATATTGGTACATAGAAGAGCTGGATTTTAGAAAAAAAAAAGGTGAACTTAGCCGTTGACAAACAATGTGCATCAATAATAAATGGTAAAAAAGGAATATGAAGGCACCCTTCTACCTTCTCACATCCCATTGCGCCAAAGAATAAGCTGGAAAAAAAAAAACCTAAAGCAGCTACTTTAAATAGATAAATAGTGATATGAACAAAATAGCAGCGCTAAGTTCAGTGAATGACAAAAGTAAATATGTAAAAAATACCCCTGTGAAAGAGTGTATCATACATATACTCAAAAAATGTGCGTATATAAATATA
Organism: Rana temporaria; assembly: GCF_905171775.1. Lineage (NCBI taxonomy): Eukaryota > Metazoa > Chordata > Amphibia > Anura > Ranidae > Rana > Rana temporaria. Next base: position 218,279,958 of record NC_053489.1, read on the forward strand.
TTTGAACATACACATAAACTAGAATAGTTGAATAAATATAATTGGTTGTTTAAAACGTTCATTCAGTGGTCAAAAATAAGTAGTAACAAGCCAAGTGATTAAAGTGCTGTTTTTAATAAATAGTTTTGATTTACTTCACTATTGGAGCCATTTTATTTTTACATGTGGAGCAACATTGAGGTATTGACGTTGCTGTATTGCCAAGCATGTGAGTGTGAGGCATGTCCTATTGGTAAGCACAATTCCTTAGGGTGTGGAGTCACTGAGCACTTATGGTGTGGTGGAAGGGTTTAAGCAAGATTGTTCAAGAAGACTAAGGCCCAGATTCTCATACATTAGCGCTGCTCCTGGGCAGCGTAATGTATGAGCTCTACGTTACACTGCCGCAGGTCTACAGGTTTAAATCCTGATTCTCAGAACACTTACCTGTAAACTTGCGGCGGTGTAGCGTTAGATTGCTCGGCGCAAGCCCGCCCAATTCAAATGGGGCGGGCACCATTTAAATTAGGCGCGCTCCCGCGCCGAGCGTACTGCGCATGCTCCGTCGGGTAAATTACCCGACGTGCATTGCGCTAAATGACGTCGCCCCGACGTCATTTGCCTAGATGTATACGTAAATGGCGTCCAGCGCCATTCACGGACGTCTTACGCAAACGACGTAATTTTTATTGAATTCGACGCGGGAACGACGGCCATAGTTAACATTGGTTGCGCCTGCTAATTAGCAGGGGCAACCTTACGCGTCGGGTACGCTACGCAAACAACGTTAATTCGCTGCGTCGACCTCGCGTATGTTCGGGAATCGCCGTACTTACCTCATTTGCATAGACGACGGGGAAAAGCGACGATGCGACACCTAGCGGCGGGAAAAAAAATTACTTTTAAGATCTGACAGCGTAACAGCCTTACGCTTGTCAGATCTAATGGGTACCTATGCGCAACTGATTCTGAGAATCAGTCGCATAGATACCCGGGGCCAGATGAGGTGTTACGACGGCGCTTATGGTGTTGCGCCGTCGTAACGCCTTTGAGAATCTGGCCCTTTGTGGACACTTGAAAATGTAATCACTTGAAATGTAATCACTTATGGACTTGGCATGTTACTACTTATTGTTGACCACTGGATGAACGTTTTGAACACTAAATTATTTTTTTTCAACTATTCTAGTTTATGTGTATGTGTATGTTCATATATATTTATATACGCACAATTTTATATGTATGATACACTCTTTCACAGGGGTAAACATTGTGCATCACATAAATGGTGAAATAACAATCACGTAATAGATGTGTGCATAACAAAAGGCGTGAACTTCAAAGAAAAATGTATAAAAGCCCAAATATGAAATCTTGAATCCCAAACCACCTCACAGTCAGGTGGGTAGGGTTGAGCTGAACACCCCCCGTTAAGGTTCGTACCAGAAAATGCGAACAGGCAAAAAATGTGTTCGAACACTGTTAAAGTCTACGGCACACGAACATGAAAAATCAAAAGTGATAATTTTAAAGGTTAATATGCAAGTAATTGTCATAAAAAGTTTTTGGGGACCTGGGTCCTGCCCCAGGGGACATGTATCAATGCAATTTTTTTTTTTTTTAAACTGCATTTTTTTCAGGAGCAGTGATTTTATTAAGGCTTAAAGTAAAACAATAAAAGTGAAATATTCCTTTAAATTTCATACCTGGGGGGTGTGTATAGTATGCATGTAAAGAAGTGCTTGTCCCCCATGTTTAGAACTGTCCCTGCACAAAATGTAATTTCTAAAGGAAAAAAAAAATAATTTAAAACTACTGAATTGTCAGTCCCAGCAATACAGATCAAAGTCATTGAAAAAAACGGCAGGGGTTCCCCCTTAGTCCATTACCAGGCACTTTGGGTCTGGTATGAATATTAAGGGGAGCCCCAGAACCAAAAAAATAAATTCCAGCGATGTAATCCAGTCTCTCGATGTCCATTCTCCAGTGACGCTGCAGTTTCCACTCAATCTCCAGCGAGGAACGAAACCCCCAGGACATGTAAGAGGGGGCGGGGTCACCCAGCGGGTCACCCATCCACATCATAGGGTAACTCCTGTTCCTCGCCAGAGAATGAGTGGAGACTGCAGCGTCGCTAGAGAATGGATCATCGTTGGACATTGAGAGATGGGATTACATTGCTGGAATTTATTTGTTATTTTTTTATTTGTCTGTGTCTGTGGGTTTTTTACATTTTTTTATACTTTCTTTGTGAAATGGTAGGGGTACAATGTACCCCGTTACCAATTCACATAAGGGGGGGCGGGATCTGAATCAAGGGTGGGAGGGCGGGATCAAGGGTTGTGGGGATGAGTCCCCATCCCCCCTCTTTTCCTGCAGCCTGTCAGGTTGTGTGCTCGGATAAGGGTCTGGTATGGATTTTTTGGGGGAACGATGCGTTTTATGCAGTTTTTTTTTAAATGGCGTGGGGTTCCCCTTCATATCTATACCAGACCTGAAGGGCCTGATATGGAATTTGGGGGGACCCCACGCTTTTTATTTAATTGTTTTGGTTCGGGACCCAAAGGGCCTGGTAATGAACTGGGGGGAACCCCTGCATTTTGTTTCAATGACTTTGATCTGTATTGCCGGGACCAGACAATTCATGAATAGCCGCAAAAGGAAAAAAGTCATTTAAAACTTTAAATGACTTTTTTTCCTTTAGAAATGACATTTTGTGCAGGGACAGTTTGAAACACAGGAAACTCATGCGCTACTTTACAGGAATACTATACACACCCCCCAGGTACAAAATTTAAAGGAATATTTCACTTTTATTGTTTCACTTTAAGCATTATTAAAATCACTGCTCCCGAAAAAACTGGAGTTTTTAAAACGTTTTTGTTTTGATACATGTCCCCTGGGGCAGGACCCAGGTCCCCAAACACTAACTTGCATATTAACCTTTAAAATTAACACTTTTGATTTCTCCTATAGACTTTTAACGGTGTTCTGTGTTTTTTCGAATTTGCCGCGAACACCCAAAATTCTTCGCTGTTCACCGAACGGGCGAACAGCCAATGTTCGAGTCGAACTCACGTTCGACTCGAACATAAAGCTCATCCCTACAAGTGAGCCAGTTCCCTTTACAAATGGTAATGATCTCCAAATGATAAGAGATTAATAGTGCAGAAATCATCCAAATGGAGATCCACCACTCAGGGAAACACTGATTCCACTGCCTGCACAGTCCTATACCAGTTATTCAAAGGCAGCACCTCAAAGTAATATTGTGTAAGTGAAACAGGAAAGGATCATAGAGTAGTATGCTAAAACCACATGATTTATTAAAAGAAAATATACTAACAAAAATGGTTACAGAGTAACACAAGCAAAACACATCACACCAGGGAACAACAGTGGGTGTACAATATCATATGCCCCTGGCCTTGCCCTACGCTTGTTTCATATGGTGCAGGGCATAAAGATCACTACAGAGATATTGGTTTTGTTCACCTTTGTTCACATTTTTAGATCAATTACTTTTGTATTTCCTTGTGTCCAGAATATAGGTTGCTGCATTGGTTCTTTCCTATTAAGTGCACAATTCTTTCTGTGTTTGTACTTATCTTTATATGACAGGTGAAATAATATTTAATTTTCTCTTTCACTGCCTCCAGCATTAATTGACACAGAAATATAGATAAACAGAAAACCACCCCAACTTGGTTAAAATGTCAAGCTGACAATAATAAAATTTTATGAGTTCAGTTTGTTAAAGGCGCATATATCTTATGCATAAAAATGGTGGCTGTGTATCGAGTAGAATACTTATGCCCCGTACACACGATGGTTTTACGGGTTCTAAAAAATTAAGTTTTTAAGGGTCTAGAAAAAACGACGTTTTTTTTAACACGATCATTAAAACGGTCTTGCCTACACACGATCGTGAAAAAAATGCTCTAGCAAAGCATGGTGACGTACAACATGTACAACGGCACTATAAAGGGGAAGTTCCATTCGGATTACGCCACCCTTTGGGCTGCTTTAGCTGATTTTGTGTTAGTAAAAGAAGTTTCGCACTTTTCAGTCTGTTACAGCGTGATGAATGCGCTTAATCCATTATAAACGGTAGTTTTACCAGAACGAGCGCTCCCATCTCATAACTTGCTTCTGAACATGCGTGGATTTTTCACGTAGTTAAAGCCCGCACATGACCATTTTTTACAACCTTAAAAACCGAAAAATGATTGTGTGTACGCAGCATTAGAGCATTGTGAACACTTCTTCGATCATCCTATAATAAGACAATATGCATGCAAAAATGGCCTAAAAACCAAGCTCTGCGAGATATTTAATATTCCTGTCAACATTGTCCATAGGACAATTAAAAATTGTCCTTTTACTTGGCATGTTTTGTAAATTGCATTTATAGTCCTATGTTTGGCAACTGACAAACCTCTAATCTGAATTTTATAATAGGAAAGCAATGTAAAAAGTAGAATAGATTTTGGCCAGCACTGGTAAAATACACTTATCACAAAATAAATATGTTCCACCTTACACTGTGTAAAATCTCAAAGCTGCTGTAAAATTATCACAAAGATATAGTAAAGTACATAACTGTAAGCATACAGCACCAGTGCATATTTAAAAGTATACAAATGCTGTTTGAAATCCACAGCCATCCTCACTGAAACGGGGCTCTGGAGTTCTTCTAATCTGCCCTATCCACACCTGGGCATCCCTTGTCCCACCTTCAGCCTGAATCGGGGAGTTTGGACGTGCCCGCGTGGCCTACAATCCTCTCTGCAGGGCCACGATCCACCGCCATCTTGAGGCCTGTGACTCCTCCTGCATCCTCCACACTCGAGTGCCGGGAACGGCGGGTCCCATCCACGGCGAAGAGGAGCATTGGCTCATCGGATGGTGCGGAGTGGCCACAGAGAGGACTCCGGCGCCCAGATCCACAACCCAGAGGCCGGACACCATCCCGAGGCCTACGGAGCTCCCCCATGAGGTACTGTGCCTTCCCTTGTTCCTTCCCTCAGGCAACTGTCCTGCCTATCCCTGCGGCCCTTGGGGCCGGATTCCTGACCATGGGGAAGGTGGAGAAGGTCCCGGACGAAGCTGCGCTCCTCCGCACGGCAGCAGGCAGGCAGGAAACACTGCGGCTTTGGCCTAGTCCCGGAGAACGGCGGCCATCTGTGAGCCTATGAAGCCTGCCTCCTCATCTCTCTGTAGATACAACTTTCTACGGTGCTCACTCCCCCCGGCCAGAGGTATCTGCTTGAACCTAGGGAGGAATCCTTTTAACAACACTAGCCTCAACTGCCTGATCCACAGCCTTACTGCTCCCTTTCTGCTGTGCCTTTCCCGGGCCTTTAAAGGGCCATACCTCCTCTCAAGTCTCAAGATAACCAGATGCACCTTTACTGCGCAAACTAGAGTGTCACATGTACAGCTAGCAATGGCGATGGACATGCCTTAGTTTTATACTGATCCCCGCTCCTTCTCTAAGGGATCCTGCTTCACTTCTAAAAGCTTTCTCAGTGGGGGCGTGGCTTAGCACATGGAGCCGTAGCCCCTGGTCCCGCTGCTCTTCCCACGGCCAGAACTCATCCATCACTGCCTCCACAGCTACCAAAACGCCTCGATGGGTAGGGGCAGACCCAAGGATCAACCTAAGCCCACTGGCGACTGCGTACAAAACGATTTAAACAGGTTCGTGACACGCTCCTCTGTGGCCTTCCACAGCCAGGAACAATCCAAGATGGCGGCGGCTCCTCCATCCCCGACCCGCTCTGAGCCAGCAGACGCTGTACAGATACACTCCAGAGGCCGCTCTGCCTCCCTCACCAACCTTAAACCCCCCTCCGAGAGTCCCCATAGCCCCCACCACCTCTTGCTGGGAGATATTTTTTTGCCGAGGAAACCGGTCGTGTGTACATTTTTGTTGAGGAAACTGTCGAGAAACTCGACGAGCCAAAAAGAAAGCATGTTCTCTATTTCCTTGATGGGAATTCGGCTGAATGACGTCCCCGTTATGTTGCTCTCAGACCTCTCGCGCCAAACACTTGCTATGAGGCGCGCTCTTAAACCGCTTACATCTATCCTGCAGGAGAAGAACATCAAATATCAGTGGCGATTTCCATTCCAGCAAGTTTAATGCAAGTTTAACGCAAGTTATGTGGCTCAAAGCGTTGTGATAACATCATGCTGAGAGGGGCACTTCCATGCATCCTGGTGGTGCGTGGCTCGCTTAAAGGAACACTAAAGGTTAGTTTTTTATTAGATCAATTGATTGCTGTAAGCTAGAGCATTTAAATATCACTTACCTCGTATTTCCTTTTGACCTCCAAAATACAGTAATCCAGGTTTAAAAATGCCATTTCCTGTCACTCCTCCTCTTGCTTTCCACCAGCATCTGAGCCGTTTTGCATGGTGGAAAGCAGAATGTGCTCGACCCCCTCCCTATGACTACAGCCCTGCGTGAAGATGCTCTCTTATCCCTCACAGGCATGGAGGCTAAGCCTAATGGGAACTGTAGTTCCCATTAGGCCGTGATGTAGCAATAATGAATGCACACCGCAAACCAGGAAGTCAGTGAGAATAATGATTCAGGAGTGACGGAGGTGAATAAAACCGCTCGATTTCAACAGGTATCAAACTAGTTATAATGCAAAACATTACTTTTTACTTTATCAGCTACTGTCAGACTTTAATTTAAGAGGAAAATACTTTTGTCTTTACAACCCCTTTAATGACTGGGCATTCTTCTTCTTAGTGCTGGGCTGAGCTCATTCTTGGTAAATGCATTTGCTTTTAATGTCATTGTGTTAAAAAATACTTTTTTATCTATGGGGATTTCTTTTCCCTTTGCTTTTTTATATTGAACGGTGAAAGCCTCCCTAGAGAGTGACTGAAAGGAGACATTGGTACTTTTGTGCATCTGTATTTACTAAACCTGCTCAATTTGACATGGAATCTGGTTAGCTTGTTTTTCACTAAGGGATCTCTGGTGTTTGGAAAATGTACCTTATTAGGAGCGACACTGATTTTTTGGGGAAAATTTTATGTTCCCATGTTTTACACAGTGTGGAGATTTAAAGGGGACTTTTGTTTGAACACTGAATTAATTAATTTGTGTTTATTTATTGTATAATGCTGTAATCATATATATATATATATATATATATATATATATATATATATATATATATATATATATATATATATATATATATATATATATATACATATATATATATTACGGGCCAGATTCTTAGAGAAGATATGATGGCGTATCTCCAGATATGCCGTCGTATCTTTGCGTCCGGCCTGTCGTATATAAGCGCCTGATTCCTAGAATCAGTTACGCATAGATTTCCCGTAGATCCGACTGGCGTAACTGTGTTACACCGTCTTATCGTAACTGCATATTTACGCTGGCCGCTAGGTGGCGTTTCCGTCGAATTCCGCATCAAGTGTGCAAATTAGCTAGATACGCAAATTCACGAATGTACGCCCAGCCGATGCAGTACAGTTACACCGTTTACGTTAGGCTTTTCCCGGCATAAAGTTGCCCCTGCTATATGGTTGCATAAGTGCGGCGTACCAATGTTAAATATGGCCGTTGTCCCGCCGTTTGCATAACTCATCCGTGAATGGGGCTGGACGTAATTTACGTTCACGTCAAAACCAATACGTCCTTGCAGCGTATTAGGAGCAATGCACACTGGGAGATTTCCACGGGCGGCGCATGCGCTGTTCGTGAAAAGTCAATCACGTCGGGTCACAGAAGATTTACATAAAACACTCCCCCTGATCGAAATTTGAATTAGGCGGGCTTACGCCGGCCAATTTACGCTACGCCGCGGCAACTTACGGAGCAAGTGCTTTGAGAATACAGCACTTGCCCGTCTAAGTTGCAGAGGCGTAACGTAAATCGGATACGTTACGCCGCCGCAAAGATATGCGATTCTATGAGAATCTGGCCCATAATATGTATGATTTAAATGAAGTACTAGTGCTGTAAGTTTATATTCATGGTACATTACACTGGGCAAGAATGAATATGATAATTAAAAGAGTTAAAAATGAGTGGTGAAGGTTAGCAACAGTCAACACTTTGGTGCTCAGACGTGGAGAATATGAACAGTAGCAGGATGCAGTTAGGCATATGTTCACTTTGTGATGCAGACCCTCTCTAGAGTGTCTATGGAACAACACAAAATTAAGATGTTAAAAGGAATACAAAGAATTATGGACAAGCTTTCCAAAAAACAGTCTAACATTCAAATGTTTAAAACCCTTGGCATTAGTTACCACATGAACTGATAAAGTTTGCGAATCTCTACTTAAAAAAAAAAAAATGGTTTATTAACAGTGTAGCTTGGTTCACTCGTGTTTTTCTTTTCTTTTTGATTTCCTTCATACTAGCCTTTCACAAACTTCTAACCACAGAAGAACCCTTGAAATAATTAACAGTTCTCAAGGATCCTCTACAAAGAATTATTGTATCTACAGGTTATGAAACATTAGCGTGACCAGTAGGTTGTTGATATAATAAATAGATTGATGTGACTCACATAGTGAATTTAATACCTAGATTACTTTCAGAAATTACAATTTTATTGTAATTAATTTATATTGACCAGAAATTAAATTAGGACAGTGACAATTGAAGTTCCCTTATTACACTGATAATCCCCTTACAATGGTGGTCAATGTAATGGTCCTTTACATTGGTGGTAAGTTGAATAGCCCCCTTATTACACTGGTGGTCAGTGAGAGAGGTGCTTCCCTATACTGGTGGTCAGTGGAAGTAGGGTCTTGTTACATTGTTGTTCCAGGGTTTCTCATCCTTTTACCCTGCAGGAAATCTTAGCAAAGTATACTTTTTATATATTTACAGCTCACAGAACATCAATGTTATCAGTGAGCTGCTGATATAACATCTGGTATTTTTCCTTTTTCTTTTTTTTTTTTTAGAAACAGCATTAACCGCTTGCAGACTGCCCACCGTACATAAACTGCATCAGGGCGGCTGCTCTGAACTAGATCACGTACCTAGTACGTGATCCGCACGCCTTCTGCTCCAGCTGTGCTAAGATTCACAGCAGCACAAATCAATCAGCGGACACCCTAATTGGTCACCAACACCCGATGATCAGCTAGTAATTAAGGTTCTATGCATTAAGGTGAAAAACCTCCTATGATGCAGCAGCCCCCCAGAGCCCCACTTTTACTAACCTGAACCTGGTCTTTCCAGCGACAGGGACGAGCACACCAGCTCCAGCCAGTGTCTCGGGTCCTGATTGGATAGAGTGATAGCAGCACAGCCATTGGCTCCCGCTGCTGTCAATCAGATCCAATGTTTGTTTTTAAGAAAGAAAAAAAAACGAGACTTTACATATCCTTCTGACAGCAGCAACGTGCCATTTTTTTCAGGGAGTAAAAACCAGCACATTGCTTAGTAAAAACAGTACACAGCACACACATAAACACATGTTAGGCAAACATTTAATTGCTTGATCGCCCTAGATGTTAACCCCCTTCCCAGCCAGTGCCATTAGTACAGTATCAGTGCATAATATTTGCACTGATCACTGTATTAGTGTCACTGGTGATGTTAGTGTCAGTTAATAAGTCCCCCCCAGTGTCAGATAGTGTCAGATTACCCACAGCAAAATCACAATCCTGCTATAAGTCGCTGATCGCTGCCATTACTAGTATAACAAATTCTGTATATACAGTTACATAGTTACATAGTTAGTCAGGTTGAGAAAAGACACAAGTCCATCCAGTTCAACCATAAAAAATAAATAAAAATAAAATAAAAAATATCGTACAATCCCATATACCCAATTCTATACCCACAGTTGATCCAGAGGAATCCTTCCTGATCCCTCGAGGGGCAATCGCATTTTCCCTGGATCAACTTTACCTATAAATGTTAGTACTCAATGTTTAGGAATGTACGTTTAGGAACTTTCTTAAAGCAATCTACTGAGCTGGACAGAACCACCTCTGGAGGGAGTCTGTTCCACATTTTCACAGCTCTTACTGTGAAGAAACCTTTCCGTATTTGGAGATGAAATCTTTTTTCCTCTAGACGTAAAGAGTGCCCCCCTGTCCTTTGTGTTAACCGTAAAGTGAATATCTTAACTCCAAGTTCACTATATGGACCCCTTATATATTTGTACATGTTGATCATATCCCCCCTTAATCTCCTCTTCTCAAATTTAGTTCCTCTAATCTTTCCTCATAGCTGAGCTCCTCCATGCCTCTTATCAGTTTGGTTGCCCTTCTCTGCACTTTCTCCAGTTCCCCAATATCCTTTTTGAGAACTGGTGCCCAAAACTGCATATTCCAGATGAGGTCTTACTAATGATTTTACAGGGGCAAAATGATATCTCTCTCTGGAGTCCATAACTGTCTTAATACAAGAAAGGACTTTGCTCACTTTGGAAACTGCAGCTTGGCATTGCATGCCATTATTGAGCTTATACCATCATTTGTAGACGCTATAACTTTCACACAAACAAATCACTTATTGGGATTTTTTTGATCAAAGAAATGTAGCAGAATACACATTGGCCAAAATTGTTTTGTAGCAGAAAGCAAAAAATATAGTTTTTTTTTCAAAATTGTTATGCCGCGTACACATGTCCGTTTTTCATGCCGAGAAAAATGCAATTTTTTAAATTGGTCATTAAAATTACAGTGTCTAGGCTCCAGAGCATTTTTCTCGACGTGAAAAATGGACATTAAAAATTTAGAACCTGCTCTATTTTTTCTCGTCGTTTTTCACGTCGTGAAAAACGGTCGTGTGCAGGCTTTAACGACGGGGGGAAAACGTGCATGCTCAGAAGCAGGTTATGAGAAGGAAAATGTGCATAATCAGCCCAAAGTGTGTCATCAATCGAATGGAACTTCCCTTTTATAGTGCCGTCGTACATGTTGTACGTCACCGTGCTTTGCTCGAGCATTTTGTTTTCACGATCGTGTATATGCAAGACAAGCTTGACAAGGATCACGTTGAGAAAAATGTTGTTTTTTCCATGACATTAAAAATGGTCGTGTGTACGCGGCATAAGTCTTTTTTCATTTATAATAATCTTTTTTATATAAATATATTATGAATAAAAAACCCAGTGGTAATCAAATATCACCAAATAAAGCTCTAGTTATGGGATAAAAAAGACACAATTTTCGCCTGGCTACAGCGGTGCATGACTGTGCAATTATTAGTTGAAGTATTTTAGTGCTGAATCACCAAAAAATTTTTTTTGGTCATTACAGGGGTAAAATCTTCCAGAGCTTAAAGAGGGGGTTCACCCTATAATTTTTTTTTCTAGCATTAAATTAAGCATAGTAGCGCGAGCTACAGTATGCCTTTATTTATTTTTTTTGCCCCGTACTCACTGTGTAATCCTATAGTGAAGATTCCGACTCCCCGCGGGGAATGGGCGTTCCTATCCAGAGGCAAGATGATTGACGGCCGGCTCTGGCGCGTCACGCTTCTCCGGAAATAGCCGAAATAGGACTCGGCTCTTCACGGCGCCTGCGCATAGTCTGTGCGCAGGCGCCGTATAGCGCCGGGAAGAGCCGAGACCTACTCTGGCTATCTTCAGGGAGCGTGACGTGCCATAGCCGGCCGTCAATCATCTTCCCTCTGGATAGGAACGCCCATTCCCCGCGGGGAGTCGGAATCTTCACTATAGGATTACACAGTGAGTACGGGGCAAAAAAATAAAAATAAAGGCATACTGTAGCTCGCGCTACTATACTTAATTTAATGCTAGAATGTTGTTATTGTGGGTGAACCACCGCTTTAAGTGGTTAACGAATTGATTAAGTATTAAACCATACTAATTGAATGTGAAATTTGGGCTTGCTTTTTTTCTGCACAGGTGCTCAATTCTGGGTCCAACTCAAGATAAGCACACATACATTTCAACCTAAATTAGACAGGGGAGTAACCAGGTTATAGAAGAGGGGTTCACCAGGTCAGAGCACCACGGAGGGGTCACCAGGTCAGGGCACAGAGGGGTCACCAGGTTAGGTACAGAGGGGTCACAAGGGCATAAAAAGACTGACAATTTTGAAAAGAAAATGTTTTACTTTCTGCCATAAAACATATCCAATAAAAAAAAAATCAAATGTCTTCATAAATTTGGGCCAATATGTATTCTGCTATGAGGTTAATTTACTAGGTTGATTTAGGGCTCACAGTCTATGAGGTTGATATACTAAAACTGGAGAGTGCAAAATCTGGTGCAGCTCTTTATAGAAACCAATATTTGTTTTATTTTTTTTGGTGTTAAAACTTAATGGAATAAGCTGAAGTTAGAAGCTGATTGTCTACAATGCATAGCTGCACCAGATTTTGCAACATGGCTTTGCCTTAAAGCGGATGTGCCATGGGAACAAAATATTAAAAGTCAGCAGCTACAAATACTGCAGCTGCTGACTTTTAATATTAGGACACTTACCTGTCCTGGAGTCCAGCGCCGATCGCAGCAGAGCACGAGCGATCGCTCGTCACTCTGCTGCTCCCCCCGCCATCCACGCTGAGGGAACCAGGAAGTGAAGCACTGCGGCTTCACTGCCCGGTTCCCTACGGCGCATGCGCGAGTCGCGCTGCGCCCGCCGATTGGCTCACACGCTGTGTGCTGGGAGCCGAGTGTTCCCAGCACACAACGGGCGACAGACGGGATGTGACGGAATGCCCGTCTTTCGCCCGTATCGTGTGGCCGGAAGTGGGTGCAAATACCTGTCTTTAGACAGGTGTCTGCACCCCCCTCCCCCCTGAAAGGTGTCAAATGTGACACCGGAGGGGGGGAGGGTTCCGATTAGCGGGACTCCACTTTAGGGTGGAGGACCGCTTTAACTGTAGATTCCTTTGGTCATACACATTCTCTCTCTGTGGGGGCTGCTTTCCCTGATTCTCCCAGGCATTTAATTTGTCTTTATCTAGAATTGTTGTGTATCTTCTTCCTAGAAAGTGTAAGCACCTTTAAACGTTCCAAACTTTGTTCTATAGTTTGGATTCATATGCAGCTTTGGGGATGTGGTGCATTATTGACCTACCAGTTCCTTTGTACATATATTATATGTAATGCCGTGTACACACGACCATTTTTCATGATGAGAAAAATGCAATTTTTTAAATTGGTTGTGAAAAACGGTCATGAGTAGGCTCCAGAGCATTTTTCTCGACAAGAAAAATGGGCGTTAAAAATTTAGATCCTGCTCTATTTTTTCTCGTTGTTTTTCACATCGTTTTTATCGTCGTGAAAAACGGTCGTGTGTAGGCTTTAACGGTGGGAAAAAAACATGTATGCTCAGAAGCAAGTTATGAGAAGGGAAATTAGCATAATCAGCCCAAAGGGTGGCACCACTCGAATGGAACTTCCCCTTTATAGTGCCGTCGTACGTGTTGTACGCCACCGCGCTTTGCTCAATCGTTGTTTTTTTCCATGACATGAATAACGGTCATGTGTACGCGGTATAAGGGAAACATGATATTTTGACACTTGTAAGCTATGTGCTGTGTATCAATATAGCACAGGCCCAGATTCAGGTAGCAATGGCGCCTGCGTAACCATAGTTATGAAGCGCAAATGCTGATTTGCGCCGGCGTAACAAGTTCTCCTGATTCAGAGAACTCGTTCCGCCGACTGCAGTCTAAAATCTGCGTGGCATAAGGCTCTTATGCCACGCAGATTTTAGGCTGCATTCTAGCGATGACCGCTAGGGGGCGCTCCCATTGTGATCTGTGTATAGTATGCAAATTGCATACTACCACCGATTCACAACGTTGCGCGAGCCCTGCGTACGCAAATTATGTAGTTTGCGTACATCGGGTTTCGCGTAAGGTTACACATCCTAATAGCAGGCGCAGCCAATGCTATAGGATACCCGGCGTTCCCGCGTCGCGACGTTCGAATTTTACGTTGTTTGCGTAAGTGAATCGTGAATGGCGCTGGACGCCATTCACGTTCACTTTGAAGCAAATGACGTCCTTGCGACGTCATTTGCCGCAATGCACGTCGGGAAAGTTTCCCGACGGAGCATGCGCTGTACGCTCGGCGCGGGAGCGCGCCTAATTTAAATGATTCCCGATCCCGGCGGGATCATTTACATTGCGCGCGCTTACGCCGGGCAATTTTTCCGGCGCGCCCTCGCAATTTACGGAGCTACTGCTTCGTGAATCGAGGGCAGCGCAAATTATTTGCGGGGGCGTAGGGCAAAATCGTTGCCCTGTGCCTCCGCAAATAATGCGCAAGTCGTACCTGAATCCGGGCCACAGTGTGCATTCTTAGTTAGGTAGCTTATCCAGTAGTTGATATTATCCCAGACAGCAGGATAAAATAAGGTCACAAAAACATTAACAATAGTAGCTCAAAAATGTGCAATTACAGAAAATGCACATAGTTTCCTTTATCCTTTGGTATGGTTGTAAACTAAAAGGTTTTCAATTAGTTGAACTGGTGGACTTGTGTTTTTTTTGTAACCTCACTAACTATGTAACTATGTAGCTATAATTTAAGACATTTTTCTTAGCCATAGTAATAGCGTTTGATAAATTCAGACTGTCACAATAAATGCAGGTTGATTTTAATTAATCAGCAATATATGCAAGTGATTAAAAACACTGTCATATACAGGCTTTCAAATTTTGTAAACGTATGCAAACTCAATCCAGAGTATAGTTCTCATTACGTGGAATATTAATTTGCATAAAGTCTGTGACTACAATATTCATTATTTATCTGTATTTTATTATAAGAAACTGGTGTAACAGTTTTCCTGGCTGCTAGAGTCAGCAGAGAACTCAAATTAAGATATGGCTAGAACTTTATTCCTCATTTTATTCATGCATCATCCACCCACTCAAACTGCTCCAGAAACCTTTCATGTGCTTTTCACTTTATTCCACATGCGAATAGCAGGCTCTTACACTGCTACTCCAATATAGGGAATGTATTAGGCAAGGACAATCTATCAACATTGTTATGTAAAACATTTCTGAACTATTTATTTATTATACCGTAACTGTTTTATTTGTTGATCTCATATATTTTCAATGTCATTTCAGACTAAAGGGCTCTAACAATTAAATATGCCACGATGGCAAATCAGGAATGCAAAGTTGTCTTTGTAGCACCTTCTAATGCTGAAAGGTTAGCAATACAGATTTTTTATTACTAACCTTAGCCTTTATTCTAGCAGTTTGCCAATTCCTTGCTTGCAACCTAGTCTTTTAGGTTTCCTGTTTCCCATTGAAGTAGTATTTATTACTCTTCATAATTACCTGATATTATATGTGTCTTTTCTCAAATAGTGGAAATGCTACCTCCAAACGAATTGACAGAGTTGAACCTGTAAAAAGTATGATATTATAGTCATGTTTAACCATGTTCTATAGTATAACATGGTTGGCTCTACTGGATAGAAAGACTATTGGGTTCCAGTTTCAGTTAAAAGCAAACTACAGCATTTTAACCACTTCCAGCCCAAGGACGTCATATGACCTCCTGGACTTTCAGTGGGGATATCTGAAAGATGCCTGCAGCCACAGGCATCATTCAGATATCCATCTCTTCAGCCGGCGAATCCCTGCACCATAAGAATGATCATAGCGGCAGTTCCGCTGCTTGATCGTTCTTATAGGCGGCAGGAGGGGATGCCCCCCCCCCCCCTCCCGCCGCCATCCGGTGCTTCTCCGGGCTCTCCTTTGCCATCGGAGGCTCGGAGAAACGATCCGCCTGCGTCCGATGGAAACCATAGAGTAGACTGGTGACCAGATGGTCACCAGTCATCTCTATGATCGTCGGAGGCCCGTGCGCAATGTTATGACGTCACGCCCGGGTCCTGGAATGTAAACACAGCCGCAATCGCGGCTGAAAGCATTAGATCGGTGAATTTTTTTTCACGATCTAATGCTTTCCAGCCTGGAGGAGAGATGTGGGGTCTTATTGACCCTGCATATCTCCATAAAGAGTACCTGTCATGAAACATTCCTATTACAAGGGATGTTTACATTACTTGTAATAGGAATAAAAGTGATAAAAAAAATGTCAAAAAAGTGTAAAAATAGAAGTAATTGAGTAAAATAAAATAAAAATAATATTTTTTTTTTTAAACGCCCCTATCCCCAGTAGCTCGCGCTCAGAAGCGAACACACATGTAAGTCCCGCCCACATATGTAAACGCCGTTCAAACCACACATGTGAGATATTGCCGCGTGCGTTAGAGCGCCAGCAACAATTTTAGCACTAGACCTTCTCTGTAACTCTAAATTTGTAACTTGTAAAAAAATAAATAAGCGACGCCTATGGAGATTTTTAAGTACTGACGTTTGGCGCCATTCCATGAGTGTGCGCAATTTTAAAGCATCATATGTTAGGTATCTTTTAACTCGGCGTAACTTCATCTTTCACATTATACAAAAAAATTGGGCTAACTTTACTGTTTTGTTATTTTTTAATTCACAAAATCGTTTTTCCCCAAAAAAAGGCGTTTGAAAAATTATTGCGCAAATACTGTGCGAGATAAAAAGTTGCAATGGCCGGAATTTTATTCCCTAGGGTGTCTGCTAAAAAAACATATATAGTGTTTGGGGGTTCTGAGTAATTTTCTAACAAAAAAATTATGATTTATGCATGCAGGATAGAAGTGTCAAAATAGGCCCGGTATGGAAGTGGTTAAAGCTTCATAGATATACTGTACATTTTAATGTAATAACTTTATTGTAAATTACAATATGAATGCATGTTGATACGATATGTAGTGCTGTATTAAAAATATACAGTATAGTATGTTGGTAAAGAAATTCTTTACCACTAAAGCCCCAGACCATTTTGTAGCTAAAGGACCAGTCCACTTTTTGCAATTCGGCACTGAGTCGCTTTAATTGACAAAATTGGCGTCCTTCTTTTCCCACAAATAGAGCTTTCTTTTGGTGGTATTTGATCACCACTGCGATTTTTATTTTTTGTGCTATAAACAAAAATAGAGCGACAATTTTGAAAAAAAAATCTATATTTTTTACTTTTTGCTTTAACCACTTCCAGACCTCTTTTTAAAGATGGATATCTCGGTAACGGCAGCAGCTGCTGCCACAACCGAGGTATCCATATTTAGTGTGAGCGGTCCTGTACACGATAACGGCAGTCTTCGTGGCGGATTCGCCGCGAGATCGCCGTTATCGGTGGCGGGAGAGGGGCCCCCCCCCCTCCCGCCGCTCTCCCGCGCCCTCCGCCGTCGGTAGCGGCGGAGGAGATCGGGACTGTTCGGCTGTTCACTGGGGTTGAGTGAATGAAAAATCTCCTTCACCCGTCCCCATAGCTCTGCTGTGCGGAAGTGACGTCAAAACGTCAGTCCCGCCCAGCCTCTTAAAGAAACATTTTTTTTTTGTCATTTGAAAAAATGACAGTTTAAAAAAAATAAAAATTCTTGCATTTTAGTCTAATTATGAGATCTGAGGTCTTTTTGACCCCAGATCTCATATTTAAGAGGACCTGTCATGCTTTTTTCTATTACAAGGGATGTTTACATTCCTTGTAATAGGAATAAAAGTTATCAATTTTTTTTTTCAGTGTAAAAAGTAATAAAATAAATAAAAATAAATAAGAAAACCCCCAAAAAAAATTTTTAAAGCGCCCCGTCCCGACGAGCTCGCGCGCAGAAGCGAACGCATACGCGAGTAGCGCCCGCATATGAAAACGGTGTTCAAATCACACAAATGAGGTATCGCCGCGATCGTTAGAGCGAGAGCAATAATTCTAGCCCTAGACCTACCTACTCTGTAGCTCAAAAAATGCAACCTATAGAATTTTCTAAAAATGTCGCCTATCGAGATTTTTAAGGGTAAAAGTTTGACGCCATGCCACGAGCGGGCGCAATTTTTAAGCGTGACATGTTGGGTATCATTTTACTCGGCGTAACATTATCTTTCACAATATGTAAAAAAATTGGGCCAAATTTATTGTTGTCTTATTTTTTAATTAAAAAAAGTGATTTTTTTCCAAAAAAAGTGCGCTTGTAAGACCGCTGCGCAAATACGGTGTGACAAAAAGTATTGCAATGACCACTATTTTATTCTCTAGGGTGTTAGAAAAAAATATATAATGTTTGGGGGTTTTAAGTAATTTTCTAGCAGAAAAAACAGTTTTTGTCTTGCAAACACCAAATCTGAAAAACACCTAAGGTCTGGAAGTGGATAATAAATATCCTCCAAAAATATATATAAAAATGTTTTTTTCCTCAGTTTAGGCCAATACTTATTCTTCTACATATTTTTTGTAAAAAAATCGCAATAAGAGTTTATTGATTGGTTTGCGCAAAAGTTTTAGCGTCTACATGTCATGCTGCAGACGTATATCTGCGTGCGGCGGGCGGCAAGCAGTTAATAACCTTTCCTTGTTTCCTTTTAAGTGATAGTAGACATGGATCCCCCGAGTTGTCAAGTCCTAATACACAGTTTTCACCAGGGACCTTACTTCTCTTTCAATAGGTGACAAGTTAACAAGAGGCAGCCCACATGTTTACTCCTCCAGAAACAGGTAACACATTACAGAAGGTGATGATATGAATTACCAAATTTTCTAATAAGAACATAGTCCAATAACAGGAAATCCAGTGTTGTTCAGGTAGAAGTTTAACGTGGTTGTAAAGGCAGAAGGTTTTTTTATCTGAAAGTGGATGTAAACCCAATTCATGAAATTTGAGCTAGGCACATATATCTGTAACATTTTCTTATCTCTCTCCAAAGCACTGTGTCCCATAGCTGTCTTTTTCTCCGTAGCTCTGTTATCAGCCTGATAACTTCTCACACGCTCTCAGAGATGGGAGATAGAATTGTGTGTTGGGGGAGGTTGCAATAAATATATTAGCAGACAGCTTGCCGTCTTAGGCCCCATACACACTATTAGGCCCCTAACACACGACCGAGTTTCTCGGCAGAATTCAGCCAGAAACTCGATCGGAGCTGAATTCTGCTGAGAAACCCGACCGTGTGTACACTTTCGGCCGAGGAAGCCGACGAGTTCCTCGTCGAGCCAAATAGAGAACATATTCTCTATTTCCTCATTGTTCAATGAGGAAAGTTGGCTCACCGAGATCCTCAACGGCTTCACACAGAACTCGACGAGCAAAACGATGAGTTTTGCCCGTCGAGTTCCTCGGACGTGTGTACGGGGCCTTAGAGTTTCAATTGTATGCAATCAGGCAGGCCCTTGCACTACATGGTTTTGGTAAATCCGAAGACAAAAATCTGCAAAAAATCTAATAGTGTGTATGGGGCCTAAGAGCAGACCTCTGCATATTAATTTCTTCCTTTGCCAATGTGGAGTGGGGATGTGTGCCTTTCCTCCAATCAGCTGTCTTGGCTGTATGCCAATAATCCATTCCCAGTGCTAACCAGGAAGAGAAAACCTTTAACACGAAGGGAACTTTCTAAAGGATATATACAGATGAAGACAGCAGATATACATGCACAGCTTATATAGGGAGATTTGTTTCATCTCTGTGTATCATCTGAGGCTGTTCACTTTAGTGGGTATATGTGAGGGTTTACATCCACTTTAATGCATTCTTTGCAACATTCCAGGTCTGTAGCTCCTGTTATTATTCCTAAATCAGGATCCCATTAGCTAGGATAGGCTCAATTTGGGGTCACTGCAGTCACTTGCATATACTGTTTATATATATTGGTAGGTATGTAGGTATAGGTGGTAAGACCTTCCTGCTAAAACCACTGGTCAACAGTTTCCTCAGTGTGTATTGGAAAACTCTTCACTTTAAGGTCTCATGCATACAGGACGTTTTAAAAATGCCAGTGCTGCTGCCAGGAAAAAGCAGCGTTAGTAACACGCTATTAGCCACATTTTTGAATAGTGTTTATGGGTGTTAATGGCCGTTTTTCCAAATCTTTGGGGTATTTTTTCAGTAAAAACACTCCCTATAATGTAAAAACGCCTAAAAACATCAAATGCGGCTAAACGCTTGATTAGCAGCGTTTAGCTGTGTTTAGCAGCATCTTTTGGTGTGTTTCGTATATAAAAGCTTAACAGTTTCGGCCCCTGGACGCACAGGCTTTATATTTTCTCTATTGCCCCTAAACGCTTATGCCTTCAAACGCCTCTGAAAGTTTATGTGTGCATGGACACATAGGCTAACATGGAGGGACAGCAGCTGTAAAAACATCCTGTGTTCATCAGTCCTAAATGCTCATTGTACGCCCTTGAGCTTGCTGGATTTTTACTTAGAGCTGCTATCTATTCCAGTCTACTTGTATTATGTTTCCTGTGATACTATACATATCACTTTTCAATAATTAAGTTGCGGTAAACCCCTTAATCATTGATACATTAATATAACAAAAAAACGAAATAAATAAATATAATAAATAAAGTCCATCCAATGTAAGATGAGAATTTGATGCAAAGCTAACAAACGATGAACCCAAAGAATGTAATAGAAGAAAGATGACTTCCACCACAAAACACACGGGGGTAGATCCACAAAGAAATTACGCCGGCGTATCTATTGATACGCCGGCGTAATTTCAAAATTCCCGAGTCGTATCTTTGTTTTGAATCCTCAAAACAAGATACGACGGCATCTCTGCTAGATCCGACAGGTGTACGTCTTTGTACGCCGTCGGATCTAAGATGCAATTTTTCGGCGGCCGCTAGGTGGCCTTCCCGTCGTAATCCGCGTCGAGTATGCAAATGAGCTATTTAAGGCAAATCACAAACGTACGTCGGCCCGTTGCTTTTTTTTTCATCGTTTACGTTCGACTTTTTCCGGCGTATAGTTAAAGCTGCTATACTAAGGCGTACTCAATGTTAAGTATGGCCGTCCTACAATTTCGAATTTTTTACATCGTTTGCGTAAGTCGGTCGCGAATAGGAATTTGCGTAGAGTGACGTCACCGTCGTAAGCATTGGCGGGTTCCGGTTTAATTTTGAGCATGCACACTGGCATACCCCCAGGAACGGTGCATGCGAAGTGCCAAAAAAACGGCGTTTATGTCGGGCCACAACGTATTAACATAAAACACGCCCCCATTAGATCCATTTGAATTCCGCGCCCTTACGCCGCGAGAGATACACTACGCCACCGTAACTCATGGCGCAAATTCGTTGAGGATTCAAACCAAAGCAAAGTAAGTTACAGCGGCGTAGCGTATCTTACACACGCTGCGCCCGGCGCAGATGTATGTGGATCTGCCCCACTGCCGCTTATGACTTCCAATGATCTCCTATCATGGGAGATCACAAGCGCTTTCGGCCTAATACCCAGCCTGGGCCTTTGTTAAACACAGCAATGGTCTTCCTGGATTACACCACTCAAAAGGACTTATTACCACATGATCCCCATAAAGAAATAAAGGCTTTATGGTAGTTTAATAGGTAAAAAAGTATTGCATTAACAATTAGGTAGAATATATAAAGCATAAAAATCAAGCCGGCTGGCTCTCCAATGCAGCCCGTCATTCCAGGACCTGCGTGAATGCGATGATGTCAGCACGTCGCTCCTCCCTATGCATTTGGTGTCAGTCAATGCAGGCAGTGTAGTTTATCTAACACAGTGTATTGAAGTGGTTAAGGGGAACCCTGTGCCAATTTCTTTTTTAAATGGCGTTGGGGTCCCCCCAAAATCCATACCAGGCCCTTTGAGTCTGGTATGGATATTAAGGGAAACTCCACATCAAAATTAAAAAAAAATGGTGTGGGGGTCCCCCCAAAATCCATACCACGCCCTTCAGGTCTGGTATGGATTTTAAGGGGAACCCCACACCAAAATTAAACCCCCCACAAAATTGTTCCCCCCACAAAATCTACACCAGATCCTTATCTAAGCATGCAACCTGGCAGGCCGCAGGAAAATTGGGGATGAGAGAGTGCCCCCCCTCCTGAACCACACCAGGCCATGTGCCCATCAACATGGGGACAATGTGCATTGGGGGGACCCCAAAGCACCCTCCCCATGTTGAGGGCATGTGGCCTGGTACAGTTCAGAAGGAGGGGGTGCTCTCTTGCCCCCCAATTTTTCTGCGGCCTGTCAGGTTGCATGCTCGGATAAGGGTCTGGTATGGATTTTGGGGGGGACCCTGAGTAATTTTTTTAAATTTTGCCATTGGGTTCCCCTTAAAATCCATAAAAAACATGCGGCGTATGGTCTGAGCACTTGTTGACCCCCCAGCCCTTCAACCTCTGCAGCAATGCTGGCAGCACTCATGTGTCTATTTCCCAAAGACAGCCTCTGGATGACGCTGAGCACATGCACTCAACTTTCTTGTCTGACTATGGCGAAAGCTTGTTCTGAGTGGAACCTGTCCTGTTAAACAGCTGCATGGTCTTGTGTGGTAGGTAGGGGGCGCTAATGTCAAATTTAATTGAAGGTAATAGCAATTACAAAATACATGTGATATCAATTATAAATAAACAACAACTATTAATCAGAGCTAAATAGCAAAGACCCAGTTGGCTGCATGGTCTTGGCCACTGTGCTTCAGCTCAGTTTTAGGGTCTTGGCAATTCTTATAGCCTAGGCCATCTTTATGCAGTGCAACAATTCTTTTTTTCAGATCCTCAGAGAGTTCTTTGCTATGAGGTGCCAAGTTGAACTTACAGGGGCAGATCCACAAAAGAATTACGCCGGTGTATCTATTGATACGCTGCGTAATTTTAAATTTCCCGCGTCGTATCTTTGTTTTGTATCTACAAAACAAGATACGACTGCATCTCGGATCGATCCGACAGGCGTACATGTTAGTACGCCGTCGGATCGAAGATGCATTTTTCTGCCGGCCGCTAGGTGGCGTTTCCGTCGAATTCTGCATTGAGTATGCAAATTAGCTAGTTACGGCGATCCACGAACGTACGTCCGGCCGGCGCATTTTTTTACGTCGTTTGCGTTCTGCTTTTTCCGGCGTATAGTTAAAGCTGCTATTATGAGGCGTACTCAATGTTAAGTATGGCCGTCGTTCCCGCGTCAAATTTTGAATTTTTTTACGTTGTTTGCGTAAGTCGTTCGCGAATAGGGATTTGCGTAGAATGACGTCACCGTCGTAAGCATTGGCTTGTTTCGGTTTAATTTCGAGCATGCGCACTGGGATACCCCCACGGACGGCGCATGCGCCGTTAAAAAAAAAAACGTTGTTTACGTCGGGTCACGACGTATTTACATAAAACACGCCCCCATCACATCCATTTGAATTCCGTACCCTTACGCCGCCAAATATACACTAGGCCGCTGTAACTTACGGCGCAAATTCTTTGAGGATTCGAAGAAAAAAAAGTTACGGCGGCGTAGTGTATCTTAGATATGCTACGCCCGGCGGATATATGCGCTGCACTACGTGGATCTGCCCCACAGTGACTAGAATGAGAGAGTGAGAGTGATAGCACCAAATTTAACACACCTGCTCCCCATTCACACCTGAGACCTTGTAACACTAACGAGTCACATGACACTGGGAGAGAAAATGGCTAATTGGGCCCAATTTGGACATTTTCACTTAGGGGTGTACTCACTTTTGTTGCCAGTGGCTTAGACATTAATGGCTGTGTGTTGCATTATATTGAGGGGACAGCAAATGTATACTGTTATACAAGCTGTACACTGACTAATTTACATTGTAGCAAAGTGTCACTTCTTCAGTGTTGTCACATGAAAATATTTAATAAAATATTTACAAAAATGTGAGGGGTGTACTCACTTTTGTAAGATACTTTATCTACTAATCTTAAGCTACTTTTGGTTAAGACTGCACAACCCACATATCAACTGATCCACAGTCAAAATCTAATCCCCTTAGCATTCATGCCTGCAAATTGTCAGAGTCATCACAGAATTGTGGCCAATCTTTCCACTACTCCTCTCCACATAGGTTACTATACTCAACAAATATCCACTACCACTTATCACTAAACACTTTAGCCAGATTAAGAAGGCATGAGTGCTTTCTAAACACAAACAATCACTTCCAGCTCTATGAGGTCCTCTGTAGTTTGATGCAAAGTGAACAACAGCAATCCCAACTGCTTGGTGGATGCACCCCTCCTCAGACGGGGTAATCCAGAGCGAAAACTAAAAAACAAATGGACAAGAATGTGCACGCAAGTGCATGCGCCTTCTTGTCCATTTGTTTTGTAGCTTTCACTGAGTCCTGAGGCCTAAGGATGATAATGAGTACCTTTGGCCTATTTAATGGCCCAACTGTCTTTTAGGAATTTGTCAATGGCAATATACTTGGCTTGGCGTAAAGTAGTGAGTGTACAGCCGCCTCCGCTGAGTGGCCCCATAGAAAGCTGCTTTCTATGGAGGCACTCGTGTAGGTTTGCTCCCAAGTCATTGGTTTTGGAATTCATTAAGGTAAAAAATATTTAAGCTTTTTATCCACTTTAAATTAGGACATTGGTGATTCCGATTCCAGCAGATGGCTCCTGTTTCTAACTTAGATCTGTCAGTGGTGGTTGTTGTTCAACTTCAGTTGGACTGTTTTTAAAATGCACACATGTTTAAGAATGTCTACATTTCTGTGTCTCTTAATGAATGATAAAAGAAATAAGATTTTTGTACTTTCCACAAAAACATTTTCTCAAAGTTTATAGGGCACACAGGTCACCCGTCTGTGTTTATTGGCCCTATTTACTGCTTACTCACAAAACTGAAACATGATAGTAAGGGGCTGGGTCATACCAGGACTGACCTTCAACCATGTTTTTTCTGTTTGCCAGTGTCTAACCTCCTATAGCCATCAACATATGGTATAACCCAAATGTTCAAAAATGTATACATTCCCCTGTCAGTTAATGGACTTCAAAAAAAAGATTTGAAAGTAAATTCAAAAACCGTATTCTATGTTGGTGCAAAGCTACTTTTGAACAGTGTAAAAGGGCATATATGAATCAATCTTAGGTCTTTTAGTAAAGCTTCCATTATCAATGTCCCTGATCCTGGTTTACACTACCTTGCTGTGTGACAAATTTAATACATCTCCTTCACTGTATGTGGGTAATCCTATAACTGTGATTTTTGCAATTGCACAGCCGGGATGCTCAGCCCATTGCATGATAGACAGACAATAGAGGGACAATTTAAAAACCTGTATAGTCTACAATCATCAGAACAAACTATGGTTTCCATTTAAGCAATTTAATGAAGGACCTCATTAACAAGCTTATGAAGTGCCAAGTAATTAGCCTGAAAAGTATGTCTTCATAGTGGGATCACATACATAGTGACAAGTATGATTACCATGATGAAATGGTGTATAGGAGTTTGTCAAACTCATATTTCATAGTGTATAGTGAATTGTTTAATACAGTTTAACATGCAATATAAGACCACAGAGGAGTATTCTATATAGTTTTCTACTAGCTCCCATCATTACATCAAATTCTGTAAGATTGGTATTTCTGTCAGCTCAGGTAGCCCTTGTACAATGCACATATATGTTTAATTTAAACATCTAAATACCGGCCAATTCTTTACTGCTCAGACCATTTTTCAGCTTTCACTTTGGATGTTGCTGGGACACTAGAATTACAGAGGATTGGTGCAATGGTACACTGTGACAGATGTTTTGGTGTGCGCTAGTACACACCGAGACAGATGTTGACGACACACTAGTTATACAAATCTTTTTGCACAGTATTAGTAGTAGTAGTAGCATTTATTGTTTTTTTTTATATTCTATTCTATTATTTTCTGTTCTAATCTATGCTTTTTTTTTCCTATTCTATTCAAATTCTAATTTATTTTATTTGTAATTCAAATTTCAGAAGAGGAGTATATTCTTTGCTGTTCTATTTTATTCTATTCTTTTCTATTTTATTCTGTTCTTTTATTTTCTATTCCATTTTGTTTTGTTTTACTCTATTATTTTCTATTTCTTTATTTTTTATTCTATTACTTTATTTTCGTTCTATTCTTTTATATTTTATTCTATTCTATTCTATTATTTTGTATTATATTCCTTTATTTTCAATTCTGATTTATTGTATTCATAAATTTGAATTTAGATTTAATTCTAAAATGATTTGAATCTAACTCTAAAATTATTTAAATCCTAAGAAGATTTAAATCACATATGAAAACAGTTTGAATTTTGGCCAAAATGTTGTTTCATTATTTCAAATTTGTTTAAATTAGTTACTATTGAAATAATTTTAGCGAGGAAAGGGTATTGGAACCCATGGATAGAGAGTGCTGCACACCCCTGATATGTCTTGAGAAAAGAGAAAAGCCCCTAGGGGTAATTTTCTCTTTTCTCAAGACTATTGAAATAATAACAAATAATTTGTCCAAATTTTGATTTAAAATGAAACGAACGGCACATGTCTACAATTTAATACCTGGCTAAAACAATTTGGTGTATTAGTAAAAACTGCTTCCTTGGTTCTCTTCCAGGTGCAGGATCTTTTTATATCATGATTGACCATGCCAGGATGGCGCAACTTCTTTGTATGGGAGTTTAGTCATAATTTGGCTGGTCTATGCTGAACTGGACATGTTTTGATCCATATGTACCCAGCCTTTAACTTTGTGGAACTGTGTACAAGTTAAATTGAGTTTGCAACAGCTGCTGTAGTTTGGACCGATGAAACTAGGGATGACTCCATCGTTGCCATCATTTTACTGATATGCGCTGTATTTTTCATCTAATATGTAAGTGCAACCTTTAATAAAATTTTACATTGATTTTTACGGTGTTATACTATGGTGTCCCCTCTTCTCTTTTCTACATTTATACGTAACCTTTAATACGGATGAGCATCTCCTGTACTTCATGGGCGAGAGATCTTCCAGCCTGTCTCCGGGTTATTGAATTTTGCATCATAGCTATCTGCAGACCCCCTCCTTGAAGAGATTCCACACCAACGGTCCAAGCATATACCAAGCCTGATTGACTCTGGAAATTTAATTTTCGCAGAGTCCATACTCTCTGGTAAGCCCGCATCTACACTGGTGGTGGGATATCTTTCTACATTTGGAAATCCAAATCACATATTCTGTCACTGGAAGTCAACAATTTTTTCGAAAAGCCGCGGAACACCGTTAAAAGTCTATGGGAGAAATCAAAAGTGCTAATTGTAAAGGTTAATATGCAAGACCCTATGACTAAGTAGCGTGCACAGCCACGTAATGCGTAAGGGAGGAGAGCCATTGGTGACGTCATCCCCGCTCGCGGCCGAGAGCGGAGAGATTATAGCTACACGTTCATGTTTCATCTAATACATTGTAAGTGTATTTGCCTTTTTTATTAAACTTTAAACTACCATTTTACACTATGGAGTTCCTTCTGTTTTACTTGCATTGAGAGCCATCCTCGAAATGGTAGAACTGCATTGCTGCTATTCAGGAGCCACTGTTGGTGTGGATGTAGAGAGGCATGATTGGAAGTCAGCTAGGAGCCGCTCGTCCATATTAAAAGTTGCACTGTTATGCAGGAGCCATTGCCATTGGAGATCTAAAGAGGCTTATTTGTAAGCCAGCTGAGGTGAGAAGCTGGGGGAAACAGGGTCACCCGGATTGGATCACTCTGCACTCAGGAATTGCTGTGGATTGAAGCACCATACATTTAGCAATTATTGTGGATGGTGGAAAGGTCTGCATGATATTGGACTTTGTGCTGATTGTGCACAGAGACTCACATTTGCACCTATTCATTTTGCATGAAGAAATTGTTTTGCATGATGAGAATTTTATATTGCTGATTGCACAAATTAGTATTCAGATTATTTATTATAGTATTTATTATTCATTTCTGGAACTTTTTCACAAATTATTTATTATGTCAGCGGACACACACCACTGATAGTATTGTGTGGATTATGCATTTTTTTCTTGAACTGCACAATTGGATTGCTACACTTGCACTATTTATTTATTATTGTGTGTATTATTTATATGCACTTTTGAATTGCACAATTGATTGCACTTTGTTATTATATTCTTATTAGTAAGCGCCTCAATGCGTCCCACTTTCATAAAAGTAAAAGTAACACATAAAAAGTGTTTGGGGACCTGGGACCTGCCCCAGGGGACATGTATCAATGCAAAAAAAGTTTTATAAAACAGACGTTTTTTTGGGAGAAGTGATTTTAATAATGCTTCAAGTGTAACAATATAAGTATTCCTTTAAATTTCGGACCTGGGGTGTGTGTATAGTATGCCTGTAAAGTAGCGCATGTTTCCCATGTTTAGAACTGTCCCTGCACAAAATGTAATTTCTAAAGGAAAAAAAGTCATTTAAAACTACTAGCGGCTATTAATGAATTGTCGGGTCCCGGCAATACAGGTAAAAAAAAAAAAGGTGGGGGTTCCCCCAAAATTCCATATCAGGCCCTTCAGGTTTGGTAAGGCTATTAAGGGGAACCTGGCACCAAATAAAAAAAAATGGCATTGTGTCCCCCCAAAAATTCATACCAGACCCTTATCCGAGCACGCAACCCGCCTGAATTGTACCAGGCCACATGCCCTCAACATGGGGAGGATGTCCCCATGTTGATGGGGACAAGGGCCTCATCCCCACAACCCTTGCCTGGTGGTTGTGGGGGTCTGCAGGCGGGGGGGCTTATCGAAATCTGGAAGCCCCCTTTAACAAAGGGGAACTCCAGATCCCCCCTATGTGAATTGGTAACGGGTACATTGTACACCTGTCATTTCACAAAGAAAGTGTAAAAAATTGTAAAAAACACACAGACACAGTTGGACAAGTCCTTTATTTAAAAAAAAAAAATAATAATAAACTCCAGCGATGTAATCCCGTCAATGTCCAACGGTGATCCATTCTCCAGTGACGCTGCAGTCTCCACTCTCCAGCAGGAACAAAAACCCCATGACGCGTAAGAGGGGGCGGGGTCACCCATCCTTACCATAGGGAACCCCCGGCTCGGATAAGGGTCTGGTATGGATTTTTGGGGAGACCCCACACCTTTTTTTTTTTTTGATGCAGGGTTCCCCTTGATATCCATATCAAACCTGAAGGGCCTGATATGGAATTTTTGGTGCCGTTTTTTTCAATGACTTTGATCTGTATTGCCGGGAGTAGTTTTAAATTACTTTTTTTCCTTTAGAAATGACATTTTGTGCAGGGACAGTTCTAAGCACGAGAAACATGTGCTACTTTACAGGCATACTATACACACCCCCAGGTACGAAATTTAAAGGAATATTTCACTTTTATTGTTTCACTTTAAGCACTATTAAAATAACTGCTCCCGAAAAAACTTCTGTTTTTAAAACTTTTTTTGCATTGATACATGTCCCCTGGGGCAGGACCCAGGTCCCCAAACACTTTTTATGACAATAACTTGCATATTAACCTTTAAAAGAAGCAATTTTGATTTTTCATGTTCGTGTGCCATAAACTTTAACAGTGTTTGTGTGTTCAAACAAATTTTTTGCCTGTTCGCATGTTCTGGTGCGAACCGAACTGGGGGGTGTTCGGCTCATCCCTAGGTATTATACCAGTATCGACCAGTCTGGTTTACTCAAACTCTAATGCCTCGTACACACGGTCAGGCTTTTGCCCGGCCAAATCACATCGGAATTCCATCGGAAAAATATAGAACATATTCTATATCTAAACTCCGATGGAATTCATCAGAATTTTCGATGAAAAAGCCCTGATGGGAGTACACACGATCGGAAAGATGGACTTTTTCCATCGGAAATTCCGATCGTGTGTACGGGGCATAAGAACTTATGTTTGTCTTTTCACATCCAGCAGTCTCCAAAAGCAAACTGGCCAACTTCTGTTTGTCCCACTCTCAGGTCTCCCATATACATGAAAGCTGAAAAACTGTTATGGACATTAGAAGCCTAGGGGAAAAGCAACGCAGTACTTGAAACTGGACTGCAACCCAGTACTAGAGAGCTGAAACCATAAAACATGTATGGATTACAGATGTGGAAAATGTGGTCAGTTTTTAGAAAATATTTATATTGTCACCCTAAAGTGTGCTATGAGAAAAAATATGCAGTATGTCAGGTTGAATCATTATCCCCAAATGTACAAGACTTTCCAATTAATTATTTCTAAGAAGGTGACAATTTTAAGCTGCCACTTCCTTAGCAAATAGGATTCATCACATTAATTTCAATGCTATACAAAAACACAAAAACAAAAAAGAAATAAAGTTTCTATATCACCATCATCATCATCATCATCATCATCATCATCACCACTTGTCAGTGGCTGCCACCCTAACAATCCTTCTGCTCAGAAATATAAATATAAAAAAATGCTAACACTAAAATGACATGACCTTAACAAAATATACACGTTTCAATGAAAAGCTTATAACCTTACAAAAATAATAAAATAAGTAAATTCATAAATTACATTGGATTTGTTTCTCTATCTGTGAAGTTAACATTAAATGACCCATTTTATTTAATATAACATAATTTTGTTTCACACGTATACATTTTTATGTTGTCTTGTTTTTCCTCTGTCTAAGAAACAATCTTTACTTCCTCTGTGGGTGCCAATTTAGGCTTAATAGCTTGTTCTAAGTTACAAATTAGATTGCAAATGGAATTTGATCAGAAAGAAAATTGATAAAGCATGACTTGTTAGATTTATTGTATTTACTGCTGTAACTTTCAGCCTTTCGTTTACCTCTTTTAGTAGCTAACATTATGATTTATTTATTTTTCTTCATAATATCATAAAGCTAGCATTATTGTACAGAAAGTTCTACCTCCAAAAAAATCATCTTCTTAGAAAAATGCAATGTTTTTGGTCTTGACTCACACTGGCCATTAGTTTTCATTAAGGAGAGAAAAAAAAGACAAACATATAAAGCACTTTGTTCACATATTTTCACACACTGTCAATATTTCAATATGCTGCTAATGCATCGAAGCTTTGTGAGTCACCATATTGATTCACACTGAGGAGCATGTGGTATATTAGAGAAGTCATCCCAAAGAGAAGCAACACATGAACTAGTGACTGAAGCTAACACTTATTCGGCCCAATAAAATAAACATTATTCAAGAGCACACCAACATTATTGTGATTAAAGAGAAAGAAACACAAATAAAGGGCAATGTGTGAATACATAAAAATGGAAGCTATCTTATCACCACTGATTTGTTTTTAAAAGGCGTAAACACTAACTAGGCGCTTACCTGGAAAAAGTATGAAACTATGTAAAGTGTATCTAAAAAAAAAGTTTATCTGAACCTAGGAACAAAAAAATAAACATTATTCGAGCGCACACCAACATTATTGTACTTAACCACTTGCTTACTGGGCACATATACCCCCTTCTTGTCCAGGCGAAATTTCAGCTTTCAGCACTGTCACGCTTTGAATGACAATTGCGCGGTCGTGCGATGTGGCTCCCAAACAAAATTGATGTCTTTTTTCCCCACACATAGAGCATTCTTTTGGAGGTATTTGATCATCTCTGCGTTTTTTTTTTTGTTGCGATATAAACAAAAATAGAGCGACAATTTTGAACAAAAAAACATTTTTTTTTACTTTTTGCTATAATAAATATTCAATTAAAAAAAATGGATCAGTTTAGGCCGATACGTATTCTTCTACATATTTTTGGTAAAAATAAAAATTGCAATAAGCGTATACTGATTGGTTTGCGTAAACGTTATGGCACCTACAAAATAGGGGAAAGAATTATGTTTTTTTTTTTTATTATTATTTTTTTTCTAGTAATGGCGGCGATCTGTGATTTTTGTCAAGACTGCGATATTACGGCGGACACATCGGACACTTTTGACACCATTCACATTTATACAGCGAACAGTGCTATAAATATGCACTGTTACTGTATAATGTGACTGGCAGGAAAGGGGTTAACACTGCGGGGCGAGGAAGGGGTTAATGTGTGCCCTGCATATCGTTTCTAACTGTGGGGGGAGGGGGATGACTGGGGGAGGGGACCGATGGTTATCCCTATATACAAGGGACACACCATCGGTCTCCTCTCCCTGACAGGACGTGGATCTCTGTGTTTACACACAGAGATCTATGTCCCTGTCTCTGTGACTGCCGATCGCGGGTGCCTGGTGGACATTGTGGCTGCCCGACACGTACATTGGCACCTGAGTGACGCGGCGGGCGTGCGCGCGCGCCCCCCAGTGGCTGGAGGCCGTATATAGACGGCCTCCTGGCAATTAAGAGCCACATTGTGGCCGTAAAAAGTTGTCGGGCCGGTGGGAAGTGGTTAAAGAGAAAGAAACTGAATTAAAAGGGAATGTGTGAATACATAACATGGAAACTATCCTATTGCCACCAACTTGTTTTGAAAGGTGTAACCATTGACTAGACACTTACCTGCAATGAGTGCAAAGCTAGTTAAAATGCATCTAAACCCAGGAAAAAAAATTGCATACATCAAGAGCAGACCAACATTATTGTTCTTCCCTTATTGAGGGAAACGAAAATGAAAGGGAAAGTGCGAACATAAAAAAAATGAAAACTATCACAACTGACTTGTTTTTAAAGTATAAGCACTACCTAGACACGTACCTGGAACAATTCCAAAGCTAGTTAAAGTATATCTAAAGCCAGAAATGTAATATATTACCGCTTATCAGCCCTTAAATGTGTTTTATTTTTTAAGTATTTTTTTCTTATATTATCACCTAGTGATATCCTGACACTTGCTCTTTTAAGGTGACAACTCTCATTCATTGTACTGTACTTTTGGAGGAGCATAGGAGAGGGGAGATCACTTGTTTTGGGAAACACTGCTTGAGATTTTAGTGCAACATATGCAGAGTACACAGGAAATCATGTGCTTGCTCAATTTCTGGCAGGATCGACAGATATTTTTTTCTGTCCTTGGAGCATTTTAAAGCTATAAAACTTTGGGGGAATGTAGATGTATTGCAGAAATGTTGTAAATATGTATTATTATTATTTTTGCCAAGACATACAATTTTAATTGAAACTCTTGGCTTGCATACTTGTTCCAAGTCCATGACTAGTAAAGTATAATTAAAATATACTGGAGCATGCACATTTAAAAAACCTGTCAGCAGTGGCAGCTCCCATTCTGCGATTCGGAGAGAGCTATGCTTTTTCACATTTTAAGTGACTTTCATGTCATCAGCAAATATGTAAGTTATTCCCTCTATAATGTTAAAACTATTGTTTATTGATATGCAAAACCATAATGTATAATATCAAACCCTTTTCGCGGAGTATTGCACATTAAAGTGGATGTAAACCCTCACATAAACCCAGTGAAGTGAACAAGCTCAGATGATACACAGGGATGAAACAAATCTCCCTACATAAGTTTTACACGTACCCTGTATATTTGCTGTCTTAATCTTTATATACTGTTTAGAAAGTGCTCTTTGTGTTAGGAAATTTTCTCTTCCTGGTTAGCACTGCAGAGGAGCCTGGGCATACAGCCAAGACAGCTGATTGGAAGAAAGGTACACCCCTTTCCTCATAGGTAGAGACTTTCAGCTCTATTTGTTAAATAGTTCATGGCTCTGCTAATCTATTTATATCAACCTCCCCAACACAAAACTCAGGCTGCTTTTATCATATGTGACAGAGAACCTGTCAGGAGTTATCAGGCTAACAGAAGAAGGGAGCAGGGGACAGCTACGGTACATAGTGCTTTGAAGAGAGATAAGAAAACACTGCAAATCTATGTGCCCAATTCAAATTTAATGAATCAGGTTTACATCCACTTTATTTATTTATTTGTATTTTTTTTATTTTTTTTAAAACCACTTCAGACTCAACCACAACAAGAGACTTGCTCATGATTTTATTAATTAATATCGTCTCTACCTCGGTTTCGCATCATTTGTGGTTTTCTGATTACTTATTTATATATTTATCTTTTACTGTATTATTTTGTTATTTTGTATTTTATACCTAGAATAGATCCTCGTAGGATCAGGAATCTACCTTCGGGATCGACCTTCCTATCCTCAATCTCAAAGCCAACATTATTCCCAAAGTCTATTGCCACCCCCTTTGCCCTTTTTGTAGGGGAATCTCCATAATACCATGTAGGTATCTTCCTAGAATATAATTTAATATTGGCGTCCAGTGCCAGATGGACATCCACTTTAACCTCCCTGACAGTAATTCGAGTGTGACTCGGAGTTCAATTTCTGTACCATTAGCAGTGCATTGCAGAATCCTGGTACAGTGTACTTACCTTGTCACCAAGATAGTGTGATGTCCATGGGCTGTGTCCTCCACCCAATGCCTCTGTGCCAGGTTCCATTCCCTGCAAGAGTCGCGATGCACAGGGCTGGAGCCCCACGGCAAATTAAAAAATTACAAAATTCATAACACATACAGTACACTGTAATCTTACAGATTACATTACTGTATGAAATCATTTTACATCCCTTTTGTACCTCATGCTTTGTCCAGTGCCCTGTATGCAGTTTTATATTATATATACTGTTCCTTCTGTCTGGAAACTTGAGATTGTCCATGGCAACCAAAAAGTGTCCCTTTACATCAAAAGTGGTTTTAGACCAGCTAGAAAACAGTTAAAGTAAATTAGAACACTTGCAGAATTGAGCAATAGTGAATCGTGGGGAAATAAATGTTATTATTATATTATTATTATTTTTTATAATTATTTATAGTTATTTATTATATTATATAATAGAAAACAATCAGCACAAACAAAATAAAATCACAAATTAATGCCAGCTGAACACTTTAGGTCAATCACATCACATCATAAACATATACAAAATAAAATAAGTGCAGGGCAATAAGAAAATTAAGTCCGTATATACAATAGATTATGCTGAGGAACCACAAGTCCCAAAATAAGGAATGGAGAGAGCCTCATGTAG
Organism: Rana temporaria; assembly: GCF_905171775.1. Taxonomy (NCBI): domain Eukaryota; kingdom Metazoa; phylum Chordata; class Amphibia; order Anura; family Ranidae; genus Rana; species Rana temporaria. The sequence goes on from NC_053489.1 coordinate 218,314,770, forward strand.
AATAATGCAGGTTCCTGTGAGACACCACCACAAGCTGATACGAATAAGGTGCTTACCACATTCGATGGACCTTTGAACTAACAAATGGTCAAACAAGCGTGTATCCTCAATGGGATGGTGGTAGCTAGTGCTCCAAATGGGACAAGACAGCCAGATTTGGTGGACCTCTGCAATTTCAGATGATAAAACGAGCATATATCCTCAATGGGATGATGATAGCCAGTGCTGGAGGTGCTAAAAGATCCCAAAGATAGACAGACCCTGAGCCTATACAGCGGTCTCCAAACTGCGACCTGCGGCCCCTAGCTGCACTTATTCTATTTATTATATTAAAATGTATGATTTTGTGTTTCAAAATGTATCATACCTGGGATGTCTACGAGACTCTTGTTTGCACAGATTTAAGTGAGTTTTTAATAATGCCCTCTACACACGATCGGAATTTCCGATGGAATAAAATCAGACCAAATTCCGACCATCCAAAATACGGTGACGTAAAACACTACGACGAACCGAGAAAAATTAAGTTCAACGCTTCCGAGCATGCGTCAACTTGATTTTGAGCATGCATGTTTTTTGCTCCGTCGGAGTTCCACACAGACGATCGGAATTTCCAATAGGATTTTTTTCCATCAGAAAAAAATAAAACATGTTCTATTTCTAAACTCTGACAGAAAAAAGTCAGATAGGGCCCACACATGGTCAAAATATCCGATGAAAAAATTCCGTCTGACTATTTTCATAGGAAATTCCGATTATGTGTACAAGGCATAATAATTTCAGGCCTATTATATAAAATGCCAAATTTCTATGCAAAACAATTGTACCGCTTTAAGGCACAAAAATCTGACATAATCATACCGCCAGGGTGGTTAAAGAACATCTTTACATACAATTACATGCAAGTCTGTAATGACCAGAAGGAGGCTCATCAGACTTTGAGTTGTAGAAGTGGTGCAGGGAGGAAAACTGATAATAAATACTGCACATCATGGCCAAGAAGAAGGAGAAGTGAGGGACAGAAGTGAAAAGCCGGAGACAATGAAAGAAGTCAACTAATGCTAGGATACCAGAATATCATACTAAGATAAGATAAGATGAATATAGATAAACACAAACCCAGCCTTAAAAGAGGTAGAACTAGAGCTAACCATTGAAGGAAGAAGGAGAAAGGTCCACAGTCTGGGTGATCAAAAATTTGCCAATGCTGCTCCCCTAATAATAAAACTATTGGTCGGATGGTCTTATGTTCTCAGTTAAAATGGTATTAAACCCAAAATCAAAAATGGAATATATTGCAGCTTACCAATCATTAGATATGGTAGCTACATTAGTTTTATTTTTTTAGGCATTTTCTCCTCTGTTTTCATCTGGTGATCTAGTAACACATGTCCTATATTGAACTCTGGATGAAAGAGACAGGAGATACAAGATCCTTCCCCTAGTGAATGACTGCCATGAGACCTGGCTTTCAACACTAAGCGAACCTCCATCTTGGCGTCCCTAAATTATTAATGAGCCTGGTTTTAACTACTAAATGTGAATGGTCTTACATTGGGTATAATGAATGAATTATGCTACACTTAGAGGTACTTTTCCTTAGTTTTTTTTCTAGCCACAGCAGACAGCAATATTGTCTGCCTAGGGGGTGGGGGTAGTGTTAAATGTACTTGCAGATTTAAATACACTAACAAATTGAAGCCCAACTCCAGTTCACACTTTACAGTTACAGCAAACAGTTTTTCCCTTTGGGACAAAGGCTTTACATGAATAAAAGACACTGGGGCAGATCCACAGAGATCTGCACCGGCGCAGCGTATGGTTTAAACTTTGAATCCACAAAGAATTCGCACCGTAAGTTACGGCGGCGTAGTCTATCTCTCGCGGCGTAAGGGCGCCTAATTCAAATCGGCGAGTAGGGGGCGTGTTTCATTTAAATGAAGCATGTCCCCGCGCCGAAAGAACTGCGCATGCGCCGTCCCTAAATTTCCCGCCGTGCATTGCGCTAAATGACGTCGCAAGGATGTCATATTTTTTAACATAGACGTGAATTACGTCCATCCCGATTCACGGACGCCGCAAAAAAAAATTCAAAATAAACGCGGGAACGACGGCCATACTTAACATGGCAAGTCTAACTATACGCTGCAAAACAGCAGCTTTAACTATACGCCAGAAAAAGCCGACTAGAGACGACGTAAGAGAATGCGACGGCCGCGCGTACGTTCGTGGATCGTCGGAAATAGCTAATTTGCATACTCGACGTGGAAAACGACGAGAACTCCACCCAGTGGACGCCAAGTATTGCATCAAAGATCCGAAGGCGTACGAAGCCATACGCCTGTCGGATCTAACCCAGATGCCGTCGTATCTTGGTTTGAGGATTCAAACCAAAGATACAACGCAGGAAATTTGAAAGTACGCCGGCGTATCAGTAGATACACCAGCGTACTCTCTTTGTGGATCTGCCCCAATCTTTTTAAGAACCCCTGTCACTGGTAAATGTTTTTTCTCATCCCTGCAAACTGTTAGGCCCTGTACTCACGACCAAACATGTCAGCGGACAAGTTCGATCGTGTGTAGGCAGTAACGGACAGGATTCCAGCAAACATTTGTCTGACAGACCGTTTCCCAACGAACAACTGTTTCCTGGTCTTGCTTTAAAACAGTCCGCTGGAATCGTGTCCGCTCGGACATGTTCGGTCGTCTGTACACAAAAGCAGCGTACAAAAACCCCGCGCATGCTCAGTCAAAATGAGGAGACAGGAGCGCTCGTTCAGGTAAAACTCGCGTTTGTTTGGGATATGGCACATTCGTCATTTGAAAGCTTTTATTCTAGCAAGAGAACAATGTCTTAAAACGACGCAATAAACAACAGTTTATTGCCTCGTTTTATTAATTCTTCTCTTGCAAGAATAACCCTGTTCTCTTGCTGATGCAATTTCAACTGAGTTGTCCCATACTGAAATGTGACATTTCTTGCTTGTGATGTAATCTTTTAAAAAAAAATTCTAGGCCAGACGTGTGTTTTTGTTGGTGGTCCTCCATTTTTTTAACTTTTCTTTTTGTAAAGGAATGTTCATCTTACTATTTTTTTGGGTGTGTTTATAGTTATGTCACCATTTTGTTCATTTTGTTATTACATGTTATATTTATTTTTTAGGGCATTTATTATTTTTTATTTTTAAATTTTTGAATATTTAACCATGTTGGCACACCAAATGTTCCCCCCCCCCAAGGAGTTTGTGTCCTTTGTAAATGACCCATTGTATTTTTTTGTAATGTTTGCTACCTAATAATCCCCACAGTATAACAAACAATAGACAGGTTTTCAAATGAAAGCAAAAAGCCATTTATTTTGGCAAATGTCATCACCAAAAAAAAAAAGAACGGCAGCACTAGAACAGATAGCAAACTATATGCAAACTTGCATTTCCAACATGGTGAAGGATAAACTACCAAACCTCAGGAGGCAAACAAAAAAATCAGAAGCAGCAGCACAGAACCAAAGGAACCCAAACTGTGGTAGTCCAAACAATATGTCCTTTGTGTGGAAGGAAATGGAAGGCAGGGAATCACTGTTTCCTCCTCTTTCCAGCCTTCCCTCCAGGCTGCCTTCCAGCGGATCTTACACGGGCCCTTGCAGGTGGGGTCGATGTGGCAGCAGGAGGATGGTGTTCAGCAAGCCGGGCCGGGTCACATAGCCCAGTGTCTGGGGTCAGCAGGTCCTTCTGCATCCACTAAAGGACCTGGTTCATCAGGGCCTTTGCCAGTCTTCTCTGCTCCTCCCCCCCTTCATTTAAATCGTGTGCCAAGGAGGCACTGAAGGCCTCTGTGGGGTTGAGGGGGGCCCTCATGATGGCGCTTGCCTCCTGGATCATGCGGAGGCTTGCCTCCTCCACAGGCCTCAACTGCCTCCTTCGGCCTGATGGCCTCACCTGGGGGGGAGAAGACTGGCTGGTGGTGGTTGTCCTGGGCGGGGGGACCTGCTGCAGGCCACTGGGCCCTGGCCTCCTCCTGGCTGCCACTGACCCCGGCCTCCTCCTGGCTGACAGACACGTGAGGATCTGCCACCTCCTGGCTGATCTCTTCTTCCTGTGTCAAAAAAAGGGACCTGTTTTACTATTTCGCCAAATCAAAACACACACATTTTCATGTTTTTCTTTTATTACTTTTGGTTCATTATAACTTGAATAGACTCTCCTTCTGACCCCTGCAGTTGTCATCCCTGACACCTATTTGTCTGGCGACCTTTTGTTTTGGTTTTCCCAGCTTGGCTTTTCTTTTACAATATCAACTCATTAATCCACCAATAATTATTTACGCCAGAAATATAGAGGAAACTACTATACCTCCTCATCGAAGGGTGGCAGATCTGCATCTCTGTCAGCCAGGCCCTCTTCTTCCGACTCTGCAGGGCTGTGGTCATCTTGGGAAGGTCCGCTGGAATGTAGCGTGGAGGGAAGGTTGGAAGCAAGACTAGACATCGATTTCCTGCTCTCCATTTCCTTCCGCAAAAAAGCCATCTGTTTGTAATACCACAGTTTGGGTTCCTTTGCTTGTGTTGCTGCTGCTCCAGACTTTTTAGATTTATTAGCTTTGTATGCTCTTCTATATGTGCTTCTCAGGTTGGCAAGTTTATCCTTCACCATGTTGGTAGTGCATCCTGGCACCCATGTTTGCATATAGTTTGCTAGCTCCTCTAGTGCTGCCGCTCGTACATCTTTATTGCAATATAAAGAGTTTTTTGAATCCCACAGGATGGGCGTGTCCTCAAATTTTTCAAATAAGGCCTCTATTGCTTCCTTAGTTTGGAGGAGGTCCATTTCCCGGCCTTATTTTCGGATATGATTTTCCAGTCTAGATTAGCAAAACATAAACCAAATAAAACTAGATATTAAAAAGGATCAGCGTTGACCTTGATATAATATGTGTCTCTAAATTTATGACCTATATATAATTACAAACACAGTCTCTCTTGTTGTAAAAATGATGGCCAGCTCTGCCGCATTGGTTGTAACAAACATTGATTTGATGCATGCAGACCCTTTGGTAACATTGCAGTAACTAATTTTAATATAGAAACATAAACAATGCTTAAAACTGAGAGCATTCATCTAGGCACTCTTTCATGTGTAGATCTCCTGCCCCTGAGCATGGATGACATAAAAGACACTTCCTAATGACCTCTGTACAACCAACACTGAACAATACTTTGCCTGATCTGAATACACCATTCAAAAAGATTTGAATGAGGTACAGCATTGTTCACATCTCTATTTTGTGAGGTGTCCAAAAGCATTTGGATACCAAAATAACATTGTGGTACTCAAGAGACAGAATAGCTTAAAAAGGGTGCAACCAACAGACCAAACCACCATCCCATGGCTCTCCATTTTCTAGGCCTCTGCTGATCCCATTTTGAATTTCCTTACCTTCTTGTCTCTCACTCCTCGTTTCTCACGCTCGCCTAATTACCGCGTAACCTGCGTAATCACGGCGTGCGCCTTTTATACACTCGGCGTATGTATGAAACGCCGCCCTCGTCAGCTTTGCCATGCCCCTAATCAATGTGTTTCGGAAATATGGCGTTAACTGTGTATGTTCTGGAATCGCTTGAATAGTCTCTGCGTAACCTACGTAAACACGTTCTTTGCATTCTCTACACTCCGCGTATGTATGAAACGCCGCCCTCGTCTCTGCCCATGGCGGAACATTTCCTCTTTTCCCCGCCCATAATCTCTGTGGGAAGGAAAGATGGCGATATCACACGAGCGGGCACGATGCTCTCAGGCCGCAAGTGAAGGGACAGAGGCAGGGACGTCCCGATCCAGGCAAAGAAGATACAAAGCCACTAATATGCGGTTCGAGGAAATGGTGGAGTTAGTTTCCATCATGCGGAGGAAGGACTATGATGGTGAATTAGGGCCATACAAGACCCCTAACCGCCGAAAGGCACACATTATGGACAAGGGGCGAGGAGAATGCAGAGGATGCTTGGGATCACCAGGTCCAAAGAACAGCTGAGGAAACGCTGGTCCGACTTAAAATTGAGGGAGCCACATCAGATGAAGAAGATCCTTAAAATTCTGCGTAAAAGTAAGTTAATTTTTTTGGGGTGGGGGGGGGGATTGTCTGCAAGAATGTGTTGACATGTATATTTAGACATCTGCCTCCTTGGCCTGCTTGTACTTTTGAAGACATGTTGACAGTTTTGTTTTTTTACGTAAATACCTACCTATTTACAAATAGCGTTCTTAGTAAACCGCGTAACATCACATCGTTTCTCAGAAATGCAAGGTTATTCCAGGAACAACACACATGGACATGGCTCACTGGCCAAAAACTTGGTTTGCAAACATTGTGTAAAAGCTAGTTTCTAAAAATCAAATTAAGAGAATGTGAAAGGCAAAGAGGATTCTTTCTAAAAACAGTGATAATAAAGCAGATGTTTTCCCATCTGCAATGCAGAGCACCTGTGTCTCCAAAAAAAATGTAACGTTTTTGGTAGGGTCTCCCAGAAATACAGTTTAGGGGGGACATCCATGTGTGTCACTTTGCTAAAAAGGGGCAGGATCAGAGCTTGCCATAGAAGTCTGTCAAAAATGTAGGTTTGGTGAAAGAAAAAACTAAATAAATGAAAGCCTCTTCTAAGCAATGTATGCGATTTCTGCTCTCCAATATCTGTGTAATGATGAGTATACCTTTTGTTTTGTGTTATTTAGGGGAAAGAAGTCGCCAGCATTTGGAGGAGGCAGAGAGGGCCAGACAAGGCCAAAATCTTCAATCTCGCCATGTGGAGGAGGAGGAGGATGTGGAAGGAGAAGAGGATGTGGTAGGAGAAGAGGATGTGGAAGGAGAAGAGGATGTGGAAGGAGAAGAGGATGTTGAAGGAGAAGAGGATATGGAAGGAGAGGAGGATGTGGAAGGAGAGGAGGATGTGGAAGGAGAAGAGGATGTGGAAGGAGAGGAGGATGTGGAAAAAGAAGAGGATGTGGAAGGAGAAGAGGATGTGAAAGGAGAAGAGGATGTGGAAGGAGAGGAGGATGTGGAAGGAGAAGAGGATGTTGAAGGAGAGGAGGAAGGAAGAAAGGAGGAAGGAAGAGAGGAGGAAGAAGTAATTTTGGACTTAGAATTTATAGCAGATGAAGGGCAAGTTGTGGAAGAAGAATTTGGCGAATTGAAAGAAGGTGGATTGATGGATGAAGGAGGAGTCGATGATGATGGGGAAGTGGTTGAAGAAGGAGGAGTCGTGGAAGATGATGGGGAGGTGGTGGAAGAAGGAGGAGTCGTGGAAGATGATGGGGAAGTGGTGGAAGAAGAGTGATCGAAGATGGCGAAGTTGTGGAGGTGGAAAGGAGAAGACCATCAGGTCAGTGTCACCCCAGCTTGATTTGGCAAAACATATGTAGATAGGCCTCATAAAATATTTTAGTTTTGATTGCCCATTTTTTTTTTTTTTAGGGGATGAAGATGGTGTTGCAATTTTTTCGCGTGCAAGTGCTGCTATAATTATTCAACAGGTAATGGAGTGCAGCACTGAAATGCACAATATGCGTGAAAAGATGGTTGTCATGGAACAGAATGTAACAAATGTCCTTTTGGAGTGCAGCACGGAAATGGACAATATGCGGCAAAGAATGATGGTCATCTAATCTAATTTTAAAAATATTATTGACATGATGGGCCGTGTCAAAGACTGAAACACCCCCCGCCCATCCCCCGCCCCCACAACCATTTTTACTTTTTGAATAATGAATACGCCAAAATTTGAAGATGCACACACAGTGTGCCAACATGTGCTATCTGCCATCACAAAATATCTAATGTCTGTGCTTTGTGGGTCCAACCCCCTCCTCCATCCTCAAGTAGTTGAGAGGAAGGGTTTGCTCCCACAAAACACAGACATTGATCACCCATGATGTCAGATAGCACATGTGGCCATTTGTCTGTTGAACCAATGACATTTGGCGATTTTTCACTGAATGTGTGCATCTTCAAATGTTGGCATGTTCCACTGTGAAAGCACACCATGACTGACTGCTGTTGTGAATTCTTATATTTTTATAAGGTTTAAGTTCTTTTGTTTGTCCATTTTGTTAATTTTTGGATACTATAAAGTTTATACCATAAACAATCAAAGAATAAACACCAAACAAAAATATATATATATATATATATATATATATATATATATATATATATATATATATATATATATATATATAATTATATATCTTAAAAAAGCCAAAAATTCCGGAAGTCGAGATTTGATACCAAAATCAAAAACAAATATAATCGTATTTAAAAAAAAAAAAAAGACAAAAAAATATTTTCAAAAAATAAATAAGAACAAACCCAAAAAATATATATTTGTGAAAAAATAGAAAAAGATAACATTTCGAAAAATCGAAACAAAATATTTCACAAAAATATAAATTATTTTTTTTGGAAACAAAAGGTCCAAAAAAAAAAAAATATTTGTTTTTTTGCGAAAAAAAACTGCCAAAAAACACAAAATAAATGGCGGTAAACACCCCACAAAAAAAATATTATCTATATATCTCTCTATTTTTTGAGTTTATTGGCCAAAGTTTTACGACATTATATATATATATATATATATATATATATATATATATATATATGTAAAAAAGAAATAGAACTATATTTGATAACCAAAAATGTGAACTTGTTTAAAAATGTATATTCTTGAGAATATTTTTTGGTAAATAAAATAAAAAATTAATAAAGAAAGGACTAAAAATATTGTAGACTCCTAAGTCCAAAAGCAGGGAGTACTTTAAAAAAAAAAAAAATGGTGTGGTCATGAACAAGCAGAAAATAAAAAGCTTGACCTCAAAATTTGAAAATGGAGTGGCTTCTTATTTCTAGACTCAATACCCTGTTTGAAGATGAGTGAATAATGTGCAAATGTGGTTATTTACTAAAAGTGGAGAACTAAATTTTGCACTATAAGTGCAGAAGTTAGTTTGAGAACCAGGAAGACAGATAAAAAGAAAAAAAGCATTAATGACAAACAACTGTATAAAGTCCAATGGTCTAATTATTTATTAGTTCTGTGAATATTTCTTTCTTTTGGGGGCCGAATTAGAAAGAAATATGATCTGGCATAGCAATGGCCCCCCGACCCATGAAGTACTCAACATATTTGTCGCGTACCTCACGAGCTGATTGGGTGGCCAAGCCAGCGCGACCAGTGTCCAGCCCGGGAAGGGGATCTTAGGGTAGTCTTGCCTCAGAACCGATGTCGGGTAGGTACGTCTGGGAGTGCCTGCGTAAAAAGTTGTGCAAAATGCAGCAGGCAAATACAACGGTGTTCAATTTATATTCCGCCAAGTGTATCGCTGTCCTGAACAGGCGGAACCTGTTGGAGAGGATCCCAAAGGCATTCTCGACTACCCTCCGAGCCCTGGCCAACCGATAATTAAACACCCTCCTCTCTGAGGTGAGGGTCCTCTGGGGAAAAGGCCACATGAGGCCCGAAAGCCTCGTCCGCTAGGAACACAAACGTAAGTCCTTCCACATTATCTTCATCTGGTGGCAATGCCAGACCACCAGCTTGGAGACGATCATAGAAATCAGTCCGTGCGAACACTCCCCCATCAGACAGCCGGCCGTTCTTCCCCACGTCCACATATAGAAACTCATACTGTGCCGACACCACCGCCATCAACACAATACTATGATAACCCTTGTAGTTATAATAGTAGGACCCCGAGTGGGGTGGGGGCACTATGCGGACGTGTTTTCCATCTATTGCTCCACCGCAGTTCGGGAAATCCCACCACTGGGCAAATTGGGAAGCCACAGACTGCCATTCCTGTGGTGTGGAGGGTAGCTGTGGGGACAAACAAATAAAGAGATTTAGTACTTTGGCACATAAACATTGCAAACATAATCCTACAAGCATCCTTGTGCTACTTCACAGTATTAAAATTGCATTTTGAAAATGTGCAGGGAGAATTTGGGTAATGAAATATATAGGGCCACTTAATTAAGAGACTCCACAGCCCTCTGATGGGGACTAAAAAAGTTTTAAGGGGGGGGGGGGTTGGAACAGAAAAAACAAAAAGTCATGTTTTAAAAATTGGCAAGGTGGGTTTGTCCCTAGGATAGCATGCTGGACAGGTTAATATTGGGTAAGGGACAAATATGCAGGTAGGCCAAGAAAAAAACATGGACAGCTTATATCAACATGCATAGGGAGAAAAGGGAACATTAGTTAATAAACACACAGCATATCTGGGAAATAAAAAAAAAATGTTAGTTGCCCACATTATTACAGCCAGATTTTGAGGGTAAAATGAGGAAACTTACCTTAATATACTCCTCCTGCAGAACTTTGATGATGGCAGCACATGTGTCCGGTATGATGACCCCAAGCGCCTGCGGAGAGATGCCTGTGGAGAACTTGAGGTCCTGCAGGCTCCTCCCAGTCGCCAGGTACCGCAACGTGGCAATAAGCCTCTGCCCGGCCGTGATGGCTTGGCGCATCACAGTGTCCTGCCTCGTGATATAGGGGGACAGAAGATCCAGCAGACGGGTGAATACGGGGTCCGTCATGGGGAGAAAGTTCCTATAGTCATTAGGATTATTCTCCTGGAGTTCCCTAAGCAGAGGCATATGTGAGAACTGGTCACGCTGGCGCAACCAATTCTTGGTCCAGAAACGCCTCCGCCCCCTGTTTCTGGCCAAAGTACTGGAATGATGAACATATCCAGCAGCCATCCCATAAACAGCACCAACTCGCGAAAATTGACGCTGCTGCTCCGTCATGGCTTCAAAACCGGCCGGCTGGTCAGTCAAGAACACACTCCAACAGAAAGCACTCGCAAATCCAGCACAACCTGCGAGGAACGCGTGACAAACAGATACGAGCGTACAGGACGCAACTGCAAAAGCAGAAACAACCTGCAAGCCTATAGCCGAATGACAACTACGATCCCGCAAGCACACGCACTGAACCCGTGAATACAAGCTGTCAAAGCGTGGAGACCGAAAAGCGCGAATCAGCTCTAACCAAACCTTCACTAACACGAGCAAACCCGTAACTAGCAAAAGAGGAACAGAGGGCGGCGCCATTGACTTTGGTCTTCCCCTTTATAGTGACGTCGTACGTGGTTTACGTGCATGCGTTCCGGTACGACGGGAATTTGGTCCGCTGGTGTGTACAAGTGAGCGGACCAAAAGATAAATCAGCCTTGTTCGCCGGAAAATGTCCGTCAGACAGTTTACAGCGGACAGATCCGGTCGTGAGTACAAGGCCTAACATTCTGCTGGAGAGCTTGTTCTTTTGAAAAACAACGACTTACTGGCCAGATCACCAGGTGAAAACAATGGAAAGAAAGCATAAAAAAAAAAAAGAAAATGAATGCAGCAATAACATCTAAGTATACTGTAGGTAAGCTGCTATATAATACATGTTTGCTTTTGGGTTTAATACTGCTTTTATAGACCCCTTTAATTACATTGGTAATTAATTATATTTATATTTACTGTTTCAGATTACATGAACACTTATTTCATGCGTAATACATTTTTTTTTACTTTTATGTGCAGGTGGTAGACAAAGGTACTGGTAAATTTAAAGTGTTTGTAACCATAAAAATAAAAGAGAGAGCTCCTGTTCCCTTATAGCAGGTTAAACAGCATAGTTCTTGTGCTGTCTAACCAGCCCCTCTCTAAGCTGTAAAAGACCTGGTTGATCCTGCCACTTCTTGTGTCCCATCTAGGTACCGACCAAAGATAAGCATGGCTGCTGAGCCCTGATTACCGTGGTCAGTTTCCCCACCTCTGTCATTCAAAGCTCTCCTCTGTCCCCCCCATCCCCTCCCTCCCTGCCTGTCAGCTCCGTGTGTCTGTGTCCGTGTCTCCCCCCTCCAGCCACTATTACTAGAAAATAAAAGATAACAAATTGTCACTGACAGCCCTCTATTATATCTAGGCATAACACACAGGGTAAATGTTTTTTGAAGACGAAGCTTGTAAACATCTTTATACAGCTATATGCAGGCCGGTCACGTGATTGCTGGCCTGATCCGGCTGGCCTGATCGAGGGGTACAGTGTGAGGAGGTGAGTGGCCATGTGACCTCCTTAGTTGATGTCACAGAGCGATTTCGGCTCCTCCCGTTGTAGCCCTGGATCGGAGTAGGAGACTGTCCGGGAATTATGTGGCCGGCATGAATATAGCTAAAAAAAGGTAGTTACAAGCTTCATTTTAATAAAACACTTACCCTGTGTGTTATGCCTAGATATAATAGAGGGACTGACAGTGAATTACATTTTCAAGGCAACAACCACTTTAAGTAGTGAAAAAAGGGAAAAGCGTGCAAATGTAGTTTGTATTGCGTCAGTCGTTTTTGCAAAAACTAGGATATCTATTGTAGACAACTTTGTACGAGTCACCCAGATGTCTTATTTTTATAAGAATGAAAAGTAATTGTGAAATGCTGATCAATGCTGTCTCTTATGTTACGGTGTTGAAGGATTATGGCAGTTCCCTGACAATGTGCTCTTCTATAAAACAAAATACATTTCTGCCACTCTTTCAGCCTTTCAGTGCAGACAACAATGTGAACCCAGTTCTGTTGGTGATGCTTTTAGTCAGACGAAGATTGTGACTTAGTCTGACCAATGCTTTTCAATGCCGTCAATGTATTGTGACAGTGAGGCACATTATTTTTTTGTCTAGTTGTTGTATTCACTAGATTCATCACAGTATAATAGGACATGTAATAACGTGTGTGAGATCTTCAGCTGGAGTATCAAACTCGTATAGAGTGTGTGCGTGTATGTAGCGAATATGAAAAATAAATTTAGGGAATGGGTGCAGAAAAGGAAAGGGTCAGTTAAATTGTTAACCCCTTGCTGACCAGCGCACAACGATATACGTCGGCACAATGGCATAGCTGGGCAAATAGGCCTACCTGTACGTCGCCTATAAATTGCAGCATAGTGGACACGTGCATGCCTGCGCGTGCTCCGTAAGCGTGCCCATGGGTCCTGTGGACTCAATGCCCGCAGAGGGCCCGCGATAATGTCACGGAGTGGCATGTAAACAAGTAATTTCCCTGTTCTGCCTAGCAACATGACAGGGACCTACTGCTCCCTGTCATCTGGAGTAGTGATCTCTGTGATATTCTAGTGCAGCCCTCAAAATGTCCACTCTTTGCTCGCAATTTTCGAGTGGAATTTCATTCAGGGCGAGTGAGGAGTGGGGTGGACCAGGCTGATCGTTTCCTGGCTGGAAACTGTCAGCCAGAAAACACACAGCGGCAGGACCGGACTGCTGGCGCAGCTTTGAGCTGAGGTGAGGAGGCTGCAGCGCTCCCCTCCCTCTCTCTCCTCCTCTTGTTATTGTTATATTGCACACACAGCGGGGATGTCACGCTGTGTGTGCAATATAACAATAACAAGAGGAGAAGAGAGAGGGAGGGGAGCGCTGCAGCCTCCTCACCTCAGCTCAAAGCCGTGCCAGCAGTCCGGTCCTGCCGCTGTGTGTTCTCTGGCTGACAGTTTCCAGCCAGGAAACGATCAGCCTGGTCCACCCAGCTCCTCACTCGCCCTAATGGAGCTGGCTTGTCTCTGTTCGGCACGCTGTGTAACAAGGTCCTGCCCCCCCTCGATTGGCGTTTGTGAAAGTATCAGTGTTCCCTAGCCATCTAGAGGTGTGGGACCTTGTTACACTGTGCGTGGGGGGGGGGGGCTCTGCTCACTGAGGAAAGGCAAAGCCTCAGGAGAGGAAAGACATGTAGCACGGTGGAAGGGAAATTCAGCTGACCAGCTGACACCAATGCAGTGAAGGGGGAGGAGCTCTCATCCCATAACACAGGAGCATCCCTGGAGGCATGGGAGCAACGATGAAGAGCAACGAATCTTCTGAGAAAGTAAGTGACATAATATTCAGTGCAGCTGATCCCAACCTCTGCCTCTTACTGACCCCCCTCACCACCACAGATCTTATCCCTATCCCCGTTGCCATCCTCCCCCACCACCACCACCTCTGCCTCTGGATCTTACTGCCAACCCCACCACCACCGAACCCGCCACTGATACCACCACCACCGAACCCGCCACTGATACTACCACCACCGATCCCACCCACCGATGTCACCACCCCTGCCACTGATCCTACCCACCACCACCGATGTCACCACCCCTGCCACCAATCCCACCCACCACCACCCATGCCACTCACCCCATCCAACCCACCACCACTGATCCCATCCCATTCCCCCATCACTGCTACCACCGCTCACTGTCACTCATCCCAGCCCCATGCTTCAGGGGGCCCATGTCTCACCCCTGTACACCCGGATAGGAGGGGCAGCAGGCGGCATATAGAGGAACCAATAGCTGTGACTGCAGGAGGAAAATGGAGGGTATTGGTTCCTCTATATGCCTCCCACTGCATCTCCTATCCGGGTGTACAGGGGTGAGACATGGGCCCCCTGAAGCATGGGGCTGGGATGAGTGACAGTGAGCGGTGGTAGCAGTGATGGGGGAATGGGATCGGGGATGGGAAAATGGAGGGGATCGGTTCCTGTGTATGCTGCCCCCGGCCCTCTTCCTATCCAGGTGTACAGGGGTGACACATGGGCCCTCTAAAGTGAGTGCATTGATGGGCACAGTGAGAGTGCATTGATGGGCACAGTGAGAGTGCATTGATGGGCACCGTGAGGCTGCATTCATGGGCACCTTGAGGCTGCATTCATGGGCACAGTGCGGCTGCATTTGATGGGCACAATGAGGCTGCATTTGATGGGTACTGATATACTTTATGTTAATATTGTTAAAGTTGTTGTTATTTATTTTTGGAACTTAATTTTGCTGAAAACATTTAACAGTGTAATTTCATGAGATATTTTACAAGGGCGTGTTTAGGGGCGGACTTAGGGGTGGGGCAGGGGAGAGGTTGGGTGGGGCAACTGGTGGCGAGTAACTCTTAAGGTCTGGCTAGTGGCTCAGGACTTGAAATTTTGAGCCCTGTTCTAGTGAAACCACCCCCCCCATAGTTAAAATCACTCCCGAGGACACACTTAACCCCTTGATCGCCCCCTAGTGTTTAACCTCTTCCCGCCATTTGTCATTTACACAGTTATCAGTGCATTTTTATAGCACTGCTTACTGTATGAATGACAATGGTCCCAAAATAGTGTCAAAAGTGTCCGATGCGTCCACCATAATGGCGCAGTCATGGTAAAAATCTCAGATAGCCACCATTACTACTAAAAAAATAATAATAAAAATTTCATTAATCTATCCCCTATTTCGTAGACGCTATAAGTTTTGTGCAAACCAATTAATATACGCTTATTGCTTTTTTTTTTAACCAAAAATATGTAGAAGAATACATATCGGCCTAAACTGAGAAAGAAACTTATTTGTTTATATATTTTTGGAGATATTAATTATAGTAAAAAGCAAAAAATATTGTTTTTTTTTTAAATTGTCGATCTTTTTTTGTTTATAGTGCAAAAAATGAAAACCGCAGAGGTGATCAAATACCACCAAAAGAAAGCTTTATTTTTGGGGAAAAAAGGACGTCAATTTTGTTTGGGTGACAATTGTCAGTTAAATCGACGCAGTGCCATATCGCAAAACGTGCTCTGGTCAGGAATCCTTACGGGGATTTTGGAAATTTAGGAAGCAATGCTGAGCAATCTGGAGCAGGTAGCTGTGTAAGCTAGTACAGTATGTATAAATGCTTCTGCACCTTTTATGAGAAAATACGTTATTAGAGAATGTCTCAGTGGTGAATATAAATATATTAAAATTTAAAAAAGAGAAGCGTTTAATATTGCTTTAAAGTAATAGGTACTTATATTTAACTGACCAGAAAGAAACCATTGTAAGAAATTTGGTAGGATTCATGTACACTTTAAAATCACAGAGCATCATCTTCTATAGTTTTATAAAAAAAATACAAAAATAATGTTTTTTTTTAGTTGAACATCAGGCTGCTAATTAAAAAATACCAGTTAATTCAGTTATACATTCATTGTTACTCATTGCATGTATTTTTTTTAAATTAAATTTGTATCTGACTGTCTTGATCTCTACCACCTGTAACCCCCTGTATATCAGCACTATAGGAGAGGGAGAGGCGGCACTAGGAGTCCATCAGGAGTGCTGATGCACATTTGGAGGCATAGAACAAGACAATAGAGGAGGGAGGAGCGTGATTACCAATTAGTCTACAGTAATCCTTCATTGTCAGTTCACAGGTTGGTGACAGATTAATGACTCAAATGTAATGCTTAAGTGCAATCCTGAAAAGTCAGCTCACCAGCATGGTTGTGCTGTCTGGCAGGACTGTGTAATTCTCAGAAGTAGATGAACACAAAACAATTTTTTTTGGTAGGTGATACAGCTCCAATAAGTGTTTTTATGTGTTTAGATGTCACTTTAGAGTTAAAGTGTTTTTAAAGTAATATATATATATATATATATATATATATATATATATATATATATATATTGTGCTAAAATAAACATTAAACATTTTATACTTACTTGCTTTGTTTAATGGTAATTCACAGGGCAGTCCTGATCCTCCTCTTCTGGGGTCCCTTCCTGGTGATCATAGATCAGCCTTGCCCCCCAATCCCTGCTCCCAGGATTTAATTGACAGAGGCAGACACCAATGTCCCCCGTTGCTGCCTCAGTCCCTTTGGGTAGAGGAAGAGGGGCGAGAGGAAATGCAGCAGTGCACAGGGCTGGATTGATTAAAGACAAAATTAAGTATTTAGGGAGGTGGAGGAGCAAAGCAAGCTATAAAACATTATTTACCTTAATGCAGGGAATGGATTATTGTAAAAATTGTTTAAGCTTTAGAACCACGTTTAGCTTTAACTGATAACATTTTGTAAAAGCTAGCAACTGAGTGTGAGTTCCCTTCATTTGCTCCTTGTGAACGTAACATATTTAGCTAGGTAGTAGCAAAATGTGCTAAGCCTAAACCCCAGGAGTGAAAATTATGTCATATCTTTATATGAACTATGCCAAATCATGCTAACATGTACACCTTTTCAATAAATCTGTAGGTTAAATAACATATATATAATCATTCAAGACATTGGGTGTTGCTTTCCAATTGCTTTTTTTTTGCATGTTATTTTCCCTTAGCTTAAATAATGCGGTAAAAATTCATACTGCAAAGAAGACCCAATCACATGCAAGGAAAATCAAATATTTTGCTTGTACATGATTGGATAATAAATATCAGGGTATTACCTCATTCACTTAGCTACTGTAAGTCAACTGCCTATTAGGGTCACCTAACCCTTACCTTTGGTAAATCAACGCCATAATCTCATGCATGCTTAGGGTTGCCACCTCATCCCTTTAAAACAGAACACATATGAATTACACAGGTTCTGTGGCTGATTAAGGTGGTAATTGAACTCAAGTGGAGCCTTATCTAAATTAAATTAGCCTCAGAACCTGTGTAATTCATATGTGTTCTGTTTTAAAGGGATGAGGTGGCAACCCTATGCATGCTCAATGGTGACATTACCAGTAACATCTGGGATACTGGGCTTGGTTTAATAAAGTGAGCAAGGGTCAGAAGAACTGATTTGTTTGAGCTTGCAGATGTACACATGCATATTGAATATGATCCATGCACAAATGGTAAACTAATGGGGGAGATTTACATTAACTGGTGAGTGCAAAATCTGGTGCAACTCTGCACAGAAACCATTCAGCTTCCAGGTTTCGTTTTTAGTCAGAGCTTAATTGAACAAGCTGAAGTTATAAACTGATTGGCTACCATGCACAGCTGCACCAGATTCTGTATGCTCCAGTTTTAGGCTGGATTCACATTGGAACAACATGTGCTCTGACTTTGGGAGCACATGTCGCATGACGTGTATAAATCAATGATTCCCTATGAGAGCCGTCTTAACTGGTCCGACACAAGTCAGTCCGATTTCGAAAAGGGTTCTAGCACTACTTTGGTCTGACAGTTGTCCTACTTCAGCCGATTTAATATCATTGAAGTCAGATCAAAGTTGGATCCTCATCTTAACTGATTAACTTTGGCATGCGACTTGTGCTCTGAGGATCTTGAAGGGGAACCCCAAGCCAAAATTAAGATAAAACGGCCTTGAATTTTCCCCCAATTCCATACCAGGCCCATTGGGTCTTGTATGGATCTTGAGGGAAAACCCCACGCCAAAATTAAATATAAAGCTGTGTGGGCTGCTCGCTCGTCCCCCCCCCTTTCCTGACCTGCCAGGCTGCGTGCTCGGATAAGGGTCTGGTATGGATTTTGGGGGATCCCACACAATTTTTTATATTGGCGTGGGGGTTCCTCTTACAATTCATACCAGACTGGAGGGTCTGGTATGGTCTTGGGGGGGACCCCACACAGTTATTATTTTTATATTGGTGTGGGGTTTTGCTTTAACAATTATACCAGACTCCTGGTATTGTCGGGATCCCGTTCCTTGTATTACCCTATATCAGGACACACTTCATGCAGTTTAGTTCATACAAGAGATGTCCATATAAAATCAAGAACAGGATCCAAAACCGACCAAAAAGCATTAGATATTATCTCTCCTCAGCTGGCTTATTTTTAGATGCTGGAGTGTACATTATATAACAAATCACATTTAAAGTGGAGTTCCACCCATTCAAAAGTCAGCAGCTACAAAAAGCGTAACTTCTGAATTTTAATAATCAGACACTCACCTGTCCCACGGTCCAGCAATGTGGTCGTACGAAGCTCCGCTCCTCTCCCCCTCCTCTCCAAGGCGCCAGCATTCTAACTGTGAGCGCCCAGCTGTGGCTTCACATCCGGGCATGCATTGCGCATGCGCAAGCCACGATGCACGCTGTGAATTGCAGGGCAATCTTATGAGACCTGTGACGTGTCCCAGAAGTTTGCAGGGAGGGAGGGGGGAGAGGTGAACTTCCTTTCGGCGTAACAGAGCCAGGGGAGGAAGTGGTAGCTGGGTGTCTGTGAAAACAGGGTACCCGCTCCTCCACCCAAAAAAATTACATGACAAAAGTGTCAGGGGTCACCTGCACTTAAAGCGGAAGTTCCATTTTTGAGTGTAACTCCACTTTAATAGTACAGCTTGTACTTGTGTGTACATTTCTGCACAATTCTCAGGCACATGGTAAATAGTATGAATATATGATTTGGTTTCCTGCGCACAATGAATGCACTGGTGTGCACACATAAGGTTTAGTAAATCAGCCCACTAACACCACTATTTCCCACATGCCTGAAGGTAATGATACTTAGGGGATCATGTTTTAGGAATAATCAATTGGATGAAAAAGATATGAATTGTAGATACATCTGAACAATGACTAAATGACAATGTCTGTCTAAAGAGTGGTCAGATCTTTAACATATCATCCCCATTCATATGACATGGATGTTGCTAAACATTTACTATTATTTTTACACAATTGAAATATTTGTTTTAAATAATTAAATAGAATAAAGTCATTTTGTAACATACATAACACAGACTTTGCAACATCGTAGGGGTCTAGGTAAAAAAAAATGCTTTGCAAATGTCTCAGCATTGGCTTAAAAGTCACAAAAAATACCTGTGATGTTTGAAATACATGTGTAATATCAGTTTATATTTGTTGCTTTTTACAGCAATAGCTTAACCCCATAGGCTAAGAAAATTTGACCACAAGGGGAAATAATATGAGGAAGGCCTCTGCACTGTGTACATGGTGTTCTGTTCCCACATGAAGGCGAATGAAGGTATAACTGATAATAGCTGTGTGACTTCTTACCTTCGTATCCAAGCAGTGGGGCAGACAGGACCGGCAGATGTTCAGGTTAGATGGATCCAGACTCAGACATGAAGATGAAATCAGCGTGGGTTTATTCAATCCAGATAAGACAACAAACGGTGATACAATACTGTTCTGTAGTAGTGGTATCAATGCTGACTTGTTAGAATATGTCCTGAGGCTAGCTGCTGTGGCTGCAGAGCTGCTGCTGAGCTGCTGCTAACTACTGCTGACTTCTGCTGACTTCTGCGTGGTCAAAAACTGATGCCTTCTCTCGAGCCCAAAAATGTGGAGTGTCTAGTCACACAGCCATGAGGAGATACTGAAATGGCTGCCCCCAGTGAAGAGACCTGCCCAGCAAGAGTCCACGCCTCCGAATAGAAAAAACTTTACTAACAAGAACAGGGACGTGTGGCATGCAAATTCTGGCCAGCAGATGGCAGCAGTGAAAGAAATGCATGAAAACAAACATGTAGAAATAAAGATTAATAATGTAATGTACAAATAACTATAAGGAGAACAGCACACTCCCCGTCTGAAATTTATGTAAGGAGATTTCACTATGACGAATGTCCATAAAAATATAATACAACCTGTAACAAAGAACATGTGAAATGCAATAAACATGACATAGTGGGTTGGCTGACCCATAGCGGGTAAAACTGTGAAGTTCGAGTTCAGTCCTTTTTCATCCTTCGGGAACGTTCTCGATGGGTAATATTAGAATGAGTTCGTTAATCGGCCTTGCAAAAGTTTTAAGCTCACCCTTCCTGAAGATCTTCAGCTCCACCTTTCGGACCTTGCCATCCTTGCTAGGAAGAACCTTTGTAATTAGTCCCATAGGCCAGGTGATCCTTTCGGTTTGTTGCTCCTTCTTTCAAGTTTGGTTTTTGATGTTGCCATTTCCTCCTTCCTTGAAGAATATTGAGATACTCTTTACGCCATCTGTTCCAGAAGTAATCTGCCAGGTGTTGTACACGTTTCCAGTGTTTTTGGTAGATATTCCCATGGGTAAATTCTCCACTAGGCGTGAGCATATTGTCCGTTTTTTGGGTAAGTAGAATAGCCGGAGACAGTATGGCTGGTGTTTCAGGATCCATAGATACTGGCACAAGGGGTCTTGAATTGATGATAGCTGAAACTTCAGCGAGAAGAGTGACGAGAGTCTCGTGCGTAAGTCTTGAAGAGTTTACATCCATCAACATAGAATTTAAGATGTTGCGTGAGATCCCGATCATTCTCTCCCAGGAACCCCCCATGTGGGAACTATGAGGAGGATTAAAAATCCAGGTGCAACCTTTCTCCGCCAACTGATCTTGGATAGGCTTAGTGTCGATGTTCAGTTCTCTACAGGCGCCGATGAAGTTACTTCCCTGGTCTGACCTCAACTGTTTCACTGGTCCTCTGATGGCGAAGAACCGTCTTAAGGCATTAATGAGGCTGGATGTGTCCATAGATTCTATCACCTCTATATGAACGGCTCGCACACTCATGCAAGTAAATAGCACGGCCCAACGCTTACTGTTTGCGTGACCACCACGGGTTCTACGTGCGGACACCATCCATGGTCCAAAGACGTCTAGGCCAGTGTAGGTGAAGGGCGGCTCTGTGCATAGTCTATCCGCGGGCAAGTCGGCCATTTGTTGGTGTAGCTGTTTTCCTCTGGCTTTACGACAGTGCACACAGTCATGCAGTAGTTGGGCTACACGTTTCTTCATACCTATAATCCAAAGACCCGCAGACCTTAACTTGCCCTCAGTGATTTGTCTGCCCTGGTGTTCAGTCTTTTTGTGGTAATGTCGGATCAGCAACGTGGTGATATGATGTTTGCTGGGAATAATGACAGGATTTTGCTCCGCAACTCCTAGGTGGGCTTGATTCAAACGACCACCAACTCTGAGCAGGCCAAAAGTGTCCATAATTGGATTTAAGTTAGCAAGAGGTCTTTTTATAGGAATCTGCTGTCTGTTGTTCAAGCACTTCCATTCTACGTTAAATTCCTGCTGCTGGACATGACGTATTATGAGAGACTCGCTATGAGAAATGTCCTCAGCAGAGAATGGTTTATGACAGATGTGCCAACCGTGACAATCTTTATCTTCTTGAGTGTTGTGATAACATCTAGCGATGTGCACTAACCTTGCAATGGTTCTGACAAGTCTCATCCAACTGGAGAAATGTTCAAAACGATGACAGTCAAGCCTGGAGGTCTGCTTTGTTTCAGTGACTAATGCGCTAACTTCGGCGCGGATTTCTGGATCATTATCCGGATCCTGGATGCTGTAAACTTCCTGTTCACATTTGTCTACCCGTCCTAGCAGAAACTCTGGGCCTGTAAGCCAAGTAGATTTAGCAACGGAACCCACAGACGTAGGCCTGGTGGCGTGATCTGCTGGATTAAGTTCAGATGGTATGACAATGTGTTCTCTCGTCTCAGGCTTGCTGTCCATGGTGCGCTGAAGAGAGTTAGATCTGGATGGCGCTTGCTCCTGATTGTCTGGGAGTCTTACCCTGGTGGTTCCGTAGGGTAATGGAGAAACGCAGTGATTGGTTTCGTCTTTAAAAAACTCTCTGTCTTCTACCGATAAGGCTACCTTAT
This sequence comes from Rana temporaria, assembly GCF_905171775.1. Taxonomy (NCBI): domain Eukaryota; kingdom Metazoa; phylum Chordata; class Amphibia; order Anura; family Ranidae; genus Rana; species Rana temporaria. Next base: position 218,337,164 of record NC_053489.1, read on the forward strand.
CGTCATCCTTGGTTGCGCGAAAGACTGATCTCCCCAAGTCGTCAGCAAAGAGGGGAGAAATGATGTCAGGTGGTTGTACGAGGTCTGGAGACTTCTCTTTCACTTCGTAGTGATGAGGACACGGCTTAATGCAAGTTGTGCGTCCGTCTCCACGCACGTACGTTTTGAAGGAGTCGATTTCTGGTTGATCCAGGCATACGTTTCCTATGACTACCCATCCCAGGTCCAGCCTCTGGGCATATGGTGCGTAGTCGGGACCATTACACTGTTGGCGCACCTTGTGCACCCTTAGATTGTCTCTGCCAAGCAGGAGTAGAATCTCAGCATTGTTGTCCATAGGTGGGATAACGTTGGCTAGGTGCCTTAGGTGCGGTTGGTGAAACGCAGCTTCTGGGGTAGGAATCTCATCCCTATGGTTGGGTATTTGATCGCATTCAATCAGTGTTGGTAGGGGTATTTCGGTATTCCCACTGATGGGGGAAGCAATGAATCCTTGCGCCCTCCTGCCGCTAGTCTCAATGCGGCCTGAGCAGGTGTTCAAGATGTAGGGTTCTGATGGTCCCTTTATCCCGAAGGCTTCAAAGAATTTAGGTCCTGCTAGGGACCGGTTGCTTTGGTAATCGATCATGGCATACATTTTTACTGCCTTTTCTGGTAGTCCCTCTGGATAGACCTTGATTAGGCATATTCGGGCACAACATTTCTCACCCTGGCCCTCGCCACATACTTCCAAACATGAGCAGGAAACAGCGGCGGCTGCGTTAGCGTGGTTCTGGGGCTCCCCGCCATGACTTGGAGCGGGACTGGTTGTGACGGCAGCTGGTGAGTCTCTGGGCAGTGGAACTGGGTGCATAGCCGAGGCATGTCTTTCACTATGACACTCCTCACACTTGATGATGGATTTACAGTCCTTAGCCATGTGCTCCAATGAAGCGCAGCATCTGAAACATACCCCAAGCTCGCTGAGGAACTTCTTGCGCTCCTGTATGGGTTTGGATCTAAACCCTCTGCATTTGTTCAGTGAGTGTGGTTTTTTATGAATGGGACATTCACGATTGAAGGACTTGTCTCCTGATGAGGTATTGTACTGTTTACCCGTGGGTGCTGCATAAGACGGTAGGTTAGTCTTTCTAGCACTCACGCTGCTCTTAAAGTCTCTGTGTTTATGCATGGCACTCTCATACCTTGGTGATGGTGTCGCTGGAGCTGTAGTGTTGAACTCCAGGAAATCGAGGCTGGGGTCATTCCTCATCTGGGACTGTTCTTCAATGAATCTGCAGAAATGAATAAATGGGGGAAAGGTGATGTCATGCACCCTTTTGTACCTTGAGACTGATGCCGCCCACTTTTCTTGCAGACTGTATGGTAGTTTCACGACAATTGGGTTCACTCCATGGGCTGTATCCAGGTAGCATAGCCCGATCAGACGAGGGTCTCTTTTGGCAAGCTCTAGTTCCATGAGCAGGTCACTCAAATCCTGAAGCTTATGGACGTCCTTAAGATTGATCTTTGGAATGTTCTGCAATCTCTTAAATAGGGCCTTCTCTATAGCTTCTGCACTGCCAAAGGTACGTTCGAGTCTCTGCCAGGCAGCAGCGAGACCTGCTTCTGCTTGTCCCACATAGACAGTTCTGAGGCTCTTGATGCGATTTGTGGAGCTTGGACCCAGCCATGAGATCATGAGGTTGAGCTCCTTCTCTGCGTCTAGTTTGAGGTTGGCAATGGTGGCCTTGAAAGTTGCCTTCCAAGCTCTGTAGCTCTCTGCACGGTCATCAAATTTTGAGAGACTTGTGTTAATTAGCTCTCTGATCGCCATAATCCTGGCCAACTCAGACATATCTGATTTCTCACTGCTTGTTGCCACGACAACCTGTGGTGCCGCCGGGGCGTGTAGGCTTTGCGGCGTGAAAGGGTGAGATGCATCCAGGTAGAATGATGCTGCTGCAGGGTTGAGCTGTGATCTAGTCTCTGTAGATCGTGAGGACTGCTGCTTGAGCTGTGGAGGTAGGCCAGGAAACGCCTGATGGCCCTTTTTGTAGTTTCGTAATAACTGTCCTTGAGAGGGCACATCTGGGTGAACACCATCAGATTTCTCGGGTGCTGTAAGTGACACTGGCACTGTAGGTGGAGATGACTTTGAGGTTTCGGCGTTGTCAGCTTGGACGGTACTGCATACTGGGGGTGATGCAGATAATTGTTTCAGTACATAGTCGCTGGTGCGGTAAGCTGAATCTTCTACCTCCTGTGGTAGCGAGCAGACTGGATCAAGACCTTGGCTTAATGCTTGCTCAAGTAGTCTTACTTTAGCTAATGCAACTTCCTCTTCCATCTCTGATTCAAGAATCTTTATTCGAGCCTCTGCTTCTGCTTCTGCCCTCTTGGCCTCTGATTCTGCGTCTGCCCTCTTGGCCTCTGCTTCTGCTTCTGCCCTCTTGGCCTCTGATTCTGCGTCTGCCCTCTTGGCCTCTGCTTCTGCTTTTGCCAGAGCTTCCTTTTCAGTGAAGGAACGTCTGGCTTTGGATTGCTCTGCATTTATGCGGGCCTCTAGTAGTCTGTCGCTTAGGGTTGAGCTTCTTGAGCACGATGATCTGTATGACCGAGAGGAATGTTTGGATGAATTTGATCTGTGTGATCTAGTTTCTTGCAAATGGGAGATGCGGAGTTCCGCTTTATCTTTAGCAAGCAGCACCATGGTGTCTCTTTGAATGTCTATAGATTCTGCCTTGCTCAGTTCTGAAAGGGCTTCATCATTATTAACGTTTTTTAGAAAGGTTATATACCTTGTGAACAGTCTCTTGTATCCTTCATGAGCTGTGTTCAGCCGCCTGATGCCAACTTGTAAGCTTGAGGTATCACCAGAGGATTTAAGTCCTGACATGAGGGAGGAAACTCGCTCCCATAGCTCTTCCAGGTTATCGCATAGCTCATCTTTTGTGGTTTGATAGTTTTCCCTGACCTTTATTGTCGGTTTGAGGGAGCGTCTTGGTCGCACGACTTGGTCTGCTGGAAGTGTGGGTTCTGCTTCCTGTACTTCTTGGTGATCAGTATCAGGCTGCATTAGCTCTGTTTCATCACTGGGGAACTGTGCAAGGTCCTTTTTGTCCATTTTGATTTAAGGTGCGCTGTCTCTTTAAGAAAATAAACTTTTGAATTGGGGGCTGAAAATTGCAGTGTGGCTGCGCTGGGGCACTCTGGCAAGGTTCCTCAGGTGTTTTAAGTGATTCGCGGGGGTTTAGGTTAGAGAGGGACCCCGTGTGCGTTAACAGTTCTGCTATGCGAGCAAAGATTGATATGGGATATAGGAAACGGCTTGATGAGTTGTGGAGGGCTTTCAGGCAACAGTAAAGATACTGTGGACATGCGGTGCTTGCCCTTAGACTTGTGGAACATGCACTGTAGCTGGGCAGATTCGCTGCAGATGGGCCTGTTACAAGGGAGATTCCTTAGTGTGGTAACTCTGAGGGAATCTGTGACTGGGGTGTGGACATTAAGGCAGTTTTTGACTGTTCTGTTCCCACATGAAGGCGAATGAAGGTATAACTGATAATAGCTGTGTGACTTCTTACCTTCGTATCCAAGCAGTGGGGCAGACAGGACCGGCAGATGTTCAGGTTAGATGGATCCAGACTCAGACATGAAGATGAAATCAGCGTGGGTTTATTCAATCCAGATAAGACAACAAACGGTGATACAATACTGTTCTGTAGTAGTGGTATCAATGCTGACTTGTTAGAATATGTCCTGAGGCTAGCTGCTGTGGCTGCAGAGCTGCTGCTGAGCTGCTGCTAACTACTGCTGACTTCTGCTGACTTCTGCGTGGTCAAAAACTGATGCCTTCTCTCGAGCCCAAAAATGTGGAGTGTCTAGTCACACAGCCATGAGGAGATACTGAAATGGCTGCCCCCAGTGAAGAGACCTGCCCAGCAAGAGTCCACGCCTCCGAATAGAAAAAACTTTACTAACAAGAACAGGGACGTGTGGCATGCAAATTCTGGCCAGCAGATGGCAGCAGTGAAAGAAATGCATGAAAACAAACATGTAGAAATAAAGATTAATAATGTAATGTACAAATAACTATAAGGAGAACAGCACACATGGTGTATGAAGGTTCCTGTGTGAATGGCTGGATAAATAAGTGTTCTGCCAAATGAACCTCCAGCTACAATGGGAAGTGAAACATTTAGCAGCAGTAATAATACCATGGCTATATATGATAGCTTCTTGCTCAGGGCTCCTGCTTCCTGCTACCTGCTCAGTTTTTTATGGTACCAGGACAAGCTGTGACTTATAGCCACCTGGCCAGACATTCCAAGGTGAATGTAAGCAAATGACGAAGGATAATGTAAAAAACTTGAAGTGGGGTCCCCACCCAAAAATTCATACTAGGTTCTTTAGATCTGGTATGGATTTTGAAGTGGGACTCACAAAAAAAGTGGGGTCCTTCCAAAATCTATACCAGACCCTTATCTAAAAATAGGGGGATAAGCATGCCACCACCCTCACCAAACCATACCTGTTCACATGCCCTCAACCTGGAAAGCTACCTTGCTGATGCGGATAAGGTCTTCTTCCCCACAACCTTGGCCTTGTGGTTGTTGGGGCCTGCTAACAATAAGGGGACCCCAGATGCTGCCCCCTCATGTGACTACATAGTACCCCCAATCATTCACAAAAAATAGTAAACACACACAGTTTTTGACAAGTCTTTTAAAAGAAAGTCCCTCAATGTAAATCCATCATCAATCATGTCGGATGCAGAGCCAAGGCCATCACGATGAACGAAAACCACCAAAGGAAAAAAGAGAACACCACCGGCCAGCATGTCCTATCCTTTCCCATCGCTGCTGCCAAATTATATCCTCTGGTCCCCATCTATGCACTGTAAATAAGGTCTTCCTGATAATTTCATTGATCATATATGGACATGAGCATACTTGCTCAGTGACGTTACAGTGATCCCCAACTATTGGTTAAATGTCTGTTAGCTCATCTGGTCCAGTGTTCTTATGGCTATTTTCTCCTAGGATCAAATTTTAGAGAATGCTACTTTACCCTGGCAAAAGATAACACATGGAAATTGAGATTACACACATATTACAAACATTATGGGTATTATTTGTGACTTTTGTACTAAAACTGAGACATTTATTTACAAAGCATTATTATTTTTTAATAAACTATTAAAAAAAAAACTTTTTTCTTTTTTTTTTGTGGATTTAACATTTACTCACGACTTTATAATTCTATATTTCAAGTTAAAAGCATCCATCTAATGCTTCACAATATACTTACACAAAATATGAAATGGTTTAGCTACTATGCCTCTCTAAATAGCAAACTAGCAGCTGCAACCCCTGGGATTTTTTCTTCTGCTATGTTAAAGTTTTGTAATAAGTTATAAAATATAGAGGTTATATGGGGACACGCTGAGTTGTTTGACATTGCATTTATGTGCAGTGTCTTTATGTGTTAAATAAATATCAGTTTTCCTTTTCTTCCTTTGTGAATGGTAATTTGCCATTTTATTAGGCTTTTTTTTACAAATTGATTGATGATAGGATGAATGTAGTTTTAATGTAACATAGAATACTAATGTACAGTAAGTATTAATGACAAAACATTATACTGTGTTTTCTGAGACAGTTATTTCAGTTTGTTCCATTTATTTTTAGGTATTTAAATCAGAAAAAGCATGAGTGTTATGGCTGTAGCATGCAGGAATAAGGACATGTGACACTAAACTTGGGTGCTACTGCCCATGTCTCTGAAGAAGAATCCCAAGGCACCCTGACACCCAAACACCTTGTGGCAAAACACCTATAGATCATTTTCATGTTCAGCAGGGACAGAGTTCTGCTTGGCAAACAAGATGGTGCTGATGCTTTTTCTACTTCCGCCATTGTATGATATTAGATGGAGCACCACAGTCTACACCAGTAGGCTGAACCAGGAGTCGCTGGTAAGTAACTTATCTATGAACTTGCTCTGTTCTCTTTTGTTATCCCTGGCCCACAACTTCAGTGGAGAGGATAGCCAAATATTGTCACAATACTGAGGACCAGCTGCATACACCTCTCCAAGAGACCCCTTGCAGTAGATAAAAATGTCTCCTCTGGATTCCTTGAGCACCAAATCAAGGCTCAACTGTACCACATAGGTTCCTGCCTTCCCAACCAGCACATCCAAGTGAGCTGGACATATGAGCATTTTACAAACCCTTCCTCCACGGCAGACATTGATAGAATGGCTAGCAGTGTGGAGAATGCTAAAGCTAGAGATTTAGCTATGATCAAACAAGACTTATTGAACCTTGTTTCAAGCTTTCATTTTGGTTAAAAAAACATCTCGTTAAACCAACAATAATTCGAGGCCAAGAAATATGTTGTAAACTACTATACCTGAATGAAGATGTTCAGATCTGGCTCTTCGAGCTTAGCCTGCTCCTCGGCACCCTCTGCAGGGGTGGGGGGAACGGTGGAAGGAACGCTGGAGGGAACGGTGAAGGGAAGGGTGGAGGGCAGACTGGAAAGTGATTCTCTGGCTTCTATCTGATTATCCAGAAAAGGGAGGTGCTTGAAGTACCACAGCTTGGGCACATGAACTTTTTCTGCTGCTGCTCCTGACCTCTGCGAAGCGTGGACCGATTTATACATTTTTTTTATAAGAATTCCTCATGTTATTTATTTTGTTGTTTATCATGGTTGAATCTGCCTCTGGGATCCATGTCTGCATATAAATGGCTAATTGCTCAATTGTTGCCTTTCTTACAATGCTGTTGTGATACAGGTTGTTCTTTATCTCCCAGAGGTTTCTCATTTCCCTGTATTTATCTATGAACCTCATCATGTTCTCTGGCTCACGCAATTTATCCATAATAATTTCTAGAAGATAAAACAACAATTATATAAACACTAGTAGGTAGATTCAGGTACCTATGCCTAACTTTGCGGCGTAACTTAAGGTATTTACGCTACGCCGCCATAAGTTAGCTAGGCAAGTACATGATTCACAATGTACTTACCTGCTAAGTTACGGCGGCGTAGCCTAAATCGGCGGGCGTAAGGGCGCCTAATTCAAATGTGTTTGAGGGGGGCGTGTTGTATGCTAATGGGGCTTGACCTTACGTTTTTTACGTTTTTTGCGTACTGCGCATGCGCCGGGCGCCTACATTTCCCAGTGGGCCCACGGGCCTATTGATTTTGACGTGGACGTAAACGACGTAAATCCCGATTCACGACTTACGCAAACAACGACAATGAACGACGGCCATACTTGACATTACTATTCCAATAGGGCCTAGCTCTAACTTTACGCAGCCTATCTCTTATGTAAACGGCGTAAAAGTACTGTGTCGGCCGGGCGTACGTTCGTGAATCGGCGTATCTACTCATTTACATATTCTACGTCGACCGCAATGGAAGCGCCACCTAGCGGCCATCAAAAAAATATTGCAATCTAAGATAGGACAGCGCAAGCCGTCGTATCTTAGATATGTTTAAGCGTATCTCTGTTTGAGCATACGCTTAAACATAAGTCGGCGTAGATTCTGAGTTAGGTCGGCTTATCTACTGAAAAGCCGGCCTAACTCTTAGGCCCCGTACACACGACCAGTTTCCTCGGCAGAATTCAGCTTCCGACCGAGTTTCTGGCTGAATTCTGCCGAGAAACCCGGCCGTGTGTACACTTTCGGCCGAGGAAGCCGACGAGGAGCTCGGCGAGGAAATAGAGAACATGTTCTCTATTTCCTCGTTGTTCTATGGGAGCTCTCGTCCCGCCGAGCTCCTCGGCGGCTTCAGGGCTGAACTGGCCGAGGAACTCGATGTGTTTGGCACGTCGAGTTCCTCGGCCGTGTGTACGAGGCTTTACTGAATCTACCTATTTGTCAGCTTAAATTGTCCTAATCTTATCACAATCTAGACTTTTAAATGCTTTTAAAAGCACTAAATGCTGCCCAGCTCTGCCCCATTGTCGTGTAATGATGATTTACCCGCAGACCCTGTGTTTACATCTAAATAAATAAGTGGCATTAATATGCTAAAGTAATGAGAGCATTCATCAAGGCACCATTCATGTGTATATATCATGCCCCTCTGCATTGATGAGATGATACACTGCTTAGTTACCTCTGTCCAAGAATCACAATCATTGCCTGATCTGATGCACAGTAAAATAATCTGTTTTTGAGTCTCGCATATATATATTGTATATGTCTCAGAGCAGATGGAGAGCAAAATTGCATGGGGGGGCCCCAAGATTAAATTGGTCAAGGGTTCAATCAACATAAACCCGACATCCCTGCCTTGATATCATGACTCAAGTATATATAGGCCACTGCTGGCCCCATTTTCATTTTTACCTTTGTTTCAGTTGGTCGGCACTTCCGCTCGTCCTTACTCCGCATAACCAACGTAGTCACGTCGTTCTCATTATATATCCAGCGCATGCGTGAAACGCCGCCCTCTTCGCCCGCCCATGATGGACTTTTTCCTCTATTCCACGCCCCTTCTCAGTGTGAAACGACAATATGGCGGTGACACATGTGCGTGGTATACCCTGTACCAACAAGGAAAGCCCGGAGGTGAGAACGTCATGATCCAGGCCCAGACGATACAAAGCCACGAATATGTCACTTGAAGAGAGGGTGGAGATGGTGGACATACTGCGGAGGAAATATTACGATGGCGATCATGGGCCATACCACACCCCTAATCTGAGGAAGGCCCAAATAATGGACAGAGTGGCGATGAGTCTTTACCATAAATTTGGGGTCAGGAGATCCAAGAAGCAGCTCTGTAAAAGGTGGTCTGAACTGAAATTGCGGGAGCCGGAGCAGTATAGGAAGATCAAGAAAATTATTGACAAAAGTACGTATTTTTCATGTGTTTATTGCAAATTTCTTTATTATATTTTTGCATGTTTTTCTCCATGTGCTTGGTTGGCCTGGTTGAACTTTTGAACGTGGCAACTTTCAGGTTAGTGGCCAAAGTGTAGTATTTTTATGTTCGTAGTAAACATCGTTCCTCTAAAATCCGAAGTTTTCCACAGATCCAGGAAAACCACACGTGGTCATGCCTATTTGGCGTAAAACAACGTTTATAAACATTGTTGTCCAGATGATGTGTTTGTTCGAACTTACTAGAATGTGAAATGCAAACCTGATTCATTCTGTGTAAAGGTAGAGGATACTAAGCAGCTGGTAACACATCTGTACTCAGGAGCACCTGTGTGGCACAACAAAACAACCTTTTTAGGGTCTCACACAAAGGATACTTTGGGGTGCCTCCATGTGTGTCACTTTGACAAAAAGCGTCAGTATTCTAGCTTGGGGAAACTCCGGAAAAAAAAGTGTTACTTTTACGAATGAGCCTAAACAGACAATTGTACACCACTTCCTAGCAATGTTTTCTATTTCTGCCCTCCAATATCTGTGTGCTGAGTATACCTTTTCTTTCTTTTTTTTAGGGGATAGAAGAATGGGAGGACATCATTCGAAGGAGGCAAAGGAGCACAGACATGCAAAACACCAACCTCAGCATGTGGAGGAGGTTGATGTGGAAGAAGGAGGTGTGGAAGAAGGAGGTGTGGAAGAAGGAGAGGTGGAAGAAGGGGAGGTGGAGATTATCAGCACAACAGGTCAGTGTCTGTCATCACAGCTTCAGGTAAAGAGATGTAGGCCTGCATATTTCTACTAATCCCTTTTTTTTTAATTTTAGGGGATGAACATGGTGGTGTCACAGCATCTACTAGTACTCTTTTCTCCAGTGCTAGTGCAAAAATCGTGATCCAAGAAATAATGGAATGCAGTAGTGTAATGGACATTATGAGGAATCGGATGAATGTCATTGAACAAAAATCTAAAAACATAATTGACATTGTTGTGTTCAGCGCCCAAGTTTCCATTGGATAATCCACAAGCCAAAATTTGAAGATGCACAGAGTAAGTCAACATGTGCTATCTGCCATCACAGGATATCTATGTCTGTGCTTTGTGGGTGCAACCCCTTCCTTGCTACTCAAGTAGGTGAGAGGAAGGGTTTGCACCACCAAAACACATCCATTGATCCCCCATGATGGCAGATAGCACATGTTGACATTTGGCATGGGATCAGGATAGAAATTCTCATTTTGCCCAACAAAATGTGTGCATCTTCGAATTTTGGCTTGTTCCGGGGTGACATCACCCCATCTCATGTGTTTCTAATAAGGTTGAACTTTGTAAGTTCCATTGTTTGTAGATATTTGCTTGATATTTACCAGAAAAATAAAAAAAAATGCTCAAGTTGTGCACAGAATAAAACCCCAAAAAATTAAAAAAATTGTGTGGCTTCTTCTTTCTACGCTCAATACCAGTTTGTACATTTAAAAGTGAGTGATTACTGTGACAATTGTGGTTATTTACTAAAACAGAGACATACATTTGGCACTACAAGTGCACTGGAGAACCACGGAGACAGATAAAAGAAACACAAGCAAGAATGACAAAACAGTTTTTTCCAAGATCAAATTTGGTGTTTATTTTATTTTTTTATTAAATATGCTTTAACATAGCGATGGCCCCCCTACCTGTGAAGTACTCCACGTATCTTTGTCGTACATCTCAAGCAGTTCGGGGGGCCAAGCCAGTACGGCCAGTGTCCAGGCCAGTCAGGATTTCAGAATGTCTGGCCTCAGGCCTAAGGTTTGAAAGGTAGGAATCAGAATAGTTGTGCAGAAAATTATGCAGTATGCAGCAGCAAAATACTATAGTGTTCAGTTTATATTCCACCATGTGGATGGCTGTCAGGAACAGGCGGAACCGGCTGGCCATTATTCCGAAGGCATTCTCGACAACCCTCTGGGCTCTGGCCAGCCGGGAATTAAAAACCCTCCTCTCCGGGGTAAGGGTCCTCTGGGGAAACGGCCTCATGAGGTGTGGTCTAAGCCCGAAAGCTTCATCCGCGACAAACACAAAAGGGAGTCCCTCCACATTATCTTCATCTGGTGGCAGTGCCAGGCCACCAGTCTGGAGACGTTGGGCAAACTCCGTTTGGGCGAATACTCCGCCATCTGACATCCGGCCGTATTTCCCCACGTCCACAAACAAAAACTCGTACTGTGCCGACACCACCGCCATCAACACAATACTATGAAAACCTTTATAGTTAAAATAGTATGACCCCGAACGGGGTGGCGGCACTATGCGGACGTGTTTCCCATCAATTGCCCCTCCGCAGTTAGGGAAGTCCCACCGCTGGGCAAAATGGGATGCCACAGTCTACCATTCCTGTGGCGTGGAAGGAAACTGTGGAGTCAAACAAAAAAAATAGTACTTTGGCACATAAACATTGCAATCAGATTACAAAAAGACATCCTTGTCCAACATCAGTATAACATTTATTTGCGTGAGTATTTCAAGGTAAAAAGAAAATAGGCCCACTTATGAGACTCCTCACCCCTCTGATGGCCCATTAAACATTTTAAGGGGGGGGGGGGGTTCTCGCTGAGTTTGGGCCCAGAAAATTAAAATATATAGCACTCTGCCAAAATGGAATGAGAAACAAGACATTGGGACACATTTTTAAGGGGGGGGGGGTTCTAACAGAGTTTTGGCCCTGAAAAATATAAATATATAGCACTCTACCAAAATGGAAGGAGAAATAAGACATTCGGACACATTTTAAGGGGGGGGGGGGGTTCTCGCTGAGTTTGGGCCCAGAAAATATAGATATATAGCACTCTGCCAAAATGGAATAAGAAACAAGACATTGGGACATATTTTAAGGGGGGGGGTTCTAACTGAGTTTGGGCCCTGAAAAATATAAATATATAGCACTCTGCCAAAATGGAATAATGAGAAACAAGACATTGGGACACATTTTAAGGGGGGGGGGCAGAACTACAATGGAGCAGACAAAAACAAGTTTGAAACAGACTAGGCTAGGTGTGTTTGGGCCTAGGATAGCATGCTGGAGAGGTTAGTGTAGGGAAATATGCATGTAGGCTAAAAAAGGAGCATTAAAAGCTTACAGCATGCATGGGAACAAAGGGGACATTCACAGCATATTCCAATCATGGTAATTAGGGAATGATGAAATAAATACAAGACATTAGCATAAATAAAAGACATAGATTGTGATGTTAAAGAAGAAAACTTACCTTAATATAGTCCTTCTGCATTAATTGAATGATGGCAGAACACGTCTCGGGGATGATGATCCCAAGCGCCTGGGGGGAGATGCCTGTTGAGAACTTGAGGTCCTGCAGGCTTCTCCCAGTCACCAGGTACCTCAACGTGGCAATGAGCCTCTGCTCCGCCGTGATGGCTTGGCGCATCACAGTGTCCTGCCTCGTGATATAGGGGGACAGAATATCCAACAGACGGTGAAAAAACGTGGTCCATCATACGGAGAAAGTTCCTGAAATCATCAGGGTTATTCTCCTGGATTTCCCTAAGCAGAGGCATATAAGAGAATTGGTCACGCTGGCGCAACCAATTCTTGGCCCATGAACTCCTCCTCGCCCTGTTCACAGCCACAGATCCAGTAACATTACGAACTGCAGAAGACAGCCCATATGCAGCACGAACTCGAGAATGACAACGCACTTCCAACATGGCTTCAAACTGGTCGGCTGGTCAGAACGCACTTAAAACAGAATGCACCTAGGAACAGCAAGGCCTATAAATAACGACCTGAAAACCAGAAAACGAGCGGACAGGAACACACTGCAAAACAGATACGACCTGACTGCAAGCACTGAAAGACAGATACGAACCCACAAGCACGAACTGAACACCAGAAAACGATCTGAAAAGCACGGAGATTGAAAAGCGCGAATCGGCTCTAACCAAACTTTTACTAACACGCGGTAACAGGAAATCAGCAAAAGCAGCCCCAAGGGTGGCACCATTGGATTTGAACTTCCCCTGATAGTGCCGTTGTATGTGGTGTACGTGACCGCGTTCTGACACAATCGTTTTTTTTACCGATGGTGTGTAGGCACGACTGATGAAAGTCAGCTTCATCGGATATCTGATGAAAAAATCCATCAGTCCGTTTTCATCGGATGAACCGATCGTGTGTACAGGGCATATGCCTTTGAAGGACCAGGGCAACCCCAAACATCACTTTCGTCTGGCAGGCATGGTTGGATACTCCAGGGCTTGCCCCACCACATCTAGTTATGAGTAGATTACTACAGACATAGATATTTAAGTCTCTACTTGTACCTTATCCATATCAGGAATTACTGGTTCCAGTTACTTTCATTCAAGATTAACTCAGAATTGTGCTCTATGTTCCCTCCTATGGAGTCTATCTCTGGTACTAATCTTCTTGACGGATAGCGATAATGTGCATTATTATTGGCTAATCGGTCGGTGGCTTTTCTGTCAGTATGGGGGAGGGTAACCCCCTGTTTAGTTAACTTTTTATGTTTATGGTTTTAGTTTACTCTGTTATTTCTATGACAAAGTACCTTATATTTCTGTCATGCATATGATAAACCTCACATACCCCAAAAAATCATAATATTCTGGTCAACTAAATTGTTTGTATTATGTGAATTATGCAATATTTATTTATTTGTATGTCTTGGGGAAAAATAAAAAATAAAATTCTTGTAATTTTTTTCTTATTGATCATTGTATTGTATTCCTGATGACCTTTGCCACAATAAACATTTTTCTGATAAAAAAAAAAAAGAATGTGTAAATATCTGAATGTCCTTAACCTTTGCCACTGGTTCACTTTCCCTTTCAATCAGTAAAGCTTTCTTTCAAAGTTAAATCTGTTAAAAAAAAAAAACATACTTCCTGGTTGTTAAAAAAAAACCTTCAATAATTCAAATATTTTTTTATTTTTCAAAGTTAATGCAAAATAAACAAACATATACTGTCCATGGTGTATTCACAGAATTGTTCAAAAACAACAGTGCTTTGTTTACTGTTGGTGAGCTAAGATTTGATTCTTCTAAGCAGTAAATTTAATTTAATACACATCAGTCTTTAGGAGTGACCACTGGAACTGACAAAAAAGTTGGCAGATCTCCAGTCACACTTTCCCAACTTATATTGTTCAGTTTGTCTGAAGGTCTAATAGCTTTTCAGGGAGATTATTAGCTCTCCAGGGTTTTTAACTGACCTTGGTGAGCAGCCATCAGCATTATTTCTAATGGAGAATTACTGTGTCCTGGACACAGGGATCACAGGTCATCAGCTAATTCACTCTAGTCATTCTTTGAAATACACACAGAAAGTAATCTCCAAGTTAGGGCAGAGACAGGTCAAACTCTAAATGTCTATATACCTTTTATAACCCAAAAGAATACCTATGAGCTTTCTCTTATTGATTTATATATATTGCGTTAATAGGAAAGCTTCATACTTACAGCATGCGACTTTAATATAGAATCAAGTTATACTTATTGTGTCAGTTTGGCCAACTGGGAGACATTTTACTGACAGTATTTATTTAAAGTCTCTGAGGTCAGCCTGAAAACTCTGGGTAGGATATATGTATTTAAGGCAATAAAGTGTAAACCCAGAGACTGATAAAAAGCTGAAGCCTGCTTCTGATTGGAACATTGTTCCTAATTTTCTCTTTTTATGTTGGGAGTATTGTAAATGAATCAACATAAACAGACAGGCGAAGAGATGTGTAATAAAATGCCCAGAGAAGCAGAGAATACTAAAAGGAATAAAGGAAGCCCTCAGATAAAAAGACTGTTTTATAACCAGGGTATTAATAACCTGCATTTATGTGCCAATTAGGATTTAACTTACTGCATTTTAGACCCATATTTCACTTACTTCATCTGCTTATATAGTAGCCTTCCCTTTTTTTTCGAAAAATGCATTACCCATGTTTGCAAAGATGGATTTTAATGTAACACATTTTTTTTGTTTATTAAATGTAATTATCAATTTTATTTCTGTGAAATAATACTGCTTTAAAATAAAAGTTTCTCTGAACATAACATCCCTTTTTCCACATGAAAACTTCATCTTGTTATTACAAGCTTGCACTGACATTTGCCTGAGTTTTCTAAGAATTATTCGATGGAATCTATAAACCTTTTTGAAATGGGTTGCCCCTTCAACAAAAATATGGAAATTAACTAAAAAACTAATTTATTTTCTTTTAGACTGAAAATAATAAGATTATAAACATAATAGGGTTGATTTACTAAAAGAAAATAGACTGTTCACTTTGCAAGGGAAATTTCCCCAGAGCTTAGTGAATGAAGTGAAGCTCTGCTAACTTCCACCATTAAACATATGCAAAAAAAAAAAAAGAAGCAGAAAAAAAAGTGACAGATAATCATTGTACAATAAATTCGACAAAAAGAGTGCAACGCATGTGAAGCTCAAAAATTAAATTCATAATGATTAAACCAATTAAAGTGCATCACTATCAGCGATTACAAAATATCAACATGTATTACCACAATGTGCAAAATACATCACAATGCGCAGAGTGCTCTTCCACCACTATTTAGCAATAAAAAGTCTCATGAAAGATTTCATAAATAGTGAAAGCTTTTGTGCTGAGTACTGACTCTCAACATGAACATTCATCTACTGTGCACAATGATATAGTGCTGGTCTTCCTCCGTACTTATGCACTCACCAGAAACTTTATATATATATCTTCATATAATGTCAGCCATTAAAAGCACATGGAATCCTCCCATTGACATCCACTTCCAGATCGTTTCCATCCAGGAAAGACACTGTGCCCAAAAAAAAGCTCACAACATGGAGACCAAGGACATAGACTGATATAGTGTATTTATTGTTATAAATGATAACAATCCACGTGAAAAGGTATAACAAACAAATGTGCCCAAACTTACTAAGATGGTCGCTGCACTGACACATGGGAATGGCTGTGTGATGTCAGCATGTACGCGTTTCGTGCACTTAGACCAGGCCAGAAATTAACCGTGCCATTTTACTGTGAATAATCGGGCAGACATTTTACTGTGGATGGGAAATAGCCGAACCATTGTAATATAGATGATCAAGCAGCCATTTTCTTGTGGATAGAAAATAGTGACAAGCTACTACTGCATCTGACGGGTGAACTCAATATATCACATAAAAAAAAAAAAAATACTGGAAGATAAAAGGGGAGTTGGATCCAGAGAGTCTGAGAGATGATCTCCGTGAGCTGTTTGCCCAGCAACAGATATCCCCACTGGGAGTGGAGAAAGCAATTCTCCCTCCAGAGCAAATGGACACTACCCCAGTGTTCACCCCCCCCCCCCAGCAAAGCCCTGGCTATGGGGCAGAGTTCCGCTGGCCTCTGCTCAGCCTTCAGTATGTTTTCGGAGGGTTTGGGAGACAGCCCCTGTCAGAACTCGCCCCAGTGGCTGGTCACAGAACCGGGAGGGGAGAAAACCCTTCCCCCTCTCCAGCGGCTGAACTCTACCTTTGTATCTGTCCCCCCAGCAGAACCACTGGCTATGGGGCAGAGTGCTGTTGGTCTCTGCCCAGCATCAGAAAAAGAGACAGGGAGTCCAGGAGATAGTCCCCGCAAGATACCTCCCCAGTGGCTGGTAACTACACCGGAAGGAAAGCAACTGCCTCTTCCTCCCCATCTCATACCCAGATCATACGATTTTCATTTAATCAGTACAGTTGTCATCCGAAAATACAATAGAAATACACTACAACACATGACATCACTTCAGATGTTTTATTCTGTCGTACAAGAATTTTAGTAACAAGTCACTTTAGTAACCTCTCCATTTATATGTGACTAGCATGCAAAAAAAGGTGTATGAGCCATAAGGCTCGATTCACATTTATGCAGGTTGCTTTTGAGCATTTCTGCAGTGCTTTTTGCTGTGCTTTCTGCATTTTTCTATTTGCTTTTTTTTGAGATTTTACTGCGATTTTGCTTTACATTCACTGTATATAGCTGGTTACTAAGGAGTACGTTGTGAAGCCGGCCATCCTGTCCTTAACAACGGATGAGTGATCAGCTTCCCCACTGACAGCCAAACTAGGGGGCCCCCAGATCCTGCCCTCCCATGTGAATGGTTATCGAGTACATTGTACCGCTGACCCATTGACCAAAAAAGTAGTGAAATGTAAGAACCAAACAAGAGCCGGTATATGACAAGTTCTTTATTTAAAAAATAGCTCTGTGATGTCACAAGGGGACAGGCTCTGTGGGTGATGTCATCAGATGGCCACGCCCCATGACTACATAAGAGATGTCAGACAAGGGACGTCACAATGAGGGACGTCACAACGGAGGAAGACAGCAACAGGACAAGAGCGGACTTTTTTGTTTTTAGCAGGTAACCGGCAGTGAGGAAGAAGACAGCGGTGGCAAGAAAGAAGACAGTGGCGTGGAAGACGTCAGCGACGTGGGAGAAGACAGCGCCGGGAGAGATGGCGGTGGGAGAAGACGGCTTGGGGAGAAGACAGCATTGGGAGACACCGCGGCAGGAGAAGATGGCTTGGGGAAAAGACAGAACTATTTTTTAAAGGACTTGTCATCAACCGACTCTTGTTTTTTTACATTTCACTGCTTTTTTGGTGGATGGATACCCGATACCCAATTTACATAGGGGAGTTAGGATTAAGGGGCCTCCTTGTTAAAGGGGGTTTCCAGATTCCAATAAGCCCCCCTCTCCTGCAGACCCCGACAACCACCAGCCAGGGTTGTCGGGAAGAGGCCCTTGTCCCCATCAACATGGGGGCAAGGAGCTTTGGGGTGTTGAGGGCATGCAGTCTGGTATGGTTCAGGAGGGGGGCGCTCGCTCGCTTGTCCCCTCCCTTTCCTGACCTGCCAGGCTGCATGTTTGCATAAGGGTCTGGTATGGACTGGGGGGAGCCCACGCTGTTTTTTTTTTTTTTTTTTTTTTTTTAGCCAACAATTTTTTTTTACATTCAGCAGTCAGAGGGGAAACCAGCTGTAAGCTGATGATTTATACGTTGCTAAGGACGCAGCAGCCGGAATTTCCAACTCGTTCCTTAACAACCAGCTATATAGACACAAAACACAAACCGCAGCAAGATCATGGTAAAAACGCAGTACTTATGTTTCAGATGCAGGTCCATTGAAGTCTTTTACATGCAAAACGCTGCATTTTGCAGGAAAAAACTCCCCGACCCTTTTTAAAAACGCAGATGCACAAAAATTGATTGATGTGAACGTATTAATAATATCAATGTTTACACTTATATAGTGCCAATTGCAGCTGCGTCTAAGCGCTGATAATGGTTGTCATTATTACCCAACTCAATGGTACTCATTTTACCGACCTTGGAAGGATGAAAGGCTGAGTGGACCCCACCAGGATCGAACCTGCAACCCTTGGGACACAGGCAATCACAGACTGCTGCAAAAGAGCATTAGCCCCCTGCGCTATCTTACCAGCTTACCAGTTATCTTCCATAGCATTCCATGTTAAAAAAAATTGCTGCTTTCTGCAAAATGCAAAAAGCATACAAAAATGCATTAGTGTGAATCAAGCCTTAAAAGTACACAGCTAATCAGTGCACTGATTTTTAGTGTCCTGATTATCAGTGCAGTCCCAACAGTGCCCACTAGCCAATGTGTGCCCATCAGTGTTGCCTATCTGTGCCCACCAGTGCTGTCAATGACTGCTGCCATGAGTGCTGACAATCTTTTCCCCTCAGTGCCTCCTCATCAGTGTCACCTATCAGTGCCCATCAGTGCGGTCTATAAGTGCCCATGAGTGCCAGCTATCAGTGCAGCCTCATCAGTGCTCACCAGTGTCGACTCATCAGTGCTTATCAGTACAGACTATCAGTGCCCATCAGCTCAACTTGATATTGTTCTGGAAACGAGACAGAAAGCTCCTGTAGCTGATGCTACATACAGTTTAAAAAGCGCTGACAGCGGGCACAAGTATAAATGAAGGAAATAGTTTGTATGGACCAGCTTGGTCCAAACTAACAACTTTGTGGGTTTTTATTTTGCTGAGAGAACAGCATGTATGAAGACACTGTATACTTTTATTATGTATTATCATTTACTGTGAAGAATTATTCATGTAATGCTAAATTATTGGAAAGAAAATATCTGTTGGTAAATACTATAAAATAGAGCATGAACTCCAACTTATCCACACGTTCCTACCCACATTATCATTATTGTTATTATTAATGTTCTGGAACATCATCATTCCTTAA
This sequence comes from Rana temporaria, assembly GCF_905171775.1. Taxonomy (NCBI): domain Eukaryota; kingdom Metazoa; phylum Chordata; class Amphibia; order Anura; family Ranidae; genus Rana; species Rana temporaria. Next base: position 218,356,317 of record NC_053489.1, read on the forward strand.
TGTTCTGGAAATAAAATTGGTTCGGGAATCACCAGGGCTGATGTCTTACTAAATTTACAGGTAGGCCTAGCGTGGCAGAGATTTATGAATACTTCAGCATTGCTGACCTTAAAACTCCTGCCTAATTATAGCTGCAAAGAACAAGCTCAGATCAAATTCTGATCTTTACAAATGCTGATCTTGCAAAAAAAAGAAAATCTTTCCCCCCCTTAATATGTGATTAAATTATGTAGCTTTGTAGTTTTATTTTTGACAGTTGAGATTGTGGTGAGCAAAATTATTCAGCTGCCTAGTCTATTTACTTTTAATATTGTTTTTTTCAATTGGTTTATGCCAATAATAACCCCATGTCATAAAAAAATATAGAGTTTATATGACAAATGTTAGCCAAAAGGGAAAATTAACAGTGGAAAGTTTCCTTAATTGCATCTTAGGAAATACAAATAAAGAATTGCTAGCATCAATTTAAATAACTTTCCTCTAATGAGAGGTGTTTTTGTTAAATTTAATGTGCAAAGGATAGACCCATAAATCATAATATATTGTTTATGCCTGCCAGAATTTGGGCTTTATTTTATTCAGTGTAAAATGCATAAAGCAAAGCATTTTTATATAGCATAATATATGAAAATAGGTAAGTAACTGAACTAGGTTATAAAAATTTGCTGTGTAAACAAATAAAACAGATTTCTTACAAGATCCAACATGGGACTCAAAAATGTCAAATATTTTATTCTATGTGTATATTCAGGCTCATTTAAAACCATCAATTTAAATGCAGTGTAAAAGTCTGCTTTGATTATTTACAGTCATATTGTACAACATCATTTAAACTGTGTTGATTTGTGGCCTGCAGCCCATTCAGTTCTCTTGCTGTAGGTTACCTGGGAGGGAACACACGATCACACTGTGCAAAGCCATTTAATGGGGGTTTAATGCCTGCAGTCCTGACATTTCTAAGATGTAAAAAAAATGCCTTGGATCTCATCAAAGTTATTATCTTTTTCAATATTGCACTGGTAGGATATAGGGGTTTGATTACACTTAGACTGCAACTTCATAGACAATGACAAGAAGATGGAGAGATCGTACTACTTGACACATAAATGAAGTAAAAATGTTTTGGGTATGCAGATATCATTAGAAAAACATACCTATATTAAAATAAAAATATTTTAAAGGTAGATATAAAATACACAAGTTAATTCAGCTCTGTAATCATTAGTCCTAAATGTAGTTTTCTTTAACCATTTCAGCTCCGGAAGGTTTTACTCCTTCATGACCAGGGTATTATTTGCTTTTTAACACTGTGCCTACACACCATCAGTCAAAAATCTGACCGTGCCAAAACGCGGTGACGTAAAGCACTATGGGCCAGATCCACGTAGCGCAGCGTAATTTTAGGCAGGCGTAGCGTATCGTAGTTACGCTACGTCATCGCTACTTTGAGAGGCAAGTGCTGTATTCACAAAGCACTTGCCTCTAAAGTTACAGCGGCGTAGCGTAAATCTCCCGGCGTAAGGGCATGGAATTCAAATGATGAAGGGGTAAAACCTTCCTCCCTCCCCTCTCTGTACCGAACGGTACAGTGTGAGAGGAGAGGGGAGAGAGCGGAGGCAGCAGCAGTGCTATGGGCTGGATCTGTGACAAATGCAGTCACAGATCCGTCCATCCCTGCTCAGCCATCCCTGCCCCATACTGTGCAATCCCCCACAATACTCTGCAAACCCCCACAATACTCTGCAATACCCTGCAATACTCTGCAATCCCCCACAATACTCTGCAATCCCCCACAATACTCTGCAATCCCCCAAAATACTCTGCAATACCCTGCAATGCACCGCAATACTCTGCAATACCCCGCAATACTCTACAATACTCTGCAATACCCCGCAATACTCTGCAATACCCCACAATACTCTGCAATACCCCGCAATACTCTGCAATACCCCGCAATACTCTGCAGTACCCCGCAATACTCTGTAGTACACCGCAATACTCTGCAATACCCTCCAATACTCTGCAATACCCTGCAATACCTCGCAATACCCTGCAATACCCGTTTTTATTTATTATTTTTTGCGGAAAAACGTGTCAAACTAAAATAAAGTAAAGTAAAGTGAACAATAAAATACATATATTTTTTAAAGCTCCCCTGTTCCCGTGTGCTTGCATGCAGAAGCGAACGCACACGTAAGTCCCGCCCACATATGAAAACGGTGTTCAAGCCACACATGTGAGGTATCGCTGCGAACGTTAGAGCGAGAGCAATAATTTTGGCCCTAGACCTCCTCTGTAACTAAAAACATATAACCAGTAAAAATATTTAAAACATGGATTTTTAAGTAGCGAAGTTTGGCGCCATTCCAAGAGCATGTGCAATTTTGAAGGGTGACATGTTGGGTATCTATTTACTCGGCCTAACTTCATCTTTCACATTATGCAAAATAATGAAGAAAAATACTAATTTGCTACATTTTATAACAGAAACAAAGAAAAAAATCATTTTTTTTTTTTTTTACAGAATTTTAGTATTTTTTCTCTTATAGCGCAAAAAATAAAAAACCTAACGGTGATTAAATACCACCAAAATAAAGCGCTATTTGTGTGGAAAAAAGGACGAAAATTTAATTTGGGTACAGTGTTGTATGACTGAGTAATTGTCATTCAAAATGTGAGAGCACCGAAAGCTGAAAATTGGTCTTGTTATTAAGGGGGTTTAGGTGCCCAGTGGTCAAGTGGTTAAATTAATGTTATTTCATAATTAGTAACTTGTCAATCATAACTTGCATATATAATTTACTGCATATCAGTGATTACAGTGACATGCCATATATTTTATTGCCTTATTAAACCACTTAGACAGTTTTAAAAAAAAAAATCTGTTAGCCAATAGTGAAATATGTATTAACATTAACATTTTCAAAATTATTGCAGGTTAATTTTATTTTTATATAATTTTTTATTAATATTAATATTGATATTATTAAAATTTTAAAGAAATTGCACAATCCATAAAAGATGTGTGTGTGTTCTAACTGCAAAGACAGTCTGCAAAGACAAAAGTAAATGTTCTGTCTTTCCAGATGACACCAAGCTATGCAGTGGAATAACGTCCTTACAGGATGTCTCCAATTTACAAGCCGACCTCAATGCTCTGTCTAATTGGGCGACTGTGTGGCAGATGAGGTTTAATGTTGATAAATGTAAAGTTATGCACTTGGGGGCTAAGAATATGCATGCATCATACATACTAGGGGGAGTATAACTGGGGGAATCCATAGTGGAGAAGGATCTGGGGGTTTTGGTAGATCATAATAAGCTCAATCATGGCAGAGAGAGAGAGAGAGAGAGAGAGAGAGAGAGAGAGAGAGAGAGAGAATGTTGCCCCTCTTCAAATCATAAGTAGGACCTCATCTGGAATATGCAGTTCAGTTTTGGGCACCAGTTCTCAAAAAGGATATTGGGGAACTAGAGAAAGTGCAGAGAAGGGCAACCAAACTGATAAGAGGCATGGAGGAGCTCAGCTATGAGGAAAGATTAGAGGAACTGAATTTATTCACTCTTGAGAAGAGGAGATTAAGGGGGATATGATCAACATGTACAAATATAGAAGGGGTCCATATAGTGAACTTGGTGTTGAGTTATTCACTGTACGGTCAACACAAAGGACACGGGGGAACTCTTTATGTCTAGAGGAAAAGAGCATACGGAAAGGTTACTTCACAGTAAGAGCTGTGAAAATGTGCAATAGAGTCCCTGCAGAGGTGGTTCTGGCCAGCTCAGTAGATTTAAGAAAGGCCTGGATTCTTTCCTAAATGTACATAATATAACTGGGTACTAACATTTATAGGTAAAGTTGATCTCTGGGGAACAGGAAGGATTTTTTCCCCTGCTGTAGTAAATTGGATCATGCTCTGATGGGGATTTTTGCCTTCCTCTGGATCAGCTGTGGGTATAGAATTGAGTATATGGGATTGTATGATATTTTTTATTTAATTTTTATTTTTTTATGGTTGAACTAGATGGACTTGTGTCTTTTTTCAACCTGACTAACTATGTAACTATGTAACTGTGTGGGGGATGGACTCACTGGGACAACACAGAGATTGCTGTTCCTGATTACTAGGAGTAGACAATTTCAGTGTCCTCCTCTGTCAGAACAGGGATCTGCCTTGTTTTTATAGGCAGATCCCCGTTCTGCCTCTCTGTGAAGCAATCACAGGGGGCTGGCAGACATCGATTTACAGGTACGTTGTTTTGCATAAAAAAAACGCCCTGCCGCAGTATATATGCATATATTAAGTGATTAATTAGCAGGGATTTTCTCTCACTTCCTGTTTTAGATATTGGACTGGAAGTGAAGGAAAATCCCCCCAATGAGACACAGATGGCAAAAAATAAACTGACAGAGGTTCTGACCCTCCCTTACTCTATCTTAGTGGTTCTCAACCTAGGGGTCGGGACCCCCTCAGGGGTTCGAATGACGATTTGCCAGGGGTTGCCAAATCTCGAGCTGTTCCTAAAGCCCGCGCCGCTCTCCCATCCTTTTCATGGCCACCCAGCAGGGCTGTTCCTAGAGTCCACAGATGCTCAATCAGCCTATTCGCAGCTGCCCAGTTCACAGCAGGGATGGGGGGCAGAGACTAGACGTCAGCTGACTGGTGAGGAATGTGAAGTGGCAGGGGCTGGAGGAGACCCTATCTCCTGATTTCAGCATAGGGGTCACTGCTGCGAGACACCACAAAGCCAGAGACACAGTGCGTCACACTACCTATGATTATATTTGCCATTAAAAGTCCTCACTACAGTTCTCAGATCAGCAGATGACCTTGATCAAGAATACCTAAGTTGGCTGATCAGAACTCCTCATAGCACTGCTACTGTTAGAGAGAGAGATGGGTTAAAAAAAAAAGAAATTCGGATAGAGGGAGATAAAAGGGAAAGAAAAGAGAACAAAGAGAAAGAGTGGTACATCCTAAAATGTAAAGTGGAAGGAACTCAGGGAGTGCTAAATGTCCGTGGGTTAGGGGCGAAAATTACTTACCTTGCCTTGGGAGCTGACAACCTATGCTACAAAAATAATTTTACTGTTAGGGGTCTCCACAACTTGGGAAATTTTATCAAGGGGTCACAGCAGCTTGAGAACCACTGCTCAATCTAAAATAAAAAGAAAAATGTTTTGCCTATAGTTCTACTTTAATGTCTTTCTTAACTCTTGTAAATATTATGTGTGCAACTTCTGCAAATTCTTAATTAGTTAAGGTTTAGGGGAGAACTTACGTGGCAACTGTCTTAAAAACATTTTCTATTTCTGTGAAGACTAGGGGCCAGATCCACAAAAGGGATACGACGGCGTATCTGCTGATATGCCGTCGTATCCCTGTTTCTAACTATGCGGCTGATTCATAGAATCAGTTATGCATAGCTAGTCCTAAGATCCGACAGGTGTAATGGACTTACACTGTCGGATCTTAGGATGCAGTACCGCGGCCGCCGCTGGGGGCATTTCTCGTCGTAATCCAGCGTCGGGTATGCAAATTAGCACTTACGGAGATCCACAAAACGTTTTCCCTTTGTTAAGTCGCCGTAAGTGTTAGTTTGCCGTCGCAAAGATAGGGCTACTTTTACAAAGTGTAAAGTTAGTACACCATGTAAAAGTATACCCGTCTTTCCCGCGTCGCTGTCAAATTTTTATTTTTAAAAAATTTTTCCCGCCGCATCTCTTTTTTACCCATCGCGATTCACAAAACTCGGCGCAACGTAACGTAACGCAAAGCACGTCGAGAAAATAGCGTCGGGAGCATGTGCAGTACGTCCGGCGCAGGAGCGTGCCTAATTTAAATGGGACTCGCCCCATTTGAATTGGCCCGCCTTGCGCCGGACTGATTTAGGATACACCACCGCAAATTTCCAGGTAAGTGCTTTGTGGATCGGGCACTAACTTGGGCAATTTGCGGCGGTGTAACTTAAATCACAAAAGTTACGTTGCGCCCGCTGGTTGTGGATCTGGCCCTAGGTTTTTGGCACAATCAAATATGCTGAACCTTTCTTTACCCTTTTTCATATAATATACTGTATATTTTTACATTATAACTCTTCTCTCCTAAAGATATTTCTATCAACAGAGGTTTTTGTGATTTCTTCAACAGTATTTATTATGATAAGGTAATTTTATTTAGGAGGCTTACATCATAGCGCATGACTACTAACTGTCCTGAAAAAGTCAATGCTAATGTCACATCTGAAGTGCCATTTATATCGTAACAGTTACATACCATAATACCTAACAGTTGGAATAACATAACAATAACATTACATAATATTAACATTACATAACAATACATAACAGTTGGAATGAACAAGTATGTTTTTGGTAGTTCAACATTACGAAACATGGTGCAGGTACAAGTTTCTGTGGTTTATTTTATTTTCTATTTTTTGGTGAATGTAACTTATCAGTCTGTTGGTAACACCAAATTTCCTGAGTGTATGTGTATGTTAACTAAATATCAACTTTTTTCACCTATAATGGATAGTTGTTTTTGTATTACATAGCTCTCACCAGTACCCCCAAAATATTTATGCTACCTACTCTTGAGACATTAATGCATAATGATTAATTTGCTTGCTGACTGGCTGATAAGAGGCATGGAGGAGCTCAGCTATGAGGAAAGATTAGAAGAACTAAATCTATTCACTCTTGAGAAGAGGAGAATTAGGGGGGATATGATCAACATGTACAAATATATACGAGGTCCATACAGTGTACTTGGTGTTGAGCTATTCACTTTACGGTCAACACTGAGGACAAGGGGGCACTCTTTACGTCTAGAGGAAAAGAGATTTCACCTCCAAATACGGAAAGGTTTTTTCACAGTAAGGCCCCGTACACACGGCCGAGGAACTCGACGTGCCAAGCACATCGAGTTCCTCGTCGAGTTCCTTGTTGAACTTGTCGAGAAGCTCGACAGGCTTGCTTTGCGTACACACGTAAGAGACCAAAATTTGGTCGTTCTCCAGCGCGGTGACGCTCACCACGTATGACGCGACTATAAAGGGGAGGTTTGATTTTGTTGGCGCCACCCTTGGGGCTCCTTTTGCTGATTCCGTGTTTACGCGTGTTAGTAAAAGTTTGGTGAGTGACGATTCGTGCTTTTCAGTCTTTGTGCTTTCAGATTGATCTCTGCCGTTCAGTTTGTGCTTGTGGGGGTCGTATCTAGGCAATCGGGACGTGCGGTCAGGTCGTATTGTTTTACATTGCGGTCCTGTCCCCGCGGTTTTCATTGTCAGGGTCGTTCTTCATAGGTCTTGCTGTTCTTCACTGCGGTCTGTTTAGTGCAATTCTGATTTGTCGTTCGTTCCTAGCCTTGTAGCCATGTTGCAGGCACCTAGTCGTCGCCGACTTCGTGCTAAGCATCTTCTGTGTGTAGGTCTGTTTGTTTATGACCTAGACGATGAGGAGTTCATGAACAGGAGGAGGACGCGTTCATGGACCAAGAATTGGTTGCTCCGTAGGAACCAATTCTCTCACATGCCTTTGCTGCGGGAGCTTCAGGAAAATAATCCTGTTGATTACAGGAATTTCCTGAGGATGTCTGATCCCGTCTTTCAGCACCTGTTGGCTTTGGTGTCCCCCTATATTACCAGGCAGGACACCGTTATGCGGGAAGCCATCAGTGCTGAGCAGAGGCTAGTTGCCACCCTCCGTTATCTGGCAACTGGGAGAAGCCTTCAGGACTTAAAGTTCTCGACGGGCATCTCCCCCCAGGCTCTGGGCCTCATCATTCCTGACACCTGCTCTGCCATCATCCAGGTTCTGCAGGAGGAATATATGAGGGTAAGTTTGGTCCTTTAATATCACATTTTATGTCTATAATGTATGCTAATGTCTTGTAGTTATCTCCTCCTTCCCTAATTACCATGTCTGGAATATGCTGTGAATGTCCCCTTTGCCCCCATGCATGCTGTAAACTTTATTGATGCCCCTTTTTTGGCCTACATGCATATTTCCCATCACTTACCTCCCCAGCATGCAATCCTGGGCCCCAACCTACCTAGTCTAGTCACTTCCCAATGTATTGTGTTATATCCATTGTAATGTCCCCCCCCCCTCCCCTCCCAAATGTGTTGTAAAGTCTATGTTCACCAATATTCAATAACATTTATTTTTGATTCTTGGACTCCCAAACTCATCTAGCCCTCCCCTCCCAAATGTGTTGTAAAGTCTATGTTCACCAATATTCAATAATATTTATTTTTGATTTTTGGACTCCCAAACTCATCTAGCCCTCCCCTCCCAAATGTGTTGTAAAGTCTATGTTCACCAATATTCAATAATATTTATTTTTGATTTTTGGACTCCTTAACTCATCTAGCCCTCCCCTCCCAAATGTGTTGTAAAGTCTATGTTCACCAATATTCAATAATATTTATTTTTGATTTTTGGACTCCCAAACTCATCTAGCCCTCCCCTCCCAAATGTGTTTTAAAGTCTATGTTCACCAATAATCCTAATTATATTATTTTTGTACTCCCAAACTCATCTAGCCCTCCCCCAAACTTGGGCATTGGCCCATCAGAGGGGGTGTTTAATGTGCTAATTGTCTAAATATATTTAGATATAATATGCTAGTTCCCAGAAATGTTATAATGCTTATAATGTCTTTGTCTATTCTGCTTGCAAGGTTATGTGGCTAATTTTTGCATTTTTTCTTCCCCAGCTTCCGTCCACACCACAGGAGTGGCAGTCTGTGGCTTTGGACTTCCAGACCCGTTGGAACTTCCCCAACTGCGGGGGAGCCATCGACGGGAAGCACGTCCGCATCATGCCTCCACCCCGTTCGGGATCCCAGTTCTTTAACTATAAGGGGTTCAACAGTATTGTGCTGATGGCGGTGGTGTCAGCACAGTACGAATTCCTTTTTGTGGATGTCGGGATGAACGGACGGATATCGGATGGGGGAGCCTTCAGGCAGACGGAGTTTGCGCTTCGCCTTCAGGATGATGATCTGTCATTGCCACCGGATGACCAGAATGTAGAAGGCCTGCCATTTGTTTTCCTGGCTGATGAAGCGTTTGCCCTGGGACCCCATCTTATGAGGCCATACCCTCAGCGCACCCTCACCCCAGAGAGGAGTGTCTTTAATTTCCGGCTGGGCCGAGCACGCAGAGTGGTTGAGAACGCTTTCGGCATCATGGCCAGCCGGTTCCGCCTTTTCCTTACCTCTCTCCACATGGCGGAATATAAGTGGAATACAATTATCTTTGCATGCTGCATTCTCCATAATTTTTTGCGGAGACAATCTCCTAATTATATGGCCCTGGTTGGGCCCGAGGCACAACTTTTGGCTCCATCACAAACTTTGGCGGGCCTTGAAGCTGGCCACACAGGACTGCCCCCCCAGAGTGCCCGTGAAGTGCGGGACAAATACATGGACTATTTCATGGGTAGGGGGGCAATACCATCTCAAGCCAATTTGCCATAATTTAATCTTTACCAAAAATAAATCCAAATATTTTTTGAAAACTTGTTATGTCTTGCTTGTGTTGCTTGGAGTTGTTTACTCAGTGTAACTAAGTGTATTTTCATTATCAACTAGCAAACATTTCCCAGGTGATCCCCAAACCAAACACATAGAAAATTTAACGTATTTTAGGAAAAACACCACACACTTTTTTCAGGTTCAAAAGCTCTTTATTTTCTTATTATTTTTTCTGTTTGTTTTACCAAATACCCTGAAAAAAATTTTTGGTTTTTTTATATACAATCATTTTTGTTATTTTTTTGGTCTTTTTTATCATACAATATACAATCATTTTTGTTATTTTTTTGGTCTTTTTTATCATACAATATACAATCATTTTTTTGGTCTTTTTTATCATACAATATACAATCATTTTTGTTATTTTTTTGGTCTTTTTTATCATACAATATACAATCATTTTTGTTATTTTTTTGGTCTTTTTTATCATACAATATACAATCATTTTTGTTATTTTTTTGGTCTTTTTTATCATACAATATACAATCATTTTTGTTATTTTTTTGGTCTTTTTTATCATACAATATACAATCATTTTTGTTATTTTTTTGGTCTTTTTTATCATACAATATACAATAATTTTTTTCATTTTTTTGGTCTTTTTTATCATACAATATACAATCATTTTTGTTATTTTTTTGGTCTTTTTTATCATACAATATACAATCATTTTTGTCATTTTTTTGGTCTTTTTTATCATACAATATACAATCATTTTTGTTATTTTTTTGGTCTTTTTTATCATACAATATACAATCATTTTTTTCATTTTTTTGGTCTTTTTTATCATACAATATACAATCATTTTTGTTATTTTTTTGGTCTTTTTTATCATACAATATACAATCATTTTTTTTTCATTTTTTTGGTCTTTTTTATCATACAATATACAATCATTTTTGTTATTTTTTTGGTCTTTTTTATCATACAATATACAATCATTTTTTTTTTCATTTTTTTGGTCTTTTTTATCATACAATATACAATCATTTTTGTTATTTTTTTGGTATTTTTTATCATACAATATACAATCATTTTTGTCATTTTTTTGGTCTTTTTTATCATACAATATACAATCATTTTTGTCATTTTTTTGGTCTTTTTTATCATACAATATACAATCATTTTTGTTATTTTTTTGGTCTTTTTTATCATACAATATACAATCATTTATTTTTTTTGGTTTTAGAATATTTTGATTAAATAATCCTTAAAAACATTCAAATCTGGTTTTGTTATTTTTTTTGGTGTTTTTTTAATTAAATAAACATTCAAATCTGTTTTTTTTTTAAACTTATTTTTTAACATTCAGACTCTCCCCAAAACATCGATTACATTTTTTAATTTATTTTCCACCCTCCTTGTTCTTTCTTTTATTTTTCTGTTGGCCAGATGTATCTCCTCCACCTCTTCTCTGCAGGCCCAGATTTCAGAGATCACCATCTGGACAGTATGCCTGTCCAAGTCCAAGCCACCACCTGCTCCTGAAATGTGGGACAAAACCATTTTTTAAAATTAGGCAGGCCTACATCTACATTACCTGAAGCTGGGTTAGTTATATGTTACTTTACCTGATGTGGTGGCAGGCTGCGCATCATCACCATCCCTCGGGGGTGTGGCTTGCGTGATGACGTCGAAGCTTCATGACGCCCTACGAGAATGAAGAAAATGGAAACAGGATTTTAATAGCTTATAGGCCTGAAAGAGGAATATGATTCACTTTATACAATTTCTGGGACTATTGATGTTTCGAAAAACCCCTCAGGGCAAAACACAGGATTGTAGGCATTCACAAAGATCATGACAATTCTTGTACCTTTGGTCTACTTTTAAACATGTAAGCCAACCAAGTATACACTGCATCACCTCACCTCTGTGTGAACCCCAAAATGGGTTATTAAAGGGGCCAACAATTATGCAAATGAGTCCACATGTGTCACCGACTGCTGAGCAGACTCTCCTTTTACTGTATATATTTTAATTTAACAATAATTGAATGTTTTTAATAGCACATCTACCTAAATTTCAATATTGATCTCACCCCAATTTTTTGGAAATGTCATAATTTTAATGATTTTAAGCACAATATTTTGTCGTATGAGTTGTCGTTCCGAATGTACGTCCACTTTGACGACAAATTCTTGTGCAGAAAAACATAATACAGTACAACCTGAAATTGAAAACACATGGCGCGGAACAAATAATAAAAAATATATAAAAAACTTACTTCTTCTAATCACTCGCCTGATCCTCTTCATTTGTTCCGGCTCCCGCTTTTTGAGGTCAGACCACCTTTTTCTGATCTGTTCCTTTGATCTTTTCACCCCAAATTTCCGATGGAGACTCCTCCTCACCTTCTCCATTATTTGGGCCTTGACCTTGTTCGGGTACTTGTATGGCCCATGCCTCCCATCATAGTCCTCTGCTTTGAAAATGAGGACCATCTCCACCATTTCCTCAAAGGTCATGTTGGTGGCCTTAAATCTGATTCTCCTTGTGATCCCTCGTCCCGCCTGGCCTGGCTCCTGTCTTGCTGCCATATTCTCTAACATGTGCTCCCAACAAAAAAAAGAATGAAAAGGGGCGGGGAAAAGATGACACCACGAACGTCAGGGGCGGGGAGACGTGCGTAAAGTCACACATGCGCGTGTATAAAGGGCTACCACGTGAGTAAAAGGGGCGTTCACAGTTTGTGGAAGACGGCGGAGATAACGATCGGGTCAAACACCGGTATGTAACTACATTTTACATGTTATTCTTGATTGAATGATTTTGTGGGCTACATCTTATGTTCATAAACTAAAACATAGCTAGTTCGAAAATTGAAGGTAATGGTCCGCTATAGTGCCGTCGTACGTAACCAACGCTTTGCTTATGCATTTTGATCCAACTACTGTTGTGTGGCCAATCTCGGTTCTCAGGATGTGTTTTGAAAAAATGTCGTTTTAAACATGATGCAAATGGTCGCTTTTATGTCTTGACCAAACTAGATCGGAGTGCTTTTCTCTTAACGTTTCATACACAAATGAGGAGGAGATCTGGCTTATTAGTTCAACACAACTGGTCATCTGTTTCCTACGAACTGACCCAACATGATCTGCTGCCAATTCCTCCTTGTCGTTTTCGCGACGGAAGATAAGGGGCGGGGTGAAACATCTAATTTTTTAAGCATGGGCGGATGTCGTGTGCGGAGTGTATATAAGGCTCGAACACACGTAGCGTCCATACGACCGGGTTGCGTAAGAAAGACGTTTGAACGACAAGCGTGTAGGTATGCTTCGAACTTGGGACAGCAGTGGCATATTCAGGAAATACAGACATTTAAAGGAGCAATAACCCCAAATTGTTTGGGGCAGAAATAACTAACTTTACATTATATCAGTCTGGATTTCATGTCCTCATTGTCCCTTTTTGCTTTTAAGCAGCTGTAATCCTTTGCATAAATCCTCACTTCCTGGTTCTCTGGCTCCCTCTAAAATTTATCAGGGGAGCTTGTGACTGTGGTCTAAGCTGTGTGTCTAAAAATCCACAGAAACAATGCTAATAATTTTTGAAAATAAAATATGCCCTGGATTTCTTTGTTTTTGTTCTGTGTGTCTCTTTACTTCACAGAAACATTAAATCATTTTAAAAGCAAAAGTGAAACTAGAGGCACATTATATGTATGCACTTGTATGTCTCTAGACACTGTAAACAGTAATTTCATCAAAAAAAGATTTATCCATTAGTGACCCTTTAAGGGCTAGCTGGTGAGAAAGAGTAATTAACTTTATAGACTGTGTATTGACATTATTTATTTCTCCTTGGTTTTGGACAGGAAAAGATGAACCTGTTCAATAGACCAGAATTTTTGGACATATTTATAGACCGGTGGAGAGAACTTCCAGTTCTGTGGGCCACCAAAGACCCCATATCACGCAACAGAGACTTGCGCAAAACCGCACTGGAGAGCCTGCTCCCACTTGTGCGGAGACAGGTGGGGTTTGATGTGACGACTGACCAGTTGGAGGTCAAAATTGGGACCTTGAGAGGCACCTACAGGAAGGCACGCAACAAAGTCTTGGCTTCGATGAGGTCTGGAGCTGGAGCAGGGCGGGTATTTAAACCCAAGTTGTGGTACTATAGCAAACTGAGCTTCCTGGATGACCACCTGGAGGTAAGGGAGTCACTTTCGAGCCTTGCCCCCAGAAGGAACAGAAGGTCCAGCCTTCCCTCCAGCCTTCCCTCCAGCCAACCTGCTGCTCCCTCTGCAGATGAACCCTCTCAACAGCCTTCCATCCTGGATGAAGATCCGGATTTGCCCAGCTGGAGCCAGGTATATAGTACTTTCAATGTGCAAATGTGTGGTGTTTAAATGTTGTTAAAGAGATGTAAATTAAGATGTTAAAGGTAAAAAAAAGGTAGAGCTAAAAGTGTTATACAGATCATTTGTCAGTATTGGCCAGGAATTATTTTTGTGTGATTCACCATAAAACATGGGTCACAATGATTGGCTTAGCTAAGTCGTGACTAAAAAATATGCAACAGTCAGGAGCTGAAAAATGAGTATTATTTTTAAAAAAGAAAGTAAAACTGTACTTTTTTTCCATACACAGGACGAGACCAGGCAGCAGGAGGATCGGGAAAATGCCAGGCAGGAGGAGGGCAGGGTGAGTGGCTTGGAGGAGGCTGCAGGCCCAAGTATCTTGGACGTGGTGGCAGGCCCAAGTGGCTTGAACGTGGTGGCAGGCCCAAGTGGGTTGGATGAGGTGGCAGGCCCAAGTGGGTTGGACGAGGTGGCTGGGCGAAGTACCAGATGTCAGGTGTCTCCTCTTCGCCTGCGTCCGAGAAGGCAGGTGAGGGATACGAGGGTGCGTGACGCCTCACTAGCCCTCATTCGGGACGCCCATGCAACCCTTCAACAGCCTCCCACTGCTCAGGAGGGATTTGTGACAGTGGTTTTGGCCAAAATGGCAGAAATGACAGTAGACCAGCGCCTCCTCTTTGAGGGACTCCTCATCACCCTCGCAAATCAGGGGGTGAGGGGTCTTCTCACAGAGGACACTGTCATTTGCCGCCATCCCCATCCTCACACACCACATAACTCCCAACCTCCTCCACCTTCTTATTCTCATGCTCCTTCTCAACCTCCCCCACCTTCTTCTTCTCATGCTCCTTCTCAACCTCCCCCACCTTCTTCTTCTCATGCTCCTTCTCAACCTCCCCCACCTTCTTCTTCTCATGCTCCTTCTCAACCTCCCCCACCTTCTTCTTCTCCTGCTCCATCTCAACATTCTTCTTCCTCTTCTTCTCCTGCTCCTTCTGAACATTCTTCTTCCTCTTCTTCTCCTGCTCCTTCTGAACATTCTTCTTCCTCTTCTTCTCCTGCTCCTTCTGAACATTCTTCTTCCTCTTCTTCTCCTGCTCCTTCTCAACATTCTTCTTCCTCTTCTTCTTCTACTACTCCTGCTCCAGCTCCTTCTACTGCTCCTTCTACTGCTCCTCCTCCTTCTACTACTCCTCCTCCTTCTACTGCTCCTCCTCCTTCTACTGCTCCTTCTACTACTCCTCCTCCTTCTACTGCTCCTCCTCCTTCTACTCCTCCTCCTTCTACTGCTCCTTCTACTACTCCTCCTCCTTCTAATGCTCCACCTCCTTCTACTACTCCTCCTCCTTCTACTGCTCCACCTCCTCCTCCTCCACCTCCTCCTCCACCACCGTCGTCTACTCATCCTCCACCACCTTCGTCTACTCCTCCTCCTGGCATGAGTACTACCCCTGTGGCACCACCTCCAGCCAGGCAGAAGAGGAAGGCTGCTGAGAAGGCTGCAGAGAAGGTCAAAGAGCAGGCTGCAGGGAAGCCACCAAGGAAGGCCTTGAAGAAATCAAGAAAGTGACTCCCTTACTTCCATGTGGTGTACCAGAGTTCAGGCTGGTATAGTACCACAACCTGGTGACATCTGCCTGCCCTGCTCCAGTTTGTGACCTCGGGGAGTCCAAGACCTTGATGCGTTCCTTCCTGAATGAACCTCTCAAGTCCCCATTTTGGCCTCCAACTGCTCACCAGTCACATCAGGCCACACCTGGCTGTGCACAAATGGCAGCAAGCTCTCCAGTGCTGACTTTTGCTTACTTAATTTATTTTTCAAACCAAAATAAATGGTAAATTTTTATTTTACAGTTCATACTTGTCCTTGTTTTTTTTTGCTTTAAAATTTAGCTTGTGAGAAGGCAGGTTATGTTTAAAAAAAAATTGGATATAAGGTGTAATTTGAAAGGGACAGATGAGATAAGACAAAGCAATAAGGTTTCTATGGGGGGAACTTGACATTCCAAAAAATAAGAGGATTTGCATTTTTGAGAAATAAAAAATTAAGGTGAATATTAAGAGCAGGATTTAAAACACAGGACCAAAATAAGGTGAGAATATTTTAAATAAATATTATTGAGATCAGTAAGAAAAAGGTTACACCAAATTTTAAGGAACTCTGTGTGAATATCCTAAAAAAAGAAAAAAATAATATTGCTGTTTTGTGCCCTTACAAAAAATTGTGTAAAGCGCTGCAAATAAACGATTAAATAATGTTGGAAGCGAGACGAATGTGCTATCTCCATTCCAAACGCTACTTTTACCTATGTTGTTCTCCAGTGTCTAAGTTTTTCACAGGTTTCTTAGCATACACACGACCGAGTTTCTCGTTGAAAAAACAGCCCGATGAAGAACTCGTCGAGCCAAAATCCACTCCCATCGAGAAAATAGAGAACCTGCTCTCTATTTTCTCGACGAGTTCCTCGGCGGCTCCATCGGGCCGAAAGTGTACACACGACAGAGTTTTTCGACAGAATCCGGCTCTTCACCGAGATTCTCGACAAATTCTTCCGAGAAACTCTGTCGTGTGTACGAGGCCTTAGAGCTGTGAAAATGTGGAACAGACTCCCTCCAGAGGTGGTTCTGGCCAGCTCAGTAGATTGCTTTAAGAAGGGCCTGGATTCTTTCCTAAATGTACATAAAATAACTGAGTACTAAGATTTGTAGGTAAAGTTGATCCAGGGTAAATCCGATTGCCTCTCGGGGGATCAGGAGGGAATTTTTTCCCCTGCTGTAGCAAATTGGATCATGCTCTGCTGGGGTTTTTTGCCTTCCTCTGGATCAACTGTGGGTATGGAGTTGGGTGTATGGGATTGTATTGTGTTTTTTATTTTGTTTGTTTATTTTTTTGTGGTTGAACTGGATGGACTTGTGTCTTTTTTCAACCTGACTAACTATGTAACTATGTAACTATGTAACTATAAGTGTGCTAGAAATGCACACCTTGCTTTAAAAATCTAGTTATTGACACAATGGAGGCCTTCAGCTTCCATTGTGCTGTGTTGTGCTGGGCTTCTAGTATATCTCTGCACCTGTAAGGAGGAATTATGTCACAGTATGAGACCTTAGTCTAGAGTTAGGGATCACACTGTGCAGGCAGTGTGGTTTCCGCAAATATATGCCACTAACACCTTGGCTTTTAATACAGAGGTGTTGATTTTCTAAAGGCAAATAGACTGCTCACCAGTGGCGGCTGGTGCTCAAAATTTTTTGGGGGGCGCAAACGAAAAAAAACAAAAAAAAAACAATTGCAGCCTCACTGTGCCCATTAAATGCAGCCACTGTGCCATCAATTGTCACCATTGTGCCATGCCATCAAACACAGCCACTGTGCCATGCCATCAAATGCAACCACTGTGCCATGCCATCAAATGCAGTCACTGTGCCATGCCATCAAACGCAGCCACTGTGCCATCAATTGTCACCACTGTGCCATGCCATCAAACGCAGCCACTGTGCCATCAATTGTCACCATTGTGCCATGCCATCAAATGCAGCCACTGTGCCATCAATTGTCACCACTGTGCCATGCCATCAAACACAGCCACTGTGCCATCAATTGTCACCACTATGCCATGCCATCCATTGTCACCACTGTGCCATCAATTGTCACCACTGTGCCCATCAATTGTCACCACTGTGCCATCAATTGTTACCACTGTGCCCATCAATTGTTACCACTGTGCCATCAATTGTTACCACTGTGCCATGATTACCATCAATTGTTACCACTGTCACTGTGCCCATCAATTGTAGCCACTGTGCCCCGCAATTGTCGCCACTGTGCCCCGCAATTGTCGCCACTGTGCCCAGTAAAATGCTGGAACTGTGACCTGTATGTGCCATCAATTGTAACCACTGTGCCCAGCAGGCCAGCAATTGTAGCAGCTGTGCCCCGCAATTTTCGCCACTGTGCCCAGTTAAATGCTGCCACTATGACCTGTAAAATGCCCCCCCCCCCCCGCCTGGCACTTACCTTTCTCGGGTCAGCCATCCTCCTTCCACGTCCCTCGATGTCTTCTCCCGCCCTCGATGACGCTTCAGCCAATCAGGTTACCGATAACCAGAACCGGTGAACCTGATTGGCTGAGACGCCTGTCAGTTTTATCCAAGGAACGCACCGCCGGTACATCCCAAGGATAAGCATTCAGTAAGCTGACTACAGCCTGAGACTCTGATAGGCACTTCCACACAGCCAACCAGCTGCCGTTATTCAGATGGATGGCGCTCAGCATCCGGCCATCTGAATAGTGGGCGGCAGCGGCAAAAATACATAGATTCATGCAATGCATGAATCTATGTATTTCAGTGGCTGTAGAGGGGGCGGCGCTCCAGTGCCCTTTATGGACGAACCGCCGCTGCTGCTCACTTTACAAAGAAAGTTGCACTTTGTAAGTGAATCTATGCTGACTTCCATCTTTGAGGCTCCATGCACTAGGAGCTAAAAAAAATGCCCCAAAAATGCCAGATAAAAATGCTTAATATTATTGTTTTTTTTGGTATTTGTGTGAACATTTTTCCAGTGTTTAGCAGTCTATAGCGAGTTATTAAGGAGCGGGTGGTCTCCTGCATCCTTAACAACTGATGACCCATCAGCAGTCAGTGGGATTAATTGCTGACAGATGAATGTAAACAATGTGGGCCAAAAAAATGGCATGGGGTCACCCCCAAGTCTATACCAGACTTTTATCCCAGCATGTATCCTTGCAGGCCAGGAAAGAGGGGGGTGAGTGAGTGGCCTCCTCTCCTGAACCATACCAGGCCACATACCCTCAACATGGGGGGGAGTGCTTTGGGGAAGCACCTTGTCCCCATGTTGGTGGAGACAATGGCCTGTTTCCCACAACCCTGACCAGTGCTTGTGGGGGTCTGCAGGTGGGGGGCTTATTGGAATCTTGAAGTCCCCTTTAACAAGAAGGCCCCAGATCCTACCCCCATGTGAATGAGAATAGGGCACATAGTACCCTTACTCATTCACCAAAAAAGTGGTAAAGTGTTTAAAAATGCAGGGCCAGTTTTTGACTAGTCCTTCTAAAAAAATTAAATAAAATTGTCTCCTGGTGTAGATCCAACATCAATTACAATGAACGCTGGCTACTGACCCCAAAAAAAGAGGTCCACATCCGGCACTGGCTCGTGCCATCTGAATAAACTAAAGGGTGAGGTCACCCAGCGACCCCGCCCTCTTGTGCCATCATCAACCGGGGCATTCTGGGTCAATGATATCGCAAGGGGGCATCAAGTAATAAAAAGTACTTACAGTTTGCTAATTAATAAAATGCATTCATGGAAACATATTTCCATTTACTTTTTGGTAGAAAACAAATGGCTGTTTTACGTAAAGTGAACTTTCTATTAACAGCTTGCCTTTAATGTAAAAACAAATAAAAATTATCATTTTTTTCGTAATCTGCCTAGTTCCTAGTCCGCGGTGGTTCAACTTCCTGTCCTAAGACCCCATTGCCTCCTGGGAAATGATGACACTCATTTCTCAGGAGTCTCTGGGCATTACTGTGCCTAAAAATCGCCCAGCATGCACCTCTCCTGAAAACCAGGAAGAAAAAGGAACTGGGCTTCACATGCCCACACATATGATGGATATGGCTACAACATGATCTGGAGGATATAAGGCTGTGTTTGCAATGATTTCTGGAATGATTGTGGAGCTATTAATATGTTTTAGGGACTATTTAAAGTTGAGTTCCACCCAGGATTTTTTTTTTTAGCCCAAAAATCATTAAAAAAAATATTTTTTTTTTATATACTCACCCGAAATACCTGTTGTTATGCGTAAGTCCGTGATCTGCCTCATCTGTAGCCGCAGTCCTTCTTCTTCTTCTTCATCTTCTCCTAGTGAATGGGGCGTGCTGCTTTCTGGGAACTGTGTGTGTTCCCAGAGAGAAGTCGCCCATTCACAAGTGGGTGCGAGACTGGCGCATGCGCAGTAGGAAATGGACAGTGAAGCCGTAAGGCTTCACTGCCTGTTTCCCTTAGTGTGAATGGTGGCGTGGGACCTGCACCGATCGAGGGATCGGCATCGGGGGGCCATCAGTGCGGGCGGGTAGGACAGGTAAGTGTCCGTTTTAAAAGTCAACAGCTACACTGTTAGTAGCTGATGACTTTTAAAAAAAAAAATTGCAGGTGGAATACCAGCCGGAGTGGGTATAGTGTACCTGGACAGGCCTCTCACACCGACCTGGCAGCCAGGGTATCACTCGGAATCTTGAGAAGAAACAAGTCTCTGCCACAGACTTGGTAGGAATGAAAATTAGAGTGGAACCTCTGCCACGGGCCCTTTCTCTAGAATGTAGACAGTGGGGCAGATTCATGTAGCACTTACACCGTTTTTTTGGGAGATGCGCAGCGTAAGTGCAGATTTGCGCCGGTGGATCGCTGCGCCGTACCCAGAAAACCAGATTACGCCTCCAAATAGACTTCATCGCCTCGGTGTAACATTTCCACGCCGGCGCGGCGTTGGTGCAGATTTACGCTGGTCGGATCTGGCGTGGCCATGGTTTTTGTGTTTTAAATATGCAAATGAGGTTGTTGGGCCGATTCATCAACTTAAGCTTGACCGGCGCAGGCTACTCCCGGTGCGCGGACCAGAAAATTCCGGCGCCAAGTTACCCCTCATAAAAGCAGGGTGTCACGTACCTGGTACAGAGCAGAGCCTGGCGTGCAGGGAATGGCAACTCTTGCTCCTCTGACTCCGGAACCCCTGGTAGAGCAGACAGGGAGCGCTAGAGTTCAGAGTCGCACAAGCGCCAGGAAGGTGCCGTGCAGGTCTGCGGTGGTCTCCTGAAGACTCCACAGATGCTGTGCAGGAACTGCAGAGATGCTGGAGGTAAGACAGCAGACAACAGGAGCTTGGTGCAGATGGCTGGAACAGGCAGCAGGTGGGAGGTGTGCTGTAGTACAGATGCTGGCAGAGTCAGGCAGGCCGGGTCAAACACTGGCGGGCGGATCAGGTACAGGGGGAAGCCAAAGCAGAGTCGTAGTTCAAGCCAGATCAGTAACAGGCGGGCAGCAGACCGTTTGGAAGGAGGAGGCGGAAGCAAAGTCAGACAAGCCAAGGGTCAGGGCAGGCGGAGAACAGCAGGGTCAATGGTAAGCCAAGGTCACAGGAAACAGGAGCCAATCAGGTAACAGGTATCAGGTAGGGTAAACAGGAACGCTGTTGACTGAGCAGCAGGGGGCTATGGGGAGAACCCCATAAAATAGCCTAAGTGGCGCCAAAATGGCGTCAGCACGTGCCCGCGCGCGCCGCTATTGCGCGTGCCCGCGCGCGCCGCTATTGCGCGTGCCCGCGCGCGCCGCTATTGCGCGCACCCGTGCGCGCCGACGTGCCGCGAACGCGCGCTCCCGTGCGTGCTATTGCCGCTATTGCGCGCCGGTGCGCGATTAGCGCCACCTAGTGGTCTACCAAGTCCATGACATTGCCCCCCTCCAATGGGCAGCCTCCGGATGCCCAACTGAGACATCTTGAGTGGATGAGCGTTCTTGAAGGACCGAATCAAGCTCTTAGCGTGGATGTTACGTTCAGGTTCCCAGGAGTTTTCCTCAGGGCCATAGCCCTTCCATTTCACCGGGAACTGAACCTGATTGCGCCTTTTTCTGCAGTCAAGGATAGACTCAATCTCGAATTCCTCCTCACCGTTAACCAAGACCGGTTCGGGTGGATCAGTGCTTCGCCCAGGAAAGGGGTTGGCGACGTCAGGCTTCAGGAGGGTGACATGAAAGACCGGATGGATGCGGAAAGACTCTGGTAATTCGAGTTCATAGGCCACACTGTTGATCTTCCTTCTGATTGGAAATGGCCCCATAAACTTAGGCCCCAGTTTCTTAGACGGACAGGCAAGTCTCAAGTTCACAGTAGACAACCATACCAGATCCCCAGGTTCCAGGTTGAGTTCTCCTCTTCGCCTTTTATCAAATACCTCCTTATTATGCTCCTGAGTCTTTGCCATAGTTTCCTGGAGAAGCCTGTTGTTAGCGCTGAAGAAGTCTAATGTCTCTTGGATGGCGGGCACCGTACATTCCGGGACACGATTAGACAAAAATAGCGGGTGGTAGCCGTAATTCGCAAAGAAAGGGGATTGTTTGGTAGCAGAGTGAATTGAATTATTATATGCGAATTCAGCCAGTGGAAGTAGAGAGACCCAATCTTCCTGGGAGAACGAAGAGAAACAGCGTAGGTATTGTTCTAAAGTTTGGTTTGTCCTCTCAGTTTGGCCATTTGATTGTGGGTGATAAGCAGATGAGAACGACAGCTCAATCTTGAGGGACTCGCAGAGCGCTCTCCAGAACCTGGAAGTAAACTGTACTCCACGATCTGACACGATATTTGCGGGGATGCCGTGTAACCGCACAATTTCCTTAATGAAGATTTTAGCAGTTTCGGGAGCAGAAGGTGTACCCCTCATGGGCAGAAAGTGTGCCATCTTGGATAGTCTGTCCACTGTCACAAAAATGGTGGTGAAACCCTCAGAAGGAGGGAGCTCAACAATAAAATCCATGGAGATCATTCTCCATGGTCTCTCTGGTACGGGCAAAGGCTTCAACAGTCCCCAGGCTCTGGATTTGCTCCCTTTACTTCGGATGCACGTGGTGCACGACTCCACATAACTCTTACAGTCTTTCATAAGCTGGGGCCACCAAAACGTGCGCTGCAAGAGTTCCGAGGTCTTCTGTACCCCAAAATGGCCAGCCAGCTCATGGTCATGACAGAGACTCAGGACACTGACCCGTAAGTCTTCCGGCACAAAAATCCTGTCCTCATGCCACAACAAGCCATCTCTGAGTTGCAAATTTGTATCCGAAGAGGAGGCCATTCCTGCAGAGGCCTGTTTGATCCGTGACAATAGGTCATCCTGAAGCAACAGAAAATTTCCCGAAGATAAGATAGTGTCCGGAGGAGCAGGGTTTTCAGAATCGCAGTACATCCGGGAAAGAGCATCGGACTTGGTATTCTTCGACCCTGGCCTGTACGTTATATGGAAAGTGAACCTGGTAAAAAAAAGCGCCCATCTGGCTTGACGTGGTCTTAGTCTCTTGGCTACTCTCAGGTATTCTAAGTTCTTGTGATCTGTATAGATCAAAATTGGGTGCGCTGCACCTTCCAATAAGTACCGCCACTCCTCCAGTGCTGCCTTGATCGCTAAAAGTTCTCGGTCACCCACATCATAGTTCCGTTCCGCGTCAGATAGTTTGCGGGAAAAAAAAGCAACCGGGTGGAGAAGGGCCTTTGGCCCCTGTCTTTGGGAAAGCACCGCCCCGACTGCCGTCTCCGAAGCGTCCACCTCCAAGATATAGGGCAGGCTGGCATCTGGGTGTCTCAGGACCGGTGCAGACGTAAACAGTTTCTTCAACGCCTCAAAAGCTCCTTGGGCTTCAGGGGACCAACGGAACCGGACAGTTTGTTTGGTTAGGCCAGTTATGGGGGCGATGATGTTGGAAAACCCCCTAATGAACTTTCTGTAGAAATTGGCAAACCCGATAAAGCGTTGGATGCCCTTTTTATCTGTGGGCGCAGGCCACTCAAGGATTGCCGTAACCTTCTGCGGGTCCATCTCAATGCCGTTGACTGAAATAACAAGTCCCAGGAACTGTATGCTTTCACATTCAAACTCACATTTTTCAGGTTTGGCGTATAATCCGTGTATTCGGAGTCGCTTAAGTACGCTTTTGACGTGTTCCCGATGTTTGACAACAGAAGGGGAAAAAATGAGGATGTCATCAAGGTAGACCACGACAAAGAGGTCAAGGTAGTCTTTAAAGATGTCATTCACGAAGTGCTGGAATGTGGCAGGTGCGTTGCAGAGCCCGAAGGGCATCACCAAGTACTCAAAGTGGCCGAAGCGGGTGGGGAAGGCAGTCTTCCATTCGTCGCCGTCCCGTATTCGTACCAAGTTATAGGCCCCCCGCAAGTCCAGTTTCGTAAAAATGACCGCTGCTCCCAGTCTTTGGAATAGTTCCGGCACCAGCGGGAGAGGGTATCGATTTTTTATTGTTACCTTATTAAGCTCGCGGTAATCCACGCAGGGGCGGAGAGAATGGTCCTTCTTCTCGACGAAGAAAATTCCTGCCCCTGCTGGTGAGGTAGAGGGGCGGATAAACCCCTTCTTGAGGTTATCGTCGACATAAGTCTTTAGATTTCCAAGTTCTAGTTCAGTTAGGGGGAAAATTCTTCCGAAAGGGATTTCGGCACCGGGGAGGAGCTCAATCGGGCAGTCGTATGGTCGGTGAGGGGGAAGGGTGTCGGCCCCCTTTTTGCTGAAGACGTCCAGGAACTCATGGTACACCTCGGGGACGGATTGGCGGATTTCAATGTCGGAGTCCATGCAAAGCAAAGAGGGGGGAGATGAGATTGTCTGCAAGCAGTGTTGTTGACAGTAGGTGGAACAAAAGCAAATCTCACCGGTAGTCCAGTTTATCTGAGGGTTGTGAGCCTGGAGCCAGGGTATGCCCAGGATTATAGGGAACAGAGGGGATTCAATAACATCCAGGCATAAAAGTTCTCGATGACTGTCCGAGATGGTAGTGGCGATGGGCAAGGTTTCTTGGGTGACTGGCCCGGATTTCAAGATAGACCCATCGGCCAAGTGTACAGACAGTCCAATAGCCCTTGGGCGCAACGGAATATGGTGATGAGTGGCAAAGGCAGAGTCCAGAAAACAGCTGCAGGCCCCGGAATCAAGTATGGCGCTGGTCCGTATATCCCTTCCTGGAAGCTGCAATAAAACGGGGACAGCCAGATGAGCAGATTTGTTGAAGACAATGGGTGAGGGGACAGATGACATGAAGGTGCACTTACGGAATTTTGCTGGGCAGGTCCTCACGTAGTGGCCGGACTCTCCGCAGTAGAGGCAAAGGTTGTTTGTCCGGCGTCGAAGTCGTTCCTCAGCAGTGAGAGAAGGGCGGATCAAACCCAGCTGCATGGGTTCTGGAATGTCTCTAGAGGCAGTGGTCGGGGCTGGAGGAATCGGGTTAGGGTACGCGGGTACCCGGGGTAGCATCCATGTTGGGCGATTCAGACCGGTGGCACGTTCAGTCCTGCGTTCCCTCAAGCGTCTGTCAATCTGGATGGTTAGGTTGATAAGAGCCTCCAAAGTGTCAGGGACCCCTACACGTGCGAGTTCATCCTTAAGTGCTTCGGCGAGGCCCAAGCGGAACTGATAACAAAGGGCCGAATTGTTCCAGGTAGTGTCCGCACTCCACCTTCTGAACTCGGCTACATAGTCCTCAACGGGTCTGCGACCTTGCAGGAGGGCATGCAAAGCGGCTTCAGCGGTAGCGGCCTGATGAGGGTCTTCATACAACAAGGACATAGCCTGAAAGAACGTGTCCAACCGGTCAAGGGATAAGTCCTTTTGCTCCATCAGACGGTGGGCCCACGCCTGCGGTTCACCCGATAGGAGGGCCATAACAAAACCTACTTTGATAGCTTCTAGTGAGAAAGTTCGTGGCTGAAGCGCAAAGTAGAGCTCACAAGCATTCCGGAACGCTCTAAACTTGCTTCGTTCTCCTGCAAATCTTTCAGGCATGGGCACTTTAGGTTCAGGAGGCAGCATAATAACTGAAGGTGACGCGGATGCGCCAGACGAAGAAGAAGTGGATGGAGTAGACAGTTCCTGGACACGATTTTCAAGTCGGGTATAGCCTTCCTGCAGGGCCCTGACTGCTTGAGTAAGGCCATCCAGATGGCGACAAAGTTCCGTCATAGGGTCCATTCCCTGCGCAGGCTCAGACATGGCTGCTCAGTACTGTCACGTACCTGGTACAGAGCAGAGCCTGGCGTGCAGGGAATGGCAACTCTTGCTCCTCTGACTCCGGAACCCCTGGTAGAGCAGACAGGGAGCGCTAGAGTTCAGAGTCGCACAAGCGCCAGGAAGGTGCCGTGCAGGTCTGCGGTGGTCTCCTGAAGACTCCACAGATGCTGTGCAGGAACTGCAGAGATGCTGGAGGTAAGACAGCAGACAACAGGAGCTTGGTGCAGATGGCTGGAACAGGCAGCAGGTGGGAGGTGTGCTGTAGTACAGATGCTGGCAGAGTCAGGCAGGCCGGGTCAAACACAGGCGGGCGGATCAGGTACAGGGGGAAGCCAAAGCAGAGTCGTAGTTCAAGCCGGATCAGTAACAGGCGGGCAGCAGACCGTTTGGAAGGAGGAGGCGGAAGCGAAGTCAGACAAGCCAAGGGTCAGGGCAGGCGGAGAACAGCAGGGTCAATGGTAAGCCAAGGTCACAGGAAACAGGAGCCAATCAGGTAACAGGTATCAGGTAGGGTAAACAGGAACGCTGTTGACTGAGCAGCAGGGGGCTATGGGGAGAACCCCATAAAATAGCCTAAGTGGCGCCAAAATGGCGTCAGCACGTGCCCGCCGCTATTGCGTGTGCCCGCGCGCGTCGCTATTGCGCGCACCCGTGCGCGCCGACGTGCCGCGAACGCGCGCTCCCGTGCGTGCTAATGCGCTATTGCCGCTATTGCGCGCCGGTGCGCGATTAGCGCCACCTAGTGGTCTACCAAGTCCATGACACAGGGGTAACTTTGCACCAGACTTGCACAGGTCAGCTGGAGAGCAGCTAAAGCAGCAGCGTTACAGACGACCTGAGCAACAACACTTGATGGACAACACATCTGTGTGCCAACATGCCAGGGGCAGCCGTGGTCCTTGCACTATTGCGTCGACGGGCACGTAGGAGGGCACGGAAGAGGATATTCCGCACGCGCATTGACATCTTTGACATGGGGGAATTGGAGGTGTATCGCATCTACAGATTCAGCCGTGAAGTCATCCTGGAATTAACCAGAATCCTGCAGGATGACATCACCAGACCAGCACACTGCAAACGACCTAGCTTGGAAAAAAAAAGCTTCAGTACATTTGCACCTGCAGGGCGGAAGTCTGGGCTGATTTATGGACTGGGCGTTGGTAGTGGGCCGGCGTAGCTCAGGGGTCACGCCAGGGCGCAGTTCTGAGCATGTGCAGATTGGGGCATTTACCCCTGGATGTCACTGAGCATGTGCGGTCTAAGATGCGCCCCGGCGTGACCCCTGCGCCACGGTCGGCACTTCATTAGCATTGGGTGACTCCCATTTGGCCTTACCCCGCCTTACGCCGTCTAAAATCCGCCCCGCTGGGGCATCGTAGACAAAAAAAGTTTCTTGAATCACCTAACTGCCGCTCCGCGCTGGACCGGTGTAGTCTAAAAATGATGCACCACGCCGGTGCAAATCTGCACCATTGTACATGAATCTGGCCCAATGAAGAAAATCTTACTTAGTGATATTGGTGCCTGAATCCCCCTCAAGTAGTTTTCCTTGTTTTGGGTCACCGACTGACAGGTTGCTGAAATCCAACCTCTCAGTGTCCGGTCACCCTGATCCCCGATGAATTGTCGAGGCCCTGTTAGATTGCCAGCCTCTCTTGGCTCTCCTCAGGCTGACTCCTCACCGAACAGCTATCTCGCTTGGGATCTCTCCTCAGAACTTGGGGACCCAGTGCATCCACAGGGGCCCTGCCATAGCTTCAGTTGTCCCAGCCCGACATGTTCCCGGAAACCAAGAACACCGCGTAGCACGTGCGCCCCGGCCTGGTAGGCCATATCGCCGTGGCCCGTGATGTGTGGTCACCCTGAATGTGGGTGCCACACCCGGAACAAGAACCCCGCCTAATGGCGTCTGCTCAAGATGTACCTTCCCCCAGCATGCCTCGCGAGGGAAAACTCCTCCTGATTGGCTGCTGGCAAGAGGCACTCCAGACTGAACTCCACTGCTGCCACCTGCTGCCCCGGGGTGGAAAAGCACCTCAGGAACACAGAATGAACAGACAGCACAGCCCAGCTAAAACAGAGGCACAAATCACTTGGATGAGAGCTAACTAACTCTCTCATCCCCCTCTAGATTTAGAATAGCACCTGGACTGAAAGTACACAGGCGCTACATTTGTAACCACTTCCTGACTATGTGCATACTTTCCAGCAAAAGCTAAATGGTAATTCTAGGAGGGGATGGGGATTTCCTGGTGGTAACAACAACTGAGAATACCTGTGTAATGTATGTTAAAAAGACTGTAGTGTCCGTGCAAAACCCATGTGATTGAGTTGCAATGCAGGAGCACAACTGAGAGATGTTAGTAGAGTATTGTCACATTATAACAGGAAAAGCCTGAACAAGAACCTTCAGGCAGGATCACCAGTTATTATTTTGATGAAACCGTAGGTTCAAAATATTGAAAATAATTTCTGAAATGACATTAACAGGTAAATAAATACAGTACATGATATTTTAGTTATTGGTTTACATATATTTAAGTGTTGCATCCTCTGTAATGAGATGATTATTATATCTTATTTCTTGTTTTGATGACAGTAGTCCTAAATCTTATTTAATTATTTTTAATCTTTTAGATTTAACTTTTCTAAACTGTGTTCTAATGTAAATACATTTTTAATTTACAGATTAAAGTTTAGTTAAAAATGCAGCATACATTTTAGTAATTATTATAAAATATACATTTTAGAATCCCAGTGCAGCCATCTGCAAAACATTATGGGGCAGATCCACAAAAGGATTACGCCGGCGTATCTAATGATACGCCGGCGTAATTTTAAATTTCCTGCGTTGTATCTTTGTTTTGTATCCACAAAACAAGATACAACGGCATCTGGGATCGATCCGACAGGCGTACGTCTTAGTACGCCGTCGGATCTAAGATGCAATTTTTCGGCGGCCGCTAGGTGGCGTTTCTGTCGAAATCCATGTCGAGTATGCAAATTAGCTATTTACGGCGATCCACGAACGTACGTCCGGCCGGCACATTTTTTTACGTCTTTTTCGTTCGGCTTTTTCCGGCGTATAGTTAAAGGTGCTATATGGTGGCGTACTCAATGTTAAGTATAGCCGTTGTTCCCGCGTACAATTTTAAATTTTTTACGTTGTTTGCGTAAGTCGTTCGCGAATAGGAATTTGCGTAGAATGACGTCAGTGTATCTTAGATACGCTGCGCCCGGCGTACAGATGCGCCGCTGTACGAGGATGTGCCCCTATATCTTGTGTTGCAAGCTTGCCAAGTATATGAGGGAGCATTTAATTAGAAGAGTAAGAATTACTAATATGTGCCTACTGTAAGTTTTCACACTTCCTCATTTTTTTAATGTTATAATCAATGTGGTTTTCTTTACAAAATATTTTTAAGTCATATTTCAGTAAAAAGGAAATTTTCTGAGTCGAATACAGTCTTTAAAATATGGTCACATAGCATTGTTTATTGATCTGCTATAGAAGACAAACTGTTAACTGCTGTCTGCTGTCTGCTGTTTGCTTTGCAGTAGTGTTTAAATTAAATAAATAAAGAACTGCAAGATTGCGAATATTGTCAATGGAATTCACTTGCAGGAAAATCTATCTGATATAAAGAAAAACTTACAATTTTGGTAATGTTAAATGATTCTATGCAGACCAGAACGTTGCCTGCTCATGTAGCACCCCCTAGTTAGGCTGCTAGGTTTGGTAAGGCAAATTTACTTTAGTTCTTTGGCTCTCCTGTAATCAGTTGAGCTGTGCTTAAGTGCTTAATTTCTTTGGGCTTCTCTGGGTTGCAGGTTTGATTGCTCCCCCCTGTTTTCTGGAAATGTCCAGAATCTAGTGGGTAGGAGAACCAAACAGGCAGTCCTAAATATGTATGTTGATCCAGCCAATCCCTGTGGAGGTGTGTTCAGATGGTGGTTGGAAAATTAAATAAATAGTCTGGAAATACACAGAGAGAGGTTTTCTTGGAGAAGTTTCCAGACAGGAGGGTTGTCTGGCTTCCTGGCAGTCCTGCTGAAGGTCTAGCTTGCTCATCAAGGTCCTCACCATGTTTTAGCTGGAGGGCCAATTCATACACAAACCCTGTAAGGGAACTAAAGAAGGGTGCCATTGGGAATTTCACATAGCCTGCTTAGTCTTAGTACGCCGTTGGATCTTAGATGCAATTTTTCGGCGGCTGCTAGGTGGCGTTTCTGTCGAAATCCGCGTTGAGTATACAAATTAGCTATTTATGCCGCCAAAGTAATGGGAACGGCGTTACCACGAGGGAAAGAATAATCAGTTAGATTACTCGTTACCCTCAAAAGCAACTGCGTTAAGTAACTGCGTTTACTTTAACGCAGTTACTGACAACACTGCAGATGTGTGACACTAAAATTCTTATACTAAATTAGAAATTCCAGAGGTGGCAGACAGTTGCTGGTAAAAATTTTTGGCTAGTGCTTTAAAGTGGTTGTAAACCCTTATGTGTATTAATGAGGAAGTAAACCCTCTAAAACATTTTGCGCGGGTGCCGCCACTAACGGCATGATCGCCGTTAGAAGCAGCATGCTCATTGCGCCTGTGCCTGATGTCTACGGCGCATGTGCCTCTAGACATTGGTGCCGGTATTTTCTGCAAATATCTCCTAAACCTTTTAGGTTTGGGAGATACTGTATTTGTTGCACCTACAGGTAAGCCTTAATCTAGGCTTATCTGTAGGTTAAAGTGGTTGTAATGGGTTTACAACCACTTTAACTGAAGT
Source organism: Rana temporaria (assembly GCF_905171775.1). Taxonomy (NCBI): domain Eukaryota; kingdom Metazoa; phylum Chordata; class Amphibia; order Anura; family Ranidae; genus Rana; species Rana temporaria. Next base: position 218,386,759 of record NC_053489.1, read on the forward strand.
GCCAAGTAGGCATGAGCACCAGAACCTTCGAACGGACCGAACGTTCGTGCGAACATTTAGAACCCCATTGATGTCAATGGGACTTGATTGTTCGAATTCAAAAGTGCTAATTTTAAAGCCCAATATGCAAGTTATTGTCGGAAAACGTCTTTGAGAACCCGGGTCTTTCCCCAGGGAACATGTATCAATGGAAAAAAAAGTTTTAAAAACGGTTGTTTTTTCTGAAAAAGCGATTTGAATGATGCTTAAGGTGAAAAAAAAATTGAAAAATGTCTTTAAATATCGTACCTGCTGGGTGTCTATAGTAGTGGCACGTGTTTAGAACTGTCCCTGCACAAAATGAGATTACTGTAAGAAAAAAGTAATTTAAGACTGCTTCCGGCTTTACCGTAATGTCTAGTCCCTGCAATATGGATGAAAATCACTGAGAAAAATAGCATGGGTTTCTTTAGGTGCAAACTACAGAGCACAAGTGCAGTACACACCAAGTAACTTTAGGTGCAAACTACAGAGCACAAGTGCAGTACACACCAAGTAACATTAGGTGGAAACTACAGAGCACAAGTGCAGTACTGGTACACACAAAGTATCATTAGGTGCACACTACAGAGCAGAAGGGCAGTACTGGTACACACAAAGTATCATTTATTGAAACTTTATCACACTATGTTTTAGTGAAAATAAGCCTAATCCCTAACACACGATCAGTCCATCCAATGAGAACGGACCGATGGACCGTTGTCATCGGTTAACCGATGAAGCTGACTGATGGTCCGTTGCGCCTACACACCATCGGTTAAAAAAACGATCGTGTCAGAACGCGATGACGTAAAACACAACGACGTGCTGAAAAAAACGAAGTTCAATGCTTCCAGGCATGCGTCGACTTGATTCTGAGCATGCGTGAATTTTTAACCGATAGTTGTGCCTACTAACGATCGTTTTTTTCCCATCAGTTAGGAATCCATTGGTTAAATTTAAAACAAGTTGGCTTTTTTTTTAACCGATGGTTAAATAACCGATGGTGCCCACACACGATCGGTTTTGACCGATGAAAACGGTCCATCAGACCATTCTCATCGGTTTAACCGATCGTGTGTACGTGGCATAACTCCATCTAAGTCTCACAAATAATCCCACGTGTTCTATAACAAGGATGGAATAAGACTGTGGACAATCAACCGATGACTCCATCTTTATTGTCATTACTATAATACCTAAAATAACAACGTAACAAGATGCAACTGAGGTTAATTTCCACAGGGGAAGATAGATATTTCCAATTGTGAAACCCAATCTCTTGTGCCAGCAAACATACCTGAGATTTATATTTATATTGTTAAACAGAAATTATACCATCTAAAGCCGTGTACACACGATCAGTTTGTTCGATGAAAATAGACCGATGGACTGTTTTCATCAGACAAACCGATCGTGTGTGGGCCCCATTGGACTTTTTTCCATCGGTGTTAAAGAATAGAACATGTTTGAAATTTTTCCTATGGATGAAAAACCGATAGAAAAATCCAATCGTCTGTGTGGAACTCCATCAGAGAAAAATCCATGCATGCTCAGAATCAAGTTGACGCATGCTCGGAAGCATTAAACTTAAATTTTTCGGCTCTTCGTAGTGTTTTGCATCACCGCGTTTTGGCACGGTCGGAATTTAGTAATGTAAGTCTTAGGAAGGATTATTTTTTTTTTTACCTTTAGTAATCCAAAAGGTGATATAAAGGCAAATGCATTAGATACTGCCTATGTAATCAGTTCTATTCCATTAACACTTTTGGAACAAGGGAAGCTTTTTGGTATATTTTTGTATGCATCCTCGAGGCTGAGTACTACTGCCAAATCTTTACTCCATTATCACAGTGTTTAATCAGCTCCCCTGTCATATGCACTTCACCACTTGACCTTTTTGTGCCATTAGTAAACTATTTTCTGCTTATTCGTGTTTGCTGAATCAGGTTGAAAACTATAAAGTAAGCAGTGTAATACTCTTGTAACATGGGAGAAAAGTGCCTATCAGAGACTAAATTGAAATGAAAGACCCAATAACTTGCTCCGTGCAAAGTACTATGAAGGCATTTGACTAAAGTGTCTCCAAATGTGGACCAGTATTGCTTAAGCTACACACTATTGGATGTTCGGTCAAGATCTGTCTGTCTCTCTAATCATGATAGACGGCTTTTACATTTCTGGGAATACTGCAACAGCAATTTCTACTACAAATCTTTTATTGAGAAACTAGATAATATTAAATAACAGTCCATGACCATTAAGCCACATAAGTTTAAGCAAAAACATTCAACCTCCTCTATAATTTATAAGATTTTGACCCCCCATAAGTGAGCATCTACTCGATAAGCATTTCTATGTGGTTTTTCTTGTAGCAGACCCTTATGGCCTCCTCAGCCACGTCACACCTATGACTTACAACCATAGTAAGTATAGTACGTTCCAGGCCCATATGGCTTTTATAATAGTTGAACCCTATATGTTTTAAATCTAGGATTTTTACTAATGGTCTGATCCATCTATATATGTTCTTATATGTATTTATATGCGTATGTGTATATCTATATATATATATATATATATATATATATATATATATATATATATAGATATACAGTACAGACCAAAAGTTTGGACACACCTTCTCATTCAAAGAGTTTTCTTTATTTTCATGACTATGAAAATTGTAGATTCACACTTGAAGGCATCAAAACTATGAATTAACACATGTGGAATTATACATAACAAAAAAGTGTGAAACAACTGAAAATATATTTCATATTCTAGGTTCTTCAAAGTAGCCACCTTTTGCAGCAGACACATCTCTAGAACTGTTAAGAGGAGACTGTGTGAAAGGCAACAAGCAGAAGAGACTTGTTTGGGCTAAAGAACACAAGGAATGGACATTAGACCAGTGGAAATCTGTGCTTTGGTCTGATGAGTCCAAACTTGAGATCTTTGGTTCCAACCCCGTGTCTTTGTGCCACGCAGAAAAGGTGAACGGATGGACTCTACATGCCTGGTTCCCACCGTGAAGCATGGAGGAGGAGGTGTGATGGTGTGGGGGTGCTTTGCTGGTGACACTGTTGGGGATTTATTCAAAATTGAAGGCATACTGAACCAGCATGGCTACCACAGCATCTTGCAGCGGCATGCTATTCCATCCGGTTTGCGTTTAGTTGGACCATCATTTTTTTTTCAACAGGACAATGACCCCAAACACACCTCCAGGCTGTGTAAGGGCTATTTGACCAAGAAGGAGAGTGATGGGGTGCTGCGCCAGGTGACTACCTCTTGAAGCTCATCAAGAGAATGCCAAGAGTGTGCCAAGCAGTAATCAAAGCAAAAGGTGGCTACTTTGAAGAACCTAGAATATGAAATATATTTTCAGTTGTTTCACACTTTTTTGTTATGTATAATTCCACATGTGTTAATTCATAGTTTTGATGCCTTCAAGTGTGAATCTACAATTTTCATAGTCATGAAAATAAAGAAAACTCTTTAAATGAGAAGGTGTGTCCAAACTTTTGGTCTGTACTGTATATATATATATATATATATATATATATATATATATATATATATATATATGTGTAAATATATGTATATAATCCTCTTAATCGTACCCCAGTCATACTCGCCATGCACTCCTGCGAGCTGTGGACTTGCGCAGGTCGCATTGATAGGTCCGGTTGGCTTAACACATTACGCACACATATACACCCATGACCCCATGTGTGTACGTCTCAATAAATACAAATATGTGCATATTCTAGTACCCACAGTCCCCACCTACACATAGGTACCTGTGATTGTCCATATTGCTGAGTCTGTCAGCCCATCTTCTTCCACTGTAGCAGCTCCCCTGGATGTAATCACGCTGTCCGTGACGTCATATCGATGCATTCCACGCTGGTTCTGTTTGCCTTCCTGGTGGCCACAGGACATGCTGAGGATACACCATCCACACAGCCACACATTGTAGCCCTCTCCGGACAACAGGAGCCCCCTGGACCACTGGATAACAGATGGGCCTATGTCGTTTTTATCTCTTGTAAGTGTTCTCGTGTACCCTGTTATTAAAACCCTGGTTTTAATACTGCACTTAGGTGGCACTTCCTGTGTTCTCCCCTTCTACAGGTCCTAATTCGACAAGTGTGCAAATATGGGTACATAGCCACACATGCATATATATGAAGAAAAAACCTGTGTGCTGCCAAAAAAAGTGATGAAACTAAAGTCAGATTTATGTTAACATTTAAAATATCAACTCTGGTTGAAAGACATAGTACATATTCCACAGTACAGCAATGCAAACACAATAATGAAGCCCTGACGTGTTTCAACCCAAATTCACAGCGAACTAACATCACTTACTTTATCCATGTATTAAGCATCACTTCCTCCCACCTTCCCTACGGGCCATCCCGGGGTCCCAGGAACAGCCCAGCTATATGGGCTTGACCACACGGTCAGTACTCATGGCCTATATGTCTCCCCCCTCCAGTCCCTTGCTCATAGGGGACAGGAGGTGTCCCTGAGGTCATCTCTAGGCGTAAAAGCAACAGGGGTTAGAGGAAAGGGGGGAAAGAAGAATAAGGAGGGAAGGGGGATGGGAGAGGGATATGCGCCTGCCCTTACACCGTGCGGGGGTGAGTAACAGGTGGAACACCAGGAATAAGGGAGATCCCTTCAAAGCTAGCCCAAGGTTCCCAGGTTTTTTTAACTTCTGGGTTGTATCGGCCAGGATACTGGCTAGTTTTTCTTGGGTCATTATCCAAGATATTTTCCTCCTGACTAGATTTTAGGCTGCTTCCACGCTTTTGCTATTGTGAGCTTTGCTCCTATAAGGATGAAGTGGATTCATTTTCGTGAAGCCTTAGGCCCCGTACACACGACCGGATCTATCAGCTGGGATTGATCCGCGGATCAGTTCCAGCGGACAAATCCGGTCGTCTGTACGGCCTAGCGGATATTTATCCGCGGAGATTTGTCCGGCCGGTCCATTTCAAGCGGATAGAAATTTCTTAGCATGCTAAGAAATCTATCCGCTTGAATCGGGACCAGCGGATTGATCCGGTGGTCTGTACAGACTAGGGTTGTCCCGATACCACTTTTTTGAGACCGAGTACAAGTACCGATACTTTTTTTCAAGTACTCGCCGATACCGAATACCGATACTTTTTTTAATGTCATGTGACAGTGGCAGTATTTTTTTTTTTTTTTTTAGGGGGGGGGGGAATTGTCAGTGTGTTTTTTTTATTTATTTATTTATTTTTTTACATTTTATTTATTTTTTAATATTTATTTTCATTTTTTATTTTCATTTTTATCAGCCCTGTTGGGGGGCTTTGGTGAGATTTCAGGGGTCTTAACAGACCTCTGGCATCTCCCCTTTAAGACAGAGAAAGGGACTAGGGAAACAGATTCCCCAGTCCCTTTCTCAGCAGCTTCAGCTGAAATGAATGGAGGGAAGCTCCTCCATTCATAAACTGAAGCATCGTAAACACAGGAGCTTACGATGCTCAGTTATATGAATGAACAGAGTCAGTGACCACCGACTCTGTTCATTCTGAAAAGGTAGGAGCCGGGCTTAGCGGCTCCTACCTCCGCTCTCCCCCCTGACAGATTGAGGGGGGAGAGCGGCACGGACGGACGGGGGAAAAGAGAACGGGAACTGCATGGACGGGGAGGGGGGTGGAAGAGAGAACGGGACGGACGGACGGACGGGGGAAGGGAAGGAGAGAACGGCACGGACGGCCCGGGGAAGGGGAGGAGAGAGAACGGGACGGAGGAAAGAGCACTGCATGGACGGGGGAACGGGAGGAGAGAACGGCACGGACAGCCCGGGGAAGGGGAGGAGAGAGAACGGAACGGAGGAAAGAGCACTGCATGGACGGGGGAAGGGGAGGAGAGAACGGCACGGACAGCCCGGGGAAGGGGAGGAGAGAGAACGGGACGGAGGATAGAGCACTGCATGGACGGGGGAAGGGGAGGAGAGAACGGCACGGACAGCCCGGGGAAGGGGAGGAGAGAGAACGGGATGGAGGATAGAGCACTGCATGGACGGGGGAACGGGAGGAGAGAACTGCACGGACGGACGGGGGAGGTGAGAGAGCAGCAAGGATAGGGGACGTAAACAGCAGGGGGGGGACAACACTGACCATGGGGGAGAGAAGATTTGCAACTCCCCTGCCTGCCCGCTCAAGTATCGGGTGAAGCATCGGGAGCATTTCCCCGAGTACAAGTACTCGGGGAAATGCTTGGTATCGGTCCCGATACCGATACTAGTATCGGTATCGGGACATCCCTAGTACAGACTCACCGGATCAATCCGTCCGCTCCCCTCCCTCGCATGCGTCATAATGATTCGTCGCATGCGTGGAAGTACTTACCTTCCAGCGTCCAGCGGATCGTTTCCAGCGGAGATCCGGTCGTGTGTACGAGGCCTTAGGGATTTGAGGTATGTGGGCATTCAGGAGGGCCATGGATGGGGACCAGGGGACCTGGCAACCAGTCACTCTGTATATCATGTTGAATTTTTTTTTCCAGAATGTACGAATCTTAGGGCACTCCCACTAGATGTGGGCCATCGACTCCAAGAGTTGACATCCTCTGAAACAAGTTGGATCAGCCGCTGAATACATAGCCAAGTCTGGTGGGGGTTTGGTACCATCTGGGTAAGACCTTAATATTAGCTTCCATCAAGGATACATTTAGGATTCCCTTGAAGGACTTTGTGCTTGCTGCCTGCCAGGTGTCCAGGTCCCAGTTGCTTTGGAGGTCATTCTCCCAAGCTTCCATATAGGAAGATTTTCCTGTAGGGTTAGTGAGGTACGAGTATATCACGGAGATGCCTCTCTTTTGCTCCATGGCTTGGCCACACCACAACTCATAGGTTGTGAATTTGGGAGGAAGCGGTTTGTCCTTCCATACCTTTTGTAGGAAATTAGAGATTTGTTTGTATCGGAATCTTTCGGAGTCTGGGATTTATAGGGTTATAGGGCCCCTACAGATGAAAAAGTGTCCTATACGATATAGTCAGTTGTCCAGCCACCATTTGAATGCTTTTATGTCCAGGCCAGGGGGGAAGTCTGGGTTATAAAACAGGTGTGCGAGTGGGTGTCCTGCAGAGACAAGTGCTGGATGGCTCCTGAGTCTGAGAGCGCAAGAGTGGGACAAGGAGGGAGCTAGTATGGGGGAACGTTTTTTTTGTGGGCACCAAAGAAGGTAGTCTAGAGTGAATCGGGGAACTGCCTGTCTTTCGATAGTCACCCAATCACGTTTTTCGTATCTGGAGTAAATTGTGGAAAGCTGTGGCAGTCTTGCCGCCAAGTAGTATTTGTGTAAGTTAGGGAGGCCCAGACCACCTTGGCATCTGTAGAGGAACAGAGTGCTTTGGGGGATTCGGCAACCAGTGTTTCCCCAGGTGTAATTGAGTATTTATTCTGAAGAGCCTTTAAGTGATCTTTTCTAATTGGGACGTGGAGGGACCGAAAAAGTAGAGGATTCTCGGGAGCAGGTTCATTTTAATTGAGTTAATCCTGCCTAGCCAGGAGAGCTCATGCTTGGACCAGGCCTTGAGGTCGGATTCAAATTTCCTGTACAGGGAGGGTAGTTGTGCTCATAGAGAGTTTCCGTGCTGGCCATCAGGTTGATACCTAGGTATCTGATTGAGGTGTCACTCCATTCAAATTTGAACGATTGCTTTAAAAGGGAGACACCTGAGGGGGGGGGGAGCGAAACATTAAAGGCTTGTGATTTAAAGAAATTAACTTGAAGTCCCGATATCTTAGAGAAGTTTTCTAGGACTTGGCAGAGGTTGAGAAGGGAGGTAAGAGGGGAAGTAAACAAAAAGAGGATGTCATCTGCAAAGAGTCTGCATTTATGGGTCTGTTCTTCACAAGTTACCCCTTTAATATTCGGGTTATGTTGAATAGTTATTGCCAGAGTCTCAATGGCAATATGAATGGGGAGAGTGGACAGCCCTGCCTAGTGCTAGTGGGATTCATTATAGTGAACATTAACCACTTGAGACCCGCGCTATTGACAAAAGACGTCAACAGCGCGGCTCTCAAGTGCCAACTGGACGTCTTTGGACGTCATTTAAAAGCATTACCGCGCGCGCCACTGGGGGGCGCGCAGCGGGTAAACACTGTCCTGGCGCATAGCTGGGAAGCCGATGTGTGTACCTGGCGGCCGTGATGTCCGCCGGGTACACGCGATCGTCGGTAAGACAGCAGGGACGTGGAGCTCTGTGTGTAAACACAGAGCTCCATGTGCTGTCAGAGGAGAGGAGACCGATCTGTGTCTCTTGTACATAGAGACACAGCATCGGTCACCTCCCCCAGTCACCCCCCTCCCCCCACACAGTTAGAACACACCTAGGATACACATTTAACCCCTTCCTCACCCCCTAGTGTTAACCCCTTCACTGCCAGTCACATTTATACAGCAATTAGTGCATTTTTATAGCACTGTTCGCTGTATAAATGTGAATGGCGCCAAATTTGTGTCAAAAGTGTCCGATACGTCCGTCGCAATATCGCAGTCCCAATAAAAATCGCAGATCGCCGCCATTACTAGTAAAAAAAAAATAATAAAAAAAAATAATAATTCTGTCCCCTATTTTGTAGGCGCTATAACTTTTGTGCTTATTGCGATTTTTTTTTTTTTACAAAAATACGTCGAAAAATACGTATCGGCCTTAACTGAGAAAAAAAAATGTTTTTTAAAAAAAAAAAAATGGGATATTTATTATAGCAACAAGTAAAAAATATATATATATTTTTTTTAAATTGTCGCTCTTTTTTTGTTTATAGCGCAAAAAATAAAAACCGCAGAGGTGATCAAATACCACCAAAAGAAAGCTCTATTTGTGGGTAAAAAAGGACGTCAATTTTGTTTGGGAGCCACGTCGCACGATCACGCAAATGTCAGTAAAAGCGACGCAGTGCCGTAAGCTGAAATTTCGCCTGGGAACGAATGTGGTTTATGTGCCCAGTAAGCAAGTGGTTAATGTGATGGCAACCATTATTGTGTTTGCATTGCTGTACTGTGGAATATGTACTATGTCTTTCAACCAGAGTTGAAATTTTAAATGTTAAAGGGGTTGTAAAGTTAAAAAAAAAAAAAAATCCCTAAATAGCTTCCTTTACCTTAGTGCAGTCCTCCTTCACTTACCTCATCCTTCCATTTTGCTTTTAAATGTCCTTATTTCTTCTGAGAAATCCTCACTTCCTGTTCTTCTGTCTATAACTCCACACAGTAATGCGAGGCTTTCTCCCTGGTGTGGAGAAAGCCTCTTGAGGGGGGAGGGGGCAAGGAGGGTCAGGATGCTCTCTACTTTGCAGATAGAGAAAGGAGCTGTGTGTTAGTGGTTGTCCTGACACTCCTTCTCGCCCCCTCAAAAGGCTTTCTCCACACCAGGGAGAAAGCCTCGCATTACTGTGTGGAGTTACAGACAGAAGAACAGGAAGTGAGGATTTCTCAGAAGAAATAAGGACATTTAAAAGCAAAATCGAAAGATGAGGTAAGTGAAGGAGGACTGCACTAAGGTAAAGGAAACTATTTAGGGAAAATTTGTTTTACCTTTACAACCCCTTTAAGGCCTCGTACAGACGACTGAACATGTCTGCTGAAACTGGTCCGCTGACCAGTTTCAGCAGACATGTTCGGTCGTGTGTACGGCCGACCGGACAGGTTTCCAGCGGACATTTGTCCACCCGACCGTTTTCGAGCGGACAAATGTTTCTTAGCATGCTAAGAAACATGTCCGCTGGAATCCTGTCCGTCGGACATGTTCGGTCGTCTGTACAGACTCACCGTACATGTCCGAGCGGCCGCCATCCCTCGCATGCGTCGAATCACTTCGACGCATGCGTGGAAGCATTGAACTTCCAGGGTCGGTGCGGCAACAGCGCGGCCACGTCCCCGCGTATTGTGTATGCAGGGATTTCTGTCTGATGGTGTGTACAACCATCAGACAGAAATCTCTGGGCGGACATGTCCGCTCAAAACGGTCCGGCGGACCTTTTTGAGCGGACAGTCCGTCCGTCTGTACGAGCCCTTACATGAATCTGACTTTTTCTTAAGTCTGTTTTATATAATTATTTTATATAATTCTTTGACTTTGCTACATCACTGCTCAAAAACCCCATTGGGGGAACATCTCCAAATTACATATTACACTATGGTTATTTCTCTATGTACAAAGCAAGGACATAAAGACATGGATAAGCGAGTTTAAGGTGGATGAAATTGACTGGTCTGCACAGAGTCCTCACCTCAGCCCAATAGAACACCTTTGGGATGAAAGAGCGGAGACTGCTAGCCATGCCTTCTCGTTCACATCAGTGCCTGACATCACAAATGCGCTCCTGGAAGAATGGTCAAACATTCCCATAGACACACTACTAAACCTTGTGGACAGCCTTCCCAGAAGAGTTGAAGCTGTTATAGCTGCAAACAGTGGGCCAACTCAATATTTAAACCTACGAACTAAGGCCGCGTACACACGATCGGTCATAACCGATGAAAACGGACTGAAGGACCGTTTCATCGGTTAACCGATGAAGCTGACTGATGGTCTGATGTGCCTACACACCATATGTTAAAAAAACGATCATGTCAGAACGCGGTGACGTAAAACACACGACGTGGTGAAAAAAACGAAGTTCAATGCTTCCAAGCATGCGTCGACTTGATTCTGAGCATGCGCGGCCTTTTGACCGATGCTTTTGCATACTAGCGATCGGGTTTGACCTATCGGTAAGGCGTCCATCGGTTCAATTTTAAAGCAAGTTCTCTTTTTTCTGATCGAAGGATAACTGACTGATGGGGCCCACGCACGATCGGTTTGGACCGATGAAATGGTCCTTCAGTCTGTTTTTATCGGTTTTGACCGATCGTGTGTACGCGGCCTAAGACTGGGATGCCATTAAAGTTCATGTGCGTGTAAAGGCAGATGTCCCAATACTTGTGATAATAAAGTGTATATCCAGAGAATATGTTCTCTATGTCAAATGCACGTTGAACTTACAAGTGTGTATATCTGAGTTTAACCCCTGGTACTCCATGCATAGAGATTAACCACTTGCTTGCAGGGCACTTATACTCCCTTTCTGCCCAGGACAATTTTCAGCTTTCAGCTCTGTTAGGCCTCGTACACACGACAGAGTTTCTCGGCAGAATTCACAGAGAAACTCGGTCAAACCCGGATTCTGCCGAGAAACTCTGTCGTCTGTACACTTTTGGCCCGATGGAGCCGCCGAGGAACTCGTCGAGAAAATAGAGAACATGTTCTCTATTTTCTTGTTGTTCTATGGGAGAAGGCGGTCCGCCGAGCTCCTCGGCGGCTTCATCTCTGAACTCACCGAGGAACTCGACGTGTTTGGCACGTCGAGTTCCTCGGCCGTGTGTACGGGCCTCACACTTTGAATGACAATTGCACGGTCATACAACACTGTACTCATATGAAATTGCTATAATTTTCTTGAAACAGATAGAGCTTTCTTTTGATGATATTTAAGCACTACTGGGTTTTTTTTTTTTTTTTTGCTACACAAACAAACATTTTTGGATTTTTTTTTATTTCTGTTATAAAATTTTGCAAATAAGTAATTTTTCTCCTTCAGTGATGTCCACTGATGAGGAGGCAATGATGGACACTGATGGACACTGATGAGGCGACACTGATGGGCACTGATGAGGCAGCACTGATGGGCACTGAAAGGAGGCACTGATGTGCGGCACTGATGGGCACTGATAGGTGGCACAAATGGGCACTGGTTGGCAGTACTGATAATCAGGGCCCTAATTATCTGTGTACATCTCCTTACAATTGCAATTGCCGGTTACCCACTCTCCTCTTACTAATTCAGTGACATAAGGCTGCACTGATGGGCACTGATAAGGCTGCACTGATAGGCTTCACTGATGGCCACTAATAAGGAGGCACTGATGGCCACTGATGAGGTGGCACTAATAAGCTGCACCAATTGGACTGAACTGATAAGGCAGCACTGATATGCTGCACTGATGGGCACTGATATGCTGCACTGATGGGCACTGATGAGGCTGCACTGATGGCAACAAAACATGAAAAATGCCAAGGGGGTGACTACTTTTGCAAGGCACTGTAGGTTGAAAAAAGACACACATCCATGTAGTTCAACCATTAAAAAAATTGCATGCTCCAATTTGCTACAGCAGGGAAAAAATTCCTTCCTGATCCCACGAGAGGCAATACAATTTTCCCTGGATCAACTTTACCTATAAATGTCAGTACCCAGTTTTATTATGTACATTGAGGAAAGAATACAAGCCTTTTATAAAGCAATCTACTGAGCTGGCCAGAACCACCTCTGGAGGGAGTCTATTCCACATTTTCACAGATTTTACTGTGAAGAAACCTTTCCGTATTTGGAGATGAAATTATTTTTTCTCTCAACATTAAAGTGAATGGCCCGGATTCACATACATTGGCGCATATTTATGCCGCCGTATCGTATCTCCTTTGCGCTACTCCGATGCAGCGCAGAGAGGCAAGCATGGAATTCAGGAAGCCAGTGCTCCCCAACTGTGTCGGCGTGGCTTAGATTTCGAAGGCGTAAGCCGGCGTAGGTGGAAGTGGGTGTGACCCCATGCAAATGATGGTCCGAGCGTGGAGCAGTGTTTTACGCCCGGTGTATCATGAACGGAGCATGCGCAGTGACGCGGACGTATGACCGCACCCCTGTGCGCATGATCACAACTACGCCGGCGCAACTTCCTGGGATACGCCGGCCCACCGGCTTTCCCCTGAGCGCATAAATACGCCCAGCCATACGCCCGTCCGGCGCAAAAGTACGTCCTGCTTGTTTCCCCCCCTGAAGCAAAGTACTTTTGTTGAGCGATGGCTGCTGCTAAGGAGAGGAGGAAGAGAAATTTTTCTAAGGAGGAGAGGACTATCCTGATTTCGGCAATAGCCAAATTTGATATGTACCTCCATGGTGCCCACAGTGCCAGGACCAGCAGGGCACGTAAGAGGGAGATCCTGGAGAAGATCACCCTGGATGTCAATGCCCTTGGGCATGAGACCAGGACCAAAGACAATATCAGTAAGAAAATCAATGATATGAGACGTCGGGTCCAGGATAAGCTGGCCAGTATGAGGAGGCACGCCAGGGGCACGGGAGGAGGTCCAGCTTCTGCTCTGCGGTTGACTGATGAGGAGAAGGTCGTCGCCAGCTGTCTGGAGCGGGAGCAAGTGGAGGGCATGGAGGGCTTTGACTCCAGTGAGCAGGACTTGAGGACAGGTAAGTGTGTTTTATCCTCCATTCGGTGTGTAGCATGTGAGGGGGTGCGAGGGAACATGTGACAAGTGTGTGGGTCCACCAACATGTGAATGTTTTGTGTCATCCACAGATGTGCTGGAGGGAGCTGGGCCATCTGCTGCCGGTGTCCAACCCATGCCATCCCTGGAACATCCTGTGCCTCATCCTGACCCCCTGGGAAGCCCTGTAATATCGGTGGAGGGGACTGCCCACACCTCTCCTCTAGAGGTTGTTGTGGAGGAGCCGGTGGATATCCAACAAGAGGAATGCCTCTATTATGAGGAGGCTTCCACTTTCCCCGGAGTCTCAGACACCTCCCCGCCCATCAGGTCTACCCCCTCCCAGGCTACCCCCTCCAGGTCTACCCCGTCCGGACGGGCACAAGCCTCTCCATCCCCCAGGAAGGCTCTACGGAAGACCAGGGGTGTACCCTGAGCCCTCCAAGAAGGGCTGCAGAGGGAGCAGGCCCGGCAGACACGCCATATGGGTGCTCTAGCCGGTGACCTGCACCGTGTGGCAGACAGCCTGGCCTCCTTGGCCCAGACCCAGGCTGAATGCACATTGGCTGTGCAGCAGTGCCTCACTCAGCAGGCTGAGCAGAGCAGCTCCATCTCTGACAGCCTTCAGGATGTGAGCGCTAACTGCACTGCTATGGTGACCTGCATGGGTGATCAGGCCCAGACCCTGGAGGCCATGCGGCAGCACATGGTGGCAGGGGGTCCCTCACCATCTGGTGACCAGGGCTCTATTGTGCAGGCCAGCCTGGAGCGACATACTCTGGCCATTGGGGAGCTGCAGGCCACAGCAGCAGGCCTCGTGGCAGAGGTGAAGAGACTGGGAGTGGCGGTACAGGCCAACACAGCTTCCTTTGAGGCGGAGGGACGGCAGACCAGGCACCACCAGCGGCACACCACCACCTGCCAGCTGTGTATGCAGACTCAGACGAACGCTGTCCTCAACCGCATTGCCCTTGCGTTGGAGGGCAGGCAGCCAGCATCTGGCAGGAGTGACAGAGCAGGGGATGATCCTCCTCCTGATGCCCCCCCACCCAAGGTTCCCCCCAGACAACTGAGGAGCCGGAGCCGTGGCACCATGCCTGGCCCAGGACAGGAAAAATGGGTTCTTTTTTTTGTTGGTTTGCTCAGATTATGAGTTATTTTTTTTGGGAGAGACGTGCACAGAAGGATGTGCCATCGTCCTATAAGGGCATGCCATGTCGGCCAATGGTATGATCCCTTTTATTTTTTTTGTAGTGACTGCACACGGTCAGTAGTGCAGGCTACAGTGTGACTGGTGTGTGAATGTGTGGGTGACATTCCTGCCTGCAAGGCGTGTCACCTTGGGTCGTAGGGGAGAGGTTATCCCCACGACCGTGTGAATGTGGTATGAATGGACAGCAACACCATTGGGGCCTTGGCGTGGCACTGCTGCTCCCAAGTCCTGCATGGTGGACTTGGGCTAAACCAATGTGAAGTGGATGTGGTGTGTGTGAGCTAGGGACCACAGTGGTGTGCATGCGTGCAATCTCCTTGTGCCATGATGAATGTGTGTGTTCCCTCAGCAGACGGGGTAGCCTCAGTTAGGGGGGACTGTCTGGTTCGGGGGTCAGGTCATCACATATGTCAATCTCCAGGCCCTTTCTCATGGCGTAATTGTGAAGCACGCAACATGCACTGATGATCTGGCACACAAAGTTTGGGGAATACAACAGGGCCCCCCGGACATATCCAGGCATCGGAAACGGGACTTCAGGATGCCAAATGTGCGCTCCAAAACTGCACAGGTACGTATGTGTACAGCATTGTATCTTCTCTCTCCTCTGGTTTGGGGATTGCGGTATGGAGTCAGGAGATGGGGCCCAAGTGCATATGCAGAGTCACCTGGAAGGGAAAAGAGAGGAGGATAATAGTCGTGCATGTGCCCCTCGTGATGTCTGCATCATAGGGTCGGACAGTTATGCCTGACACCCATGTCACTCACCAACCAGCCAGCTGTCCCTGTACACGTTCTGTTCAAATTCTGTTGGGATGTTGCTTTGACGGTATATGTAGCTGTTGTGGCTGGCCCCTGGGTGTTTGGCACGGACGTGCCATATGAGGCATTGGGCATCGGCTATCACCTGTACGTTGATGGAATGCCACTGCTTATGATTGCGGTATATGTGCTCTGTGGCACGGGGGAGCCATAGTGCCACATGTGTGCAATCAATGGCCCCCACGGTGCATGGAAATCCTGCATTGCCTTCTGCCGCAGATGCTCATGGGTGGGTTTGATGATGTGGTAGGACATGCGTGTGAGGATTGCAGGGACAACCTGGTGCACGCATCTGCTCATGGTGGATTGTGACATCCCAGACACGACTCCACTTGTACGTTGGAATGATCCACTGGCAAGGAAATGCAGTGTAGTGTAGTGTACCTTGACCAGTGGCTGCACTGCATGTGAGCGTTGTGTCTGGCTGGTGATTTCATCATGCAGGGCTGTGGCTAATTCCAGGATGGCATCAGGGCTGAATCTGAAGATGCGATACACCTCCGATTCCCCCATGCCAAAGACGTTCATGCTCGTTCGGTATATCCTCTCCCGTGCCCTCCTCCATGCCTGTGGACACAGTAGTGCTATGACCATGGCTGCCCCTGGCATGTTGGCATACAGACGTGTTGTCCTGCAAGTGTGGTTGCTCAGCTCGTCCGTAACCTGTGCATGTCTGTTGCTGAGTTACACCTGCTTTATGAGCAATAACTTTAGGCCCGACGTACAACTTACGCGCACATCGTGTAGCCTGCGCGGGGCGCAAGTACGTTCGCGAATCGCCGTATCTCCCTCATTTGCATATTTGAATAGACAATCAATGGGTGCGCCAGATGCGTCCAGTGTAAATATGCGCCCACGATACGCCGGCGTAGGCAAGTTATGTTGGTCGGATTAAGCCTATGTTCAGGCGTATCTAGTTTTGTGGGCACGGCGCACAGATACGATGGCGCATAGTTACACTTACGCGGCGTATCTCGAGATACGTCGGCGCAAGTGCTTTGTGAATCCGGGCCAATAACTTCAACACTAATGCCGCTTACACACGATCTGAATTTCCGATGAAAAAAGTAACTTTTTTCATCGGAAATTCCGATCGTGTGTGGGCCCCATCTGACTTTTTTTCATCTGTGTTTAGAAATAGAACATGTTTTATTTTTTTCGATAGAAAAAAAACGATAGGAAATTCCTATCGTCTGTGTGCAACTCCGACGTAGAAAAAAACACGCATGCTCAGTATCAAGTCAACACATGCTCGGAAGCATTGAACTTTATTTTTATCGGCTCGTCGTAGTGTTTTAAGTCACCGCGTTTTGGACGGTCGGAATTTGGTCTGACAGTGTGTATGCAAGACAGCTTAAACGGAATTCCGACGAAAAATTCCAATGGATTTTAGGCCATCGGAAATTTTGATTGCGTGTACGGGGCATTAGTTCACTACATGGACCCTTTATGTATTTGTACATGTTGATCATACCCCCCTTAATCTCCTCTTCTCAATCAATAGAATTAGAATTAACACATACATATCTACTCACACAGCAAACAATATCCAAAAACTCCTCAACAATGTGACTGGTTAGTCTCATGTGACTGTCTCTCCTCCAATCACAACATTCTCTCTGCAACATTAGGCACATGACACACTAGAGGCTCCATTATATACAGTAAATAGGATGTAACATATATACCGTAAGGTAGAATAATTCTGCATTGTACAAAATAGTGCAGTATCCATTCCCTGTTATAAATAGCCCCCTTAATATGCAATTGCCACTGAAAAGTAGTTTGTTTAATTAAAGCAGAGTTCCACCCAAAAGTGGAACTTCTGCTTTAATTCCTCCTCACCCCCTTTCATGCCACATTTGTGGCAGAAGATTGCCTGTTCACTGGGAACGCGCAGTGCGACACGCGAATGCGCAGTGCGTGTCTGGCTGTGAAGCCGAAAGCTGTCACGGCCAGGTGTCCACAGTGGCTATGACAGCGCTGGCGCAGATGAGGGGGAGAGGAGCGACGTTCCGGGCGGCCACATCGCTGGACCGTGGGACAGGTAAGTGTCTGTTTATTAAAAGTCAACAGCTATACTTTTTGTAGCTGCTGACTTTTAATAAACAAAAAAAGCCTGGAACTCCACTTTAATACAGCAGTGTTGGATTCTACATTCAAGATTATTCATGATTTCTTCAATTTTCAGTGCAGTTGGTTGCTACTTGGTTGTGTTTTGCTTATTTTATGGGGTCAAAATCGTGCTGAAATCTCTTTAACTGCTTGCCTACTGCTGGCCGTCATATGTCGGC
Organism: Rana temporaria; assembly: GCF_905171775.1. Classification (NCBI taxonomy): domain Eukaryota; kingdom Metazoa; phylum Chordata; class Amphibia; order Anura; family Ranidae; genus Rana; species Rana temporaria. Next base: position 218,404,421 of record NC_053489.1, read on the forward strand.
TAGGCGGTGCAGCTCTAATTCTGGGCAGGCTTCATATGACATCCTCGCCTTCCCGGCCCACTAGGGTCTCCCGCCGCGTCACTGGGGACCCGATGTCCGCCGGGCACCCGTGATTGCCCGTGAACACAGCAGGACCGTGGATCTGTGTGTGTAAACACAGATCCACGTCCTGTCAGGTGAGAGGTGTGTTCCTTGTACAGAGGAACACCGATCGGTCTCCTCCACTTGTGAGTCCCCTCCCCCTACAGTTAGAATCACTCCCTAGGGAACTCTTTGATCGCCCCCTAGTGTTAACCCCTTTCCTGCCAGCCACATTTATACAGTAATCAATGCATTTTTACAGCACGAATCGCTGTATAAATGTGAATGGTCCCAAAATAGTGTCAAAAGTGTCCGATTTGTCAGCCGCAATATCGCAGTCACAATAAAAATTGCAGATCGCCGCCATTACAAGTAAAAAAAAAAATGTCATAATTCTATCCCCTATTTTGTAGACGCTATAACTTTTGCGCAAACCAATCCCTATACGCTTATTGCGATTTTTTTTTTTAACCAAAAATATGTAGAAGTATACATATCAGACTAAACTGAGAAAAATTATTATTTTTTTTTTTTATTGGATATTTATTATAGCAAAAAGTAAAAAGTTGTGTTTTTTTTTTTAAATTGTAGCTCTATTTTTGTTTATAGCGCAAAAAATAAAAACCGCAGAGGTGATCAAATACCACTAAAAGAAAGCTCTATTTGTGGGAAAAAAGGACGCCAATTTTGTTTGGGAGCCACGTCGCACAACCGCGCAATTGTCAATCTAAGCGTGACAGTGCTGAAAGCTGAAATTTCACCTGGGCAGGAAGGGGGTATATGTGCCCAGTAAGCAAGTGGTTAATGTGCATCAGGCCTTTGCTATCAGTACTTTATATTGGTGAACTGTAGGAGATTTCTGATTATTTATATGGAAACAGTATATATTATTCATGGGACATTAATTATGTACTCATTTATTAATTGTTGCTTCACTTATCTATTGTTTATTGGTGAGTAGCGCTGTATATCTACTTTGCATTGTACAAGGAGGCCACAATTTACTGTTTTTTTTTTTAAGAGTTCTGGGTTTTAGTTTCTCTCTTTACCTGCTAAATGTTAAAAAAAAAAAAAAAAATTGGCACCATTTTGCTGCAGCAAAAATACCATAGTTAAAATGCTGGTGATAACAAAGCAGAGACATATTTTGTTTTCTTTTCATTGTGATATTAAAAGAGAGAATTAAACACATTAAATCATTATCACTGAGAAAACTGGAAGCACATCAAGAAGACAAATGCCTAGGCAACTGCTGATGTCTGTTCTTTGCTGTAGTCATTCTTTTATAGAGAATTTTAATAGAGAGTATGCATCAAATAAATATCTGATCATTAAACACATTTATCTTATTGATTCACATCTTAATCTATACAGTATCTGCAATTCCAATTCCTACCAAGTGCTTTGTTTCATCTAGGAGAAGGTCGCTAGGTTAGTGAACTATACTCTGTTACATACAAAAACAGAGCATTAAAAAGATTAATCAGATTTCAGTTTTTCTCATAAGGATATACTTTAAAATGTATGTATAAACCAATTCAGATTCACTTTGATGCATTTCCCAACATTTAATGTATATTCAACAGAATAACTGCATGATGAAGTCGATATTGGCAAATGTTTTAGCTGGTAAACATTTGTGATAAACAGTATGTTGATGAATGTGTGAACTTACAGTCAATCTTTAAAGTGGTATTAGATTTAAAACCAAAAATGTATTATATTGCAGCTTACCAATCATAAAATGTGGTGGCTGCATCAGTTTTCTTTGGCTTTTGTCCCTCTGTTTTTACCTTAAGATGCCGCGTACACACGATCGGATTTTTAGTCGGAAATACCTTGGATGTTTTTTCCGACAATGGTCACACAAAAGTTCTCAGACCTTCCGACCGTCAAGAATGCGGTGACGTTCGCCACTACGACGAGCCGAGAAAATTAAGTTCAATGCTTCCGAGCACACGTCAAATTGTTTCCGAGCATGCGTTGGATATTTGGGCGTCGTAATTGCTACAGACGATCGGATTTTCCAATAGGATTTTTTTCCGACGGAAATTTTGAGAACCAGCTCTCAATCTTTTTGTTGGCAGGAATTCTGACATCAAAAGTTCGATGGAGCATATACACGGTCAGAATTTCCATTCAAAAGCTCACATCTGACTTTTGCTATCGGAATTTCCGATCGTGTGTACGGGGCATAACACCCCTCCTGTATTTACCTACCTCCTACTTTACCTACTTACCCCAACTACTTACCCCATCTATGGTTGCTGATTGGGGAATTCTCTCCTTTATATCCTATGTCCAACTACCATGTTCGTTGCCATGTTGCTGCCTCAGGACCACCACCTCAGCTCCCCCCGGGGATCATGTTTTTCCACAGTGCTCTCAGATGCCAACATCGTTGGTTATAATCTACGCTATCCAATGACTAATCTACCCATAGGTAAGAGTGTTGGGACTCTTTTTTATGTCCCCTCTTAGGTCCTTATATGTACTAAATTACCATTTAGCGCAATTTACTTTATTATATCCACAGATATACCCAGGCCATAATTGCTCCTGATGAGTGGAAGCTATCCACGAAACGCGTCGAGCTATATATTGATGTTCTGTCACAGTAATTATATTATACCATATGTTTTCTACCTTCGAGAATCATGAATCAATGAATTTTATATCTTGTCAACAGCATGTTTACCATGTTTTTAGACAATCATGTCTGTATGTATTTCTACTGTATACCATATACAACAATTTGGATACAGCGTTGCATGTTATGTTACATCATAGGTACATTTACACTTTATGTTAATTGTTACATGATTTACCAATCATGCCTATTACTATTTGTACAGTATCTATTGCTATATATGTGCATTGCTCGGTCTGCTATGCTGTATCCAATAAATGTTATTTTAATTCACCAATTGATTCATCATATTCTGGTGGTGTGTTTCATCTTAGGCCTCGTACACACCAGCGGACATGTCCGATGAAAACGGTCCGCGGACCGTTTTCATCGGACATGTCCGCTCGGAGATTTCGGTATGATGGCGGTACACACCATCAAACTGAAATCCGGTGATGTAGACGACACCGACGTTCTCTCTCGCGCAAGTTCAATGCTTCCACACATGCGTTGAATCAATTCGACGCATGCACGGGATTTCGGTCCGCTGGTTAGACGTACTAACTAGCGGACATGTCCGCCGGACAGCTTTCCAGCGGACATGTTTCTTAGCATGCTAAGAAACATTTGTCCGCTTGAAATCTGTCCGCTAGCCTGTACACATGATAGGATCTGTCCGCTGAAAGTGGTCGGCGGACCAGTTTCAGCGGACATGTCCGGTCGTGTGTACAAGGCCTTAAAGTCCCACAATCCCCAATTCCCGCTTTCCCCTGTTATTCCCTCCCTTCCCCTTTTTCCCTTCCCCATTGATACTCCTTTTGTTACAATTAATCGGGCTAGAGGCTATGGCCTAGCTTACCAGCCACAGTCTCATTTATAGTCCCAAGGTTACTTTGTTACTCAAGTTTACACACGCCCTATCCCTCTCCCTCCTCGTGTCCCTTCTCCCCTCCTTGTTATATACAATTACTAGGGATGGAGTCATTGGCTTACTTATAGCCACTGCCTCATTGAAAGTCCCAACATAAACCTTCTCCTCCTCCTGTATTATTCAGACACAGCTCTGCAGGAGTGAGTACAAGGGGCACAGCAGACAGCAGCAGTGTCAGTCTTGGGGGGTGGGGGGTGTTATATGTATTAGCAGGTTTATATACACTAACAAACTGATGCCAAACTCCATCTCATACTTTATAATTAGTTACAGCAAAAAAAAAAATCCTTGCGAATAAAGGTTTTACATGAATAAATAAAAGCTGATAATTTTTTACACCCCTACCAGCATCAAATTATTTGTCTTATCCATGTAAACTGATACATTCTGCTGGAGAGTTTGTGCTTTTGAAAAACAACAGACTTGATGGCTCGATCCCCAGATGAAAATTGAAGAAATAAAGCCTAAACAATTATATTAATTCAGCTATAACATTTAAATATCGGTAAGCTGCAATATAATACATTTTTGCTTTTTGATTTAAAACCACTACAACAATAGTGTATTGTGTGGTGCAGTGCAGCGACATGAACAAAGTGTAATTCTTTGACACTTCAAGTTGGGGAAAAAAAGAGCAAGCACCTTGCTAAAGCCAGCACTTGCACGGCAAAACACATGCTCATGGGTGTGTGCAGCCTATTGCATTAGGGTGTACACCCCAAAACTCAAACACACACATACTGTATTTTATGAGATACAGTATATATATATATATATATATATATATATATATATATATATATATATACACAGTGTATTCAACTATATTGAGGCATATTACACTATGGAGTTGTCTATATATATGTATATATATTGTAATGCTAATATTACTTTGAGGGGAGGTGGATAAGAGCAGTAGGATTACATTCAGACTCCGAGTCCTTATCAGATTAAAGAAGAGGGAGACTTTAAACGACCTGATATATATTCTGTGACAAGCGCTGTCACAAAAAAGGATAGGGGGTTCATAATTATTCGGTAACAGTGGCGGCTGATGCTGGAGGATTTTTGGAGGTATGGGCAGGCCCCTCCAGGTCTGCACTCACCCTACGAGCGGAGCCTTCCAGCAGTCACGCCTCCCCTGGTGCGCAGCGCCGCAGCTTCTTTGTTGACCTGGTCTTCTTTCCAGGTTCTGGGTCTTTGGCCCCCTGTCCTGACTGTCCAGGGCAGGGGGCGAGTGTCGATTTGCTCGTATCGCAGGGTGGGAGGGTAGGGCGAAGTGCTCTGCGCCCAGAGGACAACATGAAACAGGCCAATTTGGGCCTCCGGCTCTGGTCATGTGTTTGTGAGGGGGTGACAGACCTAGTGGAGACCTGTTGGTCAGGCGCCTCACACAGTGCACGGCCACACACATGAAGCGATTGATATTTGGATGAATGATGGTAGGGGCAGTTTGTGCGGACTGGGAGTGTGGCGCCCCTTGTGGACCGGCTGCCACTGTTCAGTAAGCCTTTCATCTACTCAAGGGGGGTTTGTGAACATGAAGTGGACACATCATTGGTTTATTAGGTGAAAAAAATTGACTTTATCACATGTACATTCTATTTTAGTATTCATTATATTTATTGTAGATATATACTGTTTTGAAAGCATACATTGATTTATTTATTGTTTCACTGGCCATTGTTTGTATTTGCCTTTTAGGATTGCAAAGTCACAGCTATCCCAGCAGACAGTGTGTTAGTAAGCTGCAATCTGTGTACATGCCCATACACCATCTACAGTGCTCATGCACCAGAAGCTGGGGACATTTGTGTGCATGCACAGAAATATGCCACACATGTGCAGATGTGCAACTGGTCTCCTGGAAGATGCCTGGAAGAGACCTGGAGCATTTTCACATGCGCTATTTTATTTTAACCTCTTTGCGCCAGTGCCTCCCGACCCTTTAACAAGTTTCAGATGCAAGGAAGCAGGGTTTCTGATTAGCACCTTTGAAAAAGTCACGTGTCCAGTGATGTAACGCGTAAGGAGGAGCCATCAACCTCAGTGCTGTGTGAGCACGGACAGCTATGTGAGGAGCTCTGTTATGCAACTGACCTTCCCTATATGCAATCATATGGCGGCGCATGTGTGAGTGCAACTGTGTTTCTATTACACATATGTTGTTCCCAGTTCATTTATTTGTGCAATGAGTTTTGGCACTCTTTTCTTTTTGAACAACACGGGTCTATGAAGGATTCAAAGTAATGAAGGTTTAAAAGCAATCCATCACATCATTGGATCATCTGGTATCGTTGTCCTCCTGATTTCTATTTTCACCAAGAAGTGGTGTCTGACTTTTTTTCTTAAACATTAATAGATACCGTATTTATCAGCGTATAACACACACTTTTTTCCCCCTTAAAATCAGGGGGAAATCCTGGGTGCGTGTTATACGCCGATCCCTGCTGTCTGTGAGGGGAAAAGGAGCGAGTGCCGCCGATATACACATAGCCGAGTGTACTGTGTACTCGGCTAGGCTCGGCCCCGCTCACAGTCACGCCCAGTCCCGCCATTGGACCTGTGTTATGTCCATCATAGGAGCCTGGGCAAGGGGCGGGACTGCGAGAGGAGCCGAGTACAGCCGAGTACACAGGACATCCGGAGAAGATAGTCACCGCTCCAATAGGGTATGTGGATGAATCCGTATCCTCTCAGAGAAACCCAGGTGCCGGCAATGCACGAAGCAATAGTAGAAAGAAATGTTTGGACAGCCGCACTCTGGAAAAACCTTCTTGGTTGCCTTTTATTGATAAAAGTTTTCAAACCATACACATCACAGCAAAGACAGGGGCATACAGCTGACGTTTTGCACTACAATCAGTGCTTACTCATAGCTTATGAGTAAGCACTGTCCAGAGTGCGGCTGTCCAAACATTTCTTTCTACTATTACACAGGACATCCGGTTCTGTCTATCTCTGCGCCGCTGCGGTAATTTTAAATGTTCAAGGTGCAAGGACACTGGGCAAGGCTGCAATGACACTGGGCAAGGCTGCAAGGACAATGGGCAAGGCTGTAAGGACACTGGGCAAGGCTGCAATGACACTGAGAAAGGCTGCAAGGACACTGGGTAAGGCTGCAAGGACACTGGACAAGGCTGCAATGACACTGGGCAAGGCTGCATGGACACTGGGCAAGGCTGCATGGACACTGGGCAAGGCTGTATGGACATTGGCCAAGTCTGCATGGACACTGGGCAAGGCTGCAAGGACACTGGGCAAGGCTGTAATGACACTGGGCAGGGCTGCAGATGGACACTGATCATTCTGTAACGATGGACAAGGCTGCAGATGGATACTGATAAGGTTGCATTGATGGGCATGTAAATGTAAGTTTTTATCCTTAAACTTTCCTCCTAAAAGTTTTTTTCCTTAAAATTCCCTCCTAAACTTGGGGTGCATTTTATATGCCGGCGCGTGTTATACACCAATAAATACCGTATTTGGAAAGCACTTTCATTTATTTTCGGAACCACTTTATTCATTTATTTTAGTGGAGGTTCACTGGATATTAATATAATTGTTTACATTCGGCATCTAGGGGTTAAAGGCAGCGTTAAACAGATGCAAGGGGTAATTTGCTAGAAATTGAGGGAACCCCTGGGGTGGGACTTTGGAAGCACTACCAGAAAAATATGAGAACATTTATAAAAGTATAACAAATAGTTTTATTTAAAAAAAAACACACATATAAATATAACATATGCATATGGATACAGTAGGAATGTCAAATGAGGGATATATTTTCCTGAATTAGACGCGTTTCGGAAAATCTTTCCTTCTTCAGTGTTGTTACAGAAATTTTTTATCTGAAGAATTACAAAAAATGCAGGATAGTTAACAATTCATATATATATATATATATAAATATATATATATATATATATATATATATATATATATATATATATATATATATATATATATATATATATATGTGTAAAGACTGGCCGAAGGCTAGCCTGTGTTTGTGGGAGGAGTCTGCTGAGTACTTAAGCCTCCTCCCACGCTGGGTCCTGTGTAGCGCCATTTCAGGCGTTTGAACCGGCCGGTGACTTGTCCTCAATGTTCCCCTATGGGGGAAGTTCCTCCACTCACTGCGCAGGCGCAAACTTCCCGACGGAAATCCCCGAACCTCGCCCGGCATCCAGGCTCATTCTTTAACATCCCCGTGGATTGGAGGATGTTAAAAAAAGAGCCAGGAGGCCGAGCGAGCGAAGCGAGCCGTCCGAGCGCAGCGAGGACGTGAGGCCGACTGGCCACTTTCCTCTAAGTCCACGTCGCCCTGGATGCCGGCCGCTGTTCGGGGATTTCCGTCAGCAAGTTTGCACCTGCGCAGTGCTTGGCGGAACTTTCCAGATGGCTGGAACCAGCTCAGCGCATCAGTTCGCGCATGTGCTGGAACTTCCATGATACATGGAACCAGCACGTCAGATCACCGGCGGACGTCACTTTCGGTTTCAGACAGAGCGGTGGTTTGGCCGCAGCAAGGTGTTCCTCTCCTGGGCACAATGGGGGACCTCCTGCCCACCCCCCCTCCATCCCTGGGCTTCACCAGCATCGTGGGGGCCGCCCGCTTCTCCCGGCGCTCATGCAAGGGGCTGCGGGAAGGCCGTCCGGTCATCCTCCACCACCCTCTCCAGTGCATCAAGGAACCGCCCGCGGTGCTGCCGCTGGAAGGGAAGGAGTTCTTCTGTCCATCCATCCACCCTGGGCTCAATCCCGCATGGTCGGGGGGGGGGGCGTCCGCTTCTCCCTGCCATCCCCTTCTCCCTGTCATCCCCGTGTTTCTTCCAGCATGGGGGGGCCGCCGACCCGATTCGCCCGGCGCTCATGCTGGGGGGGGGGGGTCATCCGTCCACCCGCCGGTTTTCACCTCACTGACGAACCATGTGCGTCATGAAGGGGACGCCCGCATGCTTCCCGGTTCTATGCCTGGCTCTATGCGTTCTGGCACATGGTGGGGGGAGCTCACCTACTTCTCCGGGTACACCACGAGGATCGTGGGGGGTGTCCACCCACCTACCTCTTCTCCGGTGGCACGCCGGCAGCATCTGCAGGGCTGCCGCTCGGCCACCCACTTCTCTTGGGCTCACGCTGATCCATCCAGCCATTCTGCTGCAGGGGGTCACACGCTGGCTGCATAGGGGGGGGCTGTTTACCCGTTCTCTAGGGGTCACGCCAGTGGCATGGGCTGTCTACCAATGTCACTCAGGGTCACACTGGGGGGGGGCTGTCCATCCGTGGGGGGGGGGGTCCAGTTCTACAGGGGTCACATGCTGGCAGCATGGGGGGGGCTGTTTACTCATTCTCCAGGGGTCACGCCAGTGGCATGGGCTGTCTACCTATTTCACTCAGGGTCATACTGGCTGTATGAGTGGGGGGGGCTGTCCATCCATCCGTGGGGGGGGTCCAGTTCTTCAGGGGTCACACGCTGGCAGCATCGGGGGGGCTTACACTATTCAGCTCCTGGGGTCGTGCTAGGAGGGGTTGTTCACCCATTTCTTCAGGGATCAGCTGGCAGCTTGGGGGGGGGGGGGGGGGCGGGCTGTCCTCCCACGGGTCACACTGGTAGTTTCCTTACATTGCAGCAATTTGTCATAGCAAACTGTCTCTGCATTTTCTGACGCTCTACGTTTCCTGTCGATGCATCTTTCTGTCTTTGCGTTCTTCCCCTGCGTTCTGTCATAGTATTCTGCCCCCGTGTTCAGCCATAGCGTTTCTGTCATGGCATTGCTGCTCCTGTGTTCTGTCATTGCGTTTCTGCCCCTGTGTTCTGTCATAGCGTTTCTGTCATAGCTTTCTGCCCCTGTGTTTCTGTCATAGCATTTGTCGCAGCGTTCTGACATAGCGTTCCTGTCGCAGCGTTCTGACATAGCGTTTCTGTCGCAGCATTCTGTCATAGCGTTCTGTCGCAGCGTTCTGTCATAGCGTTTCTGTTGCAGCGTTCTGACATAGCGTTCTGTCATAGCGTTTCTGTCACAGCGTTCTGTCATAGCATTTCTGTCTTTGCGTTCTTCCCCTGCGTTCTGTCATAGCATTCTGCCCCTGTGTTCCGCCATAGCGTTTCTGTCGTGGCGTTGCTGCCCCTGTGTTCTGTCATTGCGTTTCTGCCCCTGTGTTCTGTCATAGCGTTTCTGTCATAGCTTTCTGCCCCTGTGATTCTGTCATAGCATTTGTTGCAGCGTTCTGACATAGCGTTCCTGTCGCAGCGTTCTGACATAGCGTTTCTGTCGCAGCATTCAGTCATAGCGTTCTGTCGCAGCGTTCTGTCGCAGCGTTCTGTCATAGCGTTTATGTTGCAGCGTTCTGACATAGCGTTCTGTCATAGCGTTTCTGTCACAGCGTTCTGTCATAGCGTTTCTGTCTTTGCGTTCTTCCCCTGCGTTCTGTCATAGCATTCTGCCCCTGTGTTCCGCCATAGCGTTTCTGTCGTGGCGTTGCTGCCCCTGTGTTCTGTCATTGCGTTTCTGCCCCTCTGTTCTGTCATAGCGTTTCTGTCGTAGCTTTCTGCCCCTGTGTTTCTGTCATAGCATTTGTCACAGCGTCCTGACATAGCGTTCCTGTCGCAGCGTTCTGACATAGCGTTCCTGTCGCAGCGTTCTGACATAGCGTTCCTGTCGCAGCGTTCTGTCATAGCATTTCTGTCGCAGCGTTCTGACATATCGTTCCTGTCACAGCGTTCTGTCATAGCGTTCTGCCCCTGCATACTGACATAGCGTTTCTGCCCCTGCGTACTGACATAGCGTTTCTGCCCCTGCGTACTGACATAGCGTTTCTGCCCCTGCGTACTGACATAGCGTTTCTGCCCCTGCGTTCTGACATAGTGTTTCTGCCCCTGCGTTCTGACATAGCGTTTCTGTCTTTGCGTTCTTCCCCTGCGTTCTGTCATAGCATTCTGCCCCTGTGTTCCGCCATAGCGTTTCTGTCGTGGCGTTGCTGCCCCTGTGTTCTGTCATTGCGTTTCTGCCCCTGTGTTCTGTCATAGCGTTTCTGTCATAGCTTTCTGCCCCTGTGTTTCTGTCATAGCATTTGTCGCAGCGTTCTGACATAGCGTTCCTGTCGCAGCGTTCTGACATAGCGTTTCTGTCGCAGCATTCTGTCATAGCGTTCTGTCGCAGCGTTCTGTCGCAGCGTTCTGTCATAGCGTTTCTGTTGCAGCGTTCTGACATAGCGTTCTGTCATAGCGTTTCTGTCACAGCGTTCTGTCATAGCGTTTCTGTCTTTGCGTTCTTCCCCTGCGTTCTGTCATAGCATTCTGCCCCTGTGTTCCGCCATAGCGTTTCTGTCGTGGCGTTGCTGCCCCTGTGTTCTGTCATTGCGTTTCTGCCCCTCTGTTCTGTCATAGCGTTTCTGTCGTAGCTTTCTGCCCCTGTGTTTCTGTCATAGCATTTGTCACAGCGTCCTGACATAGCGTTCCTGTCGCAGCGTTCTGACATAGCGTTCCTGTCGCAGCGTTCTGACATAGCGTTCCTGTCGCAGCGTTCTGTCATAGCATTTCTGTCGCAGCGTTCTGACATATCGTTCCTGTCACAGCGTTCTGTCATAGCGTTCTGCCCCTGCATACTGACATAGCGTTTCTGCCCCTGCGTTCTGACATAGCGTTTCTGCCCCTGCGTTCTGACATAGCGTTTCTGCCCCTGCGTTCTGACATAGCGTTCCTGTCGCAGCGTTCTGACATAGCGTTCCTGTCGCAGCATTCTGACATAGCGTTCCTGTCGCAGCGTTCTGTCATAGCATTTATGTCGCAGCGTTCTGACATATCGTTCCTATCACAGCGTTCTGTCATAGCGTTCTGCCCCTGCGTACTGACATAGCGTTTCTGCCCCTGCGTACTGACATAGCGTTTCTGCCCCTGCATACTGACATAGTGTTTCTGCCCCTGCGTACTGACATATCGTTTCTGCCCCTGCGTTCTGACATATCGTTTCTGCCCCTGCGTTCTGACATAGCGTTTCTGCCCCTGCGTCCTGACATAGCGTTTCTGCCCCTGCGTTCTGACATAGCGTGTTGGATATATGCAACAAACTTAGCTTAGAATATATATCCGATGCAGTTTAGATAAAGGACACAAGATGTCGCTAGTGAGCATTGATATGATAGACTGTGTTCTTTATGATATGTTGTGCTTTCTGTATCACAATGATGTACTTCTTCTTCCTGCTTGTAATCTGTGTGTGTTCTCACCATGAGGCAGAGAGACATCTTTGTCTGTGTGATGATGTTTCAATAAACAAGCCAGTTCCTGTTACTACAGAATATGTCTGATCTGAATTAGACTCCGCTGCACTTATCCATCATACTCTGCAACAGGTTATGGGCCCAGAGTCCGGATAAAGTCTTATGACCAGGTGAGGCCTAAGCAGAACAAAAGCCTGAACGGAAGACAGCGTGGCTGATGCGGAGATCGACATAAAGAAGCTTTCCAGTGACATCTCCTATAGACAAGTAAGACTGTTTATATATAAAGGAGGGATAAAATGGCCGGAAACTCAGAGCTTAAACTCTCAGTGGCAAAGCTGAATAATGACAATTACCAGCTATGGAAGTTTAAAGTGGAAATGCTGTTATCCAGAGATGACTTGTGGGAGGTTACCACTACAGACAGACAACAGGATAATAATCAGGACTGGGACAAGAAAAACAGACAAGCACGTGCCACAATAAGTTTACTAGTAGAAGATGATCAGCTCATTCATATTCGCAATGAGGACACAGCGAAAGGCATGTGGAATGTACTGAAAAGACTGCATGAAAGACCCAGTTTAAACAACAAGCTGTTTATGCTGCGGAAACTTTACAAAATGAGACTTGGCAAAGAACGGGACATGCAGGAGCATATAAACGCAATGCTGGAAGTGATTGCGCAACTCAGATCAATCGGGGAGAACATGACAGACAGTCACATTGCAGCCATGTTGTTATGCAGTTTACCTGATACATACACTGCATTGATAAATGCACTGGAGACACGAGCCGAAACAGATTTGACGGTAGCATTTGTTAAAACCAGGCTCATAGATGAGTATCAGAGAAGAAAGGAATTAATGCATGACTCCACAGAAACCGACACCAGTACCGCTCTTAAAGCTACAGACGCAAGATTACACAGAAAAGAAACCAGAGTGTGTTTCAGATGCCACAAACAGGGACACATAAAGAAAGACTGTACTATATGGAGAGCAGAGCAAATGAGACAACGTCCCTCTTACGCTAAACAAAAGGTCAAAACCACAATCCATGACCCGAGGGAAGGCAACTGGAATGCCACATTTAAGGCTACAGGCAACAGTAAATGCCAAGACTGGTGCATCGATTCAGGGGCAACCAGTCACATGACGAGTGATAGAAGTTTCTTCACAGAACTTGATCCGAACAACAAAGAAACTATTTACCTTGCAGATGGAAGCAAGATACATGCAGAAGGATGTGGGCACGGAACCCTTGTATGCCCTGATGATACAGGACACAATTTAACCATACCAGTGAAAGATGTACTTTATGTTCCTAATCTAGAAGGAGGACTCTTATCTGTGAAACGTCTAACAGCCAGAGGACTCACTGTGAAATTCCAAGGTGACAAGTGTTCCATTCTAAACGGGAAACAGACAATAGCAAGTGCCAAGCTGGATGATCATCTATATCATCTTGACACAGTGAAAGAAAAGGTGAGACTATGTACACACAAGCACAATGACTGTATACATAAATGGCACAGACGTCTAGGTCACAGACACCCAGAATGCATACAGGAACTACAGAGGAGGAATCTGACAAGGGATCTGATAATATCCCCTTGTCCAGTCACTGTCAAATGTGAGTGTTGCATCAAATCCAAAGCTACAAGAGCAACACTTCCCAAAGTCAGTCAAAAGAGAGCTTCAAGACCACTTGACTTAGTTCACAGTGACGTGTGTGGTCCCCTAAACCCACCAACATCTGGAGGCAACAGGTACATAGTGACTTTCATAGACGACTATTCAAGATATACAGTCACCTACCTAATGCAACACAAGAGTGAAGTTTTTGACAAATTACAAGACTATATAACAAAGACAAGTAACAAGTTTCAGAGGAAACCTCTCATACTCCGGAGCGATAATGGAGGTGAATTCACAGGAGGTAAGATACAAGAATACTTAAAAAGGCACGGAATAGAACATCAAAAGACAGTTCCGTATACACCAGAACAAAATGGAGTAGCTGAAAGAAAGAATAGAACTCTGACCGAAATGATCAGATGTAT